>NC_088687.1:145658039-146280997 GCF_028017835.1 Emys orbicularis | reverse complement strand
TTGTCAGTTCAAATTTAAGATTAAATAGAATGAACTTTTAAAAATAAACCTGCATTTAATTTTTTTTAAAGAAAATCATTGATTCCCCCCCCCCCCCTTTCCCCCCTGCTTTAAAGTGACCCTCTGTTAGAGTCTCGGTTGGGAAGAGGTTATTCTATGCCAGCCTTTGTGCAGAGTGCGTCTCCGCTAGACTTCTCACATCTTCCTCTGCAGCCAAACCCCGCAGCACAGGAGCTAATGGGGAGAACCAGGAAGGGAAACTGACCAGACTAGGGACATTGTCTGAGCGGAACTGAGGGGCAAGGAAGGATTATGTAAATTAGTGTGGGAAATGGTGAGCTGCTCACCCGTGATGCAGGGGAGGAGGCTCAGCCTTGTCCCACTGCAGTCCTGGGGAGCACGGGGCCTTTTGACGGTCTCCCGAGAGCAGGGGTGGTTTGGGTTTGGGTTCCCTGTTGTTGTTTCACTGCAGATTGTCTCTTGCAGCTTTGCTGAAGAATAACTTCAGGAAAGAGAAGTCACCTGGTTCCCGACCGCTGCTGGAGATCTACTCGGCCTCGGGCGTTCCCCTGGCCAGCGTTCTGGTGAGTGCCTAGCTCGGTGTGGCCAGCTAGTGCCAACTCCCTGTGGGCCTGTCCTACTGGTAGCACCTGGACGCAGGCGATATCCCTTTTAGCTCCACCATGTTCATAGAATCATAGAAGATCAGGGTTGGAAGGGGACCTCAGGAGATATCTAGTCCAACCCCCTGCTCAAAGCAGGACCAACCCCCAACTAATTCACTTTTATTTCCTTCCCGTGTGGTCCCTCCGAGGTGTCTTCAGGAGCTTGGAACTGATTGGCCTGCGTCTGGGGCGGGAAGTCTGGAGCACAGGGCTTCCTAGGCTGCACGGAAGCAGTGACGTGTGTTGTGGTATCCCGCCTCCAGCAGTGGGCAAGGCCCAGTGCTTCAGATGCCAGTCCTGACAGTGGCCTATGGGAGGAGGTGGGCTGGACACAGCCCGCCGACCGTGGCAGCAGTCAGGAGACGTCCTGAAGCAGGAGGGTGGATTATCCAAATTTTAGCTATTATTTATTTCCAGTGAAGCCCACAATGCACTCCATACCGAACAGGCTCGGGCCCTGCCCCCAGGAGCTTGCAGCTGGGGTGGAGTAGGACTTCCGAGATCATGTCTCTGCCACTGCCTTTCTGTGAGGCCTTGGGCTCGTCATTTAACGTCTCAGTGCCTCGCTCCCCCATCGTCTGGTCTGTGTTGATTTTAACGCTCCGGGGCAGGGGCTGTCTCTGACTGTGTGCACAGTGGGGCCCCAATCTCAGCTCGATCCTCTTCTGTAACAATGAATGAATACCGCAGCCTGGGGGAGCCAGAGCTAGTGCCCAGGGTCTGGGTGTGAGCAGCGAGGGAGGTGGTGGTACCAGCAGTGACAGAGGCGGTGACATGGGGAGGGCATGGCCGTGGGACATTGACCTCCTGGAGGAGACAGACTGAGTTGGAGGCGGAGAGGCTGGGAAGGGAGGGACAGGTCAGCAGCAGAAGGATGCACTCGAAGCTGCATGGGGGCAATATGGGGAGAAAAGGAGGGGGCCTGTGGGACCCCATGGAGATGGGGATCAGCTGGAGGGGGAGGAGGAGAACCAGGGCAGGGTGGAGTCGTGAAAGGCCAGGGACAGCCAGGTGCCAAGGAGGAGGGCCTGATGGCTGGGGTTGGAGCAGCAGAGGCTGGAGGCCCAGAGAGGTGGCTTGTGGCTCCAGCTCTGCTGTGCTGGCTGGTGTGAATTCCGCAGCGTAGTTACAGGGGTTTCCTGTCACTGTATGAAAGTGACCCCTCCGGGCAGCGGGACTGATGTGCGGGGCGTGGTTCTGTCCTTCCCCGCAGTGGAAGAGCGGCCAGGTGGTGCAGCTGGGTTGGACTGCCAGCGAGGACCTGCTCTGCATCCAGGAGGATGGCACCGTCCTCATCTACAACCTCTTCTGTGAATTCAAGCGACACTTCAGCATGGGCAACGTGAGTGCGGATGGCGCGGGCTGGGTGGCTTCGTTAGCGGAGGGAGGCTGGGCTGGTATTTGGATCAAGAAAGTGAGAACCAAGACTTCTGGGTTCTGTTCCCTGCTCTAGACGGGAGTTGGGGCTGGGAGCGGGGGTTCTGGGAGCCCTGGACTCCTGGGTTCTATTCCCATCTGTGGGAGGGACTGTGTAATCTTGTGGTTAGAGCATGGAGCCATGAGCCAGGACTCCTGGGTTCTCTTTCTTTATCTGCCATTAATTGCTGCATGACCTGGAACAAATTCGTTCCACTTGGGACTTCGTTCTCCTTTTTGGAGCTGAGGAGTCATGGGCCGGGCTTGGTCTGGCTCCCAGGGGATGATGTGAGGCTGACTCCGTCGCTGTGTGTACCGTGCTTTGACCCCCGAAAGGCGCTGGCGGGGGCAGAGGGGAGGGGACTGTGTTCCGCTTGCCAACAAACATTCTACGCCTTTGACTGTGCTGGGGATGGTGAGGCTCCCAAATCCATCCTTGGCCTGGATCCACGCATGAGTCACTGCCTGGGCCCTGGGAGGGGGCAGCCAGGAAGCTGGGCAAGGCTGTCACTAGGGCTGCAAACTGGCCTGAGGGACCCCGGAGGAGCTGTCAGCAGGTTAGGGCCCCGCTCATCTCGGAACAGCCTTTGAATCGAGGCGCGAGCTGTGCGCGATTTCAGGTTGGCTGGGACGGCAGGTGTCCCTTGGGCAGAGCTCCCGCTGAGCCTTTCCTGAGGAGGCAGGGCGGAGCTGGGCTCACGGTACGAGCTGGAAATGCGGTTGTGCAAATGGCATCTCTGCCGTGCTTCTCAGGAGCCCTGCCAGTGCCAGGAGACCGGGGTTCCTGCTGGTGCCGGGATCTCACCCGGGCGCTGGGCTCTCCCCGCCTCTTGCACCGTGGCTGCAGTACCGGGGGTTTAGCTGACAACCGCGGCGAAGAGGCCTGAGGCCTTGTATCGCCAGCTCACCCACCCCCAACAGGCTGGTCGGAGCGAGAACTAGCTAGCGGCAGTGCGGGCTGTGGCTGTGACTCGGAGCCATGTGGTAGAGCGAGAAGGGGCTGCCCCAGTCCCTCATCCGGCTGTGTCCATAGTTCAGGGTCTCATTCTCTGGCCCCCCGCTGGCGATCCCATGCTCTCCCCAGTCTCCGTGGCGGTCCCTGGGCCATGCCCCTGTCTCTCTGTCTCGTGGCTCAGGAGGTCCTGCAGAACCACGTGCGGGAGGCGAAGGTTTTCCACACGGAGTACGGCACGGGCGTGGCCATCCTCACTGGAGCGCACCGCTTCTCCCTCACCACCAACATCGACGACCTCAAGCTGCGCAGGATGCCGGAGGTACCAGGTACGCCACCCCTGCCCCCGCCCTTTCCTTCGGGGCTGGGCAAGGGGCCTGACCACCTGTGTCTGCCCTCCGGCAGGTCTGCAAAAGCTCCCCTCCTGCTGGGCCGTCCTGTCCCAGGACAGAGTGACCATCATCTTGTTAGCCATTGGCCAGGACCTGTACCTCCTGGACAACACGTCCTGCTCCGTGGTGGTGAGTGAGCGAGCGACGGGGAAGCAATCACTGGTGGGAGGGGCCAGATCCAGACCTGGAGACCAAAGGCCTCTACCTCCCCGCACAGCTGGTAAAGCCCGCGCTTGCCCTCCCCTTGTGTCCCTGGGGTGGCCCTGCCGCTGCTCACAGGCTGGAGAGAGAACAGCGCTCTCCGGGACTCTGCCCTTTTCACAGGCACTAGTGGTTCAGTGCCAATCCCCCCAACCTGCGCCCTGCTGAGCTGCTGCTGTGTCTGTCTGTCCCTTTATCACCTCTGTCGTCTTCTCCCTGCATTGTAGACTCCACCTGGCATCAGCCCCCACGCTGGCGCGTATGTGCAGATGGCAGTGTCCTTCAACTACTGCTACCTGGCCCTGTTCACTGACACGGGCTCTATCTGGATGGGGACGTCCTCCCTGAAGGTGAGTGCTGCCCCTCGGGCGCTGCCTGTCCGTCACATAATGTTATGCAGATAAAACTACACAGGATCGTTTTAGGGGGCAAGACAAAGATGCCACATTTATTATGATAACACAATTTGATTTATGACCAATAACGAATACCTATCTGCCCCCCCCCACTCCCACACACACATCCATCAGATGTTCTGCAGCGGCTGCATAGTTACCAGTCCTGAACATAGCTTGAGTTCGTGGCTTGAGTTCGCAGCTTGGGTTCGTAGCTTGTGGCAGTAACTGGCCAGGAAAGCCGGGCACAAGGAAGGGCTGGGTCTCTGTTGGGCATGCGCCGATGCCCTTCCATGTTGGCAGCAGAATGTTACCCTCCAAAGTCTTCCATCTCACCCATCCTTTTTTGTAGGCTTTAGTTTGAATCCAGAGTCTATGGGTCTTGCTGTGTCGCGCTGCCTCTGGGTTTGGTGATTGATCACCCGGCAATTGCAGACATGACTTTCAGCCTCAGACCTGGCTTTGATGTTCCTTCTATTGTACCTTTGTTCTTCTCTTTTTAGGGTGGATTCTTCTTACTTTGTTAGGGCTCTTGTCTGCATCTTCAGCCATTGGTGTTTGAACTCTATTTCATCAGGACAGGCTGGTGCTGGAGGTTGATTCCATTATCCATACATCCCTCATTCAAACATTTAAACTAAACTAATAAGATTACAGCAGGGTTTGCAAAGATGAAGGTTGCAGCAAGCTTACAAAATGGAGTAAGCATTTGTAAAATGGGGTTTGAATTTACAATATGGCAAACAGTGAACAGAAGTAGACAAGTGTAGTGAATGGCAAACAG
Organism: Emys orbicularis; assembly: GCF_028017835.1. Taxonomy (NCBI): domain Eukaryota; kingdom Metazoa; phylum Chordata; order Testudines; family Emydidae; genus Emys; species Emys orbicularis. Next base: position 146,276,192 of record NC_088687.1, on the reverse strand, counting down.
TGAACAGAAGTAGACAAGTGTAGTGAATGGCAAACAGTGAACAGAAGTTACAATACTGAAACAGTGCAAGTCTCAGTGATTTAAGCAGGAATTGGATTGACAGTGAAACTTACAAAGGCAACTGGCTGAACAGCTATGGCTCTTAACAAGCATCTTAATTGTCAATTAGCCAGTTATTGGGGTAACTGGTTTTATGAATGAATGTTGTTTCATTCATAAAACTTTACTTATGAAGTTACATTAATAAAGTGAACAATTAAAAACAATTTCATTCATCAGTTTGTGACGATGCGGTTCTGGCGGAACCCAACTGAGAGTGCCAACTCAGGACAAATTGCTCAAACAGGGCAGTTGCAGCCCAAGGCTGGGGTTTTTCCACCTCTAAGGCAAACCAAACCAGCCAGACTAAGAGGATTTCGGTCTCACCCCACTGGCTAACCGCAAGTCTCACAAGCAATTCCCTTAGACACTCCAGTTTCCCAGTATCACCACCAGTGCCACTCGTTATGGGGACGAATGGTTATGAAAACCAATACCCCAGTAAAAGAAAAAGGTTCTCCTGATCCCAAAGGACCAAGCCCCAGACCCAGGTCAATATACAAATCAGATCTTACCCACAAATCACGCTGTTGCCAATCCTTTAGAACCTAAAATCTAAAGGTTTATTCATAAAAGGAAAAAGATAGAGATGAGAGTTAGAATTGGTTAAATGGAATCAATGACATACAGTAATGGCAAAGTTCTTGGTTCAGGCTTGCAGCAGCGATAGAATAAACTGCAGGTTCAAATCAAGTCTCTGGAATACATCCCCCGCTGGGATGGGTCCTCAGTCCTTTGTTCAAAGCTTCAGCTTGTAGCAAAGTTCCTCCAGAGGTACGAAGCAGGATTGAAGACAAGATGGAGATGAGGCATCAGCCTTATATAGTCTTTTCCAGGTGTAAGAACACCTCTTTGTTCTTACTGTGGAAAATTACAGCAAAATGGAGCCTGGAGTCACATGGGCCAGTCCCTGCATACTTTGCTGAGTCTGAAGGCATATTGGCCTTCTCTCAATGGGTCCATTGTATAGCTGATGGTCCTTAATGGGCCATCAAGCAGGCTAGGCAGAGCTAACACCAGCTTGTCTGGGATGTCACCCAGAAGCATAGCATAAGTTTGCCATACAGACAGTGTAGAGCCAATATTCATAACTTCAACTACAAAACTGATACACACATATAGACAGCATAATCATAACCAGTAAACCATAACCTTGTCTTAGACAGCCCATTTGACCCCCTTTATACAAGATTTGGTGCCACTACAGGACCTTGGTTGCAACAATGATCTATATGGTCCCAGTTTATGTCAATAACGTCCCACAGTTCTACATTGTCGGCCACTAGGCTGCGGGAGGCCGTGGCTGCAGTCTGCTCTCGTGAGTCCCCGGAGCCTGTGGTGCAAGCAGCTGAGTCTGAGACAGCCTCAGTGAATCATAGAATATCAGGGCTGGAAGGGACCTCAGGAGGTATCTAGTCCAACCCCCTGCTCAAAGCAGGACCAATTCCCAACTAAATCATCCCAGCCAGGGCTTTGTCAAGCCGGGCCTTAAAAACCCCCAAGGAAGGAGACTCCACCACCTCCCTAGGGAACCCATTCCAGTGTTTCACCACCCTCCTAGTGAAATAGTGTTTCCTCATATCCAACCTAAACCTCCCCCACTGCAACTTGAGACCATTGCTCCTTGTTCTGTCATCTGCCACCACTGAGAACAGCCGAGCTCCATCCTCTTTGGAACCCCCCTTCAGGTAGTTGAAAGCAGCTATCAAATCCCCCCTCATTCTTCTCTTCTGCAGACTAAACAATCCCAGTTCCCTCAGCCTCTCCTCGTAAGTCATGTGCTCCAGACCCCTAATCATTTTTGTTGCCCTCCGCTGGACTCTTTCCAATTTTTCCACATCCTTCTTGTAGTGTGGGGCCCAAAACTGGACACAGTACTCCAGATGAGGCCTCACCAATGTCGAATAGAGGGGAATGATCACGTCCCTCGATCTGCTGGCAATGCCCCTACTTATACAGCCCAGAATGCCGTTAGCCTTCTTGGCAACAAGGGCATACTGTTGACTCATAGCCAGTGGTGCAATGCTGGCTGGGGATTGCCCAGCTTTGGGCTCTTGGCCAGAGCAGATGGAGCAGAGCCGTACCCTGGTCTCCGTGTGGACGTGGCGCTGGTGTTCCTGGGGGCGCAGACAGCACCGCGGTGCTAGTGACCAGCTCAATGCGGCACGTGCTGCCGGGAAGGTTCCTACAGCTGCCCTGGCGGAGGATCCTGATGTCCCCGTCTGAGCAGAGCCTGCGCTCCTCTTACCTCCCAGCCGTACGTCCCTGTAAATCGCGTCTCTTCCCCTGCAGGAGAAGCTGGGTGAATTCAGCTGCGATTTCCGCACTCCGCCCAGACAGATGGTTTGGTAAGTGGGGCTCTTGTTTTGTTCTGGAATGGGGCATCTGGGCCCCCTTCCTCCTCTGGGGCGCTGGCCTGGAGCAGGTACCTCGCCAGCGACTGTGTGGCTCCAGGAGGGCGCCGATGCTGCCGTGGGCTGAGTGTGACTCTGGGAGGCTGGCGGGGAGGTTTGGGAACATCTGCGGAGCGGCAGGAGCGGGCTGCAGCAGGCCGGGGAGTTTGGCCGAGAGGGGCTGTGCGGAGGGAGGCTGGTGGGGAGGTTTGGGAACGTCTGCGGAGCGGCAGGAGCGAGCTGCAGCGGGCCGGGGAGTTTGGCCGAGAGGGGCTGTGCGGAGGGAGGCTGGCGGGGAGGTTTGGGAACGTCTGCGGAGCGGCAGGAGCGGGCTGCAGCGGGCCGGGAAGTTTGGTCGAGAGGGGCTGTGCGGAGGGAGGCTGGTGGGGAGGTTTGGGAACATCTGCGGAGCGGCAGGAGCGGGCTGCAGCAGGCCAGGGAGTTTGGCCGAGAGGGGCTGTGCGGAGGGAGGCTGGTGGGGAGGTTTGGGAACGTCTGCGGAGCGGCAGGAGCGGGCTGCAGCGGGCTGGGGAGTTTGGCCGAGAGGGGCTGTGCGGAGGGAGGCTGGCGGGGAGGTTTGGGAACGTCTGCGGAGCGGCAGGAGCGGGTTGCAGCGGGCCGGGGAGTTTGGCCGAGAGGGGCTGTGCGGAGGGAGGCTGGTGGGGAGGTTTGGGAACGTCTGCGGAGCGGCAGGAGCGGGTTGCAGCGGGCCGGGGAGTTTGGCCGAGAGGGGCTGTGCGGAGGGAGGCTGGTGGGGAGGTTTGGGAACGTCTGCGGAGCGGCAGGAGCGGGTTGCAGCGGGCCGGGGAGTTTGGCCGAGAGGGGCTGTGCGGAGGGAGGCTGGTGGGGAGGTTTGGGAACGTCTGCGGAGCGGCAGGAGCGGGTTGCAGCGGGCCGGGGAGTTTGGCCGAGAGGGGCTGTGCGGAGGGAGGCTGGTGGGGAGGTTTGGGAACGTCTGCGGAGCGGCAGGAGCGGGTTGCAGCGGGCCGGGGAGTTTGGCCGAGAGGGGCTGTGCGGAGGGAGGCTGGTGGGGAGGTTTGGGAACGTCTGTGGAGCGGCAGGAGCGGGTTGCAGCGGGCTGGGGAGTTTAGCTGAGGGGCTGTGGGGCTGGGCACAGCCTCACTCCAGTGTGTTCTAAGGGAACAGCCGTCTCGTTGCGACAGGTGCACGCGCCCCCGGAGCAAGCAGCGGGCAGTGGTGGCGGCGTGGGATCGCCGGCTCCTGGTGGCTGGGAACTCCAAGGAGTGTATTCAGTATCCTTTGGAGCGGGGCAGCAGGGCAGATCCTGGGATGTCCAGGCAGGAAGTGCTCGGGGGGCTGAGAAGCACTTTGGGGCCTCAGCCTGATTCCCAGGGGGCCGCTGTGGGACGGTTGCCTCTGTTATGTTTTCGATGCTTTGCCATTTCCCGCTAGGGACGGGCTGCTGCTCCCCCATGTGATGTCTTTGCACAGACGCGCCAAATCCCACTGGCCCCTCTGCCCCCGGCTCCCACTGCTAACTCCTGTCTGTCCTGCCGCCCGCCCTCTGGCTGCCACTGTGGGTTCCTCCCTTCCGCCGTGCGGCTGGTCCCAGGGCAGCCTGCCTCAAGCTCCTCCAAGGGGAATCTCTGCTATTGCTGCCCATGGTTCTAGCCTGACTCTGTTTCCCTCTCCTCATTCAGCGTATACGGCCTTGGGAGTGAGTCTGGCCCTGTGATCAGCCTTGGGTCAGGCTCTTCGTCATTCCTGAACTGCAGTTCTTGTTCTGAGTCAGAGACGCGAGTCGAGGGACGCCCGGGGAGTAGAGCGTGGGATTGGGAGCCAGGAGATCTGGGTTTGTGCCTGCCTCTGCCACTGACTGGGGCTTGTCAGAACGTAGGAGCTGCCAGACGGGCTCAGCCCCGGGGCCTGATGTGGCCCCACCAGCTGCCCCAGAGGAAGGTATAAGAACCCTGCCGTAGCCAATGGGGGGAGGGGGAGCGTCATCGGGCCCCCACAAACAGGGCCGGCTCCAGGCACCAGCCTGGCAAGCAGGTGCTTGGGGCGGCCGCTCCGGAGAGGGGCGGCACGTCCAGCTATTCGGCGGCAATTCGGCAGACGGTCCCTCACTCCCGCTCGGAGCGAAGGAGCTCCCGCCGAATTGCCGCCGCAGATCGCGATCCCGAGCCGGCCCTGCCCATACAAGTCTCCTCCTGATCCCTAATAGGTGGGGATCAGCTGAGTCCTGTGAGCAGCAGCTTGGTCTCCTGTCCCAGCGTGTTCCCATTAGCGATTACCACTCTGGAGAGACTCGGTCTCTCCACTGGGCCCCCCTTTGCCCCTCTCCCGAGCAGGGATAGCGCCCCAGCCTTGACTGGGCTCGGCTTGGCGGGGCGGGGTGGGATCGCGGGGCAGGGCTGGCTCGGCAGGATCGCCTGTCGGGGTGGGGTCGACCCTGGCGGGGAGGGGCGGGGCCGGCTCGGCGGGATCGCCGGGCGGGGCTCCTGGAGGCATGTTGCGGAGCTGTGGACCCTTAGCGGAGAGCGTAGGTTCATTCTGGACGAGGATTCCTACCTGGTGCCGGAGCTGGACGGGGTGAGGATCTTCTCTCGTACCACGCATGAGTTCCTGCACAAAATCCCCGGTGAGCCTGCGGGGGTGGGGATTCGGTTGCTGTTGGACGCAGATTTCCGGATTTCCAAACCCAATTGAGATCCAGGGAGGGAGGGAGGGAGAGGGCGGCAGCCTGAGACACGGGCTCTGTTGGATGCCGGATTGCATGTCCTCGTCGTCCTTGGCAGCCGGCAGCCAGGGCTGGCTCTGGAGGCGAGGGAGCTGATAACCTGGGGTAGAATGTCGAAAAACTCCCATCCTCCCCCCGCACCGCATGTGCAGCAACCCCTGTTCCTGGCTACTCCGGTCCTGGGCTTCTATGCAGCCCTGCCCATGCCTCTCAGTCCCAACCCCTCCCTGCTATTCCAGGCCTGGTGCCCCCTCCATGCCCAGCCCTGCCCATGCCCCTCAGTCCTAACCCCTCCCTGCTATTCCAGGCCTGGTGCCCCCTCCATGCCCAGCCCTGCCCATGCCCCTCAGTCCTAACCCCTCCCTGCTATTCCAGGCCTGGTGCCCCCTCCATGCCCAGCCCTGCCCATGCCTCTCAGTCCCAACCCCTCCCTGCTATTCCAGGGCTGGTGCCCCCTCCATGCCCAGCCCTGCCCATGCCCCTCAGTCCCAACCCCTCCCTGCTATTCCAGGCCTGGTGCCCCCTCCCTGCCCATGCCCCTCAGTCCTAACCCCTCCCCCCTGCTATTCCAGGCCTGGTGCCCCCTCCCTGCCCAGCCCTGCCCATGCCCCTCAGTCCTAACCCCTCCCCCCTGCTATTCCAGGCCTGGTGCCCCCTCCCTGCCCATGCCTCTCAGTCCTAACCCGTCCCCCCTGCTATTCCAGGCCTGGTGCCCCCTCCCTGCCCAGCCCTGCCCATGCCCCTCAGTCCTAACCCCTCCCCCCTGCTATTCCAGGCCTGGTGCCCCCTCCCTGCCCATGCCTCTCAGTCCTAACCCCTCCCCCCTGCTATTCCAGGCCTGGTGCCCCCTCCCTGCCCAGCCCTGCCCATGCCCCTCAGTCCCAACCCCTCCCCCCTGCTATTCCAGGCCTGGTGCCCCCTCCCTGCCCATGCCCCTCAGTCCCAACCCATGCCCCTCAGTCCCAACCCCTCCCCCCTGCTATTCCAGGCCTGGTGCCCCCTCCCTGCCCAGCCCTGCCCATGCCCCTCAGTCCCAACTCACCCCCCCCACACACTATTCCAGGCCTGGTGCCCCTTCCCTGCCCAGCCCTGTCCATGCCCCTCTGTCCTGACCCGCAGCACCCCGGCTCTTCTAAGCTGGACCCCTCCTCCCTCTGCTGCTGATGCTGCTGGCTCTTGAGCAGCAGAAGTTGCGACTGAAGCCCTGCCTGACTCAGCCATGGCACCTGCCTGGCCCAGCAGCACCTTCTGCCTCTCCTGAGCAGCCGTGGCCAGGTGTGTCCTGGTGGCTTGGCCATGCGGAGAAATTTCTCCTGGAGGTTGGCCTAAGACCCCGACCGCTCCTGTCGCCTGTCAGACAGGTCACGCTGACCTGCAGTGCCCCCCAGGAGAGCCCTTGTTTCCTCCCTGGTGGTGTGAAGCCGAAGCCAGAAGCCAGGCCCCCTCCTCCCTTCCCTGTGCTGGGGGATTAGGGGAGCTCTGTGTCTCCGCAGAGCGCCCCACGGGGCTCTCCCTTCCCAACGGTCGCCGGCCTGCGGAACACAGCAGGGCGAGGGAATTGCTGCAGTGAGCTGGGAGAGAAGCAGCTCTAGTGGAGAAGAGCCTGGGCTGGAAGTCAGCACACCAGGGTCTGGGTCCCAGCTCTGCCCTGGACTTGCGGGGTGGCCTTGGGCAAGTCACTTCCCTGGTCTGTGCCTCAGTTTCCCTCTCTGTGAAATGTGGCTGTTGGTATCTGCGTGTGTGTGGCAAGGTCTGTGGAAGATGCATGTGGGGGTGGGCTCACCCAAAGGCGGGTGGCTCGGCCCCCGGTCTGGGGCAGCGTCTGAGGATGTTTCGTCCTTGTTTCAGAGGCCAGCGAGGAGATCTTTAAAATCGCTTCTATGGCGCCTGGGGCTCTCCTGCTGGAAGCACAGAGAGAGTATGAGGTAAGGGACACTTCTGCGATGGCATCCTGCCATCTCCCAGCCCCGTCCCCGCCTTCCCCTTGGAAATCAGCAGGGGCAAAGGGACAGCCAGTGATCCAATGGAGGGGCCAGGGAGGGTCACAGCAGCCAATGGGTCCCACGGAAACCGCATCCAGAGCTATCCCAGCCCCTCCGTAGCCCAGTAGCTTGCAGGGACCAATGGCCAAGCCAGAGGGGAGTCTGGCTCCAGACAAGGTGGTCCCTTCTCTTAGGGATCTCTCAGGTACAGATAAAGCTATAGATCATTAGCGGTTTGGTCTTAGCCGGTAACAATAAAATAGCAAGACAGGAGCAGTCAAGCTTGATGGCCTTTATTAATAAAGTTGCCTTTGTTACTTAAGAACAGCGCATGCTAAGAGTGGAAATACAATACCCAGTCCTTGTGCCGATGGCTGGCTGATCCCGGTAACTCAGCAATGCGTTCTTTTACCGATAGCCATTGCTGCCTTTCGTACACACATGGCAGTGGAACATGTTCCCCTTTGTCTGTTACATGTTGCAAATTCCCAAGCATGTCCGGACGTCCTGTGCTAATGGGGTCAGTGCATTGGGGGTTGTGATAAACAGGACATTATACTGAGCAACTAAACTTTCCACTCTCCCGAGCGGTTACACCCCTTCTTGCAAACGATGCGGAAAGCTCTCTAGGGGGTTTGGCCATTAAGCCAAGAGGCCTATAGCTGACCTCTGTGACGGGGCTGTGCAGAGACAGAGCAGCACGTCTCGTGCTCCTTGCTCCACCCTCGCGCCTGTCCGCTCCTGCCCTGCTCCAAGGTGCTGGGGCCGGGCTCGCTCTGCAGTCCCTGCGGCCCCATCCGTGGAGACACCGAGGCGGTTCCCGTTCAGGGTGGGGGTGGGTGTTCTCGATGGAAGGCCTCTGAGTGTGGAATTCAGAGCCCGGGGGAGCCAGCTTTGTGCCCTGAGGGTGGGATTTTGGAGCAGGCTGTTGGCACAAATCTCGCTCTCTGCCCCCCAGCAATGCCCGGTGACGTGCCTGAGCCACTTCTTAACCAGTGCGGGGCAGAGGGGCCCAGCCCTTGCTCTGGAGTAGGTGGCGCCGAGATGGCCTGGTGACGGCAGCGTGAGGGAGGCTGGGGAGCACGTTGGAACAGCCTCTATTCGGTTCAACGTGGCTCTGGGGGTGCTGAAAACCCAGCCCCCGTCCCCCTTTTCTTTTTAAACTAAGGCTCCTTGAGCTGCACGGGCAGGTAGATTCCCAGCCTGACCCCACCGTGCCGGGTGTGTGGGAAGCACCGGGGCTCCCAGGTCCCCATGCCCAGCTCTTCCCAACCAGGCAGCGTCCCCAGCGGGGAATCCCTGTGTCTGCCCCCTCGGCCCTGAGAGATCCCAGAGAAAAGGGGCTGCCTCTGCCCTGCACCCAGTGCCTGACCCCTAGAGCATGGCCTGGCTTTGCTGCATGTTGCTGGGGCCGGGAGGGAACAGGAAGCCCCTGCGTTCCCGCCTGTTGTGGTAAGAATCACCCACGCACTGATTTTAGTTCACAGACTCAGAGCCTGAGGCCTTTATTGCAATACATACCAAACGCGTTTGGGGTGCAGTTCGAAAACTGACACCCCGAGGGCCGCTCGCAGGCGGGTTTTTATTTCATTAAACCGCAAGCAAAGTACAAACAATACGTCATGAGTTAAGAAACTGGGGTCGTGAGTTAAGAAACTGGGGTTGGGGTCAGTCCCCCCCCCTCCTGGTACCTTCCTCATTATTTTCCGAGAAGTGGGTGTTTATTTGGGTAGAGGGGCGCTTGGCGGTTTTCCCCAGGAGAGGTACTTGGCACCAGTTTGGGTACGTTTCTCGGCAAGGCACATGTTATTTTCCGGGGGTTTTCGGTTAAGGGTTAAGGGGGGGTTACCATGGGACTCCAAAAGAAGATCTATGATTGGCTAATTTTGCAGATAGCTGGAATTGGAAAATTTTGCAGATAGCTGCAACAGCAAAAATGATTAGCTCTTTGCAAAAGCAATTTCTTAATGCAAGCGGATATTCTATTTTTCGAGCGGTTTCATAAACTTGCGGTTATTATGTTGCTAAAGCAGTTTCTTGTTGTAGCCTTTAGCATTGTTCTGTGTTTTTCTCCGCCCGCCCCCCCCCCCCCCCCCCCCGGCCATTACCCTTGACCGAGTTTGGCAGAGAACCGTGTTGTTCAGTCTTGCTCAGACTTACGCCTGTACTACTCTGTGTAAAGGCCGTCAGCATAACAGATCTCTGTTGGAGGGTTTATTTCGGGGCCTTCTTTTTAATAGCCAGAGCTTTGAATCTGAAGGCCCCCCTGTTCTATTTCCCCATACGCCTTAGCGACAGGGCGCTTTGAGCCCCGGGCGGGGCGTGTCCCCCCATCAGTGGTCGCTCTGGCTCTAACGCCCTGCTCTGCTAAGAGCCTGGAGGCAGAGGCCGTGCCAGGGACAGGAGCCGCGCTGTCTGCCCGTGCTGGTCGTGGCTCCTCTCCCCACCGGGCGAAGGTTGCTGTAGCAGAGACGGGTCCTTCAGCTCAGGACGTCCCTGGCCTGACCCGAAGGGTTCTCTCGTCCCCTCCCAGAAACAGAGCCAGAAGGCGGACGAGTACCTGCGGGAGATCAAGGACCAGAATCTGCTCGCGGAGGCGGTGCGGCAGTGCATCGAGGCGGCTGGCTACGAGCATGAGCCGGAAACCCAGAAGTCTCTGCTCCGGGTAAGTGGGGGAGGATCTGGGGTGGGGGGTGTCTCAGCGCCCGTTCCCTGAGCGCCGGCACGTCTCTGTCCGCAGGCCGCCTCGTTCGGAAAGTGCTTCCTCGACAAGTTCCCCCCGGAGAGCTTTGTGCGGACGTGCCGGGACCTGCGTGTGCTGAATGCCATCCGGGACTATCAGATCGGCATCCCTCTGACCTTCGCCCAGTATCCTCTGCCGGCCGAGGGGTGGTGCTGCAGGTGGATCGGGCTGGATCTGCTGCGGGAGGGAGTGGTGTGTGTAGCGAGTGCAGGGACAAGGGCCCAAAGGCCCCACCCCAGTGTAACTCCACTGAAATCAGCAGTTACACCACAGATGAGTTTGGCCCTGGGAATCAGGACTCCTGGGTTTCATGTGAGCCCGGGCAAGTCACCTGTTCCCTGTGTGAAATGGGGTGAGGAGCCTCTGTTAGATAAGGAACTGTGGGGGCGTGGCTGGCTGGTTCTTGCTCATGTGCTCAGGGTCTAACTGATCCAGATGCGGGTCGGGGAGCTCAGGTTGGCAGAGACACTGGGGGGGGGGGGGGGGGTGTCTCGCCTTGCTCTGTAGCAGGGGCATGGGTCGCTTGCCAGGAGCATCTGGGCATGTCTCACCTACTCGGCTTCGGGCATTGGTGTCCCCCGGTCCCTCTTGTTCCCTGTCCAGTCTCCTGCCGGTGGTGAGATCTTGGTCTAGTCCCAGCTGTCTGTGGGGGGGGCTGGTGGCCTGTGCTGTGCAGGAGGTCAGACTAGGGCTCTGGGGGCCCCTTCTGGCCTTGCACTGTGAGAAGAACGTACAAGCCGAGGGGGGAGGTGCCGTGACTGCTCAGGCCGTGGGATTGGATAGCTCAGTGGTTTGAGCATTGGCCTGCTAAACCAAGGGTTGAGCAGGAGTTTGGACTAGATGACCTCCTGAGGTCCCTTCCAACCCTGATTTTCTATGATTGTTCCTCGTGGTGGGAGCTGGAACTTGCCAGCACAGCTCAGCCCCCGCCGTTCCTTCACCCGGCTGCTCCTTAACAGGTGCTGTAGATACAAACAGCTCACCATTGAAGTCCTGCTGGACAGGTAACTGCCCCCTCCTGGCTGCGTGTGGGACCATTGCATCCCCTCTGGCCTGGGCCACAGTCACTTGTGTTACTGCATCAGAAGCCCCTGCTCTGACATTCGGCTCGGCCTGGCCCTGCCTGGTTACTCAGCCCCCTCCCTGTGCCCATCTGTCCTCGTAGAAGTGTGGGGAGCGTTGCTGTCTGCGGCAGCCAGGGGTCTCTCGACAAACCTCCACGACACGCACCAGCCTCTGCCAGTGTGGGGCCTGGCAGGCAGCCCCCTCCTAGGGCTGGAACTAGCTTCAGTCGCCCTGGCTCGTTCCGGCCCTGTCCCTGCTGTAGCTGGGAACAAGGGGCCCAGGCGTCACGGCATCCTGCTACGCTCACTTGCCCACTGGGAAGGAACCGGCCTTGTTCCCCAGAGGCCATCGAACAGTCACTGGGTGGAGATAACTGAGCGCCTGGCCGGCCTGGCTCTGGGCCGGGCACGTGCAGGTGGAAGCCCCTCTCTCTCACTCCCTGCTGGGCACCACGGGCTGAATGGACAGGAGATGTCCCTGGCTGGTCCCTGCAGGGCCAGCTGTGCGACCCCACCTGCTCTCCAGTGGATGTGCGGGGGTGGGGCCCTGCGCATCACTAACAGCTGCTTAAAAATAAATACAATTAAAACCCGCAGGCTGCCCCAGATTACTGTTGGCATTCGACCCCCGTTCCCTGAGCTCCCTCACTGCGTTTACCCCTGTCCCGTTCGCTCCCCTGGGCTGCTTCCCTTCTCCCCGGCAGCGATCGCTCGCTTACCCGCCTCACCAGGCCAGCTGCCGGGGACCTTTCACCCCGAGCATTACGGCTGGGCCCTCTTACAGGGGCATGGCCCTAAATATTTCTCCCTGTCCCCTGCGGGGAAATGGGAACTAGTGTCACTCCCATCATGACCGTTTACTTGCTGCCCTGGCCAATGTCTAGGGCAGTGCCTAGCAGAGGCGGGTGGGGTGTGGCGGGGAAGGGCTGCTCTGGGGAGCTGGCTGGGTTCCCGGCTCTGCTTGCAGAGCTGCTGGCGTTCTCGTCCGGGGGCGTTTGACGTTCCCTTTGCCCGTGTCTCAGGTTAGTTCTGCGGAGGCTGTACCCCCTCGCCATCAAAATCTGCGAGTACCTGCGCCTGTCGGAGTTCCAGGGCGTCAGCAGGATTCTGGCTCACTGGGCCTGCTACAAGGTAGGCCGGGAAGCCAGAGCGGGGACAGTTCTTGGAGCGCTCCCTTTGGGTGCCAAGAGCTGGGCCCAGACCTCCCCTCCCGCCCCTCCAGGTGCAGCAGAAGGACAAGTCTGATGAGGAGGTTGCACACGCCATCAATCAGAAGCTGGGCGACACCCCTGGCATTTCGTACTCGGAGATCGCTGCCCGGGCATACGACTGTGGCCGGACGGAGCTGGCCATTAAGGTGTGTGTGTGTCTGTGGGGCGGGGGCTGGCAGGGCTCCCAAACACATGGCATTTGGCAGGGTGGCCGGTGATACCACCTGGCCCAGTGTGCCCCTGTTTAACTCTGCTTGTGGTGCTAGAGCAGCACGCGGGTACCTCTCCCGGTAGCGCCCGCTTGCCCAGGGAACGGCCCTGCTGAAGAAATGGAGCTCGCTGGCCCAGCACCCCTACCCAGCACGTGGGGCCTGGGGTCTGGCTTGGCGCTGACCCCAGAGGCCGGTGCACTGAAGGGGCTTCTCTCTTGGGGGCAGGTGCTGGAGTACGAACCCAGGTCCGGGGAGCAGGTCCCGCTGCTGCTGAAGATGAAAAAGAGCCAACTGGCCCTGAACAAAGCCATTGAGAGTGGAGACACAGACCTAGGTACAGCTGTGCGGGGAAGGGCTCCCAGGGGCTCCGGCGGCCAGGATACGCTGGAGCCTTTCCACTCCAGGCCCTGGCTCCCAACAGGCCCAGGTCTCGGGTGTCTGAGCCATTCGGGGCTGGCTCCAGCGGTCTCTGGGGAATGAGATTGGGTCTCGGGCCCATGTGCACCCCAAACCAGCAGGATCGGAGCCCCCTGTGGCCAAGAACCGAATGGGCCAGAGGCCCCCCCCCCCCGACCTGCCCTCCTGCCCCGAGGAACCCCTCTGGCATGCACTGGCGGGGGGCGGCTCCCCCCAGACTAGCTCAGGGCCAGGCTGAGCTCTGAGCTGCAAGTGATGGTGCCTCCCAGCCCCTGGGTGGTGGGGAAGCTTCTCCCCTCCCCACCTCTCTGAGCTCAGCAAGCCCTCCCCTCCCCCCAAGCCTCTGCACCCCACATTCTGGGCCCCACTGAGAGCTGGCTGGCTGGACCTCCCCTGATTGCTGTATGTTGCTCAGCTGCCCTGGGGGCGGGGGCGGGGAGGTCTCTCTGCACCCGTAGCCCCTCTAACGCGCTGTCTCTGCCCCAGTTTACACCGTCGTGTTGCACCTGAAGAACGAACTGAATCGTGGCACTTTCTTCATGACGCTGCAGAAGCAGCCGGTGGCTCTGAGTCTCTACCGCCAGGTGAGAGGCCGGCCGCCCCCTCTGTGCCCGTAAGCGGGGGGTGGGGGGTGGCTCATGGGTGTGGTAAGCTGCCAGGGCACTGACTGGGCTGGGCCCCCCACTGGTGGTGTGAGAGGTGACCGGTGCCGTGCTGGGCCGGGGGGCTGAGCGAGTGGGGCTTCCTGTGACCGTGTCTCTGTAACAAGCCCGTTGACTCTCGTGGGGGTGGGGGTGTCGGCTGTAACCTTGTGTATCATGTCCCAGTTCTGCAAGCACCAGGAGCTGGAGACACTCAAGGACCTGTACAACCAGGACGACGATCACCAGGAGCTCGGGAACTTCCACGTCCACTCCAGCTACTCCAGTGAGAAGGTGGGTCTCCTCAGAGCTGGCGGGGCCTTGCGGGGTGGAGGAGGGGGCTCCCAGACCCTCTGCTGGCGTTTGCTGGAGGATCCAGCCTCTGAGGAGGGGCGGACGAACTGGTGCAGAGGGATAAAGATGTGCTGAGATGGGAGACGCCTCTGTGCTGCTGGCCTCCCTGCGGGGCGGGGGGGACTCGGGGCCCGGCGCTGAGGGGACGCTGGCCTCCCTGCGGGGCGGGGGGGACTCGGGGCCTGACACTAAGGGGGCGCTGGCCTCCCTGCGGTACGGGGGGGACTCGGGGCCCGGCGCTGAGGGGGCGCTGGCCTCCCTGCGGTAGGGGTCCGGGGGGAGGGGATAGAAGGCTGCTCACGTGAGGAAACAGAAGGATCATGGGAAGATTGGAAAGTGCTTTCTCCTTAATCCCCCAGCCTTGGGGGGCCGGGCCGGGAGTTGGGTGGCTCCTGATGTGCGATGTGGAGTTGTCCTTCCCCCAAGGCTGGACAGGCTCAGCCTGGGCTGGCCCCAGCCCTTCGGGGCAGGCACAGCTGGGCAAGGGTGTGCCCTGCCTGGCACAGAGCCCGAGTGTCGGCCTGTGGGTTCCCTGCGCAGGGAGCGGGTCCCTCCTCTCCCGTTCCCTGGGAAGGCCCTAGTGTGCTGGGGAGGAGTGCCCGGGAGCAGCCTGGCCCCTCTCCCCATGGTGCAGGCTGGGCAACGATGGGGGAACTTGGGGAGGGAACTGGGCTGGGTGGGCGAATCCCTCGGGACTGGGATTCCGTCGGGCTGCTCCGTGCCTCTGCAGCGATCTCTGCCTGATGCTTTGAGCACGGTGAAGTCTCCATGATGCATGTGGGGTGGGTGTAACTGCCCGCCCACCCCCCCAGGTCTGTTCAGCCTCCTAGCTGGTGGTGTTTGCCAGGAGGCTGGGGCCACTGGAGGCGAGTTTCCATTGTCTGTGCGTCTGGGCTCCCAGGAGTTCCCGAACTTGTCTGGCTCCGCTGGGGGGCTGGAAGGGGAATTCGCTGCCCAGGGATACTGGACAATAAGAAGCAGCGGGAGGAGCCCAGGTCCCGGAGCCCAGGCTACAGCTCCCACCCATCGCTAGGTGGAACCGTGCCTGGGTAGCCAGCTGCCCGGCCCGTTCCTGTCTCATGGGCGGTGGGCGAGTACTGCAGAATTGGGACCTTCTCTCATCTGTTTGTCACAAGTCCTGACCCACAGGCACCTCCGCCCAGAAGCGCTGGCTGGCTCACATGGCCACCCCACCTAGTGTGTGGGGCGGGGAGGCTGTGACTAGCCCGGCGGTTGCTGTGTCCCTTCCAGCGGATCGAGGGGCGTGTAGCAGCGCTGCAGAACGCAGTGGACGAGTACTACAAGGCCAAGAACGAGTTTGCTGCCAAGGTGAGCGTGGCTGGGGGCGTGGGGGCATCTGGGTGAGCCGGCAGGGGGCAGCTGGTGCTGCCTCTGGCCAGGCCTGGCTGCAGAGGGCCTTCCTGCCATTGTTAGGGGCTTGGGGCCCGGCTGGGAGCAGTGCTCGGCACTGCCAGGTGGGGACCCGGGCAGCAGGGGCTGAGGAAGCAGCGTGCTCTGCTCCTGATGGCCCATGGGGCCGAGGGGGCCCTGGAATAGGGCAGCGGGAGGAACTCCCCTTGGTGCTGATCTGCGTAAAGCACAGCCCGAGCCTTCCCTTGGGAGCCCTTTGTGTCTCTGGGGATGCCCTGGGGTGGGGAACGCCAGGGGCGGGGTAGCCTTGCTCGTGGAGATGGACGCCCCAGGGGAGAGGCCCAGCCCCTCTGAGGAGCCCAGCCCTGGTGTCTGCTTCACAGGCCACAGAGGATCAGATCAAACTGCTGCGGATGCAGCGCCGCTTGCAGGATGAGCTGGACAAACCCTACGTAGATTATTCCCTGCACGACACTGTCTATGGCCTCATCCTGGACGGCAACCACAAGCGGGCGGAGCAGCTGTACCGTGACTTCCGAATCCCCGACAAGAGGTGGGTGCGGGGCGGGCAGGCGCTGCCCCAGATGAGCCGTTCCAAGTACACGCGGCTCATATCCGGAGGAACCAGGGCTAGGGCAGGGGGCTGGGTTGTCAGCCCTGGAGACTGATGGCTGTGATTATCACCATCCGTGCGGTGCGGACAGCAGCCGTGGGAGAGCGTGTACCTGTGATGAGCTTCCACTGCTGCTCTCGCCCAGCTTGGGGAGCAGCACTTCTCTGTCCTCTGGCCCCTGCAGCCCTTGATGCCCTGGCCAGCCCCGGGGAGTAAATACCAGTGTGTTTGGGGGGGGAATGGGCTTTTTGTTGGGAAATTGGACCTATTATTATTTATCTGTATTGCCACAGTGCCCAGGGGCACTGCACAAACACAGAACAAAAAGACAGCCCCTCGGGGCTTACAACCAAAGTGGAAGATGACAGGCGGCTACAGACAGAGGGGGCGGGTACAGGGAAACAATGAAACCCTACTGGTCACATGACAGGCATCCGTTTGAGTAGGGCGCAGAGCTGCCTAGATGGGATGACGGGCTGGATGCACGCAGAGCCCTAGGCTGCCTGTCCCATTGTCACCCTCTGTTGTTGGGGCCTTTCTCCCCTCACTCCTGAACGTCCATGTTGGGTGCGGCAGCTGCCCAGCGTTGCTGGCAAGGCAGGGTGGGGTTTGCTTTGGGGGGATATGGGGCAGCTGCCCAGCGTTGCTGGCAAGGCAGGGTGGGGTTTGCTTTGGGGGGATATGGGGCAGCTGCCTAGCGTTGCTGGCAAGGCAGGGTGGGGTTTGCTTTGGGGGGATATGGGGCAGCTGCCTAGCGTTGCTGGCAAGGCAGGGTGGGGTTTGCTTTGGGGGGATATGGGGCTGGGCAGTACAGATCGATGTAGTGCCAGCCCCTTGGGAATTGGACCCAGCAGTCCTCGGGGGGGCTGGGCATTGTGGGGGGTGGTTTAAACTAGTTGACCTGATGGCCCCAGTAAGAGCCGCGAGGTGTCTGCTCCCCAGGTTCTGGTGGCTGAAGATCGGCGCCCTGGCCGAGCGGGAGGACTGGGAGGAGATGGAGAAGTTTTCCAAGAGTAAGAAGTCGCCCATTGGGTACCTGGTAAGAGATTCTCTTCACCATAAGAGACCCCCTGGCTGGGAGCGTCCTGCCCCAGCTGGCTCCCAGCTGTCTGCCTTTAGTATGGGTCCCACAGACAGGGCGCCAGGCCTTTGGTCTGACCTGGCCGGGAAGGGGGAGCTGAGTGCTGAGCTCAGGCTGGCAAGGAACGTGGGCCTAGGGATGCAGCCCCCTCTGGCCACCTTAGACGCAGCACTGGCAGATCCCAGATGGGGGCTCAGGTCGTCCCAGCATGGGACCCTGGAAGCTCACCTCTCCTCCAGCTCCCAGTAGAATTGCACCAGCCCAGGGGGCGGAGTGTGAGGTTCCGGGCACAGGCACTGGGGCACTAAAGAACACCCCCAAAGCCAAGGGCAGAGGCAGGTGCAGCGGGTGGGGGCGAGGGTTGAGATGAACGAGGTTGGTGGCAGAGAGCCAGAAGAGCGGCCCCACGAGCCGAGCCTGCCGCCTGCACTGATTCCCGTCTCCCTTGTTCTCCATACCAGCCCTTTGTCGAAATCTGCATGAAACATCACAACCGCCACGAGGCCAAGAAGTATGCTGCCCGCGTGACCCCGGAGCAGAGGGTCAAGGCCCACATCCTGGTGAGGTACGTCTGCTGGAGAGTTAACGGGGAGCGGCCCCTGCTAAGGCAGAGCAGAGTGCTCCAGCTCCCCAGGAGACCCTGCATGGGCAGCATGTCTGAGCGCAGAGGTGGGGGTGGGAGGGGGTCGGCTGGGTTCTGAGTGTAGGGTGGGTTGCAGATGTGACCTGGGATTCATGGGCGTTTCCTGTGTGAACCATAGAATCTCAGGATTGGAAGGGACCTCAGGAGGTCATCTAGTCCAAACCCCTGCTCAAAGCAGGAGCAATCCCCAACTAAATCATCCCAGCCAGGGCTTTGTCAAGCCGGGCCTTAAAAACCTCCAAGGAAGGAGATTCCACCACCTCCCTAGGTAACCCATTCCAGTGCTTCACCACCCTCCTAGTGAAATCGCATTTCCCAATATCCAATCTAGACCTCCCCCACTGCAACTTGAGACCATTACTCCTTGTTCTGTCATCTGCTACCACTGAGAACAGCCGAGCTCCATCCTCTTTGGAACCCCCCTTCAGGTAGTTGAAAGCAGCTATCAAATCCCCCCTCATTCTTCTGTTCTGCAGACTAAATAATCCCAGGTCCTTCAGCCTCTCCTCCTAAATCGTGTGCTCCAGCCCCCTAATCATTTTTGTTCCCCTCTGCTGGACTCTTTCCAATTTTTCCACATCCTTCTTGTAGTGTGAGCCCTCACCAATGTCAAATAGAGGGGAATGATCACGTTCCTCGATCTGCTGGCAATCCCCCTACTTGTACAGCCCAAAATGCCGTTAGCCTTCTTGGCAACAAGGGCACACTGTTGACTCATATCCAGCTTCTCGTCCACCGTAACCCCTAGGTCCTTTTCTGCAGAACTGCTGCCTAGCCTTTCGGTCTCTAGTCTGTAACAGTGAATGGGATTCTTCCGTCCTAAGTGCAGGACTCTGCACTTGTCCCTGTTGAACCTCATCAGATTTCTTTTGGTCCTATCCTCTAATTTGTCTAGGCCCCGTCTGTGCCCCATTCTGTCAAATGCCACGAGCCCTCTCAGGGAAGGGGGTGTTGCTCTCTGCAGGGGAGGAGCTCCTTTCGATGCACTGGCGTCTGGCTCTGTACTGCGACTAACACCTCGTCTTGTGGTTCAGAGAGAGGGCTTCAGGGTCCCCCACCCCAGCGTGGGAGGAGTGTCACAGGGAGATGAGGAGCAGGTGGGCAGTTAAGCTGGGGTGACAGGGTTTTATGAGCAGGGAAAAACCCACCCCTTGCAGAGGAGGCGGGGCTGCCCTCTCCTGCACCTGGGGCACCGAGGTCTGAGTGTGGTCAGTGTGTCTCAGGTCCTGGGCTGCCATAATTATTGCAGGGCCCTACCCCCGGAATGAACGGAGACTCAATGAGCTATTAACTCCATGGCTGAGTCATTCTGCTTCTGCACCCTAGCGGGCCGTGGTGCACGTCTGCTCATCTTCCCCCACGCTGTCCTGTGCATTACAAGTGTCGTGGAAAATCAACCACCCGTTGAGTTTGGATCAGATCAGCCTGAGGCTCCTTTATTGATTACAAGCGCGGGGGGGGGGGGTAACAGCTCTCAGTAGCTGCAAAACACACAAGCCTTTTAAAGCTTAAAACCACAGACAAATTACACATACATTTCATGTTGATTACCTTCTTTGGAATACAATTGCAAAATTTAATAAAGGTCAAAAGCAGAAAGAAACAATCATCTCCCTTATTTGGCTTTTCCTGTTGTTGTTTGTGGTTTGACTTTTCTAATGCTTCCATTGTGGCTACAGAAAAACAAGCTTGGCTGTGGCAAATTGCGTTTGGGGACTTTCCACTTCGCCTCCTCATGTCCCCTGTACACAGAAGGCCATTGTTCTGTTTTGGGGACTTTCCATCCCACTTTTGCCTCTTCGTGCCCTTTACACCCAGAAGCAAGCTCAGCTAATACTTCAGGCCTACTAGCTTGACCAAAGCCTGAGGCCCTCTGTACATTTTCCTTCACGCAAGGAACAGTCCTGACGCTGTCTGCACGCAGGAGGTGGGGCACGCGCCTGCCTGCAAGGAATGAGCTTCCTCTCCACGTGCTCAGCCTCCTGTGTGTGCTGCATGGGCGTGGCCTTGGCGGCGGCTGCATACCCGCGGCAGCATGCACCGGGGCGGGGGGGGCGCACTTACCCGCGGCCGCATGTGCCCTATGGGGGCGGGGGGGGCCAGGTATCCCTGAACCGGCTGGGAGATCGCCAGCTAAGGCAGGGTGGTGTCGGTGGGTGGGATGGGGTGGTCCCACGGCAGAGGGAACCGGGGGAGACGGAACCTGCCTCTCTGACTCTGCCCGGGCATGACGCTGACTCTCCCATCGTTTACCTACAGAGAGTTGGACCAAGCTGCCGATGCTGCCATTGAGCACAAGAATGAGAACGAGATGAACCTCGTCCTGTCCAAGTGCACTGCGGCCACTGACTCCTCCGTCGTGGAGAAGATCAATCGCGCCAAAGCTCAGATCCTGAAAAAATAACCCCTCCTGCCCTGCGGCCGCCCCCTCGCAGCAGCCTGCTGTGAGCCGGCCTTCTGTATGTTCCCGAGGGGTAGGGGACACAGTCTTGGTGCTGATGTTACAAGGACAGGAGGCCTGGAGCTTCTCACACATGCAGATCCAGCCCAGGGGCCCACCAGCATGACCTGGGGCCCGGTATTGGGGAATCTAAGGTGGCAGCGATCCCTGTCCCTGGGGTGCGATGGACTCCTGCCCTCTGGAGTTCAGGGTGCTTGGCTGGAGGTGGGAGGAGAACTCGCATGCCGTGTTACTCTGCAGCTGGCCACCCTGCTGCATCCCTGCTCATGAGTGACAGCCTATCCTGCTTAGCCCCCATCCCTGCCCTGTGCAGGTGCATGTACCATCTTCCTCCCCTGAGCCAGCCCCCCCCCAGCACTTCTGCCTCTCCCTCAGCCAGCACCACCATCCTCCCTGCAGCAGCTTCTCTCTCAGCACAAAAGCTGGTGAAGGAGCCACCGTTCAGATAGCAATGGGGCCTCTGGCAGGAGCAGCCTCCTCTCCAGCATAGCCGCAGTTCCAGCAGGCCCAGCTTCCCCTATCCTGGCGGTGGGGGGAGATTGGCTCAGCCAGGTGAGCAGGGGGGGGTTGTGGTGCCCAGCAGAGCTGGTGGGGGGGGGGGGGGGGGAAGAGGGGGCAGTAAAGTCTGAAGCTTAGTGACTGTGCTGTAGGGCGGGGGGCTCTGATGTCTGGATTCACATGGGGGAAGGGGAGATGGCCTGTCACGCTGTAACCTTCACTAGGGTAAATAAATGGCTGAGACCCCCGCACACGCTGTGTCTGACTGCTGCCGCCCTGGGGGGGCGAAGCTGGGACTTCCTAGGGCACGTGTCCCTCAGCTGCCACCTTTTCAGGTGGGCAGGAGGCCTCTTCCTGCCATGCTGCGGGCAGTGAGCGCTGCCCTGCTCCCAGCCCCCCCAGGAGCTGGGCAGGGTGAGCTGCAGCCAGGCTCGGTGGGGTGGTGCTGGGGGGCAGTGCTGTCCCCCCCCTTGCAGACCTGGTGTGTTCACAGAGCTAAGAGCTGGCAGGGGCGAGGGGACATTGTCCTTCCTGTTTCCTGGCATTAGGGCCAGGCAGGTCAGGGGGGCTAGTTGCCCTTCCTCCTCCTCGAGCCTGGCATGAGCCTACGGGGGGGAGGGGGGTAGAGCCAGCCCCACTCCCCGGGTATTTCTACCCCCACAGCCTCTGCCCCACCCGAGTGCAGGGGGCTGGAGCGAGCTGCCCCATGGCCTGGGGTTCCAGCCCCGGGCAGCGGCGTTCATCGCCTGTCCTTGGGGGGCTCGCTGCCCCCAGCGCCGGCCCTGTCCCCGCCCCCGCCGGAGTCAGCGCCCCTCTGGCACCCCCGGGCCGGGACCTGGCGGGAGCCGCCTCGCCCCGCCCCGCCAGACCCCCCCGCGGGGTCACAGGGGGGGACAAGCCACAAGCACGTGGCCAGCGACCCGCCCCCGGCCTGGGAGCCCCGCCCCGCCCCGCCCCGGGCTCCTCCCCTTGTAGCCCCGCCCCCTCGGCGCTCACACTGCCCCCCCGCTGCTACTGCCTCCGCGGAGGCGCCAATCGGAAGTGACGTCTCTGCGCTCGGGCCGTGGTGTCACTTCCGGAGCTGCTTGGGCTTGTGGGATTGCAAGATGGCGACGATCAGCGGCGTCCGGGCAGTTGCCGGGGTGAGACCCGCGCGGGGGCCGGCGGGACGGGCCTGGGCTCCTCCCGAGGCGGGGGGCGCGTCGCCCGGGACTGGGGGGCAGGAGATGAAGGCTGGGGGGCGGAGGGAACGGGAGGCTAGGCCGGGCCGGCGGGGTCAGGGGACTGGGGTCGGGCTGAGGGGGGGCGGGCAGGGGAGCGAGGCTGGGTGGCGGGTGGAGGGGAGGCCGGGGGCGGGGGACGGGGGGTGGGCTGAGGGGGGGCGGGCAGGGGAGGCGGGTGGAGGGGGGGGTGGGCTGAGGGGAGGGAGGGGGCGCCGGGGGTGGGTTGAGGCGGGGCGGCCAGGGGAGCGAGGCTGGGAGGCGGGTGGAGGGGAGGCCGGGGGCGGGGTCAGGGGACTGTGGTCGGGCTGAGGGGGGCGGGGAGGTGGGGTCACGGGACTGGGGGTGGGCTGAGGGGGGGGCGGGCAGGGGAGTGAGGCTGGGTGACGGGCTGAAGGGAGGGAGGCCGGGGCTGCGGGTTTCTTATTTTCTGCCTCTTTCCCCTGCAGGCTCTTCTGCGCGCCCAGGGCCGCGGGGCCTGGAGGACCCTCAGCGCCGCCTCCGCCGCCCCCCAGCAGACACTGCGAAGCCAGGTGAGAGGCCCCCTTGTACCCATGTGCCTCTTCCCAGAGTGGGGAGATGGCGCCTCCCATCCTCCCCCGCTCCCCTGGGGGAAACACGGTCCCTATTTCAGGGGGGCCAGGCTGGGCCAGGCGCTGCTTGGGAGGGTTTATCAGGTTCACTGCAGCTCTGCTGCCAAGTCTGGTTCCTGGCTATTCTGTTCTTAACCTATTTAGGCCCCTGTTCCGTGCTCATCACCCTAGTAGCTGAGTGCCTCTCAGTCACTCACTGAGCAATGTGCTCACATATCCCGCATGTGGTGTTTGATCTCCCAGCTGCTAACGCGGGGGCTCTTCCGTGGGTTTGGTTTTCAGGGGGCTGAGTCTTTCTCCAGCACAGAGTCAGATGGGGAGGGTAGCGGGTAGATGGATATTTCTCTCTATTCAAGGAGCAAAGATGCAGTGACCACAGCAGAAGAAGTGAAGTGCTGAGGATGCATTAAAAAGCCACAGGAAATAACACGGAAAACACTATGTGGGATAACATGGACTCATCTGGAGAACAATGAGGCAGGGGCTTAGAGAACCGTTTAGTGGCTGCTGTGTGCAATGAAAGGGTAGCCATTGGTGACTGCATCTTGAGGATAGAGCTGTGACTGTAAAGGTCCTAGTGTTGCCAACTCATGATTGTATTGTGATTCTGATAGTACCTGGTGTTTTTCTTAAAGCCCCAGCACCTGATGTCAAATGTTAGCAGCTCTCATTGTGCAGAGAAGAACTTAAAATTGTGAACCCCAAATGCTCAAAATCCAGAAGGCAAAGAAAGAACCCCACATTATTATTTAAATGTTAAAAGACCTTTTTTTTTTTTTAACCCATGACTTTTTGGAGCTTTGCCCTGGGTTTTTTAATGCTTGGGGCTGGCAGTATAGAAGTCCAGAGAGGATAATTACGAGTCCTGATGTGGAGTTTACATATGGGGAGAGATTGCAAAAGCTCGGGCTGTTTAGCCTAGGAAGGAGAAGACCTATAGGGACTTGACTGATGGGATTTATGACTTCTTGTGGAAGTTGGTTAGTGCCTTTTTTTTAAACTTCGTCTCATGGGTCATTGAATATTAATGACAGGTAAATTTAGAACAAATAAAAAGAAATTGTTTATACAGAATATGGCTAAATAATTTATAGACGCATAGGGTCAAGGTCAGATACTAAGGTCAGATTTTTAAAAGGGCTGGCTAAGCTTGTAACTAAGACCATTCTGTAGAAGTTTGTGCTGAAATGGAGTAATAAAATCCCATGCTTCAGGACATCAACTGATCACTACAGTTATTAGGAAGGGATATTTTGCCCTATATACAACAGTGGCCAGGTGTACTAAGATTTTTCATCTTCCTTTAAAGCATCAGGTGTTGGCCGATGTAGGAGTGGATGGACTAATGGTCTCCTATGTTAAATATGGGTGTCCTGGTAGTCTTTGTCTCTTTCTCCATCGTGGGATGAGGAAAAGTTTATACAAAATCTCCATCTCAAGTGCTCGTTCTCTGACTCTTTAGCTTGTGATGCCTGTTGACTGACATTAACTGTAACTCTTATATATAAAGACACCTATTAATTTTGTATATGGGTGAATGATAGGTGGTTTAAATTAAAGGTAAAGCTGTCTCCTGGGTACAGGGAACAAATACCATGCAACCTCTGACCCTCTGTGCTACTTTCAAGTAGCAAGCTTTGCCCTGCGCATTGGGTCTCTTCTGATTTAATCCATCAGAGAGAGTTTCATGGGGGAACTGAATGTTGCTACAGAGAGTCTTGGGTCAGTTTCTTCTGGAAGATTCCTGTATTCTCCTTCATCAGAGGCCAGGTGTTTCCCAGAGACATTGACCAACAGAGAGGGTCTTAGCAGCTCCCATTCACCCTTTGACCGTTGTAAGGACTCAAATCCTGGTACCAGCTCCACCAAGGGGATTGTCCCTGAGCATACCTGTGAGATCTAATGGCATTGATGACCCCCAATATTTTGAGAATGGCAATTCTCATCTTGCTGTTTCTGGCAGTAGCGTGAGAGCCACCTCTGACTGGGCTTGCTCTCTCAGAAGAGGTGGGTGCAGTATTGCAGATAGGGAATGCGCTGTCCCACTCTTGTTGAGTGATATTGTGTAGGATGGTGGCAGGAGAATTAACCGCTCGCTATTTCCTGTTCCAGACAGAGAAACATGAAGGGATGTTCAAGGTCACCATGCTGCCTGGAGATGGGGTTGGCCCGGAGCTCATGCATTCTGTCAAAGAGGTGTTCAAGGTAATAGCCACTTACTCGTCATTGAGGCTGAGGGGGAGATGGAGAAATGACGTAATGGCAGGAGTTGGATTGTGTATGTGGCTCCTGCCATATCCAGGCGGGACTGTTCTCTTCCCCTTGCTCCCAGACGGTTGTGGATGGATAAAGCCATTTTAGTTCTTAAACCCTTTTCTGTAAGTTAACTGAAGCTCAATTCACTTCTTCTCTTTAGTGCAGAGGTAGGGTTCTAGACTGAAAATCCTGGAGGAGGATGTCCCCTGTTCTCCCCAGAACAGGTTCAACATGGGTAGCAACCATGCCAAGCTTCCCACATATACCCTAGTGTGCACTGACCCTAACCTACAGGGGCCCATTTCAAAGAGTGAGAAGATGAGTTCAGTTTCTCTGTCCCAGTCAATCCTTGTGTCTCTGATGTGACTGCCGAAAAAAATCTCATACCCGCTGTGGCCGTGGGTCTGACGTGGATGCTTGAGTCATCTACACCAGTTGTGTTAGGGGTTACAATGCTGCTGTTGCTCAAATGTTTGGAACCCTCTTAACTGTGTTTTAACCATATTCCCAATCCATCCTACAGTCCTGCCCTGACCAAGGGAGTAGCACAGTTTGGGGACAAATTTAAAACCCAGACAGACACTGGCTTTGTTACAAGACAAACCTGCTTTTAACCATGGCAGGAGCAACTGTCGTAAATAAATCTCCTGACATGGAGGTAGTTGTATAAAGTCTCGTCTGCACTATACTAAGAGACTGGACTGAGATCTGGGACCCAAGTAGTCATCAGATGGCAGAAACTTTCATTTGGAAAAATAATTTAAAATATTTCATGATTGGACACACAAAAGGAAATGACTGACTCTCTCGTAGTAGCTGTTAGGTTACTGGTCACCTCCCTTTGGAAAAAGAATCCAACTCCAGAGGAATGGCTCAAAAAATATAGGAGGTGGTTGTTATGGAAAAATTAATACACCAGTTACATACCCAGAAAACTAGCCAGAGGACAAATAGATACTTTGGTAAGGAGCTCCTGGCCCTCAAAGACCATGTACGGACTTTGGAGGCCAGGGTGGCGGAACTGGAGGAGCTGAGAGAGGCAGAGAGGTATGTTGATGAGGCTTTCCGGGACACTGTAGAATTGTCCCACCTCCGCTTAGACAGCACCTGTGCTGTTAAGGAGGAAGAAGGGCCCAGGGAAGTAGAGCAGTCAATGGGAGCCGAGGGAAACTTTCCCGTAGTTGGGACCCTCCTTCCAGATGGTTCTGGGGTTGCCTCTCGCACGGAGGTTGCCTCTCCGGGGGAGGGAACTCCAGTTTCTAGGAAAAGGCAGGTGTTAGTAATGGGAGATTCGATTATTAGAAATGTAGATAGCTGGGTCTGTGATGACCGGGAGAACCGTATGGTGACTTGCCTGCCTGGTGCGAAGGTTGCGGATCTCTCGAGGCATCTAGATAGACTTATGTGTAGTGCTGGGGAGGAGCCGGTGGTCGTGGTACATGTAGGTACCAATGACATAGGGAAGGGTAGGAGAGATGTCCTGGAAGCCAAATTTAGGCTGCTAGGGAAGAGACTGAAATCCAGGACCTCTATGGTGGCATTTTCAGAAATGCTCCCAGTTCCACGCGCAGGGCCAGGTAGGCAGGCAGAGCTTCAGCGTCTCAATGCGTGGATGAGACGATGGTGTAGAGAGGAGGGTTCACGTTCATTAGGAACTGGGGAAACTTCTGGGATGGGAGGAGCCTATACAGGAGAGATGGGCTCCACCTAAACCAAAGTGGAACCAGACTGCTGGCACTAAACATTAAAAAGGTTGTAGAGCAGTTTTTAAACTAGGAGATGGGGGAAAGCCGACTGCTGCAGAGGAGCGTGTGGATCGGACACAGACTTCCCTTAGGGGAGAGTCTGATGATAGAGAATCTCCAGGTTATAGTCAGGAGCAGAGGACTGAAAAGTATAATGTAAGGGCCGGATCAGATGATAAACAGCCACATAAAAAAGAATCTGGCACATCAGAAAAAGACAGGCTAATAAACAGGGACAAGTTTTTAAAGTGCTTGTACACAAATGCCAGAAGTCTAAATAATAAGATGGGTGAACTAGAGTGCCTTGTGATAAAGGAGGATATAGATATAATAGGCATCACAGAAACCTGGTGGACTGAGAGCAATCAATGGGACACAATCATTCCGGGGTACAAAATATATCGGAAGGACAGAACAGGCCGTGCAGGGGGAGGAGTGGCACTATATGTTAAAGAAAGTGTAGATTCAAATGAAGTAAAAATCTTAAGCGAATCCACAGGTTCCATAGAGTCTCTATGGATAGAAATTTCATGCTCTAGTAAAAATATAACATTAGGGATCTATTATCGACCACCTGACCAGGACAGTAATAGTGATGATGAAATGCTAAGGGAAATTAGAGAGGCTATCAAAATTAAGAACCCAATAATAGTGGGGGATTTCAATTATCCCCATATTGACTGGGAACATTTCACTTCAGGACGAAATGCAGAGATAAAATTTCTCGATACTTTAAATGACTGCTTCATGGAGCAGCTGGTACGGGAACCCACAAGGGGAGAGGTGACTCTAGATTTAATCCTGAGTGGAGCGCAGGAGCTGGTCCAAGAGGTAACTATAGCGGGACCGCTTGGAAATAGTGACCATAATACAATAGCATTCAACATCCCTGTGGTGGGAAGAACACCTCAACTGTCCAACACTGTGGCCTTTAATTTCAAAAGGGGGAACTATACAAAAATGAGGGGGTTAGTTAGACAAAAGTTAAAAGGTTCAGTGACTAAAGTGAAATCCCTGCAAGTTGCGTGGGCCCTTTTTAAAGACACCATAATAGAGGCTCAACTTCAATGTATACCCCAAATTAAGAAAAACAGTAAAAGAACTAAAAAAGAGCCACCGTGGCTTAACAACCATGTAAAAGAAGCAGTGAGAGATAAAAAGACTTCCTTTAAAAAGTGGAAGTCAAATCCTAGTGAGGCAAATAGAAAGGAGCACAAACACTGCCAACTTAAGTGCAAGAGTGTAATAAGAAAAGCCAAAGAGGAGTTTGAAGAACGGCTAGCCAAAAACTCCAAAGGTAATAACAAAATGTTTTTTAAGTACATCAGAAGCAGGAAGCCTGCTAAACAACCAGTGGGGCCCCTTGACGATGAAAATACAAAAGGAGCGCTTAAAGATGATAAAGTCATTGCGGAGAAACTAAATGGATTCTTTGCTTCAGTCTTCACGGCTGAGGATGTTAGGGAGATTCCCAAACCTGAGCTGGCTTTTGTAGGTGACAAATCTGAGGAACTGTCACAGATTGAAGTATCACTAGAGGAGGTTTTGGAATTAATTGATAAACTCAACATTAACAAGTCACCGGGACCAGATGGCATTCACCCAAGAGTTCTGAAAGAACTCAAATGTGAAGTTGCGGAACTATTAACTAAGGTTTGTAACCTGTCCTTTAAATCGGCTTCGGTACCCAATGACTGGAAGTTAGCTAATGTAACGCCAATATTTAAAAAGGGCTCTAGGGGTGATCCCGGCAATTACAGACCGGTAAGTCTAACGTCGGTACCGGGCAAATTAGTTGAAACAATAGTAAAGAACAAAATTGTCAGACACATAGAAAAACATAAACTCTTGAGCAATAGTCAACATGGTTTCTGTAAAGGGAAATCGTGTCTTACTAATCTATTAGAGTTCTTTGAAGGGGTCAACAAACATGTGGACAAGGGGGATCCGGTGGACATAGTGTACTTAGATTTCCAGAAAGCCTTTGACAAGGTCCCTCACCAAAGGCTCTTACGTAAATTAAGCTGTCATGGGATAAAAGGGAAGGTCCTTTCATGGATTGAGAACTGGTTAAAGGACAGGGAACAAAGGGTAGGAATTAATGGTAAATTCTCAGAATGGAGAGGGGTAACTAGTGGTGTTCCCCAAGGGTCAGTCCTAGGACCTATCCTATTCAATTTATTCATAAATGATCTGGAGAAAGGGGTAAACAGTGAGGTGGCAAAGTTTGCAGATGATACTAAACTACTCAAGATAGTTAAGACCAAAGCAGATTGTGAAGAACTTCAAAAAGATCTCACAAAACTAAGTGATTGGGCAGCAAAATGGCAAATGAAATTTAATGTGGATAAATGTAAAGTAATGCACATTGGAAAAAATAACCCCAACTATACATACAACATGATGGGGGCTAATTTAGCTACAACGAGTCAGGAAAAAGATCTTGGCGTCATCGTGGATAGTTCTCTAAAGATGTCCACGCAGTGTGCAGAGGCGGTCAAAAAAGCAAACAGGATGTTAGGAATCATTAAAAAGGGGATAGAGAATAAGACTGAGAATATATTATTGCCCTTATATAAATCCATGGTTCGCCCACATCTCGAATACTGTGTACAGATGTGGTCTCCTCACCTCAAAAAAGATATTCTAGCACTAGAAAAGGTTCAGAAAAGAGCAACTAAAATGATTAAGGGTTTAGAGAGGGTCCCATATGAGGAAAGATTAAAGAGGCTAGGACTCTTCAGTTTGGAAAAGAGAAGACTAAGGGGGGACATGATAGAGGTATATAAAATCATGAGTGATGTGGAGAAAGTGGATAAGGAAAAGTTATTTACTTATTCCCATAATACAAGAACTAGGGGTCACCAAAAGAAATTAATAGGCAGCAGGTTTAAAACAAATAAAAGGAAGTTCTTCTTCACGCAGCGCACAGTCAACTTGTGGAACTCCTTACCTGAGGAGGTTGTGAAGGCTAGGACTATAACAATGTTTAAAAGGGGACTGGATAAATTCATGGTGGCTAAGTCCATAAATGGCTATTAGCCAGGATGGGTAAGAATGGTGTCCCTAGCCTCTGTTCGTCAGAGGATGGAGATGGATGGCAGGAGAGAGATCACTTGATCATTGCCTGTTAGGTTCACTCCCTCTGGGGCACCTGGCATTGGCCACTGTCGGTAGACAGATACTGGGCTAGATGGACCTTTGGTCTGACCCAGTACGGCCTTTCTTATGTATTTGGTTACCATTTATTAAATACTCAAAATACATTCGCTTTCTAAAAAACCAGCACACCTCTCCAATTTTTTTGAATGTCAATATTTGATAGACATGCCTGGTTTGTTAAATATGCTGTGACAAAGTTCCTCCTCTATCTTGGTGGGTCCTGCGCTTATTGGCGGATTTTCTTGCCTCAGAGATTCACCATGTGGGTTGGGGAACAGCCCAGAAACCTTCCCCTCTGGAAGAACCCACAGTCCAGGTCAATTGGGAGGTTTGGGGGGAACCCGGGCCCGCCCTCTACTCCGGGTTCCAGCCCAGGGCCCTGTGGACTGCAGCTGTCTATAGTGCCTCCTGTAACAGCTGCATGACAGCTACAACTCCCTGGGCTACTTCCCCATGGCCTCCTCCAAACACCTTCCTTATTCTCACCACAGGACCTTCCTCCTGGTGTCTGATAACGCTTGTGCTCCTCAGTCCTCCAGCAGCACACCCTCTCACTCTCAGCTCCTTGCGCCTCTTGCTCCCAGATCCTCACACTCGCACCACAAACTGAAGTGAGTTCCTTTTTAAAACCCAGGTGCCCTGATTAGCCTGCCTTAATTGATTCTAGCAGCTTCTTCTTAATTGGCTCCAGGTGTCCTAATTAGCCTGCCTGCCTTAACTGGTTCTAGCAGGTTCCTGATTACTCTAGTGCAGCCCCTGCTCTGGTCACTCAGGGAACAGAAAACTACTCATCCAGTGACTAGTATATTTGCCCTCTACCATACTCCTGTACCCCACTGGTCTGGGTCTGTCACAATGCGTAATCAGATAATTCACTCAATTTAATAAAATCACTGAAAATGACAAGTCCTGAGTAGTGTCAAAATGCTCTCTCTACCACTGTAACACCCTGTTAGAGACCCATTGTTTACATTTCAGTATAATGTTCATCTAAACCAAAGTTCAGTGTTGTGGTGATGATTGTCTGTCTCTGATAGTTACATGCCTAGGATTGGTAAACCTGTTATAACTTCCTAAACAAAGACATAGTTTCAAAAACAACAGCATTTCACTATGAATCTGGAGCTGGATTGAATGTCACCTAGAGATCAGAGGCTCTGATCCCATTCCTAATCCCTAAAACCATCCAGTCCCCTCCTCCTCCCAATACACACCATCCTCAGCCTATGCTCAGAGAGGAACCAGACACTTGAAGGTGAAAGGCTCCGTGTCCCAATCTCCTGATCCACCCAGTCACCAAGCTCATTTTGGGTAATGCATATAAAGAGATTTAATGAACAGACTCTTTACATCTGTGTCTGTATTGGGCAGGCTGCTGGTGTCCCTGTGGAGTTTGACGAGCACCACCTGAGCGAAGTGCAGAACATGGCGTCAGAGGAAAAACTGGATGAGGTTGTTGACTCTATGAAGCAGAGTAAAGTGGCCATTATAGGTATGGGATGGTGGCAGCTCACTGACTGCATCTGTCAGGTGTACACGGATCTTTGCCCACTCCATGCTATAGAATCTCCCCCAGCCTCCAAACCGCGCTTTCAGACTGCGGGGCTTTTTGTGGGCTGACGATTGGAGAAGGAAACCTGGTGCCAGTTTTCCTGATTTCTATCTCCAGCTCTGTGACCTGGAGAGGCTCACGTAACTTCCGTGCCTCAGTTTCTCATCTGTAAAATGAGACTGGTACTTATCATCTGACCGGCTGGGGAGTCTCAGGACCTTTCTGACCCTTGGATGGAAAGTGTTTGGCATGTTTAGTAATAAAAAGGGGACACTGAGGGTTTGTGACACTTTGGTGCAGGTAGATGAGGTGCTTCTAGGGTAATCTTACTGCCTCCCCACACAAGGGGGGTCATGCTGCTGTCGCGTGTCAAGATGGGAAGGAGCAGAACAGCTTTTAGCTTTCTCTGCTCTGATGTGTTTCATACACCAGGGATCCCAAAGCACTTTGCCCAATGCCAGCTCCACTGTGGTAGTGCAAGATCTGTGTAAAGCAGACTCAGCAGCCGTAATGCACTTAGCAGTGCTCATACAGTGCAGGGCCACTTTATCTTACGTAGGCTAGTTTGTACAGAAGATACTATGTTGGCTTACAGATCTAATACGAGGGCACTGCAGCTTGGAATGTTACTCCCTCAGCCACCAGCAGGTTCTATCAGTCAGGACACCGGAATTGTGCCAGATTCTTTAAAAAGTGCCTGGGGATTTCAGTCTTCTTCCCAGAAGTTGCCAAGGGTAGTAGTTGTAGTAGTCTGGGTGGTCTTGTCTCCTCCAGCCAGCACTCCTAGTGTCATCCTAGAGTCCTAGATTTTAAGGCCCGACAGGACCATTATGATGATTTAGGTTGACTCATTCATGATGCAGGGCAAAAACCTTCACCTAGTGATTCTTACATAGAGCACCTTAGGGCTCAGATTTAAACACAAATCTTTTAGAATGAGAGCCAGTCTCTATGTAAAGACTTCAAGTGATGGAGGATTTACCACATCCGTTGGTGAGCTGTTCCAAAGGGTAATTACTCTGACTGCTAAAAAATTGCATCTTATTTCCAGCTTGAATTTGTTTAGTTCCAACTTCCAGGCGTTAGATCTTGTTCTACCTTTGTTTGCTAGATAAAGAGCCCGCTAGTATCTGATGTCTTCTCTATGTATAAGTACTTATAGATGGAGATCAATTTGCCTCTTAATCTTGTCTTCAGTAAATTAAATAGATTCAGCTTCTAAATATCCCGTGGAACTTTTTGCCAGAGGATGTTGTGAAGGCCAAGACTATAACAGGGTTCAAAAAAGATCTAGATACATTCATGGAGGACGGGTCCATCAATGGCTATTAGCCAGGCTGGGCAGGGATGGTACCACTAGCCTCTGTTTGCCAGAAGCTGGGACTGGGCGACAGGGAATGGATCACTTGATGATAACCTGTTCTGTTCATTCCCTCTGGGGCACCTGGCATTGGCCACTGTCAGAAGACAAGTATCAGGGGGTAGCCGTGTTAGTCTGTATCTACAAAAACAACAAGGAGTCTGGTGGCACCTTAAAAACTAACAGATTTATTTGGGCATAAGCTTTCGTGGGTAAAAACCTCACTTCTTCAGATACATAGAGTGAAAGTTACAGATGCAGGCATTATATACTGACACATGGAGAGCAGGGAGTTACTTCGCAAGTGGAGAACCAGTGTTGACAGGAGACAGGATCCTGAGCTAGATGGACCTTTGGTCTCACCCAGTCTGGCTGTTCTTATGTTATCCTGACCGGGCATAAGTTCAGATTCTGCTGTGAGACTGGATCACATAATATGTGGCCCAGAGGTACCAAGGGGCCGGACCCCAGTGAACTCTGCACATGTTGTGCAGCACTGTAAGCTCCTTACGCAAGGGTAGAAACAAAATCCCCTTTCATTCCCCCGTGTCCCATGCTGTGGGGTTCCCAGGGTTTATAGTAGCTGGTAGTTGATTTTGTACATGTGCTTTCTTACCAGTTATGCTGACATTTCTGTCATTACAGGAAAGATCCACACTCCCATGGAGTACAAAGGAGAACTGGCTTCCTATGACATGAGGCTCAGGTGTGTTTCTGTCTTGCATGTTCAAAGTCCCTGCACGTCAACAGAAGTCAGTAAGAAATCTCCTACTGCAAACGAGCTATTCAGGGTGTTCTGGACACCTCATTTATGAATGACATTTAGGCACTAAGTGCAGGGCAGGGGTGAAGTTCATGGGTTAGCAGAGCACAAAAAGGCACCTGCAAAATCTTCACTGGCCAGACACTTTGTTTTTCTTACTCATGATCCGTTGACTCTGCTTCCTGCCGTGTCTTGGAGATCCTCCAGGAAAAGTCGGTAGGTGGGGTTCGGGATGACGGTTTATGGACACATCTCACAGAGGGCCCAAGAGGCGTCACTGGAGAAGGGAAATGGGATTAGCAAGTGGCCAGCAACAGGGGCTAGGCTTGTATGGAAGAATCTCTCTTTAAAATTCTGATCAAGATGGGTCTGTACCATCACACGGGATTTATTGCTGGCCTGGAGGTGGGAAGAAATCTCCTGATCCTGATGTTCCTCTCACAGGCGCAAGTTAGACCTGTTCGCCAACGTTGTCCATGTGAACAGTTTACCTGGTTTTAAAACACGGCACAACAACTTGGATCTTGTGATTATCCGGGAGCAGACGGAGGGGGAGTACAGCTCTCTGGAACATGAGGTAGGGGAGCCTCTGTCCTGCACCCCATCCCTTTCTGTGCCATACGGGGAGGCCAGTTCCTGGCCTTGTATCTGGTACTTCCCTGATGGCACAGCATTAGACCTTGGTGAGTTTCCCTGTCCTTGTGGCCTCGTCCTCGCAGAGTTTGGCTCACACCCTGCTCGAGTGGTGGTGCTAGGAGGAGAGTGGGGATATGGGGAAGAGCCATCCTGTGTGATGTGGGTGTTTGGAGGGACAGGCTGAAGAGGAGAAGATGCTTGTAACTAGACTGTGTGACAGCCAAGGGGGTGAAGAGGGGCTAGAACTATCTACAAGGACTGGAAGTGTGTAAAGCCCAAGTAGGAAGCGGGATCAGTGTGGAGTCAGGAGCTGTAACCAGGAGTGGTGGCGTGACTCCAGGGAAAGGAAAAAGGCCAGGGACTGGGAGAAGCTTCCTGCCAGCGTTTGGCTGGAGAATGGTCTCCCAAGGAGAAGTGGTGCTTTGGGGGACATACTAGTCTGGTCAGAGCCCTGGAGAAAAGACTCTCAGGGCCGATTCCACAGTGATGCCTGAGGAGATAGGCGGTCTTGAGTTCCTCAGGGGCCTCTCCCTCTGGGGTCACGTGTTTGCTCGAGGGGATGCACTACATCTCTTCCTCTACTTTCCTCAAAGGAATCAGACGGGGAGTTAAACTCCACTTCCCTTGGAGCCTGAGCCCAGGGTCAGTCCAGGGGCGAGAGCTGCAGCCAGTGCCATGCAGGCTGGCGGGGCTGAATGGGATCTCCTCGGGTGTGCGCTGCCAGCTGTGGCAGAGCACAGGGTTGTGTTGCACCTGGTCCAGCACAGCCAGAGCCGCTAATGTGTTTCCGTCAATGTTCAGAGCGTGAAGGGAGTCATCGAGTGCCTGAAGATCATCACCCGGGACAAGTCGCAGCGCATCGCCAAATTCGCCTTTGACTACGCCACCAAGAAAGGGCGTTCAAAGGTCACAGCAGTGCACAAAGCCAACATCATGTGAGTGCGATGAGACGGGTCTGATAGCACAGGGACCAAAGTGGGGTGTCTAGCAGTTATGGGATACGCAGCAGCTGCCACCCAGTAGCTCTTTGAAGTCCCCTCTCTGTCTCATGGAAGAGTCTTTCAGTGCAACTCGGAGTTGAGTGATGTTGACGCTTCCTTGGCATTAGTGCTCTTTGCACGTGCTTAAAACACCAGCATGGATGTAACTGAGAGCCCAGCAGTGTGAGACAGTCAGGCCTGGCTGTGTGTCTGCAGGGTGTTGACGGGGAGGGTGAGATGCTTGTTCACTCTCTGGGTGAAATTCTGGCCTCATTGAATTCATTGGCAGAACTCCCACTGACTTCACCTCTGTCTATCATACATACACCTACGTCGGTGGGGTGCAGCGGGACCTGCCCGTCTCTGAGCCGCTCTGAGTTCAGTTCAGACAGTGAGTGTTTTGAAAGGAACGGTCAGAAAGCTTGTTGGGTGGCTGAGTCCATCATCACGCCCCTGCTCTCCCGGCAGGGGAAGCTGGGGCAGCGTGGAGTCTGTTAAAAGGAATGTCTGTCGCTCTCTTTCCTCAGGAAGCTGGGGGATGGGCTCTTCCTCCGGTGCTGTGAAGAGGTGGCAGAATTGTATCCCAAGATCAAATTCGACACCATGATAATTGACAATTGCTGTATGCAGGTGAGAGTGGCTTGCAGTCCCGTCCCCTAGTGCACCCCTCTGGTGCTGATCATCTGCTTGAGCAAAGCCGGTAAAGAACCTAGCTTGGTAGCCAGCAAGCTCAGGTGCCACTTGGAATGCTGTCTGCGACCTGCTTTGTGAGGGACGCAGTGTTACCTGGGCTGTCAGATCACTTTGTATCATGTTCTTTGTCGTGCACATGGACACGTAGCGCCTTCCTTTCGGGGCTATGCCAGGAGCTGTAGGTGCCCAGCACCTCTGGTAATCAGCCCCTCGGGAATAATTCCAGATAATCCCATTTTACAGAATTCTGCTTGCCTGCAGGAGTGATTCTGACAGATGAGTAAATTCTCTGTTTCACCATCAGTCCCCCCAGGAAAGCTTGGAGGTACCCAGGGTTTCCAGGCTGGTACTTCTCAATGACAGTTTTGCCAGGTTTCTCTGATTTTCTTTCTGAGAGTGCGTAGGATCTCAGCCCTGGCGGTGGGATGTATGGGTGGGTGGCTTTATTTCAGTAATATTCCCAGTGCCTGTTGGTCCTCGGCTGCTGGGGCTCTGGGGGCATTCACCCATCTTGCTTCTGTACCCTGGGAACTCTTGAGGCAGCTACATTGTCATCTCAGTTCTCTTCTCAGCCCAGTGCGGCTGCCGAACCTGGGTGCGTCCCAAGAAGATTGTTTGCCTATTAATGCCCAGGCGCTAATCTGTGAATGTCATTGCTTAGGCCCCTTGTTGGCCAGCCGAGGGCATGGTGAGATCTGCCCCTTTGGGTGACCCCATCAGCACTGGTGTGCCCTGAAGGCCCCGAAGTGCTGCAGAGTAAGCTAGCCCATGCTGATCTGTACCGGGGAGGGAATGGTCTCATGCACGTCTACTTCTGTTCCCCTCTGCGTAGCTGGTGCAGAACCCCCACCAGTTCGATGTCCTGGTCATGCCAAACCTGTATGGAAACATCATTGATAACCTGGCTGCTGGCTTGGTGGGAGGCGCCGGCGTGGTTCCCGGGGAGAGTTACAGTGCCGAGTACGCGGTGTTTGAGATGGTAAGGGACCCAGCTCTGCCACAGCTTCTGTGTCCCACTTGGGTGACTTCCCTTGCTCAATCCCTCTCACAGCTGCTTTGTTCCCTGGCTTCTGTCATCTTCCCTGTCTCCTACCACTGGGCCAGTGGATCCAGAGAGCCCCTCCCAGGATGGGGCTGGACGGCACCCCCCCACCTCCCCCCACCCCTTCCCCCACACACACCGCGGCAGCAGTGTAGAACATGGTCTGATTGTGGTTCTCTTCACGCAGGGTGCTCGCCATCCCTTTGCCCAGGCCGTGGGCAGGAACATTGCCAATCCCACTGCCATGCTGCTCTCTGCCGCCAACATGCTGCGGCATCTCAAGTAGGTGCTTGTTCTCGGAGGTGCGCATGCTGCATTACATGTGGAGGGAGGGAGAGGGGGGCAGGGCATGCCAGTCTCTGGGGGGGCAAGCCAGGGGGGAGGGTGTGAATTCCACTGGCATACACAGGGCTGGAGCTGAAACGTTTGTTCTTTTTGCTAGCTTGGAATATCACTCCAATGTGATCTCTGATGCGGTGAAGAGGGTGATTAAAGTCGGTAAAGTGAGTACCAGGCAGCCCTGAGCCCTTACCTCTTGCCTGTCCTGGTCCAGAGCTCCCAGAGTATCTGCTTCCTTTCTGGAGCCTGCTGGCTGGGACTTCTCTCTGCTCCCGTCCCCGTGAGGGGGAAGCAGCGCAGTGTTTGCCACTGGGTTGAGACTGTAGGGGAATTCCTTAGCCCGGGACTGGCCTTGCGTAGCGTGGGGACTTACTGCACCAGAACAGACTGATTCTCAGGCCCTGTTGCACTCGTCTGTGTCGTTCTTACCTGCCCCAGACCGATTTCCTGTTGTGACGGCGGTGGAGATGTTTGGGCCCCTCCCCAGGGGAGTTCTTGGGTAGAGTTCACTCTCCTCAGGAGAAATCAGATCCCCAGGCAGAGATCACTGTCTCGCCATCTCCATGGCCAGGTTATCAAAGCTTCCACTGAGCCAGGCCAGCCAACTCGTTTGGGCTGTCTGTGTTTGTAGAACGGGACGCAGTTTGTAGACGTTGCTGTGTTAGTGTCTCGCTCCCTGCTTGTCTTCACGCCTGATGCTGCTAGTCTCTGCTGGCTGTGGGGGGCTTGGCGCGCGTTAGTGTCTATTCCAGTTTGCAGCAGGGCTGTGGGGGGAGCGCAGGAGGTTTTCAGAAGGGGGATCAGGAGCTGGGGGAAGCTGCTTTGCTGTCACCATGTTTCCTGTCCCATCTTGTGTTCGTTTCCCTGGGTTCACATCCACGTTTCTCCCTTTTTGTTTCTCCCCCTCCCTGTGTTGGATTTTTAGGTTCGGACGCGGGACATGGGCGGTTACTCCACCACCTCGGACTTCATCAAGTCTGTGATTGACAACCTGCACCCACACTATGGTGTCTAGGTCCCCACCTGAGTGTGGGAGTTCCTTGGACTTCACTCTGATCTCCAGCACCCATTTCTAGTGTACAAACCGAATGGACCTTTCTCGCCCTGCTCCCACCCCTAGGGGCGAACCTTGGGCTGCTGGAGCCAGCCCGCCTGAAACCGCAACCCGAAGGGGGAAGGGACTCGCCTCTCCCCCAGCCCAGTTATCAGTTACCAACCTCAGTCGTGGTCAGATGGTCACCACAAAGAGACGTGGTCTGAGTGCAGGATTGGGAGCCTGGGGTCTGATCCTGGCTCTCCCACTGGTTCATTGTGCAGCCTGGGGCGAGCCAGTTCACCTCTCTGTGCAGTAGGGATAGCGCTCACCGCCCTACACTGCACGGGAGTTCAGGGTCAGCTAGGTCACAGTGCTTTGTACAGTGCTTTGAAGCTGAGAGAGGACAGCCTAAATATTCCACTGCTGCTCCAGCTAAGGCCCCCCTGCAGTGTGGCTGACCGGGGCTGTCACGTCCACGTGCTCTCGTCTCGTCCCTGATTGCTGCTGCAGGAGCATCTGTCTACTCCAGAGGGGCTTCGCCGTAGCTTGGGACCATCCGGGGTGGAGACAAATGAAGTGACAAATGGAGTCTAGTATTGGCTTGGAGTGAAGTAGAATTTCATCCCTGTTAATCTGAACAGATGGAAAGTAGGAAATTTCAGTCTCTCCTGGGGGGGGGGGGGGGGGGAAGAAAGCTTTTAACTCCCTATGTCCTCCTAATTTCATCCCCCCTCCCAAGGGAAGATGCTTTCCCTACTCTGTTAGCAATAAAATTCAGCACTGACCTCAGAAAGAAGTCTTAGGCACTGACCAGAGCTCGAGGCAGCAGGCCTAGCCCACTCCTCCCAGATCAGAATGGCCCCACACAGGTAGGCTGACACTCCCGGACACGTTGATGTTTCCAGCTGACGCAGACCATTCTTGGGGCCTGTCTGTACCTCCAGGCTGCTTCTCCTTATGTCCTGCCAACCAGCCTCCCTGCCGAAACTCCGGCCCTTCCCTCAGGCTGTCTGCTGGGCAGTGCTGTAGGCCAGTTCGCCTGCCCCATGTGGTGTGCTTCAGAGCAGAGTGCAGTCCCCATTACTGTAGCATCGTCCTGCCTGTCATCGTTCCCTGCAACGCAGCGTGTGCTGGGCAGCCTTCCCCTTGCATTCGTATGGGGCTAAGCCGTGGGGTGCACCTGGGAGAGGCAGGGGGGTTATGAAGAGCGCGGGGCTCTGCAGTGACTTGTCACATTTCCCAAGAGAGCAGAGCATCTGCTCTAGCCAGGCCTGTCTAAGGAAGAAGAGAGGCCCAGGCCCTGCGTGCTGTGCATGTCGGAAGGGAGGGGCTTCCTGGGCCGCATGTTTAAAATGTGGCGTGAATGATGCGCTTGCTGCTTTGCATGCATGGTGTGCACTGGTGTCATTGACACGCCGGATGCCAGCACCTCCCCGCGCAGGCAGTCGTGCTCAGAAAACACGCATGCATGTACACTAGCGGGAGCTTCTGAAACGCTGGGCCTAATAGTGAAGTCCTGAAGGGTTAAGGAGACCATGACCTCTTCCCTGGGTAGAATTCCAGCTGGGCCAGGCTGGGGTCTGGTTGTGGGGGAGACCGGAAGGACCCGAACAGCAAGGCTGGAGGTAGCTTGTAGGTGATGGATTAGGCAGGCAGGGCTGGGCCAGGCATGCACCTCCGGGCTCTCCGGCCCCTATCGCGGTGCTGGGCCGCTGCCATGCGGGGTGGGAGTGCGCTTCAGGAAATGCAGAATGTATTTATTGGGCTTTGTACTAATGCTCATGAATAAATTATCAAACTCTCCCCTCCCTCCCTGCCTCTTCTCAGGTGCTGCGTGTCTCTGTGAGTCCTAGTTTCAGCCCTGCATGAGGGGCTCTCCCCAGCACACGTTACTGGGCACGGCCAGAGGCACCCTCGGCCCTGCCCTGGTAGGCCAGTGCAGGAGCCAGATCGCTCCAGAGTGAGAACCCGGCTGTGCTGAGCCCTGAGCGGGGGGAGGGAGGGAGTTGGCCCCAGCAGGAGGGGAGCTCCAGAAGCGTGCTTTTTTCCTGGTGGCTGGAGGCGAAAACGTTGCCTCAGGGAGCCAGCTGAGGGTGAAGCAGGTCTGGGCCTCTGCGTGGGTCATAGGGATTGACCTAATACCTCTGCTAGCATGTAGCGATTCCTTCCGAGAGCCCGGGGGGGGGGGGGGGCAGCCTGGGAGTTCTGTGCCTGCCGTTTAGCAAGTGTGCAATGCGTGTGCAGGTGTTGAACACACACCTAGGACCCTGGTCACAGATCAGAGCCCCAGGGTGCCTGGTGCTGTACACAGAACAAAAAGATGGTTCCTGCCCATCTACGACCAGGCAGGTGGGGAATACAAGGAACCGATGAGAGAGTATTGATAGGCAGTGGTATCCATGCCCCAGTCTCCTCACCAGTGTCACGGGATTTCTTTTGTTGGCGTCCCATCGAAGGAGAGATGTGGAGGAGGAGGAGGTGGTTTTGTGGCTGTTTTACAGGGACCTCCTAAGGGTGAGGGCAGCAGAAGAGAAAGCAGGCCAGGGCTCCTTTGAAAATGATGTGCTGGGTGCCGGAGGCTGAGCTCATGGGCTGATTGGCGGCAGGAGCTGCTCTCTCGATAGCGAATGAGATGATAGGTTGGGAGGGGACAGGCTGAGAAGGGCCTTGATGTGCCCGAGGAGGGCTGGGAAGAGAGGTGTACGCCCCAGCCGCAGTCTGCATGGGTCGAGGGGGGGGCAAGAGGGCGTGGGTGGAGGCTGGAGAGAAGGGCCTGGCAGGGGAGAGAGCTGGGGTGGGAATGGAAGAGGAAGGCTGAGAGAGCGGCGTTGGGTGGACAGCAGATGGCATCAGCAGTGAGGAGAGAAGAGGCAGGAGCAGGAGAGAAGCCCAACACCCCCACCACAGGGAGCGTGAGCAGGGAGCCCGCTGCAGAGGCTGCATCGGCCCGAGGGACCCAGGTGTCCTGTGCTCCAGGCCTGCTGCCCACTCAGCAGCTTTGCCCCGGGGGGGGGGCAAGATGAGCGTGTTCAGACACTGTGGGACCAGTCAAAGCAGGGGCCTTCAGCTGCACCCGCCACTGCCTGCCTCCGACTAGCTGCTGGGCTCCCCTCCCGTCTCTCTGTTACTTTATTTAGCCCGATGAAGATGGATGTCAGCCTGCAAAGCCCCTGCGTTTCCCCTACTACAGACCTGGGGCAGCGCAGTCGGAGCCCAGGACGTGGTGGGGGGAATTGCTGAGTAGCTCAAACTGATCGTAACTGGCCTTGTTAGGGTTTGAAAGGGTTCGTACCAGCCCCTCAGGAAGCTGGTGCCCAGAGCTGGGTGAGGTAGGATCAGAGTGAGCGAGCAGACACCGGCACACCCCTAGGCCTGCCCTCCCTCCCAGGGCCAGTGGGGTTCTGGCCAGCCTGGTTTCCAATCTCCAGCAAGGAGGCTTGTGTCTCTTCTCACTCCCACGGGCAGGAAGAGTTACTCCTAGTGCTCGGCCTCAGCTGCCCCCTTCATCCAATCCCATTCTTCTCCCTGGGGGGACGTCACCGCCCTGCCCCCGCTTGGGGGTTCCCCATCCCGGCTCAGTGAGCACTCAGGCCTGGTGCGACTACATTGTTCAGGGGCGTGTGAAATCCACACTCCCCGCATGAGGCCGTTACACTGACCTAAGCCCGGGTGTAGACAGCGCTAGCTCGCCAGGAGAATTCGCCCGTCGGCCTAGCTAATGCCTCGCGGGGAGGTGACGTACCCAGGCTGCCGGGAGAACCCTCCTGTGGGCAGAGGTCGTAGCTACTGTGAAGTGCTGTAGTGGCTCACGTGTAGACAAGGGGTCAGCAAAGCTGGAGCTAGATCTTGGCTTGCTCTAGCTAAGTCAATTCTCGCAGTCTCTCCCTGCCCCCCAAGCAAGGACTGACCATAGCCTTGCGCTGCCATGACGCTTGGCAGATGCAGCTCACAAGTATGTTACAGTTCTTTGCTCCTGTATCAAGAGCTCCAGCCCCTCTGTTCCCCAAGAGTTCGATGGGGTTTAAATGCTTGAGGGCAGGGTGGGCAAGGGTTAGAGTGTGATGGGAATGGAGGAGAGCTGGTGACTGCTGGGCACAGTGGGGGGTGTGTGCCAGGGCAGGGACGAAGGCAACAC
Organism: Emys orbicularis; assembly: GCF_028017835.1. Classification (NCBI taxonomy): domain Eukaryota; kingdom Metazoa; phylum Chordata; order Testudines; family Emydidae; genus Emys; species Emys orbicularis. Next base: position 146,234,196 of record NC_088687.1, on the reverse strand, counting down.
TAGGTGGGCAGAAGACGGGGCAGGGATTAGCATGGCAACCTGAGAGCAGGTGTTTGTGAACGCTTGACTGGGGGGATGCTGGTTTCCATAGCGTGTGGGGGAGGCAGGCGCTGGGTTTACCTGCATGTGCCCAGCTTAATCGTGTGTCTCTGCTCATGTTTCTATTCATGCTTGGGCTCATGGCTCTGTCCTCACAGGTGTTTGCGGCTCCTACCCATTTAGTCCCCTCTGAGAGTGTCATTAACAGGCTGCGGTCTTCCCCTGCAGGCAGTGTCCTGTGGCAGCAGCGAGCCAGGCCCTGACACTGGCCCTTTCCCCTCCGCCCTTCGCAATAGGGCTCTTTATTATCACCCCAAGCTGTTTGGTGGTGGTGGCTTGTCCCCGGTGGCGAGCCTGGGCCCAGCCCTACGCTGCTGGGAGTGGTTCTGCAGCTGGGCAGAACGCTGACAGGCTAAGGGGCTATGTCTAAACTGATGGAGGAACAGCCGTCGCCTAGCAGCCAGGAGCGTGGGGGAAAGCCCTTGGAGCCGGGCCCTCAGCAGGTCCTGTTTTGAAAGGCCTGGCCCCCGGGCAGGGCTCACTGCAGAGCACATGGGGCAGAATGCTCAGAGGGCTCCTGCAGCGTACCGCTCTGGGCCAGGCTAACAGGTCCCACCCCTGTCTTTGCAGGTGCGGACGGCAGACATGGGCGGATACGCCACATCCATCGACTTCACCCAGGCTGTGATTGCAGCCCTGGCTGACTAGGCCCCGCAGAGGCTGCTGTTCCTCCCGTGCTCCTGCTTGCTAATCCTCACGGCTTTGAATCCAGCTGCCTGGTAATTTATTGCCTTCAAGGGGGAGCGTCCCCATGCATAGGCCTCTCTGTCACACACAATAAAGCAGCCTGCTGGCCACATCTCTTGCTGGGGGTTTCTGCCAGGAGGGGGTGCTGTTTGATCTCAGCCCTCCCTGCACCTGAGCCTGTGGTAGAGCCCAGAGCCGACACTAGGGGAGATAGAGGGGCTGGGCATACAGCCCGCTCTGCCCCCAGGGTGTGGGGAAAGAATGTAGGGGGGGTTCTAACCAGTTCCTGGGAGAGTGCACCCCCCACTTCAGTAGAGGCCCAGCTGCGTGGGGGCATAGAATGGACATCACCCCGAGGCTGCTAGTTGTAAAAGGGTCACTCCAGTAGTGCTGGGGGGGGGGGGGGGGGGAGCTGCTGGACTCAGGGACCCCCATTCACAGCAGGAGGGAGAGTCGGACCTTTCCCTGCTCTCACCCCACCCAGGGCTCTTTCCATCCCCTGGTCCCAGGGCAGACATTGCTGCCTTCCCCCTGGGGGAGCAGAGCTCAGGCCACTGGCCAGGGGCTCTCAGCAGCACTGGCTGTAACATCTGCTCCGCATTTTGTCAAAGCCCCCCCAGGCCTGGCTCAACGCTAATTGAAACAAACATGAGGTGTGTAGCCCCAGAGCCTCGAGTCACAACTGCTCGCCCCACCCCCCTTCAGCCCTCTGGCCCCTGCTCTTTGCTGTGCCATCTTTGAGCGGCAGTGACCTGAGCAGCAGTAGTTACAGTTAGCTCTGATCACACACGAGACAGGCCCAAGCCGGGGCTAGATTCAGATGGGAAACCAGCCAGCGGTGACAACGGCTATGAAACTACAAACACCTGGCGGCAGGTAAGGCCAAAAGAGCCCATGAGAGCAGCCAGTCTGCCCTCCTGCTTTCACGCCATTAAACGGGACCTGGCTACCCTGCTGCTGAACCCAGCAGTTTTAGTTAGGCTCAGATTGGTTCTCAGGTGCCTAGACTGGTCTGGGGGACAGGCAGAGACTGAGACCCCAGCCATTGCAGGGGATAGAGGTTTGAGAACCTGCCCACCTCCGTGGCATTTGTCTATAACACAGCAAGTGTTGGATGCCACTTCTGATCAATCCGCCATTTCAGGGGGGCGTTCTAGGCAGCAGTGGCTAGAACTCAGCTGTTGGAGAAAATGGGGAAAAAACAGGAAGCCCCGGCCTGCTTGTTGGCCCTGAGGCTGGGGATGTGCTGTCTTGCAATTGTCTATAGCTCACACTGGGTGCAACAGCCATTAACACCTGCGCATCCTCCCTGCAAGTCTTCTGCCCCCACCCTCCTGGCTCAGGGAGGGAGCACTGAATGGAAGAGTTAAGCAAAGGGACCTGTCTCTGCTGTCAACAAACATGGGCAAAACCGAACTGCTCATTTCCAGCTTCTGGTCATCTCTGGAATCCCCCCCACAATCCTACTGAGGTTTTATCCTCTCCCCCATGCTTGGTTTTTAGGACAGGGGTTGTAAAGGGCCCCGTTGGGTAATCTAGCACAGGGAGAGCACACAACGGTTATCGTAGGCAAACAGACAGTGCTGGGGTGCTTAGCTATGATGATTGGGGGGGAAGAAAAAAAAAAAAAGACCAGTACAGGTGCACACACCCCCAGCTTCACAGTGCACACCATTGCTGGGGTCCTGCCTGCGACACGGGCTCAGCGATGCAGCCTGAAGGAGGGACTCACAACTGGACACAACCTGCCCTATTTTAAATCTTTACCCAAGAAATTAAAGCGCTCTGGCCTTGAGCAATCGTCTTCCTCTGGCTCATGCTCTGGGCAGCTGCAAACCTGCAGAGCTAGAAGCCAGAGGCCAGGCCGAGCTGGGGCAGCACAGGGAAGTCTTGATCTTAAAAATAAACAGAGGCTTGAAAAGCTTGAGACATTTATTGTTAGTGGAAGTGTGTTTCAGTCACAGGTAGGGCTAGGAGGTCATTCCACTCCCTCTGCTTCAGCAGTCAACACCCTGTGCAGAGGACGGAGCTCAAGGCTTGAACAGAAACACAAACCCTGGTCCCTGGCCCAGCAGTCCCTCCCACCTGCAGGGCCGGGCTGCTGCCGCTGCAGTGCAGAGGGGAGGCAGCAGCTGTTGCTCTGCCGCAGCTGCCTGAGAACGGAACAGCCCAACACAGGCAGCTCCAGAGGTGCGGGCTCCAAGGTCCCAGGCCAGACGCTCCAAGGAATAACCGTCTCGGGCACGTCAAACCAGTGGCTAGGCACAGCCCGACGTGCCGTGAATCGAGCCTCTGGCAGAGCGAGCCCAGAGCACTGGAAGTTCTGCCGAGACTCACGTCAGACGCCAGATTTAACGCAGGCTGCTCCGGCTGGGTACATTCTAGGACACGCAGCTGCCTTGAAATGCTGGACAAGAAGCAACAGGTTTAGCGAGCCGGGAAAGGGAAGTGTCCTGCCACTGTCTGGGTGCTGAGCAGTCAGTCTTGCTGCAGCACAGGTCCCCCAGTGTCCCACAAGCAAGGCCTGGTAATGCCCCCCCCTTAATCCTCCTCTTTGACCTTTTTCTTTTTCTTCTTCTTGTCTGACTGGGGGGGCTCTTCCTGGGCCAGTTTCCTTTGCTTCTTGGGCAAGGGCTCTTCTGCCAGCCCATTCTCCTCCTGTGAGGTGTCCTGGTGCTTCTTCTTTTTCTTCTTCTTGGGCTCGGTGTCGTTTTCCTGAAGCAGAGAGGGGGGGTTAGAGGGGCCCTGTGAACCCCCTGGGGTGTAGCACAGCACAGCCTGTGCTCACAGGCCCACGCCCTGCTGGTGCAGGAGGGCCCTGCGGAGCAGCTCAGGTGTTACCTAGGCTAAAGTGCAACGCTCTGAAAGGCTGGCATTGGCGGATGCCTTCGCTGCGTGGACACGTGGTTTTCTAGGCCAGATCCCCTAGCAAGTCCCCTTAGAGCCACAGACCAACATGGACAGCAGCAGCTGAGAGGAGAGCGCCACCCAGGGGCTGCTTGTGGAGGCTGGCCAGGACTAGGACCAGCCCATTTCACAGCCCCAGGACAGTGGCCACACATCAGGGAGCCCGAGCAAGGTCTGGTGGTCCCAGCCCCGTTCCCCTTGCTTTCTCCTCACTCCCTGCCATGTGCTGGCTGCCCTGCCTGAGGATCTGAAACCTGGCAGACAGTGGCTGCTCCCACACTGCACCTGCCATTCAATCACAGGATTGCCCGGCGCGTCGGACCCAGAGCGTCTGAGCTCTGGGACATCATCCCCTGCAGCCAGGATTCGGGGCCTCCAGGAGCTTCAGCCATTGGAGGGAGACGTGCGCCCCCCCCCCCCCCCGGCACATTCCCTGTGGAGGCAGGACACGGACCTACGAGCAGGCTGTGCGAGCGCACTGGGGCTCCAGCTGCATTCTCTCTCATCCTCAAACTCTGCCTTTGCAACCCTACATGGCAGGCCAACTAACAGTGTCGTCAGCCTGAGTCTGCAGGCAGCTGGGAACAATAACTCCAAGAGGTAGGAGCTCTATTCCCACCAAGGGGTGAACGCTCTGAAGGGCCCACTGACCGGTCGGCCGTTGCACTAATTAACGCATGCAGGCAAGGAGCATATAACCAGATCTGTGCAATCGGAGGCATTGCCTTTGGGTGTCACAGGGGGGTTCAGAGCGTCTGTCTGAGCGGCAGGCTGACAGACACTCAGTGGAGCTGAGGCCCAGGCCCCACGCACCGCTCAGCAATTCCCAGAGCCACCTGCCTCTGCCCCCAGCCGCTGCCTTTTGCTACTGTACGCAGGAGCAGAAACCTGCATCGTTCCGAGCTCCCTAGGCAGGCGGTGGACCACCCGAGCCCCCTCCTCTCCCTCTGCTGGTGAGACTTTGGACAGGACCTGTCTGCATCACACAAGTCATGATGGAAATACCAGGTCCAGGCCTGCCCTATCAGCGAGGAACGTGAGGCCTCTGCCGCCAGCCTAGGCCCTAGGGCGCATTCCTGGTTCTTTACCTCTACCTCCATGGTTGTCTCCAGCACAGAGTTCTCTGCTTCCTCAGCAGCTGCTGCCGCTGCCAAGGCTTCCAGCCGCTTCTTCTCCCGCTTCTTCTTTTTCTTCTCTTTCTTCTTGATTTCGGCAGCCACCTCAGTAGCCTGGCAAAGGGACAATGGGGCTCCATCAGCACTGACAACAGACCATCGTGAGGGGCAGGCCGGGCTCCCCACTCCCTAGGTGTCGGATCAGCCTCATTAAATCAGTTTTTGCCTCCAGCAGTTGGTCAGGCAGGAGATTTCACATCATGTCCGGCACCCGCCCAGGAGTCCTGCAGCATCTCAGGCCCACTCCCAGCCCCCTCACCTCCACCATGGCCTCCTTCATGACATCGAGATTCTTGCGGGGAGGCTCTCCTGTCTCGTAGAAGGCCAGGCGCTCCTCGACCTGCTCCCGGAGCTTGTCCCCAAAGACGCTCGTCGGGACATCTGCAGAGAGGGGGCAGTGTGAATGACAGGCTGCTAGCTACAGCAAAGCGCACCCACCCCATTCACAGCCAGCTGCCCACTCCCCATCAACCTCCAGCCCCTGCCATCCAGCTGGCAGCCCCCCATTTCCCAGCCCTAGAGCCGGCTTTGCTCAGAAAACAGGTGTCACCATTCACTACGTGAAATGCTGTTGACGAAAAATATTCCCATCATTGCAGAAGCCGCTGGGATTTGCGTGACTGACACTCCACTGGGCTCCAGCTCGGCGTCTCGTGCCACTGGGAGGGGCAGTGCCCAGGCAGGACCCTCCCCGAGTCGGGCTCAGCAGGGGCTCGGGTGAAAGCAGCACCTGAGAAGCAGTCTATCCTGGAGGCGATGGTGCACTTGTTGGCCAGGTAGCGGGAGATGCGCCCCTTGTTGCGGGTAGCCGCTCGCCCAATGAAGGTGGAGTGGAATATCAGCCCGTACTTCGGGGTGTTGCCACGAGTCTTCAAGGCCCTGGAACAAGTATGGGAGTGAAAGTTGCTCTGAAGCCCAGACCCTGCTGGGGCTGGTGACCGACCGCTCAGAGTGGCCTCTGGCCAGACACTGCCAACCCAATCCGACCTGCTTGGCCTGGTACAATGCAGCAGCCCAGCCAGTGCTCGGGGGGTGAACACACCTAGGTGGCTGCAGCCGTACTGCGGGTCTGAGGGCCACCCCCCCGACCACCCAGCTCTGCTCCTTTCTGCACCCCCGGCTAACGCACTAGCTATGCCGGATGCGGCGAGCCAGAAGGCGTCACACTCCTCACGCAGACTGGCAGACGACAGGAAGTGAGGAGAGCAGCTTTCCCTGTGACCAGAAGGCAGCTGGCAGTCACCCTGGAGCAGCACTGACTATGGATGCCTGGGGGGAGCCATGGTCCACCAGTACCTAACATCCCAGCTGCAGCAGAAGCCGCCTGGCCCCTTCTCCTTCCCAGGAGTCAGATCCATGTGACGGCCAGGCCTGAAATCCAGGCCAGGTGCTGGTCACCTCCCAGCTCCCCTGCATGGCTGGCACTAGTCTCTCAGCCTCTGCCCGTCCCTCCCCCTCCCCCCAAGCGATCAGAACAGCTAACCTGCTGCCTGGCTTCCCTGGACAGACCCAACCGCTCAGCAAGAGTGAAGGAAAAGCCTCGGTGGTCGCTCAGAGACTGGGGCTGGTTTATCACTGACGCACGCAGCCATGTCTGGCCAACGGGTCAAGCCCAGCGGCCCAGGAACCTGCCATCACCACGACCACCCTGCAGCGGTACCTGAAGAGGGCCTTCTCCGCCCCCAGGATCTGCACCGTCGAGGCCGGGTACTTGGCCAGATTCGTCAGGCTGCCGGCGTGGGAGATCAAACGGGCGCCCACCTGCAGACAAGCCAGGTGGTGAGAGAGCTGAGGCGCTACAATCCAGCTGCTTAGACTACAGGCCCCAGCATGCAATGCTGCATTCTGTGGCACCTGGGCACAGCCCTTGGTGGCCGGTTTGGGCCCGCTCCCCAGGGCACGGATCAGCAGTGACCGCGTCTCAGCACAGAGCTCAGTGGATTGACAGATTCACACTAGAACATCATTTCTGTGGCCTGGGAGAGCACAGATCACCCCTGCCCCAGCCCGAGGGCACTCACCACTTCCCCGATGAGAGCGGAGAGACTGGGAGCCACCTGGCCCATCTTGGAGCGCAGATACTCCTGCAGGCCCTTGCGGTACTCGGACAGCGAGATCACCCGGCTGGAGAAGCTCTCGATGTTGATGAGGTCGATGGGGGAGATATCCATCCCTGCAGAGAGCAGATGTCAGCGCACGACAAGAACTGGCACTAGGCCAGGGCGACCCCCGGGGGGCGCTGCAACCCTGGAACTGCCACCCCCAAGAGAAGCAGCAGGTCAGAGTCCTGAGCCTCCCCATTAACAGCAGCCAGTACTAGCCTATGGGGTTGGGGAGAGAATTCCTCCCCTGACCCCCCACCCCTCCCCATCAGCCTCTGCTCAGTGCATGTCCTAATCAAGAAGGAACAGGTCAGATGACATGGGGAGCCCAGAGCAGCCACGCGCCCCACACTCCCCCGAGCCATGTGCAACATATTCATGAGCCCTCAGACCCCGGTGTCAGCACTACTGACCCCCACCCCCCATGAGCCCTCAGACCCCAGTGCCAGCACTGACCCCCTCCCCCCATGAGCCCTCAGACCCCGGTGCCAGCACTGACCCCCTCCCCCCATGAGCCCTCAGACCCCAGTGCCAGCACTGACCCCCTCCCCCCTTGAGCCCTCAGACCCCAGTGCCAGCACTGACCTCCTCCCCCCATGAGCCCTCAGACCCCGGTGCCAGCACTGACCCCCTCCCCCCTTGAGCCCTCAGACCCCAGTGCCAGCACTGACCCCCTCCCCCCATGAGCCCTCAGACCCCAGTGCCAGCACTGACCCCCTCCCCCCATGGGCCCTCAGACCCCAGTGCCAGCACTGACCCCCTCCCCCCTTGAGCCCTCAGACCCCAGTGCCAGCACTGACCCCCTCCCCCCATGAGCCCTCAGACCCCAGTGCCAGCACTGACCTCCTCCCCCCTTGAGCCCTCAGACCCCAGTGCCAGCACTACTGACCCCCACCCCCCTTGAGCCCTCAGACCCCAGTGCCAGCACTGACCCCCACCCCCCATGAGCCCTCAGACCCCGGTGCCAGCACTACTGACCTGCCCCTCCCCCCCATCCCATGAGCCCTCAGACCCCAGTGCCAGCACTGACCCCCACCCCCCATGAGCCCTCAGACCCCGGTGCCAGCACTGACCTCCTCCCCCCATGAGCCCTCAGACCCCGGTGCCAGCACTGACCTCCTCCCCCCATGAGCCCTCAGACCCCGGTGCCAGCACTACTGACCTGCCCCTCCCCCCCCCCCATGAGCCCTCAGACCCCAGTGCAGAGACCCCGGTGCCAGCACTACTGACCCCCACCCCCCTTGAGCCCTCAGACCCCGGTGCCAGCACTGACCTCCTCCCCCCATGAGCCCTCAGACCCCGGTGCCAGCACTACTGACCTGCCCCTCCCCCTCATCCCATGAGCCCTCAGACCCCAGTGCAGAGACCCCGGTGCCAGCACTACTGACCTCCCCCCCCCTTGAGCCCTCAGACCCCGGTGCCAGCACTACTGACCTGCCCCTCCCCCCCCCCCCCCATGAGCCCTCAGACCCCGGTGCCAGCACTGACCTCCTCCCCCCATGAGCCCTCAGACCCCAGTGCAGAGACCCCGGTGCCAGCACTACTGACCTCCCCACCCCCGAGCCCTCAGACCCCGGTGCCAGCACTACTGACCCCCACCCCCCATGAGCCCTCAGACCCCGGTGCCAGCACTACTGACCCCCCCCCCCCCCCATGAGCCCTCAGACCCCGGTGCCAGCACTGACCCCCTCCCCCCATGAGCCCTCAGACCCCGGTGCCAGCACTGACCTCCTCCCCCCATGAGCCCTCAGACCCCAGTGTCAGCACTGACCTCCTCCCCCCTTGAGCCCTCAGACCCCAGTGCCAGCACTGACCCCCACCCCCCTTGAGCCCTCAGACCCCGGTGCCAGCACTACTGACCCCCACCCCCCATGAGCCCTCAGACCCCGGTGCCAGCACTACTGACCTGCCCCTCCCCCCCCATGAGCCCTCAGACCCCGGTGCCAGCACTACTGACCTGCCCCTCCCCCCCATCCCATGAGCCCTCAGACCCCAGTGCCAGCCCTCGAGACCCCCCTCCAGCCCTCAGGATGGTTTTAGAAGCGCCGCTAACCCATGGATGACCGAGAGGCGTCCAGAATGGCCTGGGCCTTGGCGCTGTCCATCACAATCTCCTCCAGCCCCTCCAGCCTCTCCTCGCTCAGCTCCTTGCGGTTCCCGATGCACTTGGCCAGGCGGCAGTACGTGTAGTTGTCACTCACGATCTTGATGAGCTCTGGGAAGTGATACCCATACCACTCTCTGCGGGAGGCCAGAGGGGAGCAGTCAGGGAGGGGAGCCGATGGACCTGCCGTCGCCTCCCCCGCAGCAGACGTGTCTCCCTGCTAACAAGACAGCCCAGGTCACAGGCTCCCTGGCTGGGGTGTACGCAGGGCAGATGCTCTTCCTCCCCTTTCTATGCAGTCAGCGCTGGGCGTCGCGCTGCCTGCGGTAAGCACGGGGAGGGGGCAATGCACAGGCTCCACACGAACCTGCCATGCAGTCCAGCGCACTCTGCACACAGCGCTACCCCCGGCCCTCAGAGAGCCCTCACCTGACGCGCATGGAGAAGGTGTTGATGTCCTTGTCCAGCTGGTCCAGCAGGCTGATGGACTGGATGATCATGTTGTCAACTCTGTTGACGTTGAATTTCACTTTGGCCCGTGAGTAGCTGTGCCCCAGGCCCAGCTGCGCCTTGGAGGCCGACTGGGCAGTGAGGCCCTTCACCAGGGTGTGGAAGTGCAGGCGGATCCCTGTGGGCACAGAACATCTGTGAGCACCGAGCCCCTGCCCGCCCGGGACAAGCCAAGGAGTGAGGGCAGCCTGGAGTGAGCACTGGGGTCCCCTTAATATCCCAGCACCTCCCCTCCAACGCAAACAGGGACATCCCCCACACGCAGGGCACTGGGGGACAGATACAGGCGTATCACCCCCCAGGGGGCCGACTGGCATCTCCAGGCCTCACTAGAGTCTGTCTCTTCTCACCTCGCGTGATCTCTGCCACGATCCCTCCAGTCTGGCACTGGTAACCCAGCTCCTCTTGGACGGCAGCCCCAATCTTGGCATCGCTGACTCCCAGCAACGCTTTCTTCTTCTTGGCCGGCAGGTTGGTCTCCAGGAGCAGCCTGAGGTCCTCATGGAGAATCCCTGCCCCGGGAAGAGGGAGACGTTAATGGGCTGTGCAGCTACAGGGCACCAAGGGGAGCAGGGCAGCAAGTCTCCAGCCCAGCCTCACCTTCCGAGATGGCATTGACATTCTCCAAGGCACTCTGGGCGGATTTGAATGGGGAGAAGGCCACCAGTCTGACGATGCTGTGGAACTTGCCGATGTTCAGAATGCTCTCCTCCACCTGGAAGGGGCCACAGGGAAGCGGGTGAGTATCACACAGGGCAACCCGGGACCCCAATCCCACAGGGGGGCCAGCATGGGGCCCAGCAGCACATATACTGACTGAGCACAAAGCCCCTAGGAGTAATGCGGCTAACGCACAGGCTGCAGAGTGCAGCCCCAACACACGTGGCTTCTCTGTAAGAGCAGGAAGCTGCTGAGATTGCTCCCGGACACTGCATGGTAGGACCTAAAGTCTCCACTGGCTGTACCATAGACAGCACCAGCTCCAATCACCTGCCCCCTGTAAGCACCCTGGGAGCAGGGTAGCAGCAAATACCTCCCACCCCGGCTGGGCAGCGGGAGACCTGCGCACAGAGCAGGCGCCCGAGTGCTCAGACCCACATGACTGACATCACTGCTTTCAGTGGATTGACAGATCTCGGATGTTCATCACGGCACTCACCAGGCGCCTGCCTTACACCACAGAGATTCAGCCCCACTGGCTGGGTTCACGCAGCCCAGAGCGACCCACCTTCTTAGCAGGGCTGCCCAGAGGATTCAGGGGGCCTGAGGCAAAGCAATTTCGGGGGCCCCTTCCATAAAAAAAAATTGCAATACCATAGAATACTATATTCTCGTGGGGGCCCCTGTGGGGCCCAGGGCGAATTGCCCCACTTGCCACCCACTCTGGGCGGCCCTGGGTCCTACCGCCATGGGACAATCCCACTCCCGGCAACCCGCCGCGCTACACCCCTCCATGCAATGGGACAGCGCATCTGGCCCCCCTGCCAGGACCCATCTCAGCTGGTTTCCCTCCTCCCACCCCCGGAAAGGCCTGGGACAGACGGGGGGAAGCGCCCGTTGTGCCAGGCACCAAGGTCAACTCAGGGAGCAAATGTTCCCCTAAGGCAGTGACACGCCTAGGACGGGGCTCCCCAAGGAGACCCTGAAACCTCAGCCGAGAGAACCGGGCCCCGCCACGCCCGTGGGCACCCACTGGCCCTGCTCGAGGGGCTCCAGCACCCCCCACCCGGGGCCTGAGGTGCCCGAGCCGGGGCAGCAGGAGCAGGATAAACCCCCGATTCCCCGGGGCCACGCACGTGGCGGCTGCGGGTGGGCGAGCGCGGCCCGCACCTGGGGCAGCAGCAGACTGATCTCCTCCACCTCCCGCACGGCGAACAGCGCGTAGCCGGCCGCGTGCTCGAACAGCACGTGCAGCAGCACCTGCGAGAGGGGGCGTGAGAGCGCGCGCGGGACGGTGTCCCCCCGCCCCCCATAGCCCCGCCGTCCACCCCCCCCCCCACCGGGCCAACCCCTCCCCCCCATCGCCTCAGCCCCCCTCCCGCCGGTTCCCCCCCCCCAGCCCCCCCTCTCCGGGCCCGCCTTCCCCCCCCCAGCCAACCCCCCCGCCCGCCAGGCCGAGCGAATCCCCGGCGGCCCCGGTCCAGGCCCTGGCCCTGGCCCCGCCTCCACCCGCCGGGCCGGGGGCCCGAACCGCCCCGCCGCGGGGGCGATGGGCTCGGATGAGCCCCGCAGACCGCTCACCATCCTACTGCCTCCCCGCGCAACAGGGCCGCCGAGAGACCCGCCGGAAGCGGAAACCAGCCTCTCCGCCAATTAGAGCGAGCGTGCGCTCAGAGCCCGCCCCTATCCCTCATACGCCAATGGGGTAGCGGGAGAGCCCTCAGAGCCCGCCCCTTCCTATCATCCGCCAATGGCGTAGCGGGAGCGCCCTCAGAGCCCGCCCCTTTCCCTCATCCGCCAATGGCGTAGCGAGAGCGCCCTCAGAGCCCGCCCCTTCCCATCATCCGCCAATGGCATAGCGAGAACGCACTCATAGTCCGCCCCTTCCCCTCATCCGCCAATGGGGTAGCGAGAGCGTCCTCAGAGCCCGCTCTGGCTCACTCAGTGAAACCGCTGTAACGCCCACGGAGCCCGGGGCCGGGCCGGGCCGGGCCGGGACCCCGCCCCCTCCCCCCGCAGCTCGGCCCGGCTGCCCCCCCCTCCCCCGGAATGAGCCCATCCCGCGAGCTGCCCGCAAAGGCCCGTGTGCGTTACCGGCCCCCCCCAGTCCCTCCTGTCCAGCGTCCCGCCCCCAGCCCCCCCCCGCCTCTCGTCCCGTCACCCCCCCAGCCCTGTTCTGCAGAACTGCTGCCGAGCCGCTCGGTCCCTCGTCCATAACGGTGCCTGGGATTCTTCCTTCCTCACTGCAGGACTCTGCACTTGTCCTTGTTGAACCTCATCAGGTTTCTTTTGGCCCAATCCTCTAATTTGTCTAGGTCCCTCTGTATCCTGTCCCTACCCTCCATTGTATCTACCACTCCTCCCAGTTTAGTGTCATCTGCAAACTTGCTGAGAGTGCAGACCACGCCATCCTCCAGATCATTAATGAAGATATGGAACAAAACCGGCCCCAGGACCGACCCTTGGGGCACTCCGCTTGATACCGGCTGCCAACTAGACATGGAGCCATTGATCACTACCCGTTGAGCCCGACGATCTAGCCAGCTTTCTATCCACCTTACAGTCCAGTCATCCAGCCCATACTTCTTTAACTTGGCGGCAAGAATACTGTGGGAGACCGTATCAAAAGCTTTGCTAAAGTCAAGGAATAACACATCCACTGCTTTCCCCTCATCCACAGAGCCAGTTATCTCCTCATAGAAGGCAATTAGGTTAGTCAGGCATGACTTGCTCTTGGTGAATCCATGCTGACTGTTCCTGATCACTTTCCTCTCCTCTAAGTGTTTCATAATTGATTCCTTGAGGACCTGCTCCATGATTTTTCCAGGGACTGAGGTGAGGCTGACTGGCCTGTAGTTCCCCGGATCCTCCTCCTTCCCTTTTTTAAAGATGGGCACTACATTAGCCTTTTTCCAGTCATCCAGGACCTCCCCCGATCGCCATGAGTTTTCAAAGATAATGGCCAATGGCTCTGCAATCTCATCCGCCAACTCCTTTAGCACCCTCGGATGCAGCGCATCCGGCCCCATGGACTTGTGCACGTCCAGTTTTTCTAAATAGTCCCGAACCACTTCTTTCTCCACAGAGGGCTGGTCACCTCCTCCCCATACTGTGCTGCCCAGTGCAGCAGTCTGGGAGCTGACCTTGTCTATGAAGACCCAGGCAAAAAAAGCATTGAGTACATTAGCTTTTTCCACATCCTCTGTCACTAGGTTGCCTCCCCCATTCAGTAAGGGTCCCACACTTTCCTTGACTTTCTTCTTGTTGCTAACATACCTGAAGAAACCCTTCTTGTTACTCTTAACATCTCTTGCTAGCTGCAACTCCACGTGTGATTTGGCCTTCCTGATTTCACTCCTGCATGCCTGAGCAATATTTTTATACTCCTCCCTGGTCATTTGTCCACTTCTTGTAAGCTTCTTTTTTGTGTCTAAGATCACCTTTAAGGCTGAGCGGCTAACAAAGCTGTGACATCATTCCAAACAGCTAGTCTAGCAGAAGGCTGGCGGGCAGCCAGCATCACACGGCTCTTAGACACCACAGCACCAGGGTGATCCTGGGAATTCCAGCCCTGGCAGTGGGCCCAGTGGGCGGAGCGGAGAATAACCTCACTGTACCAAGCTGGGTTTAACAGTTGTAGCTTTATTCATTTCCAGAGCCCTAGAGTGCGAAGAACTGGTTACAGGAGGGGATGGTGCAGCAGCATGCGCTAGTACCAACAGACCCAAAGCTCCTCCGCGCACTCACCCACTAGCCAGGGGGAACTCAGCTCCCGGCCCCCTGCACTGATGTGACAACCACAGCACCTGGGGGGAGAGGTTTGACAGCAGCAGCTGGTGGGACAGGCTTTGAACTCACCCCACTGCGGGTATCTGTAGTGTTCAGAGCGGGAGCCCCAGGGGCTCCCTTTCCCCTCTGGCATGAACCCTTCATCCAGTGACAGGAGCTAGAGGCACAGCCCGACCGCCTGGCCAGCAGCCCAAACCCCTCAGCACCGAGCAGGGCAGAACGGGAGCATCTCTGGCTGGGTTTCTCTTGTTGATCAGTTAGTCTGAGCTGGGCGGGGTTCCAATGCCGCTCCCAGCCTCAGTGCAGGGCCACGCCCCTGTCTCCCTGCCACTCCAATCCCGCCTGGAGAACGGTGGTGCTCCCTACAGAGCCCGCCCCGGGGGGGTTGCCAGGGGCTGAGCGGATCAGGAGCCGTGAGCTCCTGGGCCAGGTCGGTGCCGTTCGGACAAGGAGCTGCTGGGTGGGTGTTGGAAGAGTTTTCACTGGTAAGTGTAATGTATACAATCAGGCCCAGCCCCTGACACCTCAGTCCCCCCCCCCAGGAGAAAGGCAGCTCTCAGATGCACCGGGAGAGCAGGGAGGAGGAAAGGCAGCCGGAGATGCAGGCAGGAGCGAACACACACGCACACACAGCTATGCCAAGGTCCCCCTCGGCGGGGCAGAAGGGTGAGTTGTTTCGTTAGCTGGAACCCAGTGCTCCAGGCGGGGGCGCTCTGCTGGGGTCTGCTGCACGCACAGGCTAGCAAGTCCCTGCCAAGAAGGGGCTTGGAGAAGAGACTCAGCAACGGGCTGGGGAGAGGGGCTGTGCAAGGAACATCAGTCTCTGTGGGGGGCGGGGGGTCCCTTAGGAGATGAGGCGGCCGTGCAGCTCACACAGCTGCTCCGGCGTCAGGACGAGCTTGTGCACTTGGCCATGCCCAGGCTGGCAGGGGAAGGTCACTTTGCCAACGTACACGGTGTCTTCCTTCTTCTCCTCTTTGGCCTGGAAGAGCAGAGCGGAGGGTCAGGGGCAGCAGGACTCAGGCTGATAAAAGCCACCCCGAGCGCCAGGAGGGTACCACTGCGTTATCTCCTAGGGGCCAGCTTCAGAGGGTGTCGCCCGAGGGGGGTTTCACACACCCAAGGGCCCGGTCGCCTTTCCATGGACCCATGGAGCTCCATTCAGCCCAGAGCCACGCCCCATGGGGATAGCGTGTGCCACCCCCCAGCAACAGCGACCAGCTCCCCCAGCTACAGGTGCTGGGACCCTGCGGCCCCCGGACTGCTAATCCAAATCCTCCAGATTGTGGCAAGGGAGCTCCTGCGCGCAGGCCACGGGAACTCAGCGCAGACCCTTCTGGGGCTTGGCGAGGACACCTGCCAGGCCACGTGCGCCCTCGGCCGTCGCCCCAGAGCTCCAGCATCCCGGGGCTGTGGGGAACGCTCCCAGGAGAGCAGCGTCTCACCTTGAGGAAGGCTGAGGATGGGAAGGTGGCAAAGTCAGTGAGGACGTTGGCCCCAGGGTGCTGCAGGACCGTCTCCTTCATCACTTCATCCTGCAAGGGAGGAAAGGGGAGCAGGGCAGCATCATGCACCCGGCAGGGCACCCGGCCCCCAGGTGTGGGGTGGGGAGCTCCCTGCCTCTCCTGCCAGGGGCTCCAGCCATCACCCAGGAAGGGTGGGAGGACGGGGATGGCTAACCCTGCCTCGCCCAGGGTAAATGACAAGGTGTCTAAGCAGCGCCACAGATGGAGTTCCCTCCCCCCGCCCCGACACCTGAGTATGCAGCATGCCCGAGGCAGCGTGTGCACTGAGCACATGGACATTTTTTGGAGGGGGGGGGGGGGGGAGACGTGACTATCTGGGGTTGTAGCCGCTTTATTCACAGGTCTAAGGAAATATTTGTTCACATCAAAAAAGCACCACACGTGTACGTCTCCCTTTAGATAGCAGGGGGCTGCGGGTCGGGAGTGGGGGCACTGGCAGAGCTGTGGGGGGGAGCCCAGGGCTGGGCTAGCAGGGGGCTGCGGATCGGGAGTGGGGGCACTGGCAGAGCTGTGGGGGGGAGCCCAGGGCTGGGGTACCAGGGGGCTGCGGGTCGGGAGTGGGGGCACCGGCAGAGCTGTGGGGGGGGGGCAGGGCTAGGCTAGCAGGGGCTGCGGGTCAGGAGTGGGGGCACTGGCAGAGCTGTGGGGGGGAGCCCAGGGCTGAGCTAGCAGGGGCTGCGGGTCGGGAGTGAGGGGCACCGGCCGTGCTATTAGGGAGATGCATACGAGCGCGCCCCCACAGCCCATGGCAGACTCGGCAGCGCGTTGCTCTCCTGGAAGCACTGGCTGCTCCCTGCTCGTGGCCTGTCCAGGCGCCCTGCTGCCCACTCGCTGCCTCGGCGCCAGGCGGGGCTGTGGGGCGTTGGCAGAGACGCCGACGGACCATTTACCTTCAGCTTGTCTATGGTGCTGCTCAAGGATTTCAGGCGGGCTGTCTGCTCCAGCAGCTGGGCGGCCGGGCTTCCTGCTGTGGGACAAGAGACCCGGTAAGGGGGGCTCCCCGTAGGAGCGTGACTTTCCCGCGGTGCGGGTGCCGAGTCCCAGCTGGCCGGGGTCTGACAGTGACCTTGGCTAGTAGCATTCAGCCCCAAGCACCCAGCCAGGAATCCCATCACCAGCACTGAACTGATGTGCAGCAGGGATAGCACAGACTGGAGAATCCTGGATCCAGGTTCTCGAATGAGAAACACGACACTGCAGGGAAGTTCCCGTCCCGGAGGCCCATTGAAAGCAGGAGGAATAGGGCAACTAAGCCCCTGCTCCCCGATCTCCAGGAGGGTCCAGGATAGGAGAGGCAGCCCAGTGTGTGAGCGGGACCCTCTCACGCAGCTCCCAGGGCAAGGGCATGGTCCGGTCCTTCAGCCCGCAGCTCCTGCCACATAAACCAACGCTGCCCATCCAACAGCTCGGCCTGTCCCCTGGGCAGGAGGGGGAGCTGGCGGGCGGGGGCTGATCAGTGTCTAGGGGGCGTCCAGGAGGCACTTGGAGATATACCTATCTCCTAGAACTGGAAGGGACCCTGAAAGGTCATTGAGTCCAGCCCCCTACCTTCACTAGCAGGACCAAGTACTGATTTTGCCCCAGATCCCTAAGTGGCCCCCTCAAGGATTGAACTCACAACCCCGGGTTTAGCAGGCCAATGCTCAAACCACTGAGCTATCCCTCCCCCCCGAAGTTCTGGGCCCTTCAGAAGGAAACCTGGTGAGGAAACCACCACACCCCTGAAACACCCCTGAGGCGTAGCTCTGCATCGCTCTGCCTACAGGGTGTACACGGCCAGTGAGCGCAAGGGAGGCCGGGGGCCCAGGATTCACGGTGGAGGACACCTTTGGCAAGGGGAGGCAGGAAATGGCCAGCCCCACTAGGGGCATGGGGCACTCTGTGGGCTGCACAGCCAAGCACCTCCAGCAGGTTCCAGGGACCCTGAATTCCTAGCGCGTCCGGCTCCCGATCGGGGGGTCTGTGTTCGGTCCCCTGGGATACTGAGCGCAGATACACCACAGCGGGGGCACTGGGCTGCCCGTGAGTCGGTAGCTGCAGTGACAGCACCAGTCATCTCCAGCGAAAAATAAAACCTTGACGGGTTAAACAAGCAAAAATCTCCAGCCTGCTTCCCTGGACGTCCAAACGTCTGCTTCGCCTGTTCCCCAGTGCTGGCCCCCGCGCCATCACCCCTCGGAGAGCCGTCTGAACGAGAGCGGCCGCAGCAAGGCGTGGGGGTTACGGACTGAGCACGACCAGCAGACGGGCTTCGTACAGAAAACTGTGGGACAGCCCGGGCTCCGCCCCAGAGACAGCAGCCACCTCCAGGAGAGGACAGACGTCCCTGGCCGGTTACAGTGTGACCTTCGGACCCACAATTCTGCCCTGGGCATGGGCCGAGAGACGAGCATGCCCGCGGGCCCCGCCCACAACCCGTCCGAGAAGGGCCCAGCCGGCCTCTGGCGCTGAAGCTGTTATCGCCAGTAAGTTCGCTAGCAGGCCTGGACCCAGGGGCCCCCCGGGGTCCCAGCTAACTCCGCTGACCTGCCTCCTGGAGGCGCCTGCGCCAAGGAGTTGTGTGTGCAGGACGTACCCGAGCTTCTGCGCGCGACGTCCACCACCTTGGCGTTGGCACTCATCTGGTAGAGGGTCTGCAGCAACTGGCTCGTCTTCCTGTACAGAGTGCCGGAGGCCACCTCCTCTCCCTGCCGATCTTTGGGAAGCGAGAGCTTCGGGACGTGCAGAGGGGGCAGCGCTGCCAGCTCCGCCTTCATGTGGGCTCCCTGGGCACGAAGTAACACAAGAGTGTAGGCCACGGCTCCGCCCCAGCCCCAGCGCGCCGGCCAAGTGACGGGACTTGGAGGGAAGAGGGGCCTGGCCCATTCTCCGATCGGCAGCCACAGGAGAACCAGAGCTCCTTCCCCAGGGATACCTGGCCACCAGCTGAGCCGTGCAGTTCCCCTCGTCGGGGGAGCCAAGACCCTCCCTCCCACTCCCCCAGTGCAAACTGCATGAGCCCAGGGGAGCAGGGACCCAGACTCCCACCCTGAGAAGCTGCTCTTCGTTCCACACCCCAGCAGCTCAAGCAAAGGAGAACAGGAGCTGCCCTCCCGGAACAGAGCCTGCTGTCGCCTCCGTGCTGAATGGCAGAGGAAGGAGGGACCCCTCCCCCAATGCACAGCACCGTGCCCTGGAAGCTGGTGGTGCGGGGGAGGGGAAGGACAAGGAACAGCAGCCTGAGGCAGGGGAGCCCTTGGCATTTTCTCCTTGCGAGTGGGTCTGCAAATGCCCCTCGCAGAGCAGAGGGGTCTGACGTGCCTGTGAGTTTCAGTTAGCGATTAGCTTCAGTAATGCCCTGCAGCAGGGAGGTCCACAGGTTAACGGTACATTTCCTTTGCATACCACCGATGGCCCTTTGCTCCTATAAACAGAAGCCAGTCAGCCAGTCCCCTCTAGATTCTCACTATAGCTCCAGACTAAACCATCCCAGCTCCAGTCCATCTGCAATCCCCTTCCTACTGCCCTTCTCTGCTTCCCCCCGGGAGGGACCGGCTGGAGAGCGATGGGTGATTCCCGGTAGCCAGTCGGGGCGTGTGCAGCCCAGCCTGGCCGGATGAATGCCTGGAGAGCCAGTGGTGCAAACCCCAAGAGAGGACCCCTCACCTTGAGCCGGTTGTTCTCAGTTTTGAGGTGCTCAATGGACAGCCGCATGGCGTCGATCTGTTGGAGGAGAAGAGGCGAATCCTTCACCTGGACAGGTCCTGAGCCACCTCCCATCACCTGGCCAGCGCTGACACCTGCAAACGGGGCGAGAATATCAATGGTCAAAGGAGACTACGGAGCCGGCGTGGTCTGTGCATGCAGGGTCAGGCCGCAGGTGGAGCGGGAGGAAGAGGTAAACGTGACTGTGCCAAGGAGCTGCAGCAGGAACGCCCCTGGCCGGGGCACAGAGCGATTGATCACGCAGCCGGAGATGGAGAGCCCCGTGGCAGTGCCCTGGGGGCGAACCCATGCAAATACCCTGACAACACCCCAGGCCAGGATCCCACCCCTGCAGAACAGCCTCTTGTCTCTGCAGCAGAGGCTGTTCTGGCCCATTCCCAGGAGAGCCTGGCACTGAGCGGAGAGGGGATGCGGCCCTGCATTTCCCCGGCGGAACCAGCTCTGGGTGCCTTTGTAGATCCATCTCCCGTCTGTCCCCTGCCCCTCTCGAACACTGGGCTAGCTGCAGGACGCTCTGGCCAGTGAGCCACGTGGCTTCATAGCAGTTGAAAACAGCAGCACTGGAGTAGGACCAGCGCCTCCCGCTCCACCTCGGATTCCCAAAGCCTCAGAACCCCCTTCTCACATGCACTGGGGCCTGCCCTCCTGGGGCCTACAGAGACTAGGCAGGCTGGAGCATGATACTGTACCTCTCTGCTGTTCCTCTGTAGTGCCAGGAGGGGAGGAAAGCACAGGAGAGACAAGAAGAAGCAGAATTAAAAGCCGAGGAGCAAGTCTCGAATGCAGCTCTGGCCAGAGAAGCCATTGTAAAAATGGCACCGTCTTGCCCCCCAGATCTGCTCCCTACGCACATTCACACCCAGTCTGCTGCCTCTTACTCCAGGGACCCTCACGGGGCCACACGGCCTTGGAGAAGGAGCTGGATTCCATCCTGGCTCCCGTACCGCCTGCTGCAGAACCTGCATTGGGGGCGCAGGACCGGAGAGCCTGGGCTGAATCAGCAGAGCGGGCAGTTCCCAAAACCACACACTGGAGCAAATATGGCAGGACAAGCACGCAGCCCAAGATGCCATTCCTAGAGCAGCTGCATCACGGGATGGATCCTGAGACCTGCTGATACCTCCCGCCCGCTCCGGATCAGGCCTGCAGAGAGCACGAGGCAGCTAGACGGCTGTGTGAACCACAGGCAGAGAAGGAGAAGTGAGCCAGAGCTGTGAGTGCAAGGAAGGGGGACACGGGACTCTCCTTTCCCAGCTCTGCCACCGACTCACTCTGGGGCCTTGGGAAAGTCCCTTTGCTGTCCTGTACCTCGGCTCCCCTGCTGCAAACCGGGGACCCCCTGTGACGGTGCACCCCATAAGGCTTCATGGAAATATACTTATGAATGTATATATGATAACTAGAATATGTGTTATGCTACATATGCCATGTAACATATCTCTGTAAAGGTTATGATCTACTGAATCTATTCATCCCATTTGTATGCATGTGTTGTTGTATTCGAAGTTATGAATACTGGCTGTGTACTGGTTCGGTTTCTAAGTAGCCTTTGTAAAGCATTTGGGCAGCTACTGGAGAAAGGAATGTGCAAATTAGGTGCCCAATCAAGAAGCACTTAAGGGACAATGGATCTTGGGAGGCTCCAACCCACATAAGACGTCTACATGAGGACGTTCAAGGGAGCAGGTAAGCCATGGCTGCTGCCTGTAAGAACCGAGTCACGCATGGACATGTGACTTGCCCAGGTGACTTCAAAACTCCATCTTGGAGCTGGACTTTGCATAGGAGACAGGAGGGGAGTCTCCCCCCCCAAGAGACAATCTACTTAAACCCCTGGGAGACCCCTCCATTTTGTCTTCAGCTGGCTAAAGAGAGAGCCTCTCCACCCCCCAGGATACCGGAAAGAAACTGGAACAAAGGACAGTAACTACAGGGATGGGAGTGATTGCTGGACCCAGACTAGCAGGAGACTAGTCTGTAAAAGGAAGCTTACTGGAATTCCTCTGAGGGTGAGGTTTTTATCTGTATTCAGTTTTATTACTGTATTAAGCTTAGATTTGCGTGTTTTATTTTATTCTGCTTGGTGACTTACTTTGTTCTGTCTGTTACTACTTGGAACCACTTAAATCCTACTTTCTGTATTTAATAAAATCACTTTTTACTTATTAATTAACCCAGAGCAAGTATTAATACCTGGGGGGTGGGGTGGGGGGGCAAACAGCTGTGCATCTCTCTCTATCAGTGTTATAGAGGGTGAACAATTTAGGAGTTTACCCTGTATAAGCTTTATACACTGCATTTATACACTGCTCTGCCTCTGGGAGGGAGACAGGGAGGCCGACTGAGCTCCCATGAGGTTCCACTCCCCATCCCCGCAGGGCCTTTGCCCCGGGTTTCCTTTCCGGCGTCCGGGCAGTGAGGCTGCAGGGAGGGGGCATGAGCGGATCGCTCACCTCCTGCAATGCCCGACACGATAGACGCGATTCCAGAGGCAGGGGATCCCCGCAGCCCCTCGATGGTGCGCTTGGACTGGTTGTTCAAGCGCTGCTTTAGCTCCATCTTTTCCGACTCCAGCTGGTCAATATCAGCCTGAAGAGCATCCATGGTCTCCTCAAACTCCCTGCGGGGGGAGAGAGAAGCCACCAGCCAAATGAGAGACGCCCCCCGGGGAAAGGAGACACAGCCTCTACCCAGCAGGCTTTGCAGGATCTCATCAGGTTCGGTAACTTCCAGCATCCTCCCCCATCCATACGCTCCCCAGCCAGCTCAGGCCTTTTCACTCACGAGAGGGGGAGGCTAGTCTGTTCTGCAGGCAAAGATCTCACGCGCAGGAAGCGTTTCCTGACAATCAGCCCTCCGTCCCTTTCGCTTTCTCCTGGTTCTAGCGCCATCAGGCTGACCATCGCTCTCTCCCGGGGAGTTCCCACCGCACCAGCACCGGGTCTGGCAATGGTGTGAAATACAAACGTCCTGCACCTCACAGAAAGCAGCCAGAATGCAGCCTAGTCCGAGACGTGTCCTCTCTGCCCTGCCCAAACCTGCCTCACGTCAGCCCCTCGCTGCCCCGCCACCCCTTAGCTCCAGAACAGCCCTGGAAACCATGGCAAGCTGCTATCGCTGCTACCCCGCCCTTAGCGGGCACTCTGCACTGGCCTGGACCACCCCGAATCCCCCGGGAAACCCACACTCACTTCTCCTTCTTTTTGAGCAGAGCCTGGGTCTCGTCCAGCTTGGTCTGGATCTTCTCCACCCGGTCATCCGCGTCCTTGGACGCGCTGTCAAGCTTCTTCTCCAGGAGACTGAGGCGCACGTTTGCTTCACTCAGCTCCTCGCCCTGCAGGGGCGGCAGGGGAGAAAGCGAAGTGCTCCAGGCCCCTGGGGATGGACAGCGTGTCCCAGTGCCCTGGAGTGCCCGCCCCTGCTCCACGGGCGTAGCCAATAGCCGGCACACGCCACCATTCCCTACTGGCTCTGGGAATCAGCCACCTGGGGGAAGGGCTGGCAAGTCCCCTATGGCTGATGCCACAGGCCTCTGCTAGGTGGGCAGCTTGCGTCTCCCCCAAACGGCCCCGTGGTCGCTGAGGAAACGGATCCAAAGGGCTAACAGCTCCGCAGGCAGCACTCCGGGAAGTGGGAGCAGCTCAGGCAGGCAGTTGTCTACTGCCCAGGCGAAGGGGCACCCCCAGGTACAGGGTTCTGCACTGGCAGATTAGGGAACAGACCAAGGATGAGCTCACCTTGATTTTGAGCGATTTCTTCAGCTCTTTGATGACCGTCTCTCTGTCTTCCAGCTTCAGTCCCAGGCCCTCGGCATCTGTGATCTCGGCCCGGAGCGCGGCTGCCCTCAGATTGACAGGAGGAGGGGGCTGCAGGGACGAGAGAGGGGGTTGGTCGGATATTGCCAGCTGATGGATTCCAGTGCTTGCTCATGGTGAAAAATGGGCAGGACGCTGCTAAGGGAACGTCCCCCCAAATCTGCACACGACAGGCAATGGCCTGGCTCCCCAGGTCCCTGACAATCCAGGGAGGGCTGGTCTCGCTGGCTGAGAAGGCGACGGACCCTCGTGAGGTTACACGCGGTAAGGCTGAAGGCTAAGACACACCTGCCAGTTTGTAAGCATCCGCCTAGCTGCACAGACGGCAGCGTGGGCTCCTGATGCAAGGTACTGGCCCCTCACCCTGCTAACAGCGTCCAAGGAGAGAGCCCACTCCGCCCAGAACACACCCCATAAAACCCAGCTACGAGGGGCCGTGCCCATCGGTGTCTGCTGTGTGCGCTGCAGCTTGACCATCCTTGTCAGCACACCTCAGCCCCAGATCAGCGGCAGGTTTTCCATCTCCTCCCGCCATCCACAGGACATCAGGGCCTCGCCTGGCGGAAGTGACAGCTCTGTTCAGCTGTCCTGGCCCAGCCCGAAGGTGCCCCCCAGCCATGCCCCACCTTGGTCTGTGGCCGGTCGGCGTCGTACTCTCCCTCCTGCATAGCAGTGGCCATCTTGTTCATGGTCGCAATGAGGATATTACAGGACTGGCGCAGGCACTCGTACGGGTTGACGCCCTGGCTGCCGTAGATCTGCAGAGGACGGTGAGAGTGAGAGCGAGAATTACCCCGTTTCAAGGTGCGCTCTGCACCCGCTGAGCCAAGTACCTCTGCTAGGTAAGGCTTCCTGCACTCGCTCCACTGACCACAGGCCTGTGGGGCAGTCGGCCCCTCTGGCGATGAGGGGGTAGGTGAGTGGCAGGTCCCTACACTTCAGAGTTAACTGGCTGTCACTCCACCCGGGCTCATCCCAAAGTGCCCAGGGGCTGGCGTGAGATACAAGCCCCTCTGAGGCTAACAGGTATTCGTTCCCCAGGGGCAGAGGGCTGTAGGGAAGCTGAGAACAGGGTTCCCACCTGCTCGCTTGCTTTGAAGGCCAGATCTTCCAGCTTCACGGCCAGGAGCCCTTCGTTCTCCGTCAGCGGGGCGATCATCTGGGCCCCCGCGGCAGCCACTTCCTGCAGCACCGCCACCACCCAGGTCAGGTGCTTGCGGCAGTCCAGCAGCGTGTCCGACACCTGGGGTCAGGCAGACACACGGTGATTATGGGATTCGCTCCCAGCAGAGGCACGTTTCTCCCCGTGCTCGCCAGGCGTCACAGCACTGCACTCACCCCAACGGCTAAGAGATCGCGGAGGGCAGTTCAGTTATCGCTAGGGAGAGGAGCCCGGGCAGCAGGAAGGAAGGAAGCCCAGGAAGCGAACAGGGCGGGGAATTCTTGTCACCACCTGAGCCCAAGGTTCCTGCTCTCTGCACTAGCTCACTGCTTCCCTCATCTCCTTCCTGCCAGCGTGGCTGCAAGCCGGGCTCCTTCCCAGGGCTGTGTGCAGGCCCTGCTGTGACACGGGCCACGTGGGCTCAGGCGCCTTTACCCAGGGAAGTTCCGCTACCGGGACCACATTACAGACGGCAGCTCCAGGCCGTGGCTCAGGCAGGAAGAAGTCAGGGCTCTCCTAGGTCTGTCTTATGCTCTACCCGCTAGCCCCTGTGACTCCCGGCCACGCCTTCCTCCTCTCAAAGCGAGGGCTCTGCCCCGCAAGGTGGCTCTGCAGTGTCAGTGCCCCAGTCCGTGTCCCTGCTCGCTGTTCTCTCCAGCGTGCTCTGATCTGCCGCACCCCAGCCCCAGCCCCAGCCCTTCAGGAAGAGGGCCGGGGCAGTCACCGCACAGCCACGTTTCGATGCTCAGCCCAGGTGCGTGTAACACAACACAAAGAGAAGAGACCTGAGCAGCGAACACCAGCAGTCCCAGCCAGGCAAACAAAGACACGCGCTGCCTCGCCAGACAACGCGCTGACTGCACCGGCTCCCCGCCGCTGCGCACTCTGCCTCCGCTCTCCCCAAGGGACCATTCGGGCCAGGCAGGTGACAGCATCCCTAGCACCAGACTGGTACTAAAAACCCCTCACGCCAGCGGGGAGTCACCCGGAGATGAGGTGAGGGAGGGAGAGAAGATGGCACCTGTTGTGCGGGACTATAATGGAGCTGGCAAACGTGGGAGCCTCCCCTTCACCGGAACCCAAACGATCCTCCCCATCCAGCCTGCAGCGGCCTCCCCAGTGCAGCACAGTCTGCTGGGATGTGTATTCTCTGCAGGCTGGGTGGCTGCAATGTTCTGCGGTTCATGGTATTGGCGGTGCCCCTGCGGCTCCTGGCAAGCTGCCAGCGCAGCCCCCGGCACGGGTGTTCAGCTGCCCGTTTCCCGGGACTGTTCGGCGCTGGCTACCCCACCTGCTGTCCGAAGCCAAGTGCCGCGGGTATCCCAGGTGCGTCTGTTCCGGGCATGCGGCGTCTGATCTTCTTGCAGAACTGGCGGATGTCGCTGCAGGAGGTCTCCAGGTCCTTGAGGAGGATGGCGAGGTCGGACGCCTCCTGCCCCGTCTGCCAGGCACACGGAAGGAAGGGGGAGAGAAAGCTCAACACGTGAGATGCCGAGGGCCACAGCATCAGCTGGCTCACGTCGGCGTAGCTGCTGACTTCAATGGAGCAACGCCAACGTACGCCAGCCGAGGCGCTGGCCCCGAATGCAGGGGGGAACCAGGGTGGCAGGAAGTCGGCTGCTCACCTGCAGGAAGGACCGCAATCGACCCACTTCCACGCCCACGCAGTCCAAGGCACTCTGGGTGAACTGCGGGACAAGCACGAGCGCCATTAGTTCAGGGCAAAGCAGACGAAGCGAGACGACCTTGCCTGGGGGCAGAGCAGGGCTGAGCTCTCTGGGATTACAGGCCGCCAGACCTCGGGGATTCTGGCTCCACAGGGTTATGTTGTGAGGCACCAGGACACAGGTGCTCTCTGAAGGGAGGCCTGGCAGCGCCGACTGCTCCACTGCAGGTACCGGGCTCAGCGCGGTGTTCTCAACGCCTCTTCCCTGCCCTTTACTCACCAGCGCATTGGCAGGGCCCATCCCACAACACCTGTGTCCTCGCCCTTCCCCCCGGCCCGCCCCCCCACTGGGGGGTGAGAGGAGACGGGGGAGGAGCGGGCAGCTGGTAAGCCCAGGCTAGCAGGGGATGCACCACTGGGAAAGAGGCAGGACTGCATGTCAGGAGGACCTTTTCCAAAGCCCTCATGAAGGACGCAGCAGCAGCCTGTGCAGTGACTCCTTCCCACGGGCCCGCAGCACGGGCCGCACTGCTGCTACTTACCTTAATGTGGTCTGCCAGCTGCATGGTGCAGTCTTCGGCTTGCTCCACCAGGTGGATGCTGTACAGGTGCTGGAAAGGAGATGGAGAGAGGCGTTAGCTTCCCCAAAGCCCTGCCAGAGCCCCGTGCTGGTCGGGCTTGCGCGGGGCAGCGAACATCGGACTGCCCCATCTGCACGCAGCCTGCTGGGAGCTGGATGAGGGCTAACGTGCCGCAGACGATAACACGGCAGCACAAGCACGCTCACGGGTTTGCCCTTTGGTAACAGCGATAGAAACAGAACGGAGTTAATCCAGCAGAGCCACACACTATCCCAGCTGTCCCCAGCTCCCTCACCTGGCTTCAGACGTTTGGGGAGAGGGACGCGTGCTGGGGCAGGGGGTGGAGGACAGCAGGTTGGCTGCAGTAGCAGATGCTAAGGGGCTCTCTGGGATATCTGGAGTGGACAATCAATCAGATACCCCTCTTGTGAAGGGGGCCTGGAGGGGCTGGGATTATGGGAAGTTCTGGGAGGTCTATTTCAGTCTCTGACGTGGGGACATGGCCCTGTGGGATAGCGGTGACGGCTTCTGCAGCCAGTGTCCTAGGACGCCCAGATAAGGGATCCGGGCACAAGGATGGCTAGGCATCGCCCTTCTCTAGGGAGGGAATTCAGAGCACTGGAGAATGGGAGATCTAGTCGTGGGCCAGCAGGGGAACCAGATCTCGGTGTTCAGGAGGCAGAGGGGAAAGAAGGAAAGGTGGTGACGGGAACCTAGCTACTTAGCCTGCAGCCTGGGAGGTTTCCCTGAAAGCAGCAAAGCCACCTGGGGCTCTGCAAACCTCAACCCCACTTCACTGCTCCCACCCTCTACAGCTCAGCTTGCCCTGGGGCCAGTGCCCGTAGTGCGGAGAGGGGCACGGAGCCGGCACCCGCCCGCAGCACAGACCGCACCTCCTACCTGGTAGTATTTGATAGCTTTGGTGAGTGGCTCCACGTTGACCGTCTCATCCAGCTGGTCCTTGTGCAGCAGCTGAATCAGGAAGTCCAGCGAGCGCTCATGGACACTCATCTCCGGGTAGAGCATCCCCACCTTCTTATAGACCTCAACGCTGCACTTACTCAGGGCCCTGGCGGGAGGAGAAATACGATCAGCTAGCCTGGGGCAAGGGTCTGGGCTCTACAGTGGCCCTGCAATCTCACGGGGGCTCTAGTGCTGGATGCCCACGCTTGGGCCTGAGGGTCAGAAGTGCTGAGCAGCTCATGGGAGCGGCCAGTGCCCGGCATCCATCCCAAGCCCAGGCCCCCAGGACAACCCAAGGAGAGGGCACTTCTGGCGACTGGGACCAGCAGCACTAGCTGCACTGGGGCTACGGGGAAGGGCCACGGCAAGAGACAGTCTGTTCCAATCTCTGGGCTCACGGTCAGGCTTGGAGCATGGGCCTAGCGCCGTTGGATGGGCGCCGGGGAGGTTTCTTTGCGTTTCAGTGGCACGCGTGGAAGGATTCTCCATCTGACCTCGGCAGCAGTACGTGAAACGTCTGAGCGCGGGCTGCGGCACTCGGTGCTTTTAGTGGCTGTTCCCAATCCCATCAGATCTCTGGGAAGGCCTTCCCGGAGACCAGAGCCCACCACACACCCCCCTCGGCTGCTGTGCTCAGGACGAGGTGCCTCCCTGGCCCTCAGCCGTTCTGGACACGTGAGGAGTTTCCCACGCTCTGCAGGAACGGGGGCACCCTAGGTGCTCTCCTCACAGAGCGCCGGGGATCCAAAGGCTGCGTGCACGGTGCAGGACACTCGGGGGACTCACTGTTCGTATTTGTGCAGCGTTGCTTGCAGGAGGCTGAGCGAATACACCAGCCCCGCAGCAAAGCTCAGCTGCTCCCCTGGGGCACCCCGGAGGCCCGTGCGCTCGGCACAGTTTTCATTCAGCTCGAACTTCTCCTGGGCTTGTTTGCTGATCAGCTCGGCCTGTTCCAGAAGAGACAGAGCAGTCTCAGTCCCGGGCTGCCCAGCACGGCGGCACATCCCTCCTGCTCCCCGCTGCCCAGCATCCCTGCCACAGAGCTGCGCTTGCTGAGACAGGCTCCCCTGGCATTTCACACACTCTGCCATGGGCCTGACCTGGGCAGGCGCCAGCTCACGCAGCTTCAGTCACACTCATGGCTGCCATTTTATCCGACTCAAGGGTTTTTCTTGTGTTTCCATCAGCTTCACTCCCCTGCAGCCTGCCCAGTCAGAGCCTCTCAGCTCTGCTCCCATCTCTGGGGGGCCCCTGAGACACCACGCCTGCCCCCCAGGGCCCCCCTTTTCGTCCCGGCAATGGGGTGTGTTCCCCACACTAGCCCTGCTGGAGCTGAATTAGGCCAGCTGGTTTGGCTGCAAACAGGGGAGCTCTAGGCTGGAGGCGGCTAAGCAGGGAGACGCTCACCTGCTAGAGACAGGCAGGGAGCAGGGGGGCTGCAGAGACGAGTTGCCGGGAGGAGGGAGTTGAGAGGCCAGCAAACCCAGGAGGTAGGAAAGTGGCTCAGGGAAAGGCAGCAAGGACCCAGCAGGGAGTAGCCCTTGGCTGCTGTGTGGAGGTTCCTGAGCCCCCGGGCTCCCCTGTGGCACTAGGAGGCAGTGAAGTGAGACTGCGGGAGCCGCTGGAAAGGGACGAGGATGCTGCTCCTGAGCGAGAGGAGCTGCAGAGGAGATGCTGAGGGCATGTACCTGCTGGAAGGGCTGTCAGCCTTGACAGACAGAGCTAATCCCCAGAACCGCCAGGAGGCGGCGCCATCCAGCAGTGAGGAGAGCAACCCATCACAGGCCCCCAGCCCCTGTCCTGGCAGACGCCGCCCAGAGCCCAGCAGTGCCGCTCGGGGGGCGAGAGGGGCTCACTGAAGTCCTGCGGGAGGAAAGGCCTAGCTCTGCCGCACAGCGCCACCCGGGGGCAATGGAGCAGCCCTGAGCACCTCAGCTCAGGCACAGAAATAAGCCGAAGGGGGATGAAAACAAGCCGCTCGCTTTGTTCCTCTGCCGCTCCCTGCCCTAACCGTGTCAAAGGGAGAGGTGCTGGTGCAGGTGGGGCGGGGGGCGCGTGCCCTTCGCTACCTTGCAGATGAGCCGGGGGATGAGCAGCAGCACCAGGATGCAGTCGTGGTCCCCTCCGTGGCGCAGGAAGCTGTCAGGCATGAAGGAGGTGAGGAGGGAGACGTGCCGGTTGGCCTGCTGCACCTCCATCTGGCGCAGCTCCATCTCTATGGCCTGAGGAGACAAAGGGAACGTCAAACGGAGCCTGGAAGAAAGGACCAGGAACCGTGTGAGGCGTCTCCCCGGGCGTCCAGCCCGCTCGCTGGCATTACATGGGAGGCACAGACGGGCCAGTCAGTCCAAGCCCCTTTCCACCCCCTCCCAGAGCCACATTCCCACGGCTTCCGTCTCACTGGTCCAGAGCAGGCCCCGAAGGGCAGGGTCCCAGTCCTGAGGAAGGCAAACGTCCGACATCCCGGCTGTACACTCGTTACCGTCCTCCCAGCCAGCACAAGTTCACGTCATGGCGCAGGACATGTTTGTGTCACAAAACCCCATTTTCAGGTACTTGCTGCTGTGCGAAAAACGTTCCAGTTTGGACCCCCGTTTCTCAGAACAAAGGTTACGCCCCTTCCCCGCCCCCACCCGGTAATGCCTGATTTCTCCAGCCGCAACACTCACCCTTCCAGCACCCCTGCCGAGTAGCTACATGCTCCGTTCTCACAGCCTGTGCCAGAGCGCGCAGGCGTCCCGGGCTAGCAGAGCCCTGGCAGCCGACTAGCCCACACTGCTAGCCGTGGCCTCAATGGGGAAGAGGCGTGTTTCTCAGCAGTTACGCCGTTTTGCAGACTTTTGGGTGCTCTCACTCACTAGTGACACAGCCCTGGGGGAGGCCTCTGACAGCCTCCGAATAACATGGCAGCCTTTGGAAGCTGCCCGAGCACAGGAAGCGATGCCGGACGCTCTCGCCTGCACCGGGGAATACACACACCTGGGTCCTACACACCGACACGCACAGCTGCTCACCGTACCTTCGCATGGGCCTTCGTCTCTGCAAATTTAATCTTGAAGTCGAACATCTCTGGCGGAGGCTGCTGTTGTCTCTCAACAGAAGCTTCTTGCTGGTTTGTGAGCTCTCGGTTCACATCCTGATTGCAGGAGGAGAGGGGAGAATTAGCAGAACTACCCTCCCCTCGCCCCGAATACCCCCGGGGGGCCAGGCCTCTCCGTGGTACGAGGCAATAACGGGGCAAGCAAGGAAGAGGAAGGGGAGCTGAGTATCTGGGTGCACTCAGCTGAGGAGTCGCCCCAGCGCTGGGCCTAGCACCAGTTCCCAAGGGGACGCAGGGCAGACTGCTCCGGGCCCAGGAGAATAAACACGCAGGGTGGGGAGGATAATAGATCCGTCTCCCCGCCCGCATTTCCATGATGGTCTCACTTGCCTGCTGCCAGCGCCCCCAGGAACCCTTAGGGAATCCCATCCACCTGCTCACGTGGGGCTTCTCTCATACCTGCAGCCCCTGGGACACAACGCAACGCCCACACTTGGGAGCACGTTAGCCCACTGGTTCTAGCGGCTCCCAGCCTGCGCTTCCCCGCTGCGGAGCAGATGGGTGGCTAGGAGGCAGCAGAAGCACAAGCAATCGGAGGAAGTTTCCCTCGGAGTAAACTAGTATTCAGGTTGCTCTGGCTTAGCTGGATGTTCTCGGTAAATCCCGTCTAAACCAGGAGCCCAACTCCTAGGGCACCAGCAGCTGGTTCCGGGTGCGTTTGCAGTGCCAGCAGCAGCCCCGGCAGGGTTGGGCCCGTCCCCTCTCCTCTGCAGTGGCAGGTGATGCTCAAGGACTTTACCTGCAGGTGTGCAGTCAGCTCCCTGTATTTCTTGATGGTCTGCTGGTAATCTGCCACTGTCTCCTGTGCAGCCTCCACACGCTTCTCTGCCTCGCGGACCCGCGCCGTTGCCATGTCCAGCTGCTCACGCAGCTCCAGCTCGGTCTCCCTGGCATTCTCCTGCAGCTCGTCGTTCATCTCGTTCATGGCTTCCTAGCAGGAAGAAGGGGAGGGGGCTGCCGCTACACAGCTCGGCCTGCCAGGCCACAGGAGCGGGGGCTTTCAGAGGAGGGAAGGGGCACAGCTTCGGGGCTGACCAGGAGATCAGCTGCGGCCATCGTGCCCAGCGGGAGCTTGGGAGATCAGCCAACCCTGGTGACTTCATTGAGCCTCGCCTGAGCCCGTCCAGCATCCAGCATGGCTCTGCCGTGGCAGGCGAACAGCCCGCCCAGCGCAGATGTCCCGCTGCTGTGCCCTGTCCTGTGAACAGCCTGGCTGCAGACCTCACGCAGACAAAGGAACAAGCGTGGGTTCTCTCTCATTCCTCTCTGACCCATGGCAGAGAGCTCTGCCTGCTGGGCAGCTTACCAGGTCGCCGACGGTCTCGCGCAGCTCCCGGACCTTCTCCTCCAAGTCCAGGTTTCTCTCGGTCAGAGTCTCCACCATCTCTTCAGCACCCAGCGCAGCATCCACCTAAGGACCCAGGGCTCAAAAGCTTAACCCTGACCTGGGCTCCCACATTCCAACACCACTGCATAAGAATGTAAGATCGACCATCCTAGGTCAGCCCAATGGTTCATATAACCAGTGTCCTGTCTTCCCACAGTGGCCAGTGCCAGACGCTTCAGAGAGAGTGAACAGAACAGGGTAATTATCGAGTGATCCATCCTCTCTCAACCATTCCCAGCTTCCGGCAGTCAGAGGTGTAGACACACCTGGAGCATTGGGCTGCGTCCCTGACCAGCTTGGCTAATAGCCATTGATGAACCCAATTATACTTTTGGCCTTCACAACATCCTCTGGCAAGGAGTTCCACAGGTTGACTGTATGTTGTGTGAAGAAATACTTCGTTTTGTTTGTTTTAAACCTGCTGCCTATTAAATTCATTGGGTGGCCCTTGGTTCTTGTGTTATGTGAAGGGGTAAATAACACTTCCCTATTCACATTCATGATTTTATAGATCTCTACCCTATCCCCTCCCTTAGTTGTCTCTTTTCTAATCTGAACAGTCCCAGCCTTTCTAATTTCTCCTTGTATGGAAGTTGTTTCATAGCCCTCAGCACTTTTGTTGCCCTTCTCTGTACTGTTTCTAATTCTAATATATCTTTTTTGAGATGGGGCAACCAGAACTGCACGCATTATTTATGATGTGGGCGTACCATGGCTTTATATTGTGGTCATAATAATATATTCTATCTTATTACCTATGCCTTTCCTAATCACTCCTAACATTGTTCGCTTTTTTGACTGCTGCCACACATTGAATAGATGTTTTCAGAGAACTATCCACAATGACTCCAAGATCCCTCTCTTGAGTGGTAACAGCTAATTTAGACCCCATCATGTTATAGGTATAGTTGGGATTATGTTTTCCAATGTGCATTACTTTGCATTTATCAACACTGAATTTCATCTGCCATTTTACTGCCCAGTCACCCAGTCCCTGTGGCCTGCACTGCTTCCCCCAGCTCCCATTGGCCGGGAACGGTGAACCGCGGCCACTGGGAGCTGAG
The DNA here is from genome assembly GCF_028017835.1 of Emys orbicularis. Taxonomy (NCBI): domain Eukaryota; kingdom Metazoa; phylum Chordata; order Testudines; family Emydidae; genus Emys; species Emys orbicularis. Next base: position 146,201,194 of record NC_088687.1, on the reverse strand, counting down.
GATGGTCAATGTAAAAAAACTGTCTTGTGGCCCACCAGCGGATTACCCTGACAGGCTGCATGCGGCCTGCGAGCCGCATGTTGCCCACCACTGCGCTAGAGGAACACTCAATGTTCCAGCAGGGTGAGGAGATGGGAAGAGACACCTGGCTTCAACCCTCACAGCCACTGTGGCCACAGAACCTGGAACATCATGACACTAATACCTAATGTGCTTTTATGCAACCTTCAGTCAGTTTCAAAGAAATCTGTCTTCTACTGCTTTGCCAGACCTGAGCCCAGCTTTTCCAAAGCGCTCTGCTCTGCTCTGAAGCCCAGGACAAGTTATGGGTCAGATTTATCAGAGGCAGAACGGGAGCTCACTCTCTTTACATCTGAACAGGATTCATTAGTTCTCTCCCTTTGCGTATTATCAAGTGGTGTCAGTGATAATTATCACTCTCCTACCAAGCCAGGATCATGCTAGAGTATCCGTACTGCATCGCCTGCTTCTTCCGCAGCAGACATTCAGTGCCTGCCTCTAGCAAGCCCGTAAAATGCAAAGGGGAGCACGCTGCATTGTAGTCGATAAGGAACCTTCCCCCAGGGGCCCCCACAACGTCACTAGAACCTCTGCATGGCTGTGACTCGTCCGTCCTCCTGACCGCACCATGCTAAGACAAACATGTTTAGGTGGCACTGAATTCCAGAGGTAATAAGACATCGGTTAGACTCTCCTTTGGAAAGGTTTCTAAGACACCAGGTGCAAAGCGTCTCTTACATTCAAGGAAGCAGCCTGCAGCCAAGCATGAACTACAACACAGCTCGTGCTGGAGAAGGGCAGACTCTACAGCAGGACCCCCTGGGACTCCTTCACTGCCTCCCGGGATGCTCTAAGCGTGTGATTTCTAAGCAAAAGCCCCACACCAACAGTTCACAGGAGACACCAATTTGCCTGGCAGTGGTTCCCTGACCCTCTTTGAAGCCCCAAAGCACCCTGGGGTTGACTCACCTGCTCTTTCAACTCATCAATGGTTCTCTCTGCCTGCTTCACCTCCTCCTGCAGCTTCTCCTTCTGCTGACGCAAGCTCTCCAGCTCTGAATTCTTCTTCTCCATGTGTTTCTGAAGCTTCACGTGCTCCTGCTTCTCTGATGCAGACAGATCCCGCATCCTGAAACACAGCAAACACACTCCGAGCAAACGGAAAGGGACCCAGGGACTGTGACCATTCCCTGTCCTTGCCATCACAGCCTTCCTCAGGTGTTTGCAGCCCTTCCGAGTCAGCTGGGATAGGACACCTGTCCTTTCACTAGCAGTGACCATCCCGGACAGGACAGCTTGTGGTCCCGGTGCTGAGATACTGGGGCAGCCATGCTGAGTGCAAAGGGAAGTCATTTACCCGAGCGGGCTCAGATTTCCGTTCCATGGTAAAGGGACTCCCAAACGAGACAGCTTTGCAGCCATCAGTGCACATTCCCTCAGAGCAGAGAAGTTTCAGCCCCTGGATACGGCTTGTAACCTAACTCTTCATGGGAACAGGGCAGATCAGACTCTCGGGCTGTGACCTGAAGAGGCTAGTCAAAGAAGACTATAACAGGTACATTGGTGGGACCATGCAGGGGAGGCTCTCTCCTAGGACACTCAGAAGTTGTCCCCGTTGGGGCTACACAGAGATGCAACATCCGTTTCACAATGTGAAGCAGTTCAGTAGACACCTGGCCAGGAGGTGTGCAGGACACTGCCAGAAGCCATCCCAATCAGGTCACCACAGCAAACACGCCCCTTATCAACCGGCTCCTGTATTTAAGTAGCATGCTCATAGCCAGAGTATCAGAAGAAAGCAGAGTGGTTGCTTTCTGCAGCATCTCACGTTCTCTGCATCTATAACCTCAGCAGACCCACAGTGACCTATCCCACTTCCTACTCCTCTGAGGTTTAAAAGATGTGCCCGGAGTTAGAAAGGAACTGAGGGGCATTTGGAGGTGTGTCTGTGTGGGACTAGGGGGTTAATACCCTGGCTTGAGAACAGAGGTCCATGGGTCACTGCTTTGAGGCAGGTTTTGTTGCCAGGTGGCAGGGCATGGGAGCTTGCAGTGAGGATCTGCAGAGGTGATATCACAGAGGAGGAGATTTAATAGGGAGGAAGCGTTATACCTGACGAGAGCTTCCTTGAGCCTCGCGTTTTGCTCTTCTAGCTGTTTGACCTGGTAGCTGGATGCAGCCCCATCCGAGCCTGGAGAAAGGGAGAAGCAGAGAGACGTTACCCAGCATTTGAAGGAAAATCAGCTGTTATCCAGAGGCAGTTCTCTCAAGAGCAACTAAGTTTTTAAACCTGGGAGTTGGGAGGACAACGCTCAGGAGGTTAACCCACCAGCCTATCGCCTCCTCAGCAGAGCAGCCCTCGAATCTAGTGCATGTCGCAAGTGATACAAGGATGGCAAGCGGAGGTTAGTCGATTAGTGCCAGGGACTCAAATTAAGAACTACTGCATGATACGGCACAATCTGCAACCTCAGCTCAGGGGAGCTGCATGCCAGGCCCGAAGCGCCTAACGCACAGCTGTACTCTAGGGGTTAGACTAGATGATGCTTGTGGTCCCTTCTAATCCTATGGTTCTATGTACTTACCTGGCTGTAGCCAATGTGATCCCAGTAGCTGCCGCCCCCGCATTCTCCTCCTCCATCCACCCCACCGAAGATCCCACATCCCCTTCAATCTGTCCATCTCCCCCATTTCCCCCCTTGCAGCCCCCCTCAGTGCAGCCATCTGCTGCTCCTTTGGCAGATGCAGGTTCTGGCTAGTGAGCAGAGTCCTGGGGCTCTCCGGTGACCATTCTGCAGGCCTTCTGCCATGGAACTCCGCTCATGCTGTCGATATCCGATGGCTGCTCACTTCCTTGTCTGTGTATTTTTAACGTCTGCCTTGGCTAGAAAGCCCATTAGGGAATCAAAACAAGGACAAAATATGTGAGATTGTTCCGAGTTTTGGTTTCGATGTCCTGTCCATCGAGGAGCTGAGCAGCTGGTCTGAAATCAGCAAAATGAGCAGACCCTGTGCGCTACAGCACGAACAGCTCGTCCCAGAGACGCTCCCAGGAGCGGGCATCCCCTGTCTGGGCAAGGGGCAATGAGAGCTGAAATGGCCGGCTTAACCTTAGCCCCTACATTCCCTAGTGAGAGACCTGCATTCCGGCAGCCAGACTCCCACTCAAACTCAGAGGTGATGGGACCTGGCGAGTTGCTGCTTCCTACTGACCAGTCTGTGAATAAGGGTCCTACCACTTCCTACTGACCAGCGCTGCAAAGCCAGGTAACCGAACTGCATGCAAAGGATTGAAAGCATTTAGCTGGATGTCTAAGGAGCTATCACAGCAATCCCACAGGGGCAAATCCTAACATCAGAATGGCCAGACTGGGTCAGACCAAAGGACCATCTAGCCCAGTGTCCTGTCTGCCAACAGTGGCCAATGCCCAGTGCCCGAGAGGGAACAGAACAGGGAATCATCAAGTGATCCATCCCAGTGCCCATTCCCAGCTTCTGGCAAACAGAGGTTTAGGGACACCCAGAACATGGGGTTGCCTCCCTGACCATCTTGGCTAATAGCCACTAATGGACCATCCTCCAGGAACTTATCTAGTTCCTTTTTGAACTCTGTGATAGTCTTGGCCTTCACAACATCCTCTGGCAAGGAGTTCCACAGGTTGACTGTGTGTTGTGGGAAGAAATACTTCCTTTTGTTTGTGTTAAATCTGCTGCCTAGTAATTTCATTGAGTGACCCCTGCTTCTTGTGTTATGTGAAGGGGTAAATAACGCTCCACACCAGTCATGATTTTATAGACCTTGAGCATATCCACCCCTTTAGTCGTCGCTTTTCTAAGCTGAACAGTCCCAGTCTTTTTAATCTCTCCTCATACGGAAGCTGTTCCATACTCCTAATCATTTTTGTTGCCCTTTTCTGTACTTTTTCCAGTTCCAATATACCTTTTGGAGATGGGGCAACCAGAACTGCACGCAGTATTCCACATGTGGGTGCACCATGGATTTATACAGCAGCATTGTGATATTTTCTGTCTTATTATCTAACATTCTGTGCCACTGCACATTCAGCAGATGTTTCCTAGGACTATCCACGATGACTCTAAGATCCCTTTCTTGAGTGGTAACAGCTCATTTAAACCCCATCATTTTGAATGGATAATTGGGCTGTTTTCCAAGGTGCATTACTTTGCATTTATCAACATGGAATTTCATCGGCCATTTTGTTGCCAGTCACCCAGTTTTGTGAGATCCTTTTCTAACTCCTTTCAGTCAACTCTGGACTTAACTATATTGAGTCATTTTGCATCATCTGCAAACTTCGCCACCTGTTCACAGCTTTTTCCAGATCACTTATGAATATGCTGAATAACCTTGGTCCCGGTACAGATCCTTGCGGAACCCCGCCATTTACCTCTCTCCACTGTGAAAACTGATAATTTATTCCAACCTTTTGTTTCCTCTCTTTTAACCAGTTACTGATCCATGAGAGGACCTTCCCCCTTATCCCATGACTGCCTGCTTTGCTTAAGAGCCTTTGGTGAGGGATCTTGTCAAAGGCTTTCTGAAATTCCAAGTACACTATATTCACTGGATCCCCCTTGTCCACATTTGCTGATCCCCTCCAAGAATTCTAGTAGATTGGAGAGGCAGGAGTTCCCTTTACAAAAACCATGGGGGCTTTTCCCCAACGAATCATGTTCATCTGTTGATTCTCTTCTTTACTAGAGTTTCAACCAATTTGCCTGGTACTGAAGTCAGGCCCACCAGTCTGTAATTGCCGGGATAGCCTCTGGAGCCTTCTATTTATTTATTTATTTTAAAGCTCTTGGGTGAATCCCATCCGGTCCTAGTGACTTATTACTGTTTATTTCATCAATGGCAATTAACTCCTCAATGGCAAGGTTCCCACGGACTCCAACGGGTGCGGGATGTATCAGTGTAGCTTGGTATTTATGCTGCACTCATCACAGCAATGGGATCTCCCCCACATGTAGATTTACTCCCCAGCCCAGGTCTGCATTAAAACAGACCCTCCCCCAAGGCCATTTCACAGTGGGTGGGCCCTGCACCTCTCACCTTTCTCTTCTATCTCATGTTTCAGGATTTCCAGGTCCATGGTGAGATATTCCACCTTCTCTTTCAGGGACTCCACCTCCTGCTGCAGGGATTCGGCCCGCTCCTCCGCCATCTCCTTGTCCAGAGTTGCCATCTCGATAGCATCAGCCGTATCGGCCATTTCCTCCATGTAATGCTCCTTGGCTTCCAATGCATCTTTGGCTTCCTGCAGGCAGACAGAAACAGGGTGAGGACACCTTGCGATGGAAGCCTGACGGGACAGGGGCGCTACTCAGACTCGGTCACTAGCCGAAACCATTACCCAGCTGTATGGCTCAGATACTCCTGGCTGGGACAGCGTTCCCGTAGGGGGACTGCATGGAGTCAAATCCCAGCTAGTAAACGCTTACCGGGCATGCAGGGGAAAAGGCCACTGCCACGAAAACGGTCTGATTTCTGTTCCACCTCAGCACCTCTTCCCCACTCAGCCCAGCAACTGCACTCCCAACCCCTCCCTCCTCCACCCAGGAGCAGTAACACAGGGCCTGAGAGGCCACCTGGGAGCAAGGAGAGAGAACCAGTTCCAGTCACGCCGCCAGACGCAGGCCTGGTCTACACTAGAGAGTTAGGTCGAAGTAACCTGCCTTATGTGGACCTAGCTCTAAGCATCGACACTAAACTGTCGCTCCTACCGATGTACGTCACTACCCTGACTTAACAACACAAGCGCTACGCCTCTCGCGGAGGTGAAGTCGATGTAGTTAGGTTGGCACACTGTCAGTGTAGACAGTGTGTTACTTACATCGACTGTTGCTGCCTTTCAGAAACCATCCCACAGTGCCCCACACTGGCAGCTCAATGGGTGCACGTGCTCCTGGGGAGGACTCACACGGCTGAGCACAGTGGGGTGTGTAAAACCGATTCAATGACTGTGGTGACTGTACATCCATGTCACACAGGTCGACTTAATTTTGTAGTGTAGACTTGCCCTCAGATTTAACCTTTGCGTGATGAATTCCTGACTGCGTTGGTAACCAGGATGGGAGGTACCAGCAGGTTACATTCTGAAGTATTACATGCAACAGGACACAACTGTTTCATTTTCATTAAGGGCAGTTCCCCAGACCCTAATTGGGGATCACTAAAATCTAAGCAAGGAGTTAACCTGGCAAAAGGCAGGTATGATGGGCTGCTTTCTTTGTGCACCTTACAGAAGGCGCCAAGCCCCAGCACTGGCTCACGGGCCAGGGCTGCATTTTCAGTACGGACACACATCAAGCATATTTTATACCTTTCTTTGTAGTAACGGCATTTAGCCTAGCCTGTTAAAATGGAGCAGTGATCTCGGCTCGTCCCCGCCAATCAAACAAACAGCTGCTGGGCCGTCCCTGGAGGATGGCGCCAGCAGACAGTACGGAGCAGGTTGGCGGCTGTATTAGGGTCTACACTTCTCTTTTCTCTTGACCCAGGCCCCGCCCCCACTCCACCCCTTTCCCCCAAGGCCCCACCCCCATGCCCCCAACTCCCCCCAGTCCCTCCCACCCACCGAAAGGCTGCACAGATCATCACCTCCCCCTCCCTCCCAGCGTCCTGCATGCCATGAAACAGCTGTTCGTGCTGGGTGGGAGACGCAGGGAGGGAGGGGGGGGTGCTGATCTGAGCGGCTTTTGGCGGGTGGGAGGCACTGGGTGGGTTGGGGGGGCTGTTGGTGGGTGCTCAGCACCCATCATTTTTTCCCCATGGGTGCTCCAGCCCCAGAGTACCCACAGAGTCGGCACCTATGGCTGGAAGCCGAAGAGAAACTCACTCATCAGGTCCCACCTGGAATCAAGGGAACAGCGCTCCAGAACCAAATACACTGGCTGCTAAAACTTGTGATGTACAAGGTGGGTGAGCGAATATATTTTATTGAACCAATTTCTGTTCGTGAGGGAGACAAGCTTGGAAAACGGAAGTTGGTCCAATTAAAGATATTACCTCACCCACCTGGTCTCTCTAATATCCTGGGACCTACACGCCAAAGGCGTGTGATAGCAAGGGGAGGGAGGCAGGTCCATTCTTACTTTCCGGGTGAGGGTCTGAGAGAGGGGGCACTGGAAGAAGAAAACCCTCTCCCAGAGGGAGCGCACTGAGTTCATGCATCCGAACATGGCCAAACAGGAAGCACCACATTAAAATGCGATCCTGTAACTAACAGCGCCAGCATCCCGGATCTGATCGGAGGCTTGTAATGTGTTTAACTGATTGCTGGATGGAGCCCAGGCCACAGCATCTCCTCTCCTCCTCCTTTAAGGAATCTGACTGATTGACTAACTACAAACAAAATTTGCCCCCAAGGGTAGATGAAAGAAAAGGATGAGGAAAGCGTTGAGGACAGTGTGTGTGACTGGAGCCCGCTGCACTTTCCGTGGTTAGAAGGAAGAGAAGGGGGGAACCCCTGGGCCCCTCTGGGATGGGAGGGAGAGGGGAGAGGCCTAATGGCCACCGCTCTCCAGAAGATTCCCACAGGGTCAAGGTGCTTCCATCACAAGCCACAAGTGGGAATCTGCAGACGCCCCTGGCAGAAGGGACACATTATACGAAGCACTGCTTGGTTAAAGCCGGGCAGCGTGGCTCCATGACAAAACTCTTGCCTCAGACATGGGGAGAAAATAGGCCAAAATAAACCACAGGAAGATGCCACCAGGATAATGGGCCCAGCCATATTTAGCGCCTTGTACAAATTAATTCAGCACCGAACGTAGTTTCCTTCCATTTGGCTTTTGCATTCTCAAGCCAGTACAAGAGCCCATGTTTGCTGTGTGGTGGTCACAGGTTGCTTTAGGGCCCACATCTCTTCAAAAGACAGGATTTGGGGGAGTTCCTATTTTTATGCTAGTGGATGTATCAAAAAATAAAGTAAGAACTCCCCAATCTGATTTCCAACAATTAAATAGCCTTGAATTTACTGGCTCCCTTGAGGTGTCATTAACGTGAGCTGCACAGCTCTGGCTGCTGCCACATGCCCGCCAGGAAGACGCTCACCTTTTTGGCCTCCTTTAGACGTTTCTGGAGGTCAACCTGTTGTTCCTGCATTTTGCTCTTCCACTCCTGCACCTGTTCCAACTGGATCTTGTATTTCTCCAGCTCTTTCAGCTTTGCTTTGTCTTCATTTCGCTTCATCTTCAGAGTCTCCAGCTTCTCCTCCAGGTCTCTGACTTGAGAACGCAGGTTCTCCTCCTCCTGCACAGCCAGGGGGAAATGGGAGGTTACTCTGAGAAGTAGAGATGTCATGTAACAATGGAGCCAAGAGTCCTGTGGCACCTTATAGACTAACAGACGTATTGGAGCATGAGCTTTCGTGGGTGAATACCCACTTCGTCGGATGCATGTAACAATGGATTTCTCCAAATACCTCTAATTTAATGCACAGGCAACAAAACCTTCTAAGTCTGACCCAGTCCTCAGAATTCAGTCAACCCTTTTCCAATAGCAGCATCATTAAAGGCCTCTTAGAATAATTTCATTCACTTTGTTCTTCCACTTCCAAAGCCTGTATAATGTTTTAATCTCACTGAGTTTCATGTCACCCACTGTACATGGTTAATACTTCTCGATGTGCTGAGAGATGGCCTGGCCCTCAAAGGAGCGGCGCACCTGCGCTTCCAAGTGACTTCAGTGGGTTTGTGGGTGCTCAGCCCTTCTGAAAATCAATCCTGTACCAAATTAACTCCTCTAATTCCCCTCTCCTGCCCCTAGGGGTCAGAGTAATGACACATGCAAGGAAAAAGTGTCTCCACTAACAGGACTGGGGCTCTAATGTGACAAGCAATGGGATTTTAAATTATAGCATGTGTAATGGCTAATGCTTTCAGGCTTATTTAAACAAAGTTTAACAACTCGCAGACACACGCAAACTGAGCCCACTGTAAACTGGAGAGTTATTAGTTGATGCCACGGGGTTACTCTACTGAGTGTCAAAGGCACCCTAATCCTTTCCCATCTCTCCCCCGTCAGTCGCTCCGATACGATGGGGCGGTTACTATGCCAAAGGGGGTTAAGCACGGCTAAGAGAGATGGTGTATGTTGGATTCTGAAGGTTTTGGAATCATGGCTCTGGACACTTTCATCTCTAGAAGGAAAGGCTCAGTGCAAGCACACGTGTAATTCTTCACCCAGGTAGGGATGGAGCATGGCCCTGATCTCTCGGCAAAGTGACAGTGCCATAAAGGCATCTCCACTCTGAACCACAAACTAGCCATTGCGTCTGACTGCAATGCCCTCTTCCAGGCTTTTCTAACCAGCGAGCTCTCCAGAGACAAGCAGGTTAGATCTTTCCCACCGAAAGATAATCCAGGTAACCAGCATCAACAGGAAGTCACTCAGCTCTGTTAGGACAAAGTCACTGGCTGAATTTGGGCTGTACCAGTTGGGTTTCAAAACCCAGTTCAAAGACATCCTGACCTTTTACAGGGATAGCCCACAGAGGGTTCTGGTGCCAGCAAGCAACACTCCATCTTGATCTGAGCAAAGGCTGTTCAGAGATGGAGCAGTGTATGCTGGGACCTGAAAGTGTCTCCTCCGCACCAAAGTTGAAGGTGGCTGCAATCTACTCCAGTGCATGAGAATTCCTGGCAAGCTTCTAATGCAGCCCTCTTGGGTCCCACCCCGTTGAGGTGAAACATCTCTTCCTGAAGCCCTTCATGCTCCCAGGGGACTTTGACTCTCCCTAAAACATTTTTTTTCATAGATTCTAGGGCTGGAAGGGACCTCGAGAGGTCATCGAGTCCAGTCCCCTGCCCGCATGGCAGGACCAAATACTGTCTAAACCATCCCTGATAGACATTTATCTAACCTACTCTTAAATATCTCCAGAGATGGAGATTCCACAACCTCCCTAGGCACTTTATTCCAGTGTTTAACCACCCTGAGAGTTAGGAACTTTTTCCTAATGTCCAACCTGAACCTCCCTTGCTGCAGTTTAAGCCCACTGCTTCTTGTTCTATCCTTAGAGGCTAAGATGAACAAGTTTTCTCCCTCCTCCTTATGACACCCTTTTGGATACCTGAAAACTGCTATCATGTCCCCTCTCAATCTGCTCTTTTCCAAACTAAACAAACCCAATTCTTTCAGCCTTCCTTCATAGGTCATGTTCTCAAGACCTTTAATCATTCTTGTTGCTCTTCTCTGTATCCTCTCCAATTTCTCCACATCTTTCTTGATATGCAGTGCCCAGAACTGGACACAATATTCCAGTTGAGGCCTAACCAGCGCAGAGTAGAGCGGAAGAATGACTTCTCGTGTCTTGCTCACAACACACCTGTTAATACATCCCAGAATCATGTTTGCTTTTTTTGCAACAGCATCACACTGTTGACTCATATTTAGCTTGTGGTCCACTATAATCCCTAGATCCCTTTCTGCCGTACTCCTTCCTAGATAGTCTCTTCCCATTCTGTATGTGTGAAACTGATTGTTCCTTCCTAAGTTGAGCACTTTGCATTTGTCTTTATTAAACTTCATCCTGTTTACCTCAGACCATTTCTCCAATTTGTCCAGATCATTTTGAATTATGACCCTGTCCTCCAAAGCAGTTGCAATCCCTCCCAGTTTGGTATCATCTGCAAACTTAATAAGCGTACTTTCTATGCCAATATCTAAATCATTGATGAAGATATTGAACAGAGCCGGTCCCAAAACAGACCCCTGCGGAACCCCACTCGTTATACCTTTCCAGCAGGATTGGGAACCATTAATAACAACTCTCTGAGTATGGTTATCCAGCCAGTTATGCACCCACCTTATAGTAGCCCCATCTAAGTTGTATTTGCCTAGTTTATTGATAAGAATATCATGCAAGACCATATCAAATGCCTTACTAAAGTCTAGTTATACCACATCCACAGCTTCTCCCTTATCCACAAGGCTCGTTATCCTATCAAAGAAAGCTATCAGATTGGTTTGACATGTTTTGTTCTTTACAAATCCATGCTGGCTGTTCCCTATCACCTTACCACCTTCCAAGTGTTTGCAGATGATTTCCTTAATTACTTGCTCCATTATCTTCCCTGGCACAGAAGTTAAACTAACTGGTCTGTAGTTTCCTGGGTTGTTTTTATTTCCCTTTTTATAGATGGGCACTATATTTGCCCTTTTCCAGTCTTCTGGAATCTCTCCCGTCTCCCATGATTTTCCAAAGATAATAGCTAGAGGCTCAGATACCTCCTCTATTAGCTCCTTGAGTATTCTAGGATGCATTTCATCAGGCCCTGGTGACTTGCAGGCATCTAACTTTTCTAAGTGATTTTTAACTTGTGTAAGGCTAACAGGTTGTTCCTCGAAAACCTACCTGCCTGGTCACTGGAGAGCTACCTGCACAAGAAGGAAGCAGCACAAAGCCTGTAAGGTATTATGCAGCCATGCATGGGCTTTTCCTGATGGGAGAGTCACAGATCCAAGCGGAACTCCCAGTGCCTGGGGGACTGAGCAGACAAAGACGTTCTCCCCCTGCACAAACGTTCACCTGCCCGACGTGAACAAATGGGGTGCTGCTCGGCATGCTGACAGCAGAAAATCCCTTCAGGTGTTTCGGAAGATTCTTTGCTTGACTACAAATCAAGAGTGAGTGCCAGTGTTGTAGCTGCATCATTTAAACTTGGGTCCCCCATCCACTTGAAGTCTAGTCCTCTTTTTTTTTTTTTTTTTTTTTTTTTTTAAAAACAGCTGCAACTAATTTGGGGTTCTACACCTGCTCCCAAGCACCCCACCAACACCTAGTGATTTTTACAATCACATTTTTCTATTTTCTTTTAATTTCTCCCCCTCTGCTGTGTGAAAAACCCACACAAACAACAGCACAAACTGACTGACTCTACAGAGCAAACAGTGGAATTGATGAGGCTCTAAGTGTTGTCAAATACCAGAGTTTTTTCCCTGTGTTCTCAGCTGATTTATTTCAAAGTAGCAGCCGTGTTAGTCTGTATCCGCAAAAAGAACAGGAGTACTTGTGGCACCTTAGAGACTAACAAATTTATTTCAGCATAAGCTTTCGTGGGCTACAGCCCACTTCTTCAGATGCATAGAGTGAAACACACAGACAGAGAACATGAAAAGGTGGAAGTACGCATACCAATTGTAAGAGGCCAATCAATTGAGATGAGCTATCAGTAGCAGCAGAAGAAAAAACTTTGAAGTGACCTTCTATGGGTCATCTCGATTATCACTTCAAAGTTTTTTCTTCTGCTGCTACTGATAGCTCATCTCAATTGATTGGCCTCTTACAATTGGTATGCGTACTTCCACCTTTTCATGTTCTCTGTATGTATACATATCTTCTGTCTGTGTGTTTCACTCTATGCATCTGAAGAAGTGGGCTGTAGCCCACGAAAGCTTATGCTGAAATAAATTTGTTAGTCTCTAAGGTGCCACAAGTACTCCTGTTCTTTCAGCTGATTTAGGCGTCAGTAACAACGCTAGTAAATGAACCCGTTTCAGGCACAGGTGTAATTGAGGATGAACCCAGAACTAAATGAGAGGCTGGAATGCCTTTTCCCTCCACTAGGTGGTGCTTTTTCCAGCTCACAACTTCACACAAAACCTCAAATGCTTTTTCACACCTTGTGCTATTACTTCTTTGCCCTCATGTCCTAAATCTTTCATAAGCTCGAAATTCAACTAATTAAGAAGGTGCAGGAGGGAAGTAATGAAAAACTATTTTAAAGAACAAAATTGGCCTAGATAGTAATTATCACCCAGCCCACCTCCAAGGCCAGGGCAGGTTGTTCCCCATGGGATATTCCCTAGCAGTTTTTCCTGTCCCAGAGAGTGGGGCTTCTCCACCTTCCCTGGGGGAGAATATTCCTCAGCCCAGCACCCTCTCAAGGTCAGGAGATCAGTCTCGATATTCAGGCAAAACAAAAAACAAAACAAAACCCACCCTTTTGACTTTCCCCACCCGAAAGACCTAGAGCGTGAGCCATGGGACAGAGTCAAGAGCCAGGGGTCTAGTCCCAGCTCCAATTTGTGTGACCTTGAGCTCCGTGCCTCAGTTTCCTCATCTCTAAAATGAGATGCGCCATATTCCAGTCTCACAAGGATGCTGGAAGGGATAATGGTTTTGGTCCCCCCACTACAGAAAGGATGTGGACAAATTGGAGAGAGTCCAGCAGAGGGCAACGAAAATGATCAGGGGACTGGGGCACATGACTTATGAGGAGAGGCTGAGGGAACTGGGCTTGTTTAGTCTGCAGAAGAGAAGAGTGAGGGGGGATTTGATAGCTGCTTTCAACTACCTGAAAGGGGGGTTCCAAAGAGGATGGATCTAGACTGTTCTCAGTGGTGGCAGATGACAGAACAAGGAGCAATGGTCTCAAGTTGCAGTGTGGGAGGTTTGGTTGGATATTAGGAAACACTATTTCACTAGGAGGGTGGTGAAGCACTGGAATGGGTTATCTAGGAGGTGGTGGAATCTCCTTCCTTAGAGGTCTTTAAGGTCAGGCTTGACAAAGCCCTGGCTGGGATGATTTAGTTGGGGTTGCTCCTGCTTTGAGCAGGGGGTTGGACTAGATACTTCCTGAGGTCTCTTCCAACCCTAATCTTCTAGGTTTCTGTGAATGTAGAGTGCTGAGCTAAGCAGCGGTATTCTCACCACCCTGAAATCCTTTCCAGCCTTGGGGTTTCGCCCCACATCTGCCTTTGGTCTATTCTTAGCCATGCTATACAGATTCATCTCAGAAGACAATCCATTCAAAACCCCCGATTGTTTTTGCAGCTCTTCTCTGTATTGCTTTCAGTCTGTGGCAGTGTGGTGCCCAGAACTGACCGGGATAGTTCAGGTGCAGTCACATGAGTGCTGTTTGGAGACGGAACATGAGAGCGCTCCCTGGCCCTTTTTGTTGGAGCATGGATTAGGGTGGGCTGATAAATGGTTCCCCCGCCATACCCCCCTGCCTGCTGCCTGTTCTCTTGCCTCCTTGCCTTTGACCCTCCCCCTCCCCACTCGGGTAGAGCAATCAGACAGCCACGCACTGTTTTACCTTCGTGGGGGAAGGAGCTGAAGGAGGTGCCACCGGAGAGGTCAGGGAAGGAGTTGGAATGACCGGCGCAGCCAGAGGCGTCTGAGCAGGTGTGCTGGGCTCACTGCTACTCATCTCACCCGCTGAGGCGGAAGCTGAGCCAGAGGGCCCAGCTGTCCCGCTGGATGCTGCAGAGTTGGGAGTCCGGGTAGGCTGCAAAACAACATCGTCAAGGGGGAAAAGAGTCAGAACAGCACTTGCTTTGGGAGGGATCTGCCATCGCTCAGCACTGTCTCCATCTTTCATTCGGGCCTCGCTTTGAACTTTGCCTCCATGTTATTCTTAAAACAAGCCCTTCCTGGGACAGAACACCATTACCAATTGGTACGGCTGAGGGCCTGTGACTCCCAGCGCTGGTTCCAACCCAGACGAACCCAGGGAGTGAAACCCTATAGGCGGTAATTACTGCAGAACCGAAGGACTTACTGACGATCCTAGAACACGCAGGTACTGTGCGATATTCTACTTACCTGCAAGGGCCTGTGCTGGGCACGAGCACACAGTCCCCACGAAGCATACCCAGTACCTCCAGAAAAGGGCTTCGGGCAGGACTGAGGGCAAGAAACATTTTGCTTCACCAGTTCGAGGGTGGTAATAGTGGGCAAGGGAATTGTAAAAATGGGCCGGTGCTAGCCTAGCAGATCCACGCCACACCTTGAGTCCTATATGCTGATATGAAGGGACAACACTATGATTTCGGTTTCCTTTATTCTGAGAGCCCTGCAGAGCTACCACTGCTCTGGGCGAGGGGGCTGGGATCCCGTGCTCAGGTCTGGTGCCCACAAGGCAAGACGGATGCTGATAAATTGGAGAGGGGTCAGAGAAAAGCCATGAGAGTGACTGAAGGGTTAGAAAACCTGCCTTGTAGGGATACGCTAAGAGCTCAGTCTATTTAGCTGAACAAAGAGAAGTTTAAGGGTGATTTGATCCCAGCCTATAAGTACCTACATGGAGGAATAATGGGAGCAGAGGAAGGTCTAACATGATCAAATGGCTGGAAGTCAAAGCTAGACAAACTCAGAGTGAAGATATGGCGTACATCTTTAACGATGAAAGTAATTAACCTTTGGAACAATTTACCGAGGGTCATGGTGAATTCTCGGTCACTGATCCATTTAAAATCAAGATTGGCTGTTTTTCTAAAAGCTCCGCTCCGGAAGTATTTTGGGGCCGGTTTCTGGCCTGTGCTTTGCAGGGGGTCAGACTAGATGACCACAATGGTTCCGGCTGGCCTTGGAATCTCTGAATTTAGGGGCCTACAGCGGGGCGGATCCCAAGGGGGACAATAAATGAAGCAGCAGTGAGGAGTTTGCTAACGTCTAACAAAGGCTACATAGAGAAATAATGGAGGTGTGCTTATGGAGGAGGTGGCAGTAGAAGAGAAAGCCTGACACTTGTGACAAACAGACCAGCCTTCGGACCTGCCAAACTGTCAAATCACCCAGCCTGGGTCCAGCCAAATATAGCTTTGGATGGAGACTGTCCTACATAACCAAATGATGGATACACCTAAGTCTGACAAACTTCAAGCAAGAGTGCCCCGAAGGCCTCCAGAGCCGGCCATTTGTAAATGGCATTTGCGTAGTTGCGTTTTCTGAACTTGAATTCAATGTATTATTCAGAATTTAGCAAACAGCTGGTACTAGGTACTTGGAGATTTTCAATGTTAAAGTCTGAATTGTTTTAATTTGCCATTTTAATCTGGTTTCTTCAGCATACCCTTGCAGATTTCACTCCTGTTTCTTGGGAGAGTTCAATTGTCTCTTTTGTATGCTGTTCTTTGTCTCTAACTTTAGGACACAACACGGAAGTTGGTAGTTGGTAAATTCTGACTTCATCTAGAAGGGGCCAGGAAGAGCCAGGCTCAGTAATGAAGCAAGCCTACGACACACCATCACCGGCATGGTAACAACGGACATGACACTTTGGAATGGCGCCTACGCAGCTGTGCTTTGGACGGGTTGGGGCTCCCAGCAGTGTGGCGTAAGAGGGCTGCAGTACAGGTGAGGAGACGAAGGGAATCTGGAGTCTACAAAAAAGCAGCAAACTTCTCAGAAAGTGCTGACTAGTGCTTACCTTCAACTCCTCTCTGACATGCATTTCTAACGGACCCATCACTGGGGTACCCAGGTGTGTTAGAGTCAGTCAGCTGTTTACTGAGCGTTAGTTTCATTTTATCCCTTGGCACTGGCTCTTTGGCGCACACACCGTATTTATCGAGTCCGGGGCTGGGAAATACTGAAAACGTACCTCGGCATAGCCATTTCTCAGGGGTGTGACAACCCGAGGTACACTGCACTAGGATTCTTCCGTTGACCCAGCTATCGCCTCTCGGGGAGGCTGATTAACTACAGCCATGGGAGAACCCCTCCGGGGCTGCAGTGAGCGTCTACACTGCAGCCCTACGGCTTTGTCGCTAAACATTAGCTGGGGTACAGCCACGCCCTCCCTCCAGAGCAGCATGTGCACGGGCACACGAGAGCCATTTACGGCAATGAACCAATGCTGCTTGACCCTGCCTGAGCAGCAGTCGTTCAGTAAGACACTGAAACCAGGCCCTCAGCAGGCGCCACACTGCAGTCTCCAGAGTGTGAGCTCTGGGCACATGATGCAGAAGTCTGGCCTACACAATTAACTGATGGAGGTACAGGCTGCTCCATGTTTCCCTCAAACTGGGAGCATCCAGCCTTGGTCCTGGGAAGAGACCTTGTGGCACCAGCCTTTGCCAGGCACGTCTCACCTCTGAGAAGCAGGCTACTCTACACAAGAGAATCTCTTTGCTGAAAGGAATTTTCATAGTACTTTGCAGATAAAACCACGTAGCCAGATCGAGCGGTCAGTGTCCGCAGGACCAGGGCAGTGTCACCAGCAGACAAACCCAGGCGAGTCTTCAGGGAGTAACACTGCTGAAGGGCTGAAAGCGTTTGGGGTGCTTAAAGGCCACCAACTGCAGCTTGGAGCCTGGACCACCCTAGATGGGTAGGGCCAGCGGGAGATGTTGGACCCAGAGCTTGTGGAGACTGGTAACACCTCTCTATGGGAGGGTAGGACACCAGGTGCTCTGAAAGCAGCATTGGCAAGGCCCCATTCAAAACACCACTGGAAACGAACAACCCTGCTAGCTACCAAATGATACTGCAGCTCCCATTTTGGGACGAGTTCATGGTGAAGCAGCTCTGGCATTGCCTAGACCCCTCGGACCTCAGACCTGGGTCTGGGGAAAATTGCATTAGTGGCACCAGCCGATGGACTCTTCCTAGCCAAGGCTGAGGATATGGTGTTCAGGCTGAGTTAGAACATTTACCACTGACCACGAGGGGCTGTGGACACACCTAAGGCCTGTCAGAGTTAGTTGGAATTGCTTAAGGACAGAGAATCCCACTGGTAAGTGTGGGCGATAGCTTTGGTTCTGACAAACACCTGTCTGGGGTCCTGCAGGGTTTAATTCAGTCTCCCATTCTGATCAGGTGCAGCAGGGGACACTAGGAGGGGTAGTAAGGAGACATGGGGGAGGTGCCTTCAGTATAACACAATACTCAGCTCTGCGGAGGGAGTGTCCGCCCGCGGCCTTGCCCTGGAGGAGCTAGCCAGCTGAGATAATGCTGGCAAGGCGGGGGGAAGGAGCTGGCAGAACTGGTTAGTACTGAATCAGCATCTGCTATTGGTCACTATAGTTTGTAACTTGGGCTTTAGTTAGACCCCAGGTGCTACTGGATGTGGAAACAGCAAACATCACCAAGGTGCCATGCTACTCTCTGGGTGGAGTGGGGTGACCAATGGCCGTGTCAGTCAGATGCAAGCCTACTACACTTATCCATGCCTTTGTTTCCTTGAGATCAGACCATCATAAAGCGTTCTACATGGGGCTACATCTTAACATCACTCAAACTGAAGGGGATGTAGAATGCAGCAATCCCCTTGAGCCGTCTCTCTCTCACTGGGAGCCCCCTGGGAACTGCACTGGCTTCTGGGTGGAATTCAAAGGGGTGGCTCAAACTTCACACCCTAAATGGTCTGTCCCATAATTACCCCAAGCAGCCACCTCTCCCCCTTGTGCCACATGACCAGAGCAGCAATCAGCCCAGGCATTCAGGCAGGAGTCCTCTTGCTGTAAAGCGAGAGTATGCTGCTGGCAGGGTACAAAGGCTGCGTGACTCAAACTGGCCTTTCTTCTTGATCCCCTAGGGCAGCGACGTTAACTCGGGTCACACAGCAAAGCCAGTCACTTATCCCAGGCATTTGGTAGGGGACGTTTGAGGGGACAATATTATTTACTATTGGAGTTTGTGTGTGTGTGTGTGTGTGTGTGTGTGTGTGTGTGTGTGTGTGTGTGTGTGTGTGTGTGTGTGTGAGTGTGTGTGAGTGTGTGTGAGAGAGAGAGAGAGAGAGATTCATTTACTTTTGGTGGTAGCAGCAGTCTGTTATTGGCTGGATTGTCAACTCTTGAAGGCAGGAAGTGTGTACACACATTTGTGCCACACCTAGTTTGGTGGGACCCCAGGCCACACTGGGGTTTCTGGGTGCAACTGCAGTATGAACAAACACTTCCATGGGGTAAGGACTGAAGATTTCCAATATTGTCAGAGCACCGAATGGAAGCCTATCAGTGGAACAACATCTTTTTATAAACTGAATGAACAAATAAATACATCTTCCCTGCCTGGAGTTACCCACGCAACCCAGTGAAATCAAAGACATGATCAGAGCCCACCACCTCATGAAATAGAATGCAACTGTTTAGAGAGACGAGGTGGATGAGGTAACATCTTTTATTGACCAATTTCTGTTGGTGAAAGAGACAAGCTTTTGAGCTTCACAGAGTTCTTCTTAGGTCATCTGAAGAGCTCTGTGTAGTGTGAAAGCTCGACTCTTTCACCAACACAAGTCGGTCCAATAAAAGATACCACCTCACCCGCCTCGTCTCTCTCATAACTTGGGACCAACATGGCTCCAACAACACTGCAACCCAAGTAAGTGTTTGCCATTTACAAATCATCATGTAGCCACAGGCTTCCGGAGGGTGTGTGTCCAAGCTGTAGTCTCCCGCAACCTCTGCACTGCTAGCAGCAGATTTTGTTACACACAGCAGGCTCTCTCCACAGCCTTACGAAATCCTGGATGACTTTGTCACTGTCTCCTTAAAAGAGACTACTCAAAACTCCCTCGCCCACAAACAACCTCAAGCCCCCTGCGGCAAAGTACCCCATAAGGTAACGAACAGCAATCAGTGAGAGCCAAGGTATAACGTTACCACAGGGACGCCTCGAGGGGAGCTTCGGCCATAAAGTGGAAATAGGATCACCAAGGCATTTTTATGCTCTAATTCGTTAAATTAGTTCTGGGTAACAGCAGAGAGTAACAGCCTTGATGACAATTTCACCCTTGTAGATTCACCCCGGGGAAGCATCTCTATCTGTAGAGCTTTCCCAGGTTTCACAAAAGGACGGGAAAAGGGCCACAGGAAACAGACATTGGAGTTTAGCACTCAAGTAATGATCAATGCCCACTGACCACAGCTGTTGGTTCTCACCTTGGGCCGCCTGGTGGTGGTCTGGAGGGCAACAGGAGTAGAAGGCAGAGTAGGAGAAACATTCATACAGGGAAAGACAGGAACAGAGATACAGAGACAGCAGCGGCAGCAGCAGCAGATGCAGCAAAGAACAAGGGAAAGGAAACAAAAAGACATTACCGCAATTAGTGTGCATAGCATCAGGTCTACATGCTCATTCCCCCATGCTCCCACGACAGTCCCAGGTGAAACAGAACCCTGATGTGGCTCACCTCACACCCAGGCTAGAAAAATCTTTCAGTCATTTGCACTGAAGACACCAAAGTTCTACCATGGCCACCCCTATCTTTAACATGCAGATGCAGGACCGCAAAGATCTTCCCAGCAGGAAGTCTTCCGTATGAGACAGGAAGCCTGACTACTTGGACAATGGAGACGCCCTGCATGCTGAGACCTGCTGTCCTTGCAGCTGCCCTCGGGGCATCCACAACCTGATCCATCTAGTGGACTCCTAGAAAGACCTCAGAAAGGCAAAGTTTGGGCTCCCTTGGCTTAGCCAGAGACGCACCCTGCTGAGTTGTTGTACTGCCCAAGGTTCTCAAGGCTTCTGCTGGCAGGAGCCTGGATTTCACTCACACACACCCTTTTCCTAGACGAGGTTACTGAAGCTCAAGTGTCACTAACTGCCCAAAGAGAAGCAGGAGCAAGAGCATTCTAACTCCTTCAGTTACAACACCACAGGCTTTGCATTTGTGAAGCGTCACCTCAAACACGGAGGCATTTTCAAGGCAGCAATGCCATTTCCCCCTTGGCTCTGAAGAATAAAATGTGACACGTTAGCAGGTAGGCCCATTCAGCTTAACGCACCTGTCCTCTGTATGAAGGAAGCTGATACAAGATTAGGACAACGAATCTGGCAACCCCACACCTAAGAATTTTTCACACTATGTGCCTCCTTGCTGTGTGGTTGCAACACACGGACTGTCCCATTCTGTGGTGCCTCGTCGACAAAGATTTAACAGAAATCAAGACACCAGGCAGAAGTAAACTTGGAGCAGCTTTCTTCGGCCAGTGTGTAGCAGGGACAGCATGAAGGGATATACTCCCCGTCCGTGTCACTCCCATTACTGGGAGCGAATCCGACAAGGAAAAGAGATACTCTTACAGGTGGAGCTTCTGTTCTGTCACACTTAATGGCCTACACATTATCACTGGGGCACATTAAAGCCCATTACATTCTGCTTTCCTTTACCATTAAAAGGTAAAACGATGGACTAGAAAGTCTTAAGGTCAGCAGGACCAGAGCAGGTCAAAAGAAACCAGCCCTCGTGCTCTTCTCCCATTGGCTGGCACTAGGAACAAGGCCTTTAATCACACGAAGCCCACTGGCAACTACCTGGCTGCTACAACCACAGACGCACTGGCCAACGCAAGGCCCTGTAAAACAGCTGGGCTGTGAGAGAGAGACAGGAAGACAAAGCTTCAGAGTTTAAGCGAGGCAGTGGTCCACATCTTTACCTGAGGGGGATGGTCTCATTCGCACATAAGACTTTGGTAAACCAGGTAACACATGGCTCCTAGTAATCCCTCTCTTCCTTTTTAATATCAGAATTGTACAGAATAGTCTAAGGGACACACAGTAAAATGCAAACCCCTTCGAACACCTGATATCTGGCACATCCTTTGGGGATAAATCCGACTTCGCTCACAATTCCAGAAGAAAACTTCCCAGAGGGTCTAACTCTGGGTAGCTGCTACTTTTAACGTAGACGTGAAAGATTTACATCCTCCAGAACAGTTTTCTTACTTTGCAGAACACTCATCAGGAAAGTGTTCCCACCAAGCAGCAGATGCTAAAAAACCCGGAGATTAATTTCATGTTGAGGACTGGCAGTGTAAGTTCTTCCAGAGTGCTTTGGAAAAGCTGAGTCCCTCAAAACATCCACAAGAAAACCCATTGTGTGGAATGAATCTTTGAAAACCTGATGCAACTATCTGTAACTCTGGCCCTCCCCGGGGGGGAAGACTGTAGAAGAGCTTCCATAAAGCGGCCCTGCTCTGAGAAACCCTCTCTTCTCAGGGATTTAGCAACCCAGGCATGTTCCGGTGTTTCACTCCTTGCCAAGCACTGGGCTGCCACTACAGCATGTTAAAGAGGAACTCAACAGAGTCTCTATTGTCAGAGAAATGTTGCTTCAAACATGGCTCCTGCTGTCCTATTATGGAACGGTTAGCACCAAAAAAGCCAGCGCCAACAATGGAAATGCTAGCTGAATGGGCCTCTTGGCTTACAAGAAGCAGATAGAAGGAGTTCTTGGTTCTTCACAAAAATTAGAAGCCAAGGGCTGGAATATTTTAAACTGACAACCAACTTTGCACATTCAAGAAATATGTTAGTACTGCCTGTTCCAACAGATGGATTTATACTACCGATAAATACCCCCCGAGGGTGTTAATGAAGCCCCCTGAAAGATACACCAGCATCTCAGATCAACCAACCTTGAAATGGTCACTTCTGGGGCATGAAGGAAGTTGAGAGCATCTTTCCTAGATTAAACCATACAGAATCCTAACAAAACCTGTCTCCTGGCAGCTCTAACTAAAATTACCCTGCCATTCCCATTAAAGGAAACACAACTAAGGAGCGGGCAATAGCATTTTTAATCCTTGTGCTGTTTCCCCTGTGTTATTAGGCCTAGTTTAAGGGTGGAAGGTTATCGGTTTGGTCCCAGCCCACCAAACTCGCTTTGTTACGATGATACAGCCCGAGGTGTCAGCTATAAAATTCACTGGGGGAACGGCTCATTTCTAAATGAAGGTCATAACAATGGTTCATTGATCTCATCAGGGTGTAGAACAGACTGGTCTTGACGCTGCCTAGGCAGACCTGCTCCGTGTGTGTGTCCTGTATAACATTGCTCGTTTCTTCTAGTGAATGTTAGAAAAATACAATCAAAAACTTCCCTCCCTTTGGCAGGCGTTCCAGAGCCCCAGGGTCTGTCTACACTGCAGCCCGGGCAGAAAGCCTCACGCCAGCGGGACTAGAGCTAGCATGCTAGCGTTAGCAGAGGTCGGGCTGCAGCTCAGCCTCTCAGGCCCACTCAACTCCCTAGGCGGAGAGCCCAAGCTCCAGCCCCACCTGCAACAGCCGTGCTGCTAATCTTAGCGCACGAGGGTGAGACTGTATCCGGGCTAGGCGGCTCGCTCCAAGCTGCAGTGCAGACAGATCCTCAGGGTCTAGGGAGCACTGCAGAGAGCCAGCTAGTTACAGGTGCAAGCTCGTTTCCAGCCAATAAAGCCCTGGAAATATATTCCGTACGTTCCCGATACTCATTTTCCATGTAAGCAATGGCTGCAGGTACCACAGGGAAGTGATAGGATTGCCAGTGGAAGGGGAGGTGGTCTGCAGGACCACGAACAGAAGAGGTGCTGGTACTCTCGTAAGAAGTGACCCGCTGCTATGAAAATGTTTGGGAACCTCTGTCCTACAGCTGTCTCTCATACCTGAGCTTTCTGAGGTTCCAGAAGAACAGGGCTACCAACTTGACCAGTTACAGCCTAATGAAGGGCTGTGGGACCGCTTAAGAGCTCAGAAAGCTCTGTATCAAGTATTCCAGCCATGAATATTTCATCAGTCGGTGGTTCTGAACTGTGCTGCATAATGCAAATAAATATTTGATGCCATTCTGTAACCTTTGTTCCTCCACAAGTTCCACATTCAATAGGAAGAGAAGTATCTGGGACCCAAAATAGAAACACACCGGCTGGGAAAGCTTCCCTGCCAGCATGCAGAAATCAGCAAAGCCACCTGCTAGCTACCAACATCTAGAAGAGCAAAGCCCGGCCTAGGAAGTCAGCCTTGCCCTGTCCCCTTCCTCTTCAATATAAAGGAGCAGCCTCCAGGCCCTACTGGTCCCAACACACACCATTCCATCTGGAGTAGAATGCTCTCAATTTGGATCAAGATAGCAGTGTTCTAGGTAGGTGTGCACTGCACCAGTGTATTCACTATGAGGGCAGCTGCAAGACTCTTCATTTTAAGACCTCTAGGTGTGGTCAGTGGGCTCCTGGTAAGTTATCACAGGCCCAAAGCCAGGGCTCTGGAACCACAGGAGCAGCATACAGCTGGAATTCTCCGGTTCCATACTGAGTGCAGGATGGGAGCACACGCTCTTTTTAACTGCATGCTTCCACACAAGCTACTCATACAGCTCGTGTGAGCGTTTCCAGCACCCAATGGGTGAGCCCTGCTTGGACATTATAGGAGCTGGCAGCTGCTGAAGACAGGTATCCTAGGAACACAAACGCTTTACTTCACGACTGCAGCATCTGAGTCCATTACTCAAGTCTTCTCCAGAGGATGCTCAGCAGTTGAATAACCCTGCAGGAATTAATGTTACTACCTGCATAGCTCTCCATTAACATAATTACATGGCTTCCTGGTTATTCTTGACAGTCACGTGTTCTGCGCATTGTTGCTAGCTGGACCTTACAACAAGAAGCTTTACATGACACCTTCAAGAATCGGAGCGACCTAGTGCATGACGGGCTTGCTCACTCTCTCAGAAGTAGCCAAATACAGAGCAATCAAATGAGAAAAAAACCCTACCAGGAAAGGAAGTTTTAATATAGGGAAACTGCATATAAATCAGGTAATGATGGCAGACTTTAAAACTTCCCTGGAAGAAATGCAGGCTGGCCCTACAGCCATCAAATCACCAGAAATTGATGTATATGGAGCGTGGTTTCCAGACTTGGCCACAGCTCCATTATCTTTCTGCTCCCAAGAGCGATACAGAATTAGCATTTGCAAAACTTTTCTTTTGGAAGGGGATTTTAAAGGAGCTTTTAAAAAAAATCACCATACAGGAAAGTGTGTCACTCCCTTTGGTCAGCTTAAGATTCCAGATCCATACACAAGGTGCATTTACTGGAATATAATTAAGAAAACACCTTCTGGCTGCTGCAGCCAAAACAATTAAAGTGGCAGGGAAAGGTGCCCATTTGCTTTTGGGCTATTTGTATTGTTAACTTATTTCTAGACACTCAGGTACAAACCCTCACTAATTGCTCTTTAGAACTTAAAACTCGGAGATCCTGATTATGCTAAAACACAAACATAAGGACCCCCAGAGAACAAAAATCCGAGTCTGTACTGTAACCTACAGAAAGAATATCAGCTCGACACAAGAAAGCCACATAATAATAATCATTTGAAATTCTTAACACAGGCAAAAAATAAGAAACCAAAGAGTCAATCAGCCAGCACCGCCAGAGAAGAGAAATAAAAACTATTATTAGCATGCAACTTTTATACAGCAAGCAGCAATCTCCTCCAGCAGCAGTGGTAACGCTAAACCCCTGTCCTCTGCTTTGAGCTGCAGAGGTACTGCATGCAACACAAACATCAGGCTGTCAGGTGAAATGGAAAAAGGACTTGACCACAAACTCAAAAGAACGACTACAAATTAAATTCAATTGCATCGTTTTGTCATTACACACCCACCCGCCCGGCTTGTCTCCCCAGAGACACCTCAAAACTGAGTTGGAAACTCAAAATTAAAGCGCTGCAGTCGTAACATACCAAAAAAAAAAAAAAAAGAGCCAAACAAAAAATGTTTAGAAGCAGCGTTAGAAACGATCATGTGGATACAGCAGATTGTACCTTCCGTGTTGTTGGGGCCTGCCTCATCATTGCAGAAAAGACAGATGGAGAGAGAGAAAGAGAAAGAGGGAGGCAGAGAAAGAGAACGTTAAAACATTCAATCACAACAATGCAGCTCTCGGTAGACAGTCTCTCTCAAGCACAGGCTGCCCAGGAGCACTTGCAAATGGCTGCAGCTTTTCCTTTTTATCTGCCATCCATTGACCCTGATAATCCAGCAACCGCGTCCCGAAACCCAGACCGCTACGGACGCCGTGAATTAGCGAGACTCTAGTGCGCTGGAGTGCGGGTCCATCCTAGCAGCCGGAGCCACGAGCCATACTTCCTTCTCCGCTGGCCTCTCCAACCACCGCCCCGGGCTCCTCATTACATCATCACTGATGGATTTTTCCCTCCCCTCTCCAAGTTCTTAGGCAGCCCTTGGATCCAGGCACAGCACCAGGGATTGAGCTGATGCTTTCCTTCCACAGGGAGGAGGGATGCACAGGGATGAACGTGCTCCTCTGTAACCTAGCAACACTTTAGGCTCAGCTGTCTCACTGGCTAATTAGAACATTTCTTCATCCCTCCTCCAGCAATAATGGGCCCAGCTCAGCATCTGCGCATGCACGCAGAACCCTTGCAAATCTCTTCACTTGACACAGTCCAGCCTTCCTAGCTATTGGGAGCAGTCTACACACCAACCCCTGGATCTACCAGAGCCTAACGAACTGGTTCAAGGGGCAAGTTTGTTAGTTTCTGCAATTTCAAACACACACAAGCCACCTTATAGTACGGAGAGTTCACCACCCAATACTACTCCTGTATTCCCAACTCCCCCATTCATTCTCTCTCTCACAGACACCCAGCTTCACAAGCACACAGGAAATGCAACATCAAAGAAGGGTTTGGTTTTTTTTAAGTTTATTCAATTGAATAGTTGCGTGCCAAAAATAAAGCCACAGTGAAACCCGCATCAGAGACCAGCCTTGAGAGCCTCCTGCCTTGAGAGTTCACCCCAAAGGGCCACCAGTGCCTGGTCAGGAGGACCTGTTCCACCATCACCAGGAGACACTGCGGTTAAGCAGACGTTTCTGAGCACTAACAAACTGGCTTCAGTGCACTGACAAGTTAAACCTCAAATTTAACGACTTTAAATTTTTCTATCATTCCCAAGCTAATACCTGTTGAGAGGCCAGAACGTACTTCCCTTAAAACTCAGGCAAAACCCTCACTAATGCTGTAGAACAGAGGTGGGCAAACTACGGCCCGCGGGACTGTCCTGCCCGGCCCCCGAGTTCCTGGCCCGGGAGGCTAGCCCCGGTCCCTCCCCCACTGTTCCCTCTGCCCTGCAGGCTCAGCTTGCTTGCCCGGCCGCTGGCGCAATGCTTTGGGCGGCGGGGCTGCGAGCTCCTGGGGCAGCGCAGCTGCAGAGCCCCGGCTCCAGGCGGGCAGCATGTCTGTAGCACCGCCAGCCACTGGTGCTCCAGGCAGCGCGGTAAGGGGGCACGGAGCGGGGGTGGGGTTGGATAGAGGGCAGGGGAGTTTGGGGTGGTGGTCGGGGTGTGGATAGGGATCAGGGTGGTCGGGGGGGAACAGGGGGTTGGATGGGTCAGGGTTCCTGGGGGGGGAGGGCATCAGGAATGAGAGGAGGGGTTGGATGGGGCGGCGGGGGTCCGAGGGCAGTCAGGGGACAGGGAATGGGTGTGTGTGGATGGGGCAGGGGTCCCAGAGGGGCTGTCAGGGAACAGGGGGGGTTGGATGGGGCAGAAGTCGGGGGGGGGGGGGCTGGGCCACGACCCCCTCCCCTAACCGGCCCTCCATACAATTTACTAAACCCAATGCGGCTCTCAGGCCAAAAAGTTTGCCCCCCCCCCCCCTGCTGTAGAACATGAATTTAAAAGCTACAACAGTCTGGAAATTCTAGGTTAAGGCTTCTGTCCCTCCTGGCATCAATCTCCTCTTCCCCCGCTCCCCGTTATAACAGCCTTCCACTTCAGGCCAGAGACCCTACGAGAGTCCTAGCCCGTGTGAGGGCCTGGGGAGCTGGCAGGCTGGCTATGTGGGGTAAAGGGGGTCTGTCTCTCGGCTGTATCTGGAGAGAACAGTCTCTCATTCATGCAGGGAGGGTGAAGGGCCAAAGCAGGATCTCAATCCTGTGCTCAGAGGAGGAAATCTCGGGCCTGGAGCAGGACGGTGCAGGAGGTTGGGATAATGGTTCCCAGGCCAGTGTGCAGAGCACCAGTCTGACCAGGGCAGAGCTGTCGGTGCCTGTAGTGGAAATCCTGATGGAAGAATGGTGAAAGAAGAGGGTGTGTAGCCTGTAGGAGGAGAGGGGGAGGAAAGTAGGGCAGTGGTGACAGCGCTGGCACACTGGCTAGGAATTCCCTGATTTACAAGAAAACGACAAACTCTAGTTTTTAAAATTATAACATTCTACAGAATAAGGGCTTAGGCACTTTTTAAAAAAAATAAAGGAAATATTCTTAGTCCTGGATCCCGGTCGTCATGTGTCTGGGAATTATTGACCCTAAATAACTTTTTAAACTGGGGAAGTGAACTTTGTCCAATGCATCCATGATAGGAGTTCTCATCTAGGACTAGTGAACTCTAGACTGAGGTTCTACAGATAGGAGTAGCAAAAAGGGTTTCTAAAACTGAAACCAACTTTTTTTTCCACGTCTCATAACAAAAAAATGGGTTGGTTAATCACTTCAGGAAGGTCTGACGTTCTTCTCCTCTGGACCAGAGACCAAGTATGAGACGTTTGAGGGCAAACAACAACATTTGGGGGGGGAGGGGGAAGGGGGGGAGGAAAAATAGATTTTAAAATGAAAACAATCTAAATTAGGAGTTTCTAATGGGATGCCAGGATGACTGGAAATGTCCTCAGGTATCAAAGTATCGGTTTCAAAATCAGGCAGTGAATGAGTTAAAATCACCCCACACTGGTCTAAGAAGTCCCCGCATGTAAATAAATCTGTGCCCTCCATCCACTATCCCAAGAGATTCCCCAGCACTGGATGGGAACTATACTTACAAATAAGAGCCACACATGGAAAGTGCAATGCCAACAGTATCAACTGTTACTCCCTTAACCTGAAGTAAGAGCTTTTATTATCCAGCATTTACTATAATTAATGTTGAGGAGTAAAAGATGTTGGTGGAATCAGAAGGATTCAATAGAACAGGTATCAAACTGGGGCCAAACTCACCTTGACAGCGTCCCTTGAAATGAGAGAGGGTATGCTGCTGACATCCTTGATAAAAGATTTTTTAAAATTACATTAAATTTACCCTCACCTTCTCTGCCTCTTCCCCCAACAATACAGGGTCAAGGAAGAGGCACCAATGGGTAACAACACGAACTCGACATCTGGATGTTCCTACCATACCATGTATTTTTCAGAGGCTGCAACATTCAGATTTCAAGGTTTTATTCATAATTTTGTTGATATGTAAAAAGAGAACATTTTCCCTCTGAAAATTATTCATATATTTAGCATTAAAACCACCATTTCCAAGCTCCTTCCCTGGCCTATCAAGCTTTGAAGTGTCTTAGAAGCTGACCGAATGAGAAAGGTTATTTGAACAGACCAGCAAACATATGGCCCAAAACTGAAATGGTGACCAGTCAGCCCATCTTTTCATTAAATTACCTGGACTTGATCAGAAACGTGTGTTGATTTAAAAGCACTACCAAGTGCGCTGGGTTCAGCTACAAAAACCATGCAATAGCCTAAAGCTGGTTTTCAACCTTTTTTCATTTGCAGCCCCCTAAAGATTTCCAAAGGGAGGTGCGGAGCCCTTTGGAAATCTTAGCCATAGTCTGCGGACTCCCAAGGGTCTGTGGGCCAGAGATTGAAGACCACTGCTGGGAAAGGGGAAAGGAAAGCAGATTCTGGGGGGGTTGTTACACATTAAGAAAATAAAACTGATTTAGGACAATGGAGATCAGCATAACAGGCTGCTCACCTATCACAGCCCCAGTTAGTTTGGGTTTCAAGAGATGGATTGCTGAATACTGCTTCTATCAACAGGGGAGAAAGCCCCTTTTCTTGTGAATATCTGCCCAGCTGACACTGAACAGGGCAACTGTGAATCTCTTTTGGACAATACAGTACAGAGAAAGCCCATAGCACTCTGTCAGTCTTGAACTGACTTTTTCACTTTAAGCACCCTGGACCAGAGTCCGTCTGGCTCTGTGCACATCCCTTGCCATGCAAGTCCTGGGAAGAAAATAAACGATGCAGAGCTTGGTTAAAGTCTGAGGTACAGAAAATGGAGAGTATTTCTAACAATGCAGGCCTGTGTTGTGCCACCATTTTGCTGCCAAGTGTCAATTTAGATCTGAAACACTAAATTGCCAGGCCAGAGATTGTGTCTTCCTCTTGGGAAGCAGCTGCAATGCCTAAAACCCCTGACGAGTACCAATGGAGAGCACAGACAGGTCCTTCGGGGACTCGGACTTCATTCATTGGTAGACTCTATAGCACATGATAGAGATGACAAGAGCAGAGAAGCAGCTTGTCGGCTTCTCGCAAAGGAGCATGCCTTGGTTTCAAGCTGGATTAGATACACACAGAACACGACCATATTTTTCAGAAATCTGCTTTCTGGCAACGATTTACAGAGCGAGAACACCTTAGCAACAAGAGGGGATTTCTGTTTAATTATTCAAAACATTTTCCTCTAGCAGCATTATAGATAATGGATGTCTTCAAGCACAGAATCCATACTAGCTGCCTACAGCATCATCATAATATGGAGGCAGTCACAAGTTAGAGATCCCAGGACGTAACATGGCTACACGCTCAGCTCAAGATGTGGTATTGCAGGCTTGGACTTATGGTTTCCATAGGCTGCTTCTCTGTGGTCATCTGTCCTGCGCAATTTAGATACAGCCATCTGGCTCCTGGCAGGTGGCCAAGTGCATCCATCAGGCTACTTACCCATACTTCCTGGTGCAGGGTCAGAACCTTCAGCAATGCTACATCGCAGGGGCTAATGGGACGTGGGAGCCCACTGCACATGCCAATCAGTAAGCCAGGGGCGTAGGCCCCTTCTGTTCCTGCCCTGCAGGGTGGATAAGAGGGTGATACTTTATGGGCAGGTTCCTTTCACTTCCCCCAGCAGGAGGTGGAGGAGCAAGGAAACATCAGGCGGGTTCAGTCAGCATCACCTTCCATAAAGTGCTCTCTGGATGATCTCCAGACAGGGTCTCTTCAGCACGCTGAAGGTACTCGAGCTTTTCTGGATCTCTGTGGAATTTGGATAAAGACCAGAGTCTTTCTGGGCATCTACCTTGAGGCAGCAGCTCTCCACACTACATCAACAGCATCACATACTTGATGTTGGCCATGGCAATGCCTTTATATTAAAGCATGTATTATCTGGCGGTGGTGAAAGCTCTGTTCCATAGCTAGACCTGCCTTTTGCTACAGAACCTGGTATCCAGAACCTGCAAAGGAGCAGCACACAAATCCTGGCAGTACTAAAGTGAAGTTTGGCCAATCTTACCCCTGGGCATTGCTACCCCAACCACTACGTTCTTGTGCAGGAAAGAGGGTGGGAGATGGCAGCATCCCCAGCGTAAGAGATCCCGGTTTCCTACTCCCTGGGACGAGGAGAGAGGCGGGAGGTGTCAGGCGTCCTCCACACTTTCAGCTACTCCTCAAGAATAGGCTACAAAGGCAAGAGCAGTTCTAGGGCAAGGCTGCTCTTGACCTAGCTACTCTGGCCCTTAAGAATTCCCTGAGTGAACCACAAAGAATTCACTCAATCCAGCGGTTCTCGCAAGCTGCGTTAAAGGTGGCGAGAAGGCTGGATTCTCCAGGTCACAATCACTTGTTTGCTGCTGTGGATATGTATTTGACCTTTAGCAATTCCTGTGTGTCCTCAGTGTCCAAAAGGTAGCGATAGTCCTCAAGAAAATACCTCTGCTTATTGACACCCCAGGGTGGGTCAGGAAGGGTCAACTGCCAGTGGCAACACAGCAACAGCTACCCCAGCTGGCACCAAAACCCTTAGCGCATGTGGTTCTGAAGATCTCTGCAACTAAATTTTGTTGGCCACGTTAAGCCAGCAAAGCCAACTCCCAGCACACATCTCAATGCAGGATCCTCGGAGCTGCATGTTAAATGTGGCACTTCTGTCTCTGGGATTAACCTGATCGTGCGCTGTAGTCCGAGCTCTTGAATTCTTCAGTTTGGAGCTGCCTGGAGTCGGGCTTCCGCAGATGCACATTGGATGGCAGTTGGCACTGCCTCCAGGGCAATATCAAACATGGGAGGTCTCAGCAGAGCCATGTCAGAGAAACAGCAGCTCAGTACATCGATAAGAGCAGCAAGGCTCTCAGACACCTGACAAAGCAGATCTGCTGAACCTAATGGGAAGCTGAATCCAAAACACCACAGGCACCACAGACAAAACTCCAGTTCCCAGGGGTGGGACCTGTTTTAGGCGTCCGCTTAAAGGATGAACAACCAACCAACCAACCAAAAAATCCATTGAAGCAGCAGAGCACCAGAAAGGAGCACTGAGAACAAACCTCTAAGAGCTGCGACACTGATGCACAGCAATAACAGAGCTGCAGAAATCATTCAAGAGAGAGGATTTCACAGTCAAGGCCTTCACAGTGCTATGGAAAGGAGCCCAGTGCTCCCTGGGGGCCATGCAGAGTGGGGTGCGCCGGAGTGTTTAAGAGGCAGAGAACCGAAACAGACATCACAATTATTTGACAAAGGAAGGGTCAACCCCAGACTGGATACCCAGAAATGGAGCATCCCAGCTGAGCAGAGCCACAGTCCATGTCTAAGTGCAAGTCTCTCTCCACCTTTCTGTGAGTGCTCTTAGAGCCAGCCACAGCCAGAGAACGGACGCCGTTTCCACAGGGATTTATTTAGGAACCTTTCACTCACTTTTACCCACACAGTTATAGCAGAACACTCCGGAGTTTGCCTTTATTGTGCAGTTCTACCCACACCAATCAGTCTGTACAAATGGCGTGGGGGACCCCGGTAACACACACCAGCGTACAAGTGCGACACACTGAGTACATTTCCCAGACCTGAGGAAGAGCTCGGTGTGGCTCGAAAGCTCGTCTCTCTCACCAATGGAAGTCAGTCCAATAGACGATATTCCCTCCCCCGCCTTGTGTCTCGATACCCTGGGACCGGCACAGCCACAGCAACCTTGTTTTCTAAATGGCATTCATGGGAATGTGCCATTGGCAGAGTTTAGTGCAATCTAGATGTACACTATGCTATTTGTGTGTATTGCAGTGAAGATGATTGTCTGCTATACACTGGCCACACACAGGCCTGGTTTACACTAGAAAGTTAAGTTGGTTTAACTACATTGGCCAGGGGTGTGAAAAATCCACCCCCCCGCGCGGTGTAGTTAAGCCGACCTAAGTCCCCGTGTAGACAGCACTTGGTCGATGCCAGAATTCTTCCATCCATCTAGCTTCCGGCTCTCGGGGAGGTGGGAGAATCCCGCCCTCTGGCGTAGGCAGTGCTAAAGCACCGCAGCTGGGGTGGCACAGCCATGCCGCTGTATGCAAGCCCACAGAGAAAGACTCCTGGAATGGACTTTGACGGCACTAACAGCTATTTACATTAGCACGTTGCCACGTTCTCAGTTTGGAGAATAGCTTTAGTTTGCAATTTTACCCAAGCAGTGCCCAACACTCCTCTGGAATAAGGTCTGTCTACTAGCCAAAGGCAACTGAGGGGCGCTTGTCGTACGCCCCTTACTTGGCAGCGTGCACAGCACAGCGTTCACCGAGTCACCCAAAAGCTGACAGGGATCCTATGAGAAGTGGAAAGGCCATCGAATGACTCAACGCCTTTTCTAATACAGGTGCCTGATTTTAGAAAGCTGGAAGATATGTGCACCTGTCCAAAGTAGTGTCTGTGTCACTGGGGTACTGGCAGCACCTTTTACAAATACATTAGTCCTGAGACAATTACTAACTAGGTAAAGCTACAGAGGAGAAAACACACTGGTTCTTAAATGGAACAATTCACAATTAAAAAGGTGAGACAGCTGATCAACACTGTCCAGTAAATAAGCGCTCTCAGAGCTGGATGGCAGGTACGCACTGAAAAGTGACTGATTTCATGGTCAGAGGAAGCAATAAAGGGCTCATGGCGCCAGTACATAAACTAAGACATTTAGCCCTTCCCAACTCCTCTGGGCAGCGGGCCCGATACATGCTTTACTTCTGTGTCTTTAACGAAGGAGCTGCTGCCAGGCCACTACTCGAACGGCCCAGCTGAGTGAGAACTCCGGTACACACTTGCAACAAAACACAGCAACTACCGGCTTGTTCCACCATCTACTGCTCCTGCGGAACTCAGCAGCTTTCACCCCGATTAATACTGAAGTAGTCATGCTCCTGCACCAAAGATATTGCCAGCAAGTAACAGTGCTCATTCCTTAGAGAAATTACACGTGGTCATCACAGCTTATTGGCTGGGCGAGAGAAATATTTCCCAGGTAAGTGAAAAATTCACTGTGAAAGAAGAGTTCTCAAGTGCACGGGATCCACTCTGCCCCCCTCCCACAAAAAGGCTCAGGAAAACTGACATGTCCACCCTGCAGTCCAGATGAGAAACACACACTTCAGAAGGATCATCTGATTCTTCTTTCATTTACAAAATTTAATTGGGCTTGGGTCGTTCCATTTTCTTTAAAGAAAACCAAAATTCAGGCCATCCGTAAGCAGACATGCACCTGGTCCCTCTCAAGGACAAAGCAGGCGCATCTGCTCAAGAAACGGAGCCATTAGTACAGTACACAAACTAACAAGAGACGCCCCTGGGAGTGGACACTGCGGGAAGTAGTGGAACAAGAGATGTAACAGGAGATGGACAAAGTAGCAGCAGCTGCTGAATGCATGAGACACGAGGGAGCCCTGTTTGTTATGAATCTTTTGTACTTGGGCTCAGAATACAACCCTTAAAAATGAGTCCCAGAGCACTGAATGTTATGCTGATAGCTGAATGGTCTCTGGGATGGTGCAAGCAATGGGGCTGCTTCTATAGGTCACAGGACGAAGCTTGGGTAGATTCTGCATACAGAGAATTATAAAGCTAGGCTAAAATAAAGGCAGGGAACAAACTGGCTCCAAGGCACCTGCTATGGGGCAGACACAAACTGTTTGATGAATCACTGAATCAACTCCTCCCAATAATGCTCCCTAGAAACAAAGTTTTTCATTGTCTCCATTCAGCTGTGGTATAAAATGGACAAAGCACTAGCTGGCTACGCTCCCCCTCACAAGGGCCTCAAACTTCCAGGATCAGATGGAACAGGCCCTCGGTTTCAGCTCCAGACAACTCTGCCAGCCACAATCTGCCCATTGCGACTGTTTGACTGACTGCTGCCCTGTCTCTTTTCAGCTCGGAACCCGCTAGCCAGTCAGGCAGCTCCCCTGGTTGGCTAATTTATAACTCTGGGCAGTGTATCTGCCCAACCTTCAGCTAAACTGTCCCATTTAGTTCTCCTATCTATATTTTAAAACAACCCAGCATCTTCTGCCTCTCTGTACAGCACGAGGGGCGAGGAGGAGTCTCTTTTGTCCCCAAGAGCCAGCTCCCTGTTCTGAGCACAGAAATGTGGTAGAGTGGTACTGTTAGTCCATACATATATGTTAGGTGTAGTATACACATTAATAGGTATTACATGCATGGTATTAACATAGTACACATTATGTATATGGGTGCTGGGAATTAATATTAACTGAATGTATTACCCTCTTCCCACAATTCTGTTCACCCGTGTCAAGCATAGAATCATAGAATATCAGGGTTGGAAGGGACCTCAGGAGGTATCTAGTCCAACCCCCTGCTCAAAGCAGGACCAATCCCCAACTAAATCATCCCAGCCAGGGCTTTGTCAAGCCGGGCCTTAAAAACCTCTAAGGAAGGAGATTCCACCACCTCCCTAGGTAACCCATTCCAGTGCTTCACCACCCTCCTAGTGAAAAAGTTTTTCCTAATATCCAACCTAAACCTCCCCAACTGCAACTTGACACCATTACTCCTTGTTCTGTCATCAGGTACCACTGAGAACAGTCTAGATCCATCCTCTTTGGAACCCCCTTTCAAGTAGTTGAAAGCAGCTATCAAATCCCCACTCATTCTTCTCTTCTGCAGACTAAACAATCCCAGTTCCCTCAGCCTCTCCTCATAAATCATGTGTTCTAGCCCTCTAATCATTTTTGTTGCCCTCCGCTGGACTCTTTCCAATTTTTCCACATCCTTCTTGTAGTGTGGGGCCCAAAACTGGACACAGTACTCCAGATGAGGCCTCACCAATGTTGAATAGAGGGGAATGATCACGTCCCTCAATCTGCTGGCAATGCCCCTACTTATACAGCCCACACTGCCATTAGCCTTCTTGGCAACAAGGGCACACTGTTGACTCATATCCAGCTTCTTACCCACTGTAACCCCCAGGTCCTTTTCTGCAGAACTGCTTCCTAGCCATTCGGTCCCTAGTCTGTAACAGTGAATGGGATTCTTCCGTCCTAAGTGCAGGACTCTGCACTTGTCCTTGTTGAACCTCATCAGGTTTCTTTGGCCCAATCCTCTAATTTGTCTAGGTCCCTCTGTATCCTATCCCTACTCTCCAGCGTATCTACCACGCCTCCCAGTTTAGTGTCGTCTGCAAACTTGCTGAGAGTGCAGTCCACATCATCCTCCAGAGCATCCCACAACGCTTTGCAAAGCTAGAGTCAGCTTCAGTGTTCGAAAACTGGAAACGTACCAAAGCAAAGATACATGAATACTTTGTACCAAGTACAGTTACCAAATGCTTTCCTGGCTCATCAACACTTGGAATGTACCATTCAAAACGGAGACATGAGAAAGTACAGGGAGGCACCAAGGACAAAGGTGGCACAAAGTAGTGGGTTAAACTTAAAGTGACGTGTAAAGAGTTTTGTAACTTATAAAAATCACACCGTAAATACTAGTAGCTGAAATGCGCATCTTTGAAGCACACCTGTGTAAGGTGAACACACAGCGAGAATTTGCTTCCCAGAAGGAGAGTGTGTGTGTCTCCTTCTCGCACTGTACTGCTTTATCTTTATACATTGGACTAAGTTCGGTTATTTGGTCCTGAACATTAAGAACATGTAGTCAAACAATTGGCTATATCTGAGTCAACAAGACACTACGCACCAGCCTGGGCGTTCCATGCAGCTGCCCATAATCCCACACGTGAACTCTCCAAAGCCACTGTCCGGGGAGGCTGGGACCCCTGAGTGTGGGAACAGGACACTGCCCATCTTTTTCAGCAGAGGTCAGGCTGTATCTCATGGAAAACAGAGTAGGGCAGTGCCCACCACAACCATCTTCGGCTGCCCATTGCTATTCGCCAAGTTGCTTAGGCAACCTCAGGCACCTCTCCCCATTACTGATTGGGGTCAGTCTCCTTAAATGAACTGCACCTTGGAGCATCTCAGAGCTTAAAAACCTTGTCTCCTCAAGGAAGAAAAAAGCTGCTTCCTGAGGCTGGTCTCACTAAAATGGCGACGTTGATTACTCACATCTGACCGGAGCTTCTCAGCACATGGGAGCAGAAAGGCTCCTGGATCCCTGCTTCCAACCTCACCACAACCTAAACTGCCAAGCTCATGGGGCCTTGTGCCAACCTGTACATAAATGAATGGCTTTTCCACCACTCCCTGGTGGACACGACTCCAGGCTGAGCTACGGATACATCCAAGGCAGGTACCTACAGGTTTGGGTTAAGACAGAAAGGGGTCAGGCTTTTTGCTCATTTAACCCCTCAGATGTCAGTCTTTGCAGCTGTTACGTGCTACTATTACACTGCAAGGCTGACATTTCAGTGAGGGGGGCCAGTCCTGGGTATTTGAGGCAGGATTTGCTCTCTACACAGTAACTGCTATGCCAGACAGCACTGTAGCAATGAACAGAGGATTGTGTGAGCTGTAATTTCATTCCAAAACTGGAGAGAATGGCCATCTTGCTGCCTTTAAACAGCTAGCTTACTCTCCCTTCTCCACCAGCCTGTCACACTGCAGGTGGCAGGAGGTTTCAGCACTCTCCCGGTGTTGCAATCCCTAGTGAGCTGTTCACTCAGCTGTGTTCTTTACTCGTGCAAGTGCAGCATGGGCCGAAACATCAAGTGCTCCCCTCAGCAGATTCACGCCGCCTGCTCTTGGCATCTCTGGCGGGATGAATGCAGAATGACACGAGCAGCGGATACCTTTGGGGAGAAATATGAACTTCATTGCTCTGTAAGACTTTGTGCTACTGCACAGCTCCACCGTTACCAGCAAGAAGCTCCTGGCCTCCCCCTGCACCCAGTATGCAGGCCTTAAAGGAAACCGACCCAAAGGCACAGCAGAAGTTCCTTGAGGTGTCATGTGGAAACAGCAGCTGTCTCAATCCTTGAGAGAAATAGGCAATTGGGAGCCCTCGAGAAGAGTCACTCTGACTCCAATGGAGGCCAGGGTGGAGTTAGTGTTACTCTCTGAAGGTCATGGAGAGGCAACACCCCTGAGGCAAGAGGCTGCCTATTCCACCCTCCCTGCTGAATACCTGGCTCCAGATGGCAGGCAGAGAGTGGAAGAGGGCTGATTATTTGTATTTGCTCTTTGCCCCAGTTTAAGAGGTGGCCAGTCTCAGAGGACTGGGGCCATCTGCCACCCAAAATAGAGCAAGAGGAAACAGCTTTTAAACCGATTAAAGTCCAACATGTACCATGCACTGCAAAGAGCTACCTAATCTCATTAATACGGATTTGCCAACTAATAATGTTATTTCTTTTTAGGCATTAGTAGTTTTACCAAATAGAACCTTGATTCCCAGACACTAAAGTGGTCACAAGGAAAAGAGCTGGCAAGTTGATTGACGGTTTCAACCCTTAAAATGGAACTGTGAGGAGCAGGGCAAGAAGAAACTTTACAAATGAGCTGAGGCTGGGAGGACGTTCTAGGACATACCTGTCCGATCTTGGTTTCCATCCCAGGGTTAGTCCCACAACGTTAGTGAGGAAACCCCACTCGCGTCATGGGCTCTCTGGTATCGGTCTGACTTAGAATTACTCCTTTTAGAATGAGACAATTAATACCCTGACCAGATGGTACCATGCCTGCCACCAACCCAATCCAGCGGCGATCTTCACAATGAAGTAAGGCAAAACTGGAAAGTAAAATCAACACACACTAGAGGTTTTCCATCAGAGAAAGTGTACAGAGCCGGGAAAGCCAGAGCTTGGTGTGAGTAACAGCAGCATGCAGGACAGCAGGGACAAGAGCTAGCAGGAGAGTGAAGTAACAGGGCAAAGCGCATGCAGATCAGTAAGTTCAGACACATGCAGAGATTTCAGACTGGACAGAGCTCACAGAGTTGGTCAGAACAAAGAGGCTTGGAACAGTTACTACAGAACACCAAACTTCCAGGGGAGCACAGCTTCTCCTCCTGCTCTGCTCCCCATTTGTGCTCATTCTGTGGAAGGGACAGACGGAGTTCTGGGCTCGCATTCTTTCTCCTCCCAAGTGCCGAAGGGTTATATAGACTGGAAGTGAAAGATCCACAGCAGCACTACATGCCATCACTCACAGGAACAAGCAGGTACTGTCTCACTCTCTCTCATTGGCATTTCTAATGGGCCCATCAGTGTAGTATCTGGGGGGCTAGAGTTTTTGCAGGGTTTCCTTGTCGAAGTTACAACATGCCCCAGTCAGACAGCTAAGCTCCGCTGAGATCCGCATAGCTTTCCTTTTGATACAACTGCAATTTGAAACAAACGACAGATCTGCTGGGATTTTCTGGCCTTCTCCTTTTCCCTGGCTGCTGCCGGGATCTAACAGGGGTGGGTGTAAGGGAGGTGGCTCTTTCGAGAGAAAAGTTAGTGTGAAAAAGAGGGACTTGGGAAAAGCTGTCATTTTACAAGTATTACATTTAGGCAAAATGGTGACTTGTCTTCAAATCAGAAAGAAAATGTCCGTTAGCCGATGTGCATCAGTTTGCTAAGGGAGGTGGGTTGACACTGGAATATTTTGTGCAAAGTATCCGAAATAGATAGCCAGGAAGATAAACCCAGCAATAGGGAAAACTGTCTCAAGAGAGCAAAAAAATCAGAGTTTGGAAGCAGGTAGTGCTGATTCAAAACCAGAGCATGACCTGTGACAGCACCTCTCTGATCATCCAGAGCAATCGCTGTCTGTTTTCATCTCTCCCTTTAGACAGTAAATTCAATGGGGCAGGGAATGTGCCTACATCGATTGTGCCCAGCTCTGAGCACACTGTTGGTGCTTTACACAGGAGATTTACATCCATTACAGCAATAGTTGGAAGGAAACAAGGCAGCAGAATGTGAAAGCCAAGGTTAACGTATCAGCCTAAGCTACGGGATGGAGATCACAATACTTGGGTTGGGCCTTTGATTCTAAAGCCGACTCGTGTGTTGATGTCAAGAATTTCAATACATGCACCCAGAGAGAAATATGATGGGCACATTTCACAAGTACAAATAGTTAACTCACACTCAGCACTGGTGTGAAAGCTTTATCCTGATGTTGTGAAGGAACAGCAGAAAGTTCTCAGAACTCCCAAGAAAAAAAACGTTGTTTGGTTTATGAAGCCACGTTCCCCACCAGGTTGCGTGGCAGGCTGAGAAGTGGTGACAGATACTTTCCCATAAAGCAATGCTCTTCCCCCCGTGCATTTGGACTCTGGTTACTAGCACCTCGTAAGCAAGCTGCGCCAGCCGAGGAGCCGGAGAAGGGGAACACATGCAATGAGTAAACATGCGACCATACAATGGAAGGCACAGCAGCAATGAGTGACAAGGAGCCGAGATGTATTTGGGGGCATTTCATGCGGCCAGGAGATTCTGCGACGTACAGATGAATTGCCAAAAAAAATGCACCACCTTTTTAGGTTTCGCTCCACGCTGCATGAAGAGGGGACAAAGATTAGAAGTTAGAGTTTACACTGCCTGGACGGACAACAGAAGTGAACCGTTCACACAGTGGTTATACAGCTTTCCCTGCTGTTCCCGAGGAAGGTACTTTGATCTGTTCTGTTGAAGTCACCAGCTCTCAATAATACGGACAATCAGCAAGGAGGAAAGCACCCAGATTAACCTAAACAAGTCTGTGAAATGTGACCTGCCAGCGTGTAGCAGATAACTGAGCTGGCCGTTGCCTTGAGGCTCGTGGGCTTTATCCCTGAGTGGCTATAATCAGGCTTTGGCTCCTAGGGCATTAAGGCTTCTAAGGTTCCAGCAAAGAACATTTTGAAAGGCAAATGACGGCACTTGACAGCTTAGTTAATTGGCAGGCAGTGGGGCCTAGCGAAGAAAGCACTGGACTGGACTCAGGGGACCTGGGCTCTATTCCTAGCTCTGCCACCGGCCTGCCGGGTACCTTGGGCAAGTCACTTCCCTTCGGTGCCTCAGTTTCCCCACCTGTACAAAACAGATAATGCTCTGGCTACTGCCCTGCTCTGTGAAGGGCTTCACACTCTACTGACGACAAACGCTATAAGAGCTGGGTATTATTTTGTTTCCATACCGTCAATGCATTTGCCCCCAGAAGCCTGGGATTGCTAGGGAGCTAGGTCTGCCCCAACCTCATCCCTAGCAAACACTGTTCATATTCCAGCCGGAGCCCCAGGTCAGCAATCTCTGCTCAGGTGCTGGGTGGGGCAGGGAAGTGTGTACAGCCGCTGCTGAGCTACCCCTGGTGAGTTCTTTGTATCTTACGGCCAGCCACAAGTCAAGTTCCCCAATGTAAAATTAGAGCGGAGTGAATTCAAACTGGGCAGACTTGCAGTAACCAAGAGGGACATGAACAATTGCTCATGATT
The DNA here is from genome assembly GCF_028017835.1 of Emys orbicularis. Lineage (NCBI taxonomy): Eukaryota > Metazoa > Chordata > Testudines > Emydidae > Emys > Emys orbicularis. The sequence goes on along the minus strand of NC_088687.1, from coordinate 146,160,060 downwards.
GGGTTATAACTAATATCTAAGGCTCAAATTATAGAAAGATAAAGGCTTGAACATGCCACTTTCCCCATTAGACAGATCTGCCCTGGCTGTGTCGAATCTATCGACCAAACCAGGCCGAAATACGTTGAGAGAGAGAGAGAGAGAAACAGAGACACAGAGAGAGAGAGAGAGAGAGAGAGAGAATTTTCTCCTTTCCCCAAGTAGCACTGACCTCTGCAGACATGCTACCATGAGTCACTTCTCCATATCAAAACCAGAAGCACCACCATTATTGCAATTACCACAGCAGACAGAGTGAGGCCTAGGGAGAAGGCTACTGCTGCCGTATTTACACATTTGTGTAAGCCTCTTATTTCATCCATGTTAACACAGGTCCTGTGTCCACCTTCCCAGAGATTAGCAGAACCATTCTGCTTTGCCACCTCTATTCTAGCTTTATCAAGCAGCATGCTTACTGGCTGGGCGCTCTCAGTCGGAGGCTGGGATGACAGACGCCCTTAGGGAAAATGAACAGGTGGTGTTCACCTTAGATTCAAATACCAGGAGCTTTTTTACATAAACAGATTCAACAATAAATGCATTTACTTATCCTCCATTTGGATAAGGACACAACACAAGGCACAAATTCTATGCTATTATAAAGTGCCAAGGGAAGCCTTAAAGCAGTGAGAATCTCCGATTTCTAATTGGCTGGTTACCATGATGCAGACACAGATTACCAGCATTTATCCCTGGGATTAGCAGAAAGGAGTGGAGATAAAATTCACAGGAAATCCAACCCCAGCACAGAGACACATTTGAGTGATGCAACCTATGTCAGGAAACAACAACTTCCCTGTGTTACGTGCACACTGCAGTGTGTGAACATCTGTCCACCGCCCTGCTGGTTTACTGATTACATTGCAATAGCTTTGGACCAAGAAATAGACCATTTAATTCCATTTTGGGGCGCTCATGAGCGAGCTTCAACAATGTGTTTGAGACAATATTTTAATTAAGGCAGGAATGTTTCCCAGTGATTAAAACTGGAACTGGGAAACAGAACTCCTGGGTTCCATTCTCAGCTCTGCCACTGACTGGTCGGGTGCTCTTGGGGGGATGTGCACGTGTTAACAGACACTTCTCCAATCTGCATCTCAGTTCAAAGTAGAAATCCTTACCTACCCACCAGGGATGTTGGATCAGGATTAGTGGAGGTAAGACACAGGATCTTTGGATGAAAGTTGCTATAGAAGGGCAAAACAAATCTGTCTGTAAACACTTTATACAAAAATCTGAGGTCTACATTATCCCGTGTCCCTTTAACCTTGGGGAGACTGAAGAAAAGGGAGACTATTTTGGCTAAAGGGATCATCTCAAAGACATGGCTGGTAACTTGACTATAGCAAAGTTAATCCCCAAAGGACCTGGAGACCATCAGCTTTTCCTGTCATGTGCCACGTTAGATCACTGGACACTCTGATGCTGTCTGTGTATTTTAGGTTTATAGCTCAACGGGGCACAGAGTGCCTGTTATTTACAATAGCACTTTCCCTTGACTCTAGTGTCATCTAGTGGCAAAATACTGTTAATCTGCAGCTCTTGAATGTAAGGAGAGGCAACAAACAGCAGTAAGCCTCTGTCCTTGGGAGAGGTGGGAAGCTGCTCTGTGATGTCCTCAAGCTTCTCAGACAGTATTTTTACTAATACAATTAGGCTCTTCTTGAAGAGCAGCAGTATTGCCTCAAGCAACAAACAGGGTGCTCTGCAAATCCAATATGCAATCATCAAGGGACAAGAGCAGTTGTAAAATGCACTTCAGCACAGAGAAGTGATCACTCCTCATGCCCAGTAAAAATGGGAAAGGTCTTCAGTATCATTCCGACTACAGAGATGATGAAACCAAGGTAGAGAGGAGAAGTTATGGGCCCAAAGTCACACAGAATCAATGAAGGCTTGTCTACACAGGAAGGTAATTTAGATGAAGGTAGGATGTGAATTTAAAGCGGAATAGCTATTCCTGATTAACTCCCTGTGTGGATGTTCTTAGATGCTCGTATTCCAGAATAAGAGCATCCACACAGGGAGTTAATCAGAAACTCTTCCCTGTATAGACAAGCTTTAAGTAGCTGAGCACTGCAGATGGCCTGAAGGAGAGCAAGGCTTGGCTTTGATGTCTCAGGGCCTGACTTCACTGCCTTGCACCTTGTAGAGTTATTTACCCCTGGGCAAAGGGGATGTAAAGGCTCCCCGCAGGGTGAGTGAATGAACTGTTCTGATTTGGTAGCATTTTTACACCCACTTTGCACCCACATTCCATCGCCTTCATGCTCTTGGCTTTGTGCTAACGACCATGCTGCTTGAAACGGCCTCCACTCCCCATCTGCCGAGTCCCCTCTTCTTCTGGTAAACCCACATCCTTCCAGGAACTGATCCTTCTTCCTCACTCTTCCTGAGACGCTGTCCCATGACTTGCCTAAACGAGACTAAGCCTTGTGAGGGCACAGAACACATCTTACTCTAAGTGGGGTTTAGTATCAGATTGAGCCCAGTAACTTGCGTGACTATCGAGGATTAACTGGATACAGTTTAGGACGCTGCTCTTTTTGCTTCTCGCTACTGAAACAGTTTTCAAGAAAAAGGGGACCCGACACCACATCCCCTTCCTGAAGGGAAGGAAATATGTCCAAAATAGGCAAAGCAGAGAAATGAGGAGAAAGCTATGAAGTCTGGGGAGGGATAGCTCAGTGGTTTGAGCATTGGTCTGCTAAACCCAAGGTTGTGAGTTCAGTCCTTGAGGGGGTCACTTAGGGATCTGGGGCAAAATCAGTACTTGGTCCTGCTAGTGAAGGCAGGAGGCTGGACTCAATGACCTTTCAAGGTCCCTTCCAGCTCTAGGAGATATGGAGATATCCTATCAGTCTCACCTTGGTTCTTGGTACCACATTCTCAGAAGCAGAGAAAGCAAAGAGGTACCACGTTAACAAGAGAGAACTGCAACGAAGCAGTAGTTATCTGCGAAGATCAACATGCTAGAAGAGATGCCACAACACAGAAAATCCACATCTCAGAGACCGATATTGTGATTTCTAAGGAATCTGTGCTAATGACATGCCAGTCTAATCAATGGATAGTCCACTCCTAACAGGCCACGCTTCACACTCAGGGTACGTCTACCCTGCGGTTAGGAGGTGTCATTCCCAGCTCGAGCCAGCACACTACAAATAGCAGGCAAGTATCAGAGGGGTAGCCGTGTTAGTCTGGATCTGTAAAAAGCAACAAAGAGTCCTGTGGCACCTTATAGACTAACAGATGTATTGGAGCATACGCTTTCGTGGGTGAATGCCCACTTCATCAGATGCATCAAGTCTTGCGTCTGACGAAGTGAGTATTTACCCACGAAAGCTTATGCTCCAATACATTTGTTGTCTATAAGGTGCCACAGGACTCTCTGTTGCTTTTTACAAATAGCAGTGTGACTGCGACGCCATGGACCAAGCTAGCCACCCAAGTACGCACCTAGGCTCTAGCTAGCACATGGACATGCACCTGAGCTAGGAACTTCGCAACCCAACTGCAGTGTAGACAGCCTCTGGGACTGCTTCGCAGGAGCTTGATTTGTTCTGATACTAAACATTCTTTAAGGTTGACTTTACTGTGAAAGGTTCTATTGATAATTTTCTGGACTTAGATGATCAGTGTCTCCACAGAACACGTGTCTTTGTATAGGTGCTAAAAACTGGATTCAGGATGAAAAACAATTGTGGCAACGTGTGGCGAAGGCTTGCACAGAGACATCACTCAGAGTAAAGATGGGCTTCTCAGACAAAGAGAACCATGGGCTACAAGCAGAGGTGGCCTCCAACAATGGGCTGGGAACGCTGCTGACAACAATGCCATGAAGCTCTCAAGCAACCACTTTGGATAGCCCAGTAGCTCTGAGTTTTACAGAGTAACATCTGTTCTTTCTTGGCCAAGGGAAGGGTCATCACACAGAGAAGGAGATGACACTGATTTTGACAGCATTTCCTAAGCTAGTGCCATACTCCCTAGCAAGACACTTGCCGTGTACTTTCAGCCAGCAAACGTTGGATCCTCCATAACTGGCCAAAGAACAGGGTTAGTAAAAACAAGACTTGCTTGTAAGATACCAAACCTGGATCAGACGATGGTAACTTATCAAACCAATCCCCCTTGCAGCACTCAGCTCTTGTAGTTTTGAGTGCAAAGAGCCTCAGGACCATCAGCAGCAAACAGCAGCAATGATTGAAATGGGCAGCAATGCTGGGGAATGTTCAATCTAGAGCATGTGCTTTGTTAGAGATTTTGTCCCAGTACATTTGGCCCTCAGCACCAGAGCATTGAAGAAATGGGCAGAGTCTCCTTGCAGGGGGGGAACATGCAGTCTCTAAAGCAATCAATATTGAGCTTTGGCTCCTTTGCCTAGGATTTTATGCCGGCTCAGAGCCAGATTATCAAGTATCTAGGCACAGGCTTGCCACGCGCAGACAGAGGGGCCAACTGGGCAGTCAGAATTTTTAACATTAAGCCCTAAAGCAAAACCCATTCTAAGTATCTGGAGTATTTATAGGGTACCAGTCAACCGTGTCTCACTTACACCCAAGCTACATGTGCAGCTAGCTCACACATGAGCAAAATGCTGTGAGTGCAGCTCAAAGCCTTTAGCCCACGTTGTTTCCATGTGCGCAGCTATCCCAGGTCGCAAGGAAAGCGGTGTGATCAATGCAGCCTGAGCTGGCAGAGCCCTAACGTTTCCAGCACCGAAGCTGAAAGGAAGGCTGTATGTAGCTGAGCATGCAGCTCCCACGGGGATCAGTGGGCGTTTTGCACCCAGACAGCATTCATAGCAGTTAAGAGGATGCCCAAAGAACCCTACAGTACATGTGGAACACTGGCAATTGCCACAGTGAATGTTTCGGAGGAGGAATATCCACAGCGTGTTATAAAGCAGGAATCACTAGATGGGACGGGCTGCATGTAATCCAGTGTTGGTCTCGGACAGTGGCCAGCATCAGATTCTTCAGAGGATGGTGCAAGAAAAACCCAAGTGAGCCACTATGGAATAACCCAGAGGTTCTCAAACTGTGGGTCGGGACCCCAAAGTGGGTCACGACCCTGTTTTAGTGGGGTCACCAGGGCTGGCTTAGATTTGCTGAGGCCCAGGGCTGAAGATGAAGCCTGAGGGCTTCAGCCCTGCGTGGCATGGCTTTGGTTACAGGCCCCCTGCCTGGGGCTGAAGCCCTTGGGCTTCAGTTTTGGTGTCATCCCTACCTCCCCCCCCCACCCCACATGGGGCGGTGGGGCTTGGCCTTTGGCCCCCCCATCCTGGGCCGTGGGGCTCAGGCTTCGGTCCCCCCTCCTGGGGTCGTGTAGTAATTTTTGTTGTCAGAAGGAGGTCGCGGTGCGATGAAGTTTGAGAATCCCTGGAATAGCCTGTCTGTTGGGGAAGTTTCCCCCTAACCCCAGCAGTTAGCGTTTGGCCTGTGTTATGAAGATGTACAAAAACTGTGCAGCCATGTAACAGTGAATGTCCTCAGCTCCCATATACATACCGAGCCTTTCTAAAGTCTGAGCAGCTCTTTGACTGAGTGTGATCAGACTGTCCAAAGTCTCCGAAGGGTTAAAGAATGGCATCTATGCCTCTGCTCCAATTTTCTGTTGGTTCAGGAAACATACCTTAAACTAGGTTTGAAGGGGGCAGGTGACCAAAGCCCACAGGTAAGTCAAGAACCTGGAGACCTGGGAGAAGGGTCGGAATTTGTGGGGGAACATGGGCTGTTATAGCAGGGATAAAGGAGAGAAGACAGAACTGGGGGTGGAATCAAATCAGTATCTTAAATGTCTGTATATGAATGCGAGAAGTATGGGGAATACACAGAAGAACTCAAAATACTAATAAATAAAAACAATTATGACATAATTGGCATCACAGAGACCTGGTGGGCTAATACACGACAGGAATATTGGTACAGAAGGGTACAGCTTGCTCAGGAAGGACAGGCAGGGAAAAAGGGAGGAGGTGTTGCCTTAGATATTAAAAATGTATACACATGGACTGAGGTTGAGATGGAAATAAGAGACAGACTTGTTGAAAGTCTCTGGATAAGGATAAAAAGGGTAAAAAACAAGGGTGATGTCATGGTAGGGATCTACTACAGACCACCTAACCAGGAAGAAGAGGTGGATAAGGCTTTTTTTAAAACAACTAAAAAAATCATCCAAAGCACAGGACTTGTGGTGATGGGGGACTTCAACTACCCAGACATCTGTTTGGAAAATAACACATCAGGCACAGATTATCCAGTACGTTCTTCAAATGTACTGGAGACTTTTTTTTATTTCAGAAGGTGGAGACAGCTACCAGGGGAGAAGCTGTTCTAGATTTGATTTTGACAAATAGGAAAGAACTGGTTGAGAATCTGAAAGTGGAAGGCAGCTTGGGTGAAAGTGATAGAGTTCACGATTCTAAGGAATGGTAGGAGGGAGAACAGCACAATAAAGACATGGATTTCAAGAAGGCAGACTTTAGCAAACTCAGGGAGTTGGTAGGTAAGATCCCATGGGAAGCAAGTCTAAGGGGAAAAACTATTGAAGACAGTTGGCAGTTTTTCAAAGAGACATTATTAAGGGCACAAGAGCAAACTATCCCTCTGCGTAGGAAAATAGGGAGTATGGCAAGAGACCACCCTGGCTTAACCAGGAGATCTTCAATGATCTAAAAATCAAAAAAGAGTCTTACAAAAAGTGGAAACTAGGTCAAATTACAAACGATGAATATAAACAAATAACACAAGTATGTAGGGACAAAATTAGAAAGGCCAAGGCACAAAACAAAATCAAACTAGCTAGAGACATGAAGGGTAACAAGAAAACATTCTATAAATACATTAGACACAAGAGGAAGACCAAGGACAGGGTAGGCCCGTTACCCAATGAGGAGGGACAAATAACAACAGAAAATGTGGAAATGGCAGAAGTGCTTAATGACTTCTTTGTTTCGGTTTTCACCAAGAAGGTTGGTGGTGATTGGACGTCTAACATAGTGAATGCCAGTGAAAATGAGGTAGGATCAAAAGAGGCTAAAATACGGAAAGAACCAGTTACTTGGACAAATTAGATGTCTTCAAGTCACCACCGCCTGATTAAATGCATCCTAGAATATTCAAGGAGCTGACTGAGGAGATATCTGAGCCATTAGGGATTATCTTTGAGAAGTCATGGGAGACGGGAGAGATTCCATAAGACTGGAAAAGGGCAAATCTTGTGCCCATCTATAAAAAAGGAAATAAGGACAACCGGGGAATTACAGCTCAGTCAGTTTAACTTCTGTACTCGGAAAGATAATGGAGCAAACAATTAAGCAATCAATTTGCAAACATCTAGAAGATAATAAGGTGATAAGTAGCAGTCAGCATGGATTTGTCAAGAACACATCGTGTCAAACCAACCTGATAGCTTTCTTTGACAGGGTAGCAAGCCTTGCGGATGGGGGGAAGCGGTAGACATGGTACATCTTGATTTTAGTAAAGCTTTTGATACTGTCTCGCGTGACCGTCCCATAAACAAGCTAGGGAAATGCAACCTAGATGGAGCTACTATAAGGTGGGTGCAAAACTGGTTGGAAAACCATTCCCAGAGTAGTTATCAGTGGTTCACAGTCATGCTGGAAAAGGGCATAAAGAGTGGGGTCCCACAGGGATCAGTTCTGGGTCCAGTTCTGTTCAATATCTTCATCAATGATTTAGATAATGGCATAGAGAGGACACTTATAAAGTTTGTGGACAATACCAAGCTGGGAGGAGTTGCAAGTGCTTTGGAGGATAGGATTAAAATTCAAAATGATCTGGACAAACTAGAGAAATGGTCTGAAGTAAATAGGATGAAATTCAATAAGGACAAATACAAAGTACTCACTTAGGAAGGAACAATCAGTAGGACACATACAAAATGGGCAATGACTGCCTAGGAAGGAGTACTGCGGAAAGGGATCTGGGGGTCATAGTGGATCACAACTAAATATGAGTCAACAGTGTAATGTTTTTGCAGAAAAAGCAAACATGATTCTGGGATGTATTAGCAGGAGTGTTGTAAGCAAGACACAATAAGTAATTCTTCCGCTCTACTCCGCTCTGATACGGCTTCAACTGGAGCATTGTACTCAGTTCTGGGCACCACATTTCAGGAAGGATGTGGACAAATTGGAGAGAGAGTCCAGAGAAGAACAACAAAAAATGATTAAAGATCTAGAAAACATGACCTATGAGGGAAGATAGAAAAAATTGGGTTTGTTTAGTCCGGAAAAGAGAAAACAGAGGGGACATGATAACAGTTTTCAAGTATGTAAAAGGTTATTACAAGGTGGAGGAAGAAAAATTGTTTTTCTTAACCTCTGAGGATAGGACAAGAAGCAATGGGCTTAAATTGCAGCCAGGGAGGTTTAGGTTGGACATTAGGAAAAAGTTCCTAACTGTCAGGGTGGTTAAACACTGGAATAAACTGCCTAGGGAGGTTGTGGAATCTCCATCTTCGGAGATATTTAACAGCAGGTTAGACAAACACCTGTCAGGGATGGTCTAGATAATTAGTCCTGCTACGAGTGCAGGGGACTAGACTAGATGACCTCTTGAGGTCCCTTCCAGTCCTATGATTGGATACCCAGACACAGTAACAGGCACCCACATAGGTCTCGTATGAGTCACGAGAACTCCCGGACAAAGATAATTAGGGCAGTATATATAAAGCTTAACTGTAAACTAGGCACATATCCAGGAAATCCAACAGGTTTTCAGCAGAAAAGGTGAATTTAAAATATGCTGTTAAAAAGAGAGTCATTTCCTTCTCTGAAATGTAAGGGCCATTTGGAGGGAAACAGCGATTTCACATTACTGGAGAGCATTCAGGGGCAAGCTCTGCAATACTGAATCAAATGAAGAATGACACCCCCCCCCAAAAAAAAAAAAAAAAAAAAAATCTACAGCAGGCTGCAGTGCTGGACTGTTGGCCTCCCTCCCCCCGGTGTGACCCCACTGGGAGAGGGCTGTTTGTAACGAACTGAAAAGGTTTCTGGTCATTTGGAATAAAGCTATTTTTGATGTGCCTGGCTCTTGACTGACCCCAGGAGGAATCCCTTGTGTAACACCCGGATAACGCAAAAGCTAGACTTTCCTCACCAGCCATTTTATTTGGGGGGTTCCTTTTTTGCCCCCTTTAATCTGAGATGTTCATTGGCTGAAATCCCGGCCCTGCTGTATGCATGGTTACTAGTTCTGTGAGGCTGCAGACAGACGTCTGGTTACACTCTGGAAAGGCAGGAAGAGCTAATGAAGGGAATTCTGCAGATTAGCGTGCGCAAACCCTCCCCTCCCAAAAGCCAACACACTGACGTGGTGGAATGAGTTTCTCCAAGCAGGCGGCAGGGTCTCAAGCTGAAGTACTCACCAATTTGCTGGTTTTGGCAGCTTCCAAAGATTCTGGAAATAAAGCAGAAAAACAAAGAACCATGAGATGTTTGTCACATGTACCACACAGGGCTCTTAGCACATGAGCAGCAGGGCAGAGGGGAGTCCCAACTCACTCTCTGGAATCCTTTGCTTCACTGTGAGAGTTAAGCCCAAAGTCTAGGTGTAGCTGAAGGATCACTAGATGTGACTCTAAGAGGAGGAATGAAAAGTCTGGGAAGAAGCAAGGTTACAGTGCATCAAAACGAGCAGGCGTGCTGAATTAGATGGCCTTTTCTAGGGCAGCAAGTGTACGGTGTTCTTAAGGATAACTCAAGTTGGTTACCCTTGGGGTTGGTCCTGCTTTGAGCAGGGGGTGGGACTAGATGACCTCCTGAGGTCCCTTCCAACCCTAATCTTCTATGATTCTATGATCCAAAGAATATCAACTATTTCAAAATATAACAGCAAGCCCATGACATCTATCCTTGCCTCTGGTTAGATGACTGCAAGATTTTAGAGAGCTTTGGATCATCTCAAGCCTAAAAAGCCCCTTTTTCAGGAACACAGAAGTACGGACACATGACCCTGTCTCCACCAATTAGATTCCATCTGGTAATCAAAGGTGATTTTATATATTATATATATATATCCATAAAGCAGGGCCAGCTAAAAGGCATCTCAGGCCTGTAACATCACTTGGTAAACTAAAATATGTTTCTATAGTTAGTCATGTGAAATTCTCCACATGGCTAACTTATGAGCACAGGTCAGGTATCTTACTGACCACAAGGAAAGTTAGGCATTTAACCAGCTACATGTGTGCAAATAAAATTAAGTGCATAGAAGAGACAAGCTGTATGAGGCAATTTCTTGCCTTCTGAGCTCCTCTTAAAGGTACCTCTAAACTTTGAGCAGGTTTCTCCTCCACCTTTGTTAAATGACCATCTCTGTTCAGCAACCAATGCTTGTCGACCCCTCAAGAGAGGTTGCACTATACTTGATTTGCACACGCATGTAAGTTGCACACTCAAATGTATCTGTGCAGTTGCCTGAGTTTAACCTTGAAGATCTAGATTACAATGTAATGCGTGGAGAAAACTTAATGCTTCTGGGGCTGTGATCCTGTCAGGCTCCAACTAATCAGGGTCAGGCTTTCTCAGTACTAGAATGGGAGACCACCCAGGAGAATCCAATATCCTGCAGCATATGTTGACTATTCTGTAGCTGGCATTCTTCCTTGAACGATTACGTTAAAGCCCCATAGGTCGTTATGAGGGGTTGTGTCTGTCGTAGTTGGTCAGGTGCTCCGTTTGCGGTTTCCTCTATAAAACAGCAAAGAGAGCTCCTGACCAACTCTGACAATCAAGGGTGTCCTGGCATTTAAATGAACAGGTGCAAATGCTGGAGTCTGGGCTGAAATCCAATTCTACATAAAGGGCCCTGGCATTTTCACTTGGATTCGGGATTTTTCTTCACCTCCTGTCCTGAACTGTTTGTATCTTTGATGTACTCTGTTGAACAGCTGCTGCATTCCACTCCAGAGACAGCTACAGTTTAGTGGTGAGCAAAGCGATTCCCATGTACAGGTGTGCGTAGGCATGGTCAAAATGTACAATTTTAGCGTACAACCTTGAGTTAAGTGCAGAAGTTGTGTGTACTAAGCACAGGAGGAGGATTTGTTTGGGTAAATTTCATCCTTTGTTTTGTTCCTGGATATTTGATGGGTCTGATATTGTGGCTTGCAGCGATGGTAGCTGTTTGTATGGCATTCATTGTGGGCAGCACTCTGTTTGCGTGCGTGTATTAAGGTGAAATGAGGCATCAGCTGCCCAGATAACAGACACTATAGAAGCAGCTCATAAATCAAAGACCCCAACCATCCCCACTGTGCTTCTTACACCTTTATTCCTTTTAGCAGAGAAGGTGCTAGATTTATGGGAATTGAAATCTCTGCATCGTATACTGCAGAGGCAGAGACTGCAGCAGACGCTGCTGTTTCTATGGAAACTCCCTGGCATGGAGCCACGCTTCATGTGTCTGGATTTTGCTTCTCCAAAGAGCACTGCAGCTGACCCTGTGTGCTTTGACCCCTTCCACCTTCCTCATTCTTCTTGGTCTCCCACCATCACCTCTACAGCTCAGACGTTTGAGCTACTCATCTCAAACACCTGTCTTATCCCTCTGACCCAGCCAGTGACTGCTCCTCACTGTTCACTTCACCCTCTCTGAACGTGTGTGTGTGTGTGTGTGTGTGTGTGTGTGCCCGTCCGCCCGCCCGTCATTTTCTGAGGCAATTCCCCAGATCCCTCTGTCAATATCCACCACTCTAGCCTCTCTGGCTCCTCATGAGCTCTTCTCCCCCAACCTCTTACTTCTTCACACAGCACCCGCTGGGATGCCTCAAGGTACAGGAGTCCAGCTACCAGGGCTGGAGAAAGCAGGGCAAACTGGAGCTCACTCTCCACCAGGAGGTAGGCAAAGTCCAACTCACAATCTACAAGCCTTTCTCCGGAATCTCTCTCAAATTAGGAGCTCCAGAGGGATCTATCAAAGCTAAACAACTGGGCAGCACAATGGGCGATGACATTCAGGGCAAGGTAATCCACATGGGAAGGTACTACCTGAACTGCCCTGACACTGCTTACACTTCACTGAAAACCCAGCACTTCGGAAAGAGAGACCTGGAGATCAGAGTAAGCAGCTCAGTGAGAGCCACTCCTCAGGGTGAAGCAGCAAACAAAACATTAGGAATAGGGTGAGCAAATATTGCCGCTGTTCTAATACTATTGGCTAACTCCGGGGGATGCTCTCCCCTGGATACTGCGTTCCGTTCTAGTCACCTCCTCTCAAGAAGAATGCAGCAGAAATGGGCGGGTGGGAGGGGGGAGGACAACAAAGGGCAATGGGGATTAATAGAGGCCTAGAAAAACTTCCATGTGAGGAGAGACTGAACATTAGGGACTATTTAGAGAGGAGACAGAAATGGGATGACAGGCTCATCATACAGGGACAAACAAACAGAGGCCTAATGACATTAAAAGGCAGCAACATTTTAAAAAAACAAGCTGCCACCCACTGCCCAGCCCCCTTACCACTGGAGGCTAGTTCTGGACCGTTTCACTTAGACTGCCTTTCCCCAGGCAGTTATGGACATGCTCCTTGCCTCACTTACCTATCGCCCACCAGCATTCTACTTGAGCTTAAGCCGGTGTGGATTTCAATACCACTGAACGCTCGAGGACTTGAGGAAGAAACCAGTGATATTCTCGCCACCCTGGACTTGAATCCTAACCTTACCTGCATGATGGCAAACTTGACAGCAGCCTCCCATCAACTTCAGAGGGCTCTGGATCCAGCCCTTAGTGGGGATCCTGGGTGGCCTTTATAGCCTTTCCTTGGGTGCTTGTTGAGATGCCCTTGGAACGCTAAACTAAAGGAGCAATGCACCAGTAAGTGCTATGCTTGCACCTCCACGTGCCCCAGCGGAGGCTCCCCTCTGGCAGGAGAAAAGGTAGAAGGGATGGGTGAAGATTTCCCCAAGAGCTCCGATTCTAGGCAATGCTGGATGTCTGACATATTGATCCCTCTTGGGCTGGAATGAAGGGAGATAAGGACTCGTAAGAAAGATGAGTGGACCATACCTCTTTTGGGGACCTTTGAGGCAGAAGATTCTGGGGTTTCTGGAGATGTTGTATCTGCTCCATCTTCAAAAATCTGGATCTGAATAAATGGAATAAATTCAACGTTACCAGCGAGGAGTGGCATGAACACACAGCAGCCCCATTCTGAAGTTGGGGCTTTAATACAACAGACTTCACTTTGTGCTGATTTTTAATCTCATTTCTTGGTGTTCCTCCCTCCCCAGCTTCCTGAAAACTTATATTTGAAATTGACTAGAAACCCATTGTGGATTTGAGGACCCAGTTGCCCAGGCAGTCTAAAGCAGTTTACAGGTCGCTATCTACTTCAGTCCAAGCCAAGCTAATGACTTTTGGTCTGTAGATCAGTTTAAGTTTCTGACCGATAAGGAGAAGCTAGGATTTGTTTTTAAAGTATATTTGATCTGATCTGAACAGAATTGTAAAGACTCCCACATTCCTCAGTAAGAAAAGCTGCTTTTCTCCAAGATGTAGCAACCTGTGAGGGCTCAGAACACCAATACAATCAACACAGGGGTCCTAGGGAAAGCTGCCACGCTCTCAGGGAGATTCCAGCACCTGAAAGCAGAGACGGTCTCAGGTTTGGGGCAATGCTATGAAATCTAAAGCACAGGCGTCCTAGGGGTCTTTTTAAACAATCTTTTTTGGCCAGGCTCTTGACTGACAAATAACAGAGGATAGGTGGTTTGTAAACAAGCAGGCACCTCTGCTGTAGCCTGCCAGTCTGTAAGTGGTTCCTATGTAGGTAAGGTGCCCAGGACACCAGATAGACACTTCTTAAACGAGCAGGAAGAGGTATTAGAATCATAGAATCATAGAATCATAGAATATCAGGGTTGGAAGGGACCTCAAGAGGTCATCTAGTCCAACCCCCTGCTCAAAGCAGGACCAATTCCCAACTAAATCATCCCAGCCAGGGCTTTGTCAAGCCGGGCCTTAAAAACCTCCAAGGAAGGAGACTCCACCACCTCCCTAGGTAACGCATTCCAGTGCTTCACCACCCTCCTAGTGAAATAGTGTTTCCTAATATCCAACCTGGACCTCCCCCACTGCAACTTGAGACCATTGCTCCTTGTTCTGTCATCTGCCACCACTGAGAACAGCCGAGCTCCATCCTCTTTGGAACCCCCCTTCAGGTAGTTGAAGGCTGCTATCAAATCCCCCCTCATTCTTCTCTTCTGGAGACTAAACAATCCCAGTTCCCTCAGCCTCTCCTCATAAGTCATGTGCTCCAGACCCCTAATCATTTTTGTTGCCCTCCGCTGGACTCTTTCCAATTTTTCCACATCCTTCTTGTAGTGTGGGGCCCAAAATTGGACACAGTATTCCAGATGAGGCCTCACCAATGTCGAATAAAGGGGAACGATCACGTTCCTCGATCTGCTGGCAATGCCCCTACTTATACAGCCCAAAATGCCGTTAGCCTTCTTGGCAACAAGAGCACACTGTTGACTCATATCCAGCTTCTCGTCCACTGTGACCCCTAGGTCCTTTTCTGCAGAACTGCTACCTAGCCATTCGGTCCCTAGTCTGTAGCAGTGCATGGGATTCTTCCGTCCTAAGTGCAGGACTCTGCACTTATCCTTGTTGAACCTCATCAGGTTTTTTTTGGCCCAATCCTCTAATTTGTCTAGGTCCCTCTGTATCCGATCCCTACCCTCTAGTGTATCTACCACGCCTCCTAGTTTAGTGTCATCTGCAAACTTGCTGAGAGTGCAGTCCACACCATCCTCCAGATCATTAATAAAGATATTAAACAAAACCGGCCCCAGGACCGACCCTTGGGGCACTCCGCTTGAAACCGGCTGCCAACTAGACATGGAGCCATTGATCACTACCCGTTGAGCCCGACGATCTAGCCAGCTTTCTATCCACCTTACAGTCCATTCATCCAGCCCATACTTCTTTAACTTGGCGGCAAGAATACTGTGGGAGACTGTATCAAAAGCTTTGCTAAAGTCAAGGAATAACACATCCACTGCTTTCCCCTCATCCACAGAGCCAGTTATCTCATCATAGAAGGCAATTAGGTTAGTCAGGCACGACTTCCCCTTGGTGAATCCATGCTGACTGTTCCTGATCACTTTCCTCTCCTCTAAGTGTTTCATAATTGATTCCTTGAGGACCTGTTCCATGATTTTTCCAGGGACTGAGGTGAGGCTGACTGGCCTGTAGTTCCCCGGATCCTCCTTCTTCCCTTTTTTAAAGATGGGCACTACATTAGCCTTTTTCCAGTCATCCGGGACCTCCCCCGATCGCCATGAGTTTTCAAAAATAATGGCTAATGGCTCTGCAATCTCATCCGCCAACTCCTTTAGCACCCTCGGATGCAGCGCATCCGGCCCCATGGACTTGTGCACGCCCAGTTTTTCTAAATAGTCCCGAACCACTTCTTTCTCCACATAGGGCTGGTCACCTTCTCCCCATATTGTGCTGCCCAGTGCAGCAGTCTGGGAGCTGACCTTGTTCGTGAAGACAGAGACAAAAAAAGCATTGAGTACATTAGCTTTTTCCACATCCTCGGTCACTAGGTTGCCTCCCTCATTCAGTAAGGGGCCCACACTTTCCTTGACTTTCTTCTTCTTGCTAACATACCTGAAGAAACCTTTCTTGTTACTCTTAACATCTCTTGCTAGCTGCAACTCCAAGTGTGATTTGGCCTTCCTGATTTCACTCCTGCATGCCTGAGCAATAGTTTTATACTCCTCCCTGGTCATTTGTCCAATCTTCCACTTCTTGTAAGCTTCTTTTTTGCGTTTAAGATCAGCAAGGATTTCACTGTTTAGCCAAGCTGGTCGCCTGCCCTGATTTCAGGAGGAGACAAACAGGCGCTGATCACTTAAAGGTCCCCTGGCACTTGCCCCGGAAGGGTCTGAGTTCCCTCACCAATAATCACATTCCGCCGTCCTAAATTCCTCCTGCGTTTTTAACTGAATACATGAATTGTCACTTCTCCTTCCACGCCACTAACTAAACCAGCTTTGCAGTGGGGCTAGAACGGAACGGAGGCTGCATTTCCGTCGCAGAGGTGGGTGAAGCGCCCCCAACAGTACATGGTAAGTAAAGCACTCTGGGATCCCCGGACTGTCAGTAAGTGACATGAAGCGGAAAGTGAGGAATTAGAGCTGCGGGGGGAGTGGTTATTTTTTAGTTTAGAAAAGCACAGTAATGTACAGGACATGTGCTGAGACATAGCTAGGACTGCTCTGCCTACAGCCATCAGCCCTCTCCATGGCATGGGAATCAGCACTACTGTACCTGGTGACAAACTCTAAGGTCTCCACCTGTTATAGGAGGACTCTGATGCTTAAAATCCCTGACCCAGTGAAAGGAAATCCCAAGTATTTTAAAGCTGCCAAAACATGCACAGGAAACACATCAGTGTTAACAACTCTCCGTGCTGACACAGTTGCTCGCAGTGCTGTTCCAGGCCTTTGGTGAGCAGTACAGGGAAACGGATGGGAAAGGCACGCTCAGAAACAAAGAGCAGGGAAACAACAGTGGCTCTCCCTACACCATTTCCATGCTTGGGTCTGGTACCTACAGTCTCCTGCAGCAGCTTACCAGGATGCCAGATCTAACCCCCTCAATGTCCATTTACAAAACAAGTCAGCCTCTCCTCCTCCTGCTGTATCAAACCCAAATTCCCTCCATTAACTTCCATTCAGTACTGGCTAGGAGGCACTCAGTTCCAATCCAGCCCGGCTGCTCACTACAGCTGCATGGAAATCCTCCAGCAGAACAGTTCTGCATCAGGGATGGCAGATTCACCTAAACAGAAACGTCGCAAAGACAGTATGATTTTGACAAAGCTCCAACAGAATCCAGACAGGTATCCAGACAGCCAAGTCTCCTGCCACCTCACCCACCTAGCAACTCGGCAGCCCATCTGGCATGCTGCCAGGCACCCTGTACGTCCAGCCTCCTGCCTGGTGGGCTAATGGGGACCCAAGACCCCAGGAGTTTGGAAGCTGGTGTTTCCAGCTCCTCTTCAGCCCGCCAGGCAGAATTGTTTGGAAGGAAGGATCGCTAGGAAGAGAAGGAATCCACCTAACGAAGAGCGGGAAGCACCTCTTCACAGGCAGGCTGGCTAACCTAGTGAGGAGGATTTTAAACTAGGTTCGCCGGGGGATGGTGACCTAAGCCCGGAGGTAAGTGGGATACTGGGAGAAAACACAAGGAAGAGGGTGTAACAGGGGAGGCCTCCTGATTCATACTGAGAAAGTAGGGCAATCGGCTAGTTATCTTAGGTGCCTGTACATGAACGCAAGAAGCCTGGGAAACAAGCAGGACCAACTGGAAGTCCTGGCACAGTCAAGGAACTATGATGCGATTGGAACAGAGACTTGGTGGGGTAACTCACATGACTGGAGCACTGCCATGGATGGGTATAAACTGTTCAGGAAGAACAGGCCGGGGAGAAAATGTGGAGGAGTTGCACTGTATGTAAGAGAGCAATGTGATTGCTCAGAGCTCCAGTATGAATCTGGAGAAAAGCCTGTTGAGAGTCTTTGGGTTAAGTTTAGAGGCAAGAACAACAAGGGTGATGTTGTGGTGGGCATCTGCTATAGACCACCAGACCAGGAGGATGAGGTAGACGAGGCTTTCTTCCGGCAACTAACAGAAGTTTCCAGATCACAGGTCCTGGTTCTCATGGGGGACTTCATCACCCTGACATCTCCTGGGAGAGCAATATAGCAGTGAACAGACAATCCAGGAAGTTTTTGGAGAGTGTTGGGGACAACTTCCTGTTGCAAGTGCTGGAGGAACCAACTAGGGGCCGTGCTCCTCTTGACCTGCTGCTCACAAACAGGGAAGAATTGGTAGGCGAATTAGAAATGGGTGGCAACCTGGGCAGTAGTGACCATGAATTGGTCGCGTTCAGGATCCTGACAAAAGGAAGAAAGGAGAGCAGCAGAATACGGACCCTGGACTTCAGAAAAGCAAACTTTGACTCCCTAGGGAGCTGATGGGCAGGATCCCCTGGGAGGCTAATATGAGGGGGAAAGGAGTCTAGGAGAGCTGGCTGTATTTTAGAGAAGTCTTATTGAGGTTGCAGGAACAAACCATCCCGATGTACAGAAAGAATAGCAAATATGACAGGCGACCAGCTTGGTTTAACAGCGAAATCTTCAGTGAGCTTAAACACGAAAAGGAAGCTTACAAGAAGTGGAAATTTGGACAGATGGCATGGAAGGAGTACAAAAATATTGCTCGAGCATGCAGGGGTGTAATCAGGAAGGGCAAAACACAATTGGAGTTGCAGCTAGCAAGGGATGTGAAGGGTAACAAGAAGGGTTTCTACAGGTAGGTTAGCAACAAGAAGGTGGTAAGGGAAAGTGTGGGCCCCTTGCCGAATGGGGGAGGCAACCTACTGACAGATGACGTGGAAAAGGCTGAAGTACTCAATGTTTTTTTGTCTCGGTCTGCACAGACAAAGTCAGCTCCCAGACTGCTGCACTGGGCAGCACAGTACGGGGAGGAGGCGACCAGCCCTCTGTGGTGAAAGAACAGGTTAAAGACTATTTAGAAAAGCTGAACATGCACAAGTCCATGGGGCCGGATCTAATGCATCCGAGAGTTCTGAGGGAGTTGGCTGATGTGATTGCAGAGCCATTGGCCATTATCTTTTAAAACTTGTGACGATCAGGGGAAGTCCCAGACAATTGGAAAAAGGCAAATATAGTGCTCATCTTTCAAAAAGGGAAGAAGGAGAATCCAGGGAACTACAGACCAGTCAGTCTCACCTCAGTCCCTGGAAAAATCACGGAGCAGGGAGCCCAGAAATTCCTGGTCACCTCATTCGTGCAGAGGGACAAACCCCTGCCATCCAGGTGGAAGCTGCAGTGTGCTGCTTTATCACAGGGCAATCACCACTGCTCCAGCTTCCCTTTTTTTTTTTTTTTAAATATACCTACTTCCCTCTGGACAAGTAAAGGCACAAGCCATAGGAGAGACTTTAGAACAGCTTGCCATGGCGCTGGGGATCAGCAGAGAGCCTTGAGCTGAGGGCCCACACGGGCTCACTCTCTCTGCATGTATCTACGCTACCAGCACCACAGAGGCACAGTTGCAGCCATGGGGCTGGAGCGCAGACACTTGCTACAGCGACGGGCTTCCATTCCTACAGTAAACCCACTCGCTTGGTCAATGGTAGAATTCTTCCACTGGCCGAATGATGTCTACACTGGAGCTTAGACGGATTTAACCAGGTGTCTCCGGAGTGTGACTATTTCACACCCTGAGCTACATAGCTAAATTGACCTACGTTATAGGTGCAGGCAAGGCCTCTGGAAGAGGTTAGCACTTTCTCACAGGTTACCATAGAGTTTATTTTTCCTAAAGGGATTTATCAGCTCCAAGACACTTATTCTGCCTGGTATATTTAAGATCTCGGAGACTTTGTTTTTATGAACAGTCTGTTTTTGAAGCTAATGCTCCACAAACAAGTTAAAAGACTACTGCTGTGTTTTATGATGCAGTTTCTATTTGCACTCATTTGCAATGGGGTAGGGTTTGGTTGGTTGGTTGGTTTTTTTGGAGGGGAGAGTGGGGAAAGTTTCTTTGGGCCTTGTATATTCCAAGAAATAGTTTTTATGGGTTTAACAGGACTGTGGTTACATCAATTGGATTAAAAATCTGTTTTATTAGCAAAAAAAAATAAATCACACAGTTAGAACACCGCTCAGGAGAGCCTCATTTATTGTTAACATCCCACGGTCCCACATTGCACGTAACCACAGAGGAACGATGTGGCGGTGGCTTTTGAGGGTGACCTAGAGACGAAGCATGGGGGTGAAGCACTAGTTTAATTTATAGCCGAGAACATGAGCAGGACATGAATTCTGTTGCAAGCGCCTCTAAAAGAACCTTGTCATTTTCTGATTTATTTTTTTTTAAACGGATTCTTCAAAAATTAACATTGGTGTTTTAGTGGTTGCTTTTGGTTTAAACTGAAAACTGGAATCCTAGTGATAGGTGTGAGCCCTTGCTTATGCACTCTAACCGGTGGACAGAACAAGTAACAGAGAAAGCAGCACACACAGCATAACAACACGCCTAGCCCCACAATGTGCTTGCATCTTCTCTTCTCATGACAAGAGACCTAACCTGCAGCAAACTCCCGTTCCAGCTGACAACATTGCTATAGCAACCGAGCGGTGCTCCCTAGCAGCATCAGAAAAAATTTCATTACAGAAAACAGGGAACAAGACGTTCAGCCACCCAGACTCTCAGATAGCCCCAGTTTGTGCCAACCCTCCACCCCCCGCAAAAGCAAGACAAACACCAAACCATCAATGTTCTTAACCATCTAACTGCTGGCTGAGGAAAGGACTGAACAGCAGTGGGCACCTCTCTCTCCAAAGCGGTTTCTATTCGTTATTACAGATTGATTCCCCTCCTCTGCTTTCTTTCTGAGCTCTCAGGCTGGCGCCAGTCAGTGCGCCACAGAAAGGAGCATTATAAAGAAGAAGTGAACGCTCTGACAAGGCAAGGCTCAAAGAACAGGCCAAGAAGTTATTAAGCAGCATGCTCCTTTCCTATGGAGCAGACATTTTAAAACTCTCATGGACTTGGAGTCCACCCTCCCCAGCTCACAGCTGCCATGCTGGATTTGCGTCTCTAAAAGGAGCCAAGTCCTTGCGGCTGCTTCAGAGTTCCGCTTGTAGAGGCAACCGTGCTCCCAGGCAAAGTCAAGCCTGCCTCACGATTTAAAGCCAAGTTTTAAATCTGGGGACAGAGCGGTTACTCGCCAGCCTCTGCACACTAGTGGGATGTGTCCCTTCCCCGTAGAGCCCACAGGTGTGCCCAGGCAGAAGCAATGCACTGCAGGTACTGAAGAGTAACTCCTTTAAAAAGGACAGCTGGTGCACCTTGCCCGAAGAGGAGGAGAGACTGAAAGAGTGTACAACAAATAATCCAAGAGGAAAGATATGGAGACAAAAGCACAGACACAGATAGCTATCTGCTGCTCGGAATAAGTCCCTTCCACTTCCAGGAAGAACATTTTAAGATACACTTTCCTGGAACGTAGCAGAATTTGTCAAACTCCCACAAAACAGGCCAGGCCAGGCATGGTCTCTGGGATCCAAATCATTAGATGGAACAACTGCAGAGCGGGATGAAGGACGAGAGGCTTTCTGACACAAGAGAACTGGTGACACCAGTAAATGATACAGAGACTCCCATGCAACGTCCCAAGGAAGAATGTATCAATACTGACTGCGCAAGACAGGGCCATCAGTCTGACCTGAGCCTTGTCTGCATCTCTTCTAACCAATAGCTTGGCATAACTTAGCCCTTTGCTCCAGTCTAAGAGGAATGCACTGGTGATTGAGTCTGCATCCATTTCTGCTCTGGATTCAACACACTTTGCATTGCTGGTTGGTGTGAAAAGATCTACCAATGGAGTGTCACATTTCTTGAACACCTCTACTAACATCTGCTTAAGCAATCACTCATCCTGGTCCTGTAGCCTGAAACTTTTCTTGTAAGCTAGCACATTTTCTTTCCCAGATGAGTGGGCTAAGGGACACACCTGATAGACCAGGTACCAGTCCAGAGGGCCAGCAAAATGGCTGGGAGTGAGCACCTCCTTGCTTGATGATATTGAACATTGCTGTGATGCTGTATGTCAGTACTGGACCAATAACCCTTTTAATCATTGTCAGAAAGGACTTCAGAACCCACCTGATGGCTCCTACTTCCAGACCATTTACTTGCAGCTTGGCTTCCCATGTATTCCATCAAAAACATACCATCACATTTTGGACATGGGTCAGCCCAATCAGGGGCATCTGCTGAGACTCACATGGCTGGGGATGGAGGACAGAAATGAGCTCTCACTCAGCATACCGCCCTTAGCTACCACAGGGCGGCAAATTTAAAGTGAGGAATAACTACTGTTAATTTTTCCCTGGAGGACACTTGGAGGCAAGGAGTCAGACAACTGTTGGATTGGTTAGCCATCTCTAACCCAACCATTCGGTCACGGTGGGACTAAAAAGATTTTGCATTGCTTGGATGCAGTGGGCTGGCCATTCCATTGGAAAACTGCACAAAGGGACCATTAAAGGTGAACGGATTAAAACTGTGTTTGCACATCGCCTCGTACAACAGGGTCCCGGTCCATGACTTGGGATCCCAGGCACTACGGTAACACTAATACTAATTTAAAATTAAAAGTTAAAGAGCTTTAAATCCAAGTTACTAACCATACATGTTTAGAGTGACACTACGCCCCATGTTCTTCATAGAGATATTATTGTGATATGATTATGGCATAACTATCATGTATTTTATGCAAGATAAGGTCATGTACTATGTCATTGAAAAGGTTATGATTCACTGAATATGACTATCCTATTTGTATGCATGTATCATTTTGGTATCTGAAGTTAGGAATATTGTCTAGGCATCTGTTACAAATGTGTGAACACCCACTAGGCAGAATGCAATCAGTCTAGACGGCTGGCTGGGAAGGGCCATTAGGGAAAACAATAGGTCTTAGAAGATGCTAATCTCCCACTGGGGAGCCTTCCTGAGGACACCACAAACAGCCTCCAGGTCATGGCTGCTGTGTCCCTACAGGGACATGTGACCAAGTCACCCGGTACTGGACTCCATCTTGGAATACCAGTGTCTTTCCACGGAAAGGTTTGGGAAGTAAAATTGGAGACAAAGGGTTCCCGCCATATACAAAAGCTATTTAAGGAAGGGGAGTGACATCATCTAGGTTCTTCACTGACTCCCCGCCAAAGAAACTGCTGGAAACACCTGAGGAACAAAGGCTGGACTAGGGGAGAAGGGCTGAATTCAGGCTAGAGGGGTTTCTAGCCTGTGAAAGGAATACCTGGAGTTTTAAGCTGCAAGCAAGTGCAGCTTGCTCTCAAGAAACTCTGCAAACTGCCTAAAACAACATTTAGGGTGAGAATTTGCTAGTCATATCCAATCTCTTTAGTATATTAAGCTTAGATTGCGTTTTTGTTTATTTGCTAGGTAATCTGCTTTGATCTGTTTGCTATCCCTTATAATCACATAAGGTCTATGTTTTGTAGTTAATAAACTTGTTTTTGTTTTGTCTAAAACCAGTGTGTGGAAATCATAACTGGGGGCCGAAAGCTGTTGCATATCTTCCTCCACATTGAGGGAGGGGGCGAATTTCACGAGCTTATGCTGTACCGTTCTCTGTGCAGCACAAGACGGTATCATTTGGGGTTTACACTCCAGAGGGGGGCGGGAGGCGTGCCTTAGCAACTGGGAGGTGCCTTAGCTGAGCCTTCCCATGCAGAGCTGATCTCAGCATCTGTGTGAAGCTGGGTGTGTCCCTACCTGTATGTGTGCTGGAGGGGGCTTGCGGGCCTGTCACAGCAGTACAGTGTAAAGGGAGCCCAGGCTGGTGGGTCAGGCGGGCTCAGTGGTACCCCAGTTCCAGGTAGCACCCCGGGGGAACCCGTCACATAGAATTAATTCCTCATTCAGTTAAAAAGGATGTAATTTCCTGCTTCACTTGAAGGTACCTGCCCAGCCTCCACTCCCAAGTTTTCCTTGCTAAAGTCATTTAGGGTATGCCCACACTGCAAAGAAAAACCTGTGGCACCAAGTTTCAGAGCCCAGGTCAATTGACTCAGGCTCACGGGGCTCGGGCTGCAGAGCTAAAAATAGCAGTGTAGACATTTGACCTCTAGCTCCATCCCGGGCTCCGAGACCCACCCCCTCGTCAAGTTTCAGAGCCCAGGCTCCAGCTCAAACATCTACACTGCTATCTTCAGCCCCTGCAGCCTGAGCCAACTGACCTGGGCTCGGCGACTCGGAACCACAGTCCTTTATTGCAGTGTAGACATACCGACACTCCTGGGAGTGTGAGAAATGCAGCTCCCCGCACTGTGGTTTTGGTGGTTGTAACACCATTCTCTGCTTCATGAAAAACACAGAACTCTTTGTGCCGTTCAGCATCATTTCAGGATCCCATAACCTTAACTTGTTGAGACACCCCGCCAGTAATCCACAGATGAAAGACTGCTGACAGAGTAAAAACGCATCGAATGGTACCGCTAACTAGGCCCCCCTTTCCGAAGAGGGCTCCAAATTTTGAGCTGCCCAGCCTCACTCCATAAGTGTTTGAGGGACAGGAGTCCTGGCACTGCCACTCTCCCTGGAGGGAAGGAAATGGGAACTCTCTTATTCACTCCCGTGAGTGGGTGTGGAATGTCTCCATTTTTCACATTTAACCAAGACCCCTTTTTGATCGGGGTGCTGCATACACAGAACCATAGACACGTAGGGTGGAAGGGACCTCGAGAAACCATCAAATCCAGCCCACTGCCCTGAGTCAGGACCAAGTGAACTTAGACCATCCCTGACAAGTGTTTGTCCAACCTGTTCTTAAAAATCTCCAATGACCGGGATTCCACAAACTCCTTTGGAAGCCTGTTCCAGAGCTACCCTTAGAGTTAGAACGTTTTTTCTAAATTTAACTTAAAATCTCCCTTGCTGCATATTAAGCCCATTACTTCTGGTCCTGCCTTCAGTGGACATAGAGAACAGCTGATCACCATCCTCTTTATAACGGCCCTTAACATATTAGAAGACTGTTAGCAAGTCCCCTTTAGTCTTCTTTTCTCAAGACCAAACATGCCTAGATTTTTTAACCTTTCCTTATAGGTCAGGTTTTCTAAACCTTTTCTTATTGTTGTTGCTCTCCTCTGGACTCTCTCCAATTTATCCATATCTTTCCTTAAGCGTGGCGCTCAATATTGGACACAGTACTCCAGTTGAGGCCTCACCAGTGCTGAATAGAACAGGATAATTACCTCCCCGTCTTACGTACAATACTGATCTTAATACATCCCAGAATGATCTTAACCTTTTTCACAACTGCAGGACATTGTTGACTCATATTCAATTTGTGATCCACTACAACCCCGAGACCCTTCCCAACAGTACTATCACCTAGACGCTATTCCCCATTTTGTAACTGTGCATTTGATTTTTTCTTCCTAAGGGCAGTATTTTGCACTATCTTTATTGCTTTCATCTTGTTGATTTCAGACCAATACTCCATTTTGACAAGGTCGTTTTGAACTCTAATCCTCTCCTACAAAGAGCTCACAACACCTCTCAGCTTGGTCTCAGCTGCAAATTTTATAAGCATACTCTCCACTCTATTATCCAAATCATTAATGAAAACATTGAATAGTACCAGACCCAGGCCTGATCCCTGCGAGACCCCACTAGATGAGATCTCCCCATTTGACAGTGAACCATTGATAACTACTCTGAGTATGGTCTTTCTGTGACCCTAGCAGCCTCCCAATGCAAGAGGGCAAAGGGCTCACTGCCGAGAGTTCTAGATGGCCTAACCAGTTCAGTGTACCCCACCGCATGAATATCATAACCTGCATCTAAAAGGCCTCAAGTAGGATATCAATAGAAAGCTAATAACATACTGATCATTAACATTATTGTGGGGTATATGTATGGAGGACAAATGCAAAATTACAAACATGTTGGGAATTATGTTCTTAAAGTGTGTCTGCCAGGCAGGGCTCAAGTTACCCCTCCCTAGACAAAGGAATATGGTTCTGCCACCTTGAAGGTACTTCCAAAGTACATTAAGAAACGATGGGAATGCATTTACAGAGAAGGTAAACAGAACCATCAAGCTAACAAGGGAAGAAGATAACTACTCAGCATCACAGCAGTGCCAGGAGATTGGCGGAACAGATCAATCTGCATTTTAGCAAACACCAGCAGTGGAAGAAAGCAGCATGAAACTTCCCTCACCACAGACTCCACGTCATCTTTCTCACGGCTTGAATGAACTTTACTTTGCGGGGTAACCATCAGAAGAATCTATTTCAAAGGTTCACTGGACTATACAAGGGGCAGAGACCCCAAATTATCTTTCACCTAAGACAACAATGGAATGGAGCACTTTGGACTTTAGGGGGCATCCTGGCCAAGGGGGTGGTCAGCCATCTTGCTGGAAGGTAGTGTGGTGAGAATCTGACCTTGAACCAAAACTGTAGTATTGTTAAGTCTTAGGCTCTAGAAAGAGTTTTTCACTTTTATTTGCTTGTAGCCATTTCTCACTGCCCTTTATACTTGAACTCGCTCACAATTCTCTCTCCTTTTGTTAATAAACTTGTTTTAATTTAATCTAAACAACCCAGTGCTGTCTTTGAATTGAGGTGATAGCCTGACTCCGGTTGAAGCGAAAAGCTGGGCACTTTGTCTCTTCAGAGGAGCACATGAACCTTATTGCTTTGAATGGCCCAGGAAAGGGCTGGACGTTGCAGAGCACACGGTTTGGGGGAAATGACAGGGGGCACTGGGGCATCTTCCAGGTGTAACCAAAGCTGCTAGAAGCCAGAATGTGGCTCTGGTGCAACAAGCAGGCTGCTCCAGTCGGAGCTGCTGGCCGAGGGTGGTTTATCACACAGATACTCAGTGCACAGTGCACGCTTGTACGCTGGCAGGGAGCAGCCAAACAAGGGAGCTACCGCAGCAAAACACTTTAAGGCAGAGTTACAGGGCAAGTCTATATCACATCCCAGAATGTGACATCCACCTTAGAGTCATTCCATCTAGACCACATTTCCCTAGTTTGCTTATGAGAATGTGTCAAAAGCCTCACTAAAATCAAGATATATCACCATCTATTGCTTCGCTCACCCCAATCTACTAGGCCAGTAACTCTGTCAAAGAAGGAAATTAGGTTGGTTTGGCAGGATCTGTTCTTGACAAATCCATGCTGGCTATTCCTTATCTCCCTATTATCCTCTAGGTGCTTACAAATAGATTGTTTAATCA
Organism: Emys orbicularis; assembly: GCF_028017835.1. Lineage (NCBI taxonomy): Eukaryota > Metazoa > Chordata > Testudines > Emydidae > Emys > Emys orbicularis. The sequence continues at coordinate 146,133,146 of NC_088687.1, read as the reverse complement.
TTTGTTCCAGTATCTTTCCAGGTATCAAAGTTAGGGTGACTGGTCTATAATTGCTCAGGTCCTTTGTTCTCCCTTTTAAAGGCAGGTACTATGTCTGCCCTTCTCCAGTTTTCTGGGGCCCCACCTGTCCTCCAGGAGTTCCCAAAGGTAACTGCTAGTGGTTCTGAGATTGCTTCAGCTAGTACTCTAGGATAAATTTCATCAGGCCTTCCCAACTTGAAAACATCTAACTTATCTAAATATTCTTTAACCTGTTCTTTTCTTTTTTTGGTTTGCATTCCTTCTCCGTGGTTGTTAATATTATTTGTGTTGAATATCTGGTCACCATTAAGCTTTTTAGTGAAGACTGAAACAAAATGGGCATTAAACCCTTCCGCTTTCTTGATGTCATCAGTTATTGGCTCATCTTCCCTGCTAAGTAGAGGACATACACTTTCTTTTGTCTGTCTCTTACTTCTATTGTATTTAAAGATCGTCTTCTTATTGCATTTTTTGACCCTTGCTAGGTGTATCTCATTTTGTGTGTTACATGCTTGTGCTATTCTTGCTATCAACAATCAGCCCATGTTTCCACTTTTAGTAGTATTCTTTTTTGATTTTCAGGTCATTAAAGAGCTCCTGATGAAACCACATTGGCCTCTTACTATTCTTTCTATCTTTCCTTCACATCAGAATAGTTTGCAGTTGTGTCTTTAATAACATCTTCTTGAGAAACTGCCAGGTCTCCTGAACTCCTTTTTCCCTTAGACTTTTTTCCGCATAAGACCTTAACTACCAGTTCTCTGAGTTTGTTAAAATCTGCTTTTTTGATGTCCACTGTCCTTATTCTGCTGCTTTCACTTCTTCCTTTCCTATGAAACACGAAATCTATCATTTTAGGATCACTTTCACCCAAAATTGCCTTCCAGCTGGAGATTCGCGATCAATTCCTCCCTGTGGGTAAGAACCAAGTCTAAAATGGCTGTCCTCTTGGTTATATCCTCCACTGTCTGGAACAAAAAGTTGTCCCTGATACATTTCAAGAACTTATTGGCTATGTTGTGTTTTGCCATATTACTTTTCCAACAGATGATTGGGTAGTTAAAATCCCTCATTCCTATCAGGTCTTGTCTTTTGGATATTTCTGTTATTTGTTCTAGGAATGCCTCATTCATCTTCTTTTCCTGACTTGGTGGTCGATAGTAGACCCCTACCATGACATCACCCCTATTTTTTACCCCCTTTATCTTTACCCACAGACTCTCAACTGGTCCGTCTGGATCTCAGAACAAGTGTATATATTCTTGGTGTAGAACACCTGCTCCCTTTTACCCTGCCTGTCCTGCCTGAACAAGCTGTACCCCTCTATACCAATATTTCGGTCATAAGACTTAACTGCCATCAAGGACTGACTGGGTGGGGTAAGTCATACGTTAGTTTGTGGACTAATACTTCTAGTTCTTCCTCTTTACTCCCCATACTCCTTGAATTTGAACAAATTCCCCCATGGATTCCCTCTGATTTCTCCTTTGACCCTATTGCAATTTTCCATGTCCCCCACAACATCTAGCCCTCTGTTAAGGTCACCGTTATCTATTCTATACTTATCTGGGGGCTTTTGTCACCTATCCCCTTTGAACCTAGTTTAAAGTCCCCCTCATTAGGCTGATGACTCAATAGCAGCAGCCTGGCAAGCACAGACCAGACCACGCTGCCAGGAGGAAAAACATACCTGTGACTGTCGCACAAAGATGCCGTGATTCTCTTCACAGGTGAAATACTTCCTGCCCTGCACAATGCCATCGTTCTTGCCCTTCGCGTCATCCAAGATGACTCCAACCCACTTTCCTGTGGCGAACAACGTGGCTCCAACATATGCCACTGTCCCACGGTGTCCCTTTCCGATGACTTCCACTCGGGAGCCCACTTTCAAGGGCTTGCCACTAGCTTCCACACTCATCCTGGTTCCGGCACTTGACGCCTAGAGGAACAGCAGGAAAATAAAAATGTCAGCAAGTGAACATATGAAGTTACTCACTATTTAGGAGACTGAAATCTCATTCTCAGTTCAGCTGAAAACAACCACCACGTTTGATGTGACCTACGTGAGGACAGCATGCGTCTTCCATTTTAGGATTTTGCCTGGAGTCAGATGAGGTGGAGGAAAAGGTTTTGAGCAAAGTAGGCCAGTCATCATAAGAGTCATTTCTACATTTTGTTATTTTCAGAAGCAAACATAATATATGCCCTCACACCTTGGGGCTGTCACAAGCATTAAAATCACGCACACCAGCAAAGCCTCTGAAATATTAATTACTGCTCCTATTAGTTTTTAATACACACCCTAAGCACATATACAGTATATATTTTTGGAAGATCCATTCAGTGGCTTTGGGAAAGACCAATATGAAGCAGCAGCCCTTTAGCAAGTCACCATATACATCTGACACTGTGACAGACGGTCACAGATCATCTTCCAGTGCGGGAAGCACAGGATCACGGTCTCAGAAGAGACGATTTTATCTCCCTGCTCCTAGCCTCTAGCATTAGAGGCCCCTATAACCAGGGCTGTTGGGTTTGTGAACCCTCCTCTTCCACAGCATCATGCTTTCCTACCTCTCCTCAAAGAGACATGGCTGGTCCATGTCTGATATTTGATAACTAGCAGCCATATCTGTGTGGATTTAGGAGACCACCTCTGGGCCAGGAGCACCCATTCACAGCTTTACTATAGCTCCAAATCAGGCACTAAGCAGTTAATCAGAAAATACAGACATTAAACTCTCATTATGTTTTCAAGACATTCAGTATCCTCCTAATTACCCATCCACGCTTGTTAAAGTCTAATGTGCACTACTGCATTTTTAAGTTGTCATCATCTCAAACCTATATCTTCTGCCTAGGTACAACAAAATGCATTCCAAGATTCACTTCTGGTGCAGAGAATAAGGCCATGGGTGTAAGCAATTCCATAAATGAAGTGTTTTACACACTCAGAATCTTACTAGAAATACACACGTGTTAATGTAACTGTGAAGCACATGCCTCCATTTTCAATTTACTTTTCCAGGGGCTGTGGGCCCCCTCCGTTCTACTGTTGGGCGAGATGTCACTCACTGAAAAGCAGAGTTCCATCTCTATTAATACCACCTGCCTAGACGATAATGTTGCTGTCACATTTCAGTGGCCTCTCCAGGCACTCATACTGTGTTCAGGACAAAAAGGAGTCTAAAGCTTTACACAGTTAACTGCTATCAGAAAGACTCCATAATATAAATGCTTACACACCACTTCAAGTAATCCTTAGCATATAGGGGTTCTGAAGAAAAACGTTCGTAAACAAGAAAGAAACTGACGTGGGAAGAAAGGGAACGGATCATAAACAGAAAATGCCTCAGCCTCATCCGTATTCCAGTAGCTCTGGTAACCTGCAAGGTATTATTCTATTTGACTGAAGAAGCAAATATTACTTAACAGACAAGTCCACAGGCAGTTGCATCCATCTTCTAGTGTAAAGAAATAAACTTGCAGCTCAGCCAATTGCGAGCCTGAGTTTCGGGGGCTCCTTATGCAAGCGACACGATATTTATACTTCCATTTGTTATTCTAGTGATGTGACATTCTGTTACAGAAACAGCAAACCCCAGGTTAGGCTCCAGCTTGGCCTAGCGACCGGAGTTTTCTTCCAGATCATGAAGCTGTACAGACAGTATTAACCACCATGCTTGATTTGTAAACATTATACCAGGGCCCTGATCTGATGAAACAGACAGATTCCTAAACCCAATTCATAGTCATTCATCGGGCCAATGAGCCAGGCCAGGGGTGGGCAAACTACGGCCCGCGAGCCGTTTTAAGTCAGCCCACGAGCTCCCACTGGGGAGTGGGGTCTGGGGCTTGCCCCGCTCCGGGGTTCCAGCCAGGTCGGGGGCTGCACCACGAGGCTCCCAGAAGCAGCCGCATGATCCCGCTTCGAGGGTTGGGGGCCACGCCATGCGTAGGAACCGGAGAAGGGACATGCCACTGCTTCCGGGAGCTGCTTGAGGTAAGCGCCACTCGGAGTCTGCATTCCTGAGCCTCAACCCACGCCCCAACCCCCCTGCCCCAGACCTGATCCCCCTCCCGCTCACCAAATCCCTCGATCCCAGCCCGGAGCACCCTCCTGCACCCCAAACTCCTCATCCCCTGCCCCACCCCAGAGCCCTCACCCCCACCCCAATTCTGTGAGCATTCATGGCCCACCATACAATTTCTATTCCCTGAAGTGGCCCTAAGGCCAAAAAGTTTGCCCACCCCGGGCCAGGCTGTCAGGGCCAGAGCCTTCAAGAGTTTTCTTGGCTAAAATCTGTTAAATAGAATTGATGACCTGAAATGACCTTAATTTCTCCAGATTGGAGACCTCACAGCTCATGTGACCACCTCATGAGAGACATAAGTTCTCTTACAAGTTGAGCTTTCATTTTACAAAAGAGCTTTCAGCTGGAACTCCCCTCTCTGATACACAGAAATCCATAAACCAATGGTGCCCCAACCCTCAATAGGAGCATGGACATCAATTGTGTAGGTCAGCCTGTTACAAACCATTTCTGTTAGCTATACAGACAGGAGGACAATCCCTGCTGGAAAGGGTAGAGAACGGAAGCTAAAATCAAGATGAATGAATGGAATTCTAGAGCACTTGTCACATCAGCTCCAGCGATATGTTGGGAGAAGGGCTGAAGAGATTTTTGCTTTGCGGTTTCATTAGTAAGCGTGCCTCTGAAGGAAGGACTAGGACTTGTGGGCCTCCTGGATAAAAGCATGTTCTCAGGAGGGGCATTCCAAAACACAAGGACAGAGGGAAGATGTGGAGATAAGTGCATGAGGAGGACATGAACAAGACAATTATCCAACTTAGCAAGAGTGAAGGGAACAGCCAAGCTGGACACCACCAAAGCATCAAGCAGATGAAAGCCAGTGAAGGAATATGAAGAAAGGCCAGATGTGGCTGGAATGAAGGAAAGGTATATTACGCCTGCATTGTTCTGGATGCATTCAAGTGGGACAAGGGAGCAGGAAGTTATGGTACTCAAGGTAGTTTAAAAGGTGACCTGCAAAGGTTTTTAAATTCTCTTTCCCTAAAACTATTTTATTATGTATAAAGATTACCTGAATAGTTGATGTTAAAACAAGTGTTTTTACTTCCTTTTATGTTAGCAAGATCATGAATGTCAAGTCTGGGTTTGCTGGAGGAATTTGTGAGAATCTCAGATATTTACTGTGAGCTCCCAAAACCTTAATTGAAAGGGTGAGAGTGTTTAATCTTGAACAGATACCCTTTCTCCAAAGCATTCATTAGGCATTGGAGTAAAGCAGGTATTAACAAAAACAAGAGTTTTAAGCCATCTGATTAAACAGCCAATCCCAGTCACTATCTATGTTTTATTAGTTCTCTGACCACCATAGACTCTTCCAGGGTAGAAGAGACCTGACCTTTTAATGGGGGGGAAAAAGTAGAGTCTCTTAAAAAAAATCACACAAAAGCCTTCTAGCCCTGCTTTCCACATCATAAACCGGGAAACAAAATGGCAGATGAAATTCAATGTTGATAAATGCAAAGTAATGCACATTGGAAAACATAATCCCAACTATACATATAAAACGATGGGGTCTAAATTGGATGTTACCACTCAAGAAAGCTATTGGAGTCATTGCAGATAGTTCTCTGAAAAACATCCACTCAGTGGCAGTCAAAAAAAAGCAAACAGAATGTTGGGAATCATTAAGAAAGGGGTAGATAATAGGACAGAAAATATCATATTGCCTCTATATAAATCCATGGTACACCCACATCTTGAATACTGCATGCAGATGTGGTTGCCCCATCTCAAAAAAGATATATTGGAATTGGAAAAGGTTCAGAAAAGAGCAACAAAAGTGATTAGCGGTATGGAACGGCTTCCATATGAAGGAAAGATTAATAAGACAGGGACTTTGCAGCTTGGAAAAGAGACCACTAAGGGGGACCATGATAGCGGTCTATAAAATCACGACTGCTGTGGAGAAAGTGAATAAGAAAGTGTTATTTACAACTTCTCATAACACAAGAACTAGGGGTCACCCAATGAAATTAATAGGCAGCAGGTTTAAAACAAACAAAAGGAAGTATTTCTTCCCACAATGCACAGTCAACCTGTGAAACTCCTTGCCAGAGGATGCTGTGAAGGCCAAGACTATAACAGAGTTCAAAAAAGACCTAGATAAGTTCATGGAGGACAGGTCCATCAGTGGCTATTAGCCAGGATGGGCAGGGATGGTGTCCCTAGCCTCTGTTTGCCAGAAGCTGGGAATGAGCGACAGGGGATAGATCACTTGATGATTACCTGTTCTATTCATGCCCTCTGGGGCACCTGGCACTGGCCAGTGTCGGTAGACAGGATACTGGGCTAGATGGACCCAGTATGGCCGTTCTTACGTTCTTATAAAGAGGGGGTGCGTGGACAGAAAGCACATGCCCAATTTTTTTATCCTTTGAAAATCACCTTTTCAGACCAACATGCTGCTTTAAGAATTAGCAGCAAGCTCCATGCTACACTCAACACAGGCAAACACCCTTATTGATCGGATTGGAAATTTCAGAGCATCTCACTTCAAACCCATTTAGACATTGATTCCTGCCTGTGACGTTATTGATATAATCTGGAACCATATAGATCATTGTTGCAACCAAGGTCCTGTAGTGGCACCCAAATCTTGTATAAAGGGGGTCAAATGGGGTGTCTAAGACAAGGTTATGGATTACTGGTTATAATTATGCTGTCTATATGTGTCTTTCAGTGTTATAGTTGAAGTTATGAATATTGGCTCTATACTGTCTGTATTGCAAACTTATGCTATGCTTCTGGGTGACATCCCAGACAAGCTGGTGTTAGCTCTGCCTAGCCTGCTTGATGGCCCATTAAGAACCATCAGCTATACAATGGACTCATTGAGAAAAGGCAAATATGCCTTGAGACTCAGCAAAGTATGCAGGGACTGGCCCATGTGACTCCAGACTCCATTTTGCTGTAATTTTCCACAGTAAGAACAAAGGGGTGTTCTTACACCTGGAAAAGACTATATAAGGCTGATGCCTCATCTCCATTTTAATAACAGGAGTACTTGTGGCACCTTAGAGACTAACAAATTTATTAGAGCATAAGCTTTCGTGGGCTACAACCCACTTCTTCGGATGCATATCAATCCTGCTTCTTACCTCTGGAGGAACTTTGCTACAAGCTGAAGCTTTGAACAAAGGACTGAGGACCCATCCCAGCGGGGGATGTATTCCAGAGACTTGATTTGAACCTGCAGTTTATTCTATCGCTGCTGCAAGCCTGAACCAAGAACTTTGCCATTACTGTATGTAATTGATCCCATTTAACTGATTCTAACTCTCATCTCTATCTTTTTCCTTTTATGAATAAACCTTTAGATTTTAGATTCTAAAGGATTGGCAACAGCGTGATTTGTGGGTAAGATCTGATTTGTATATTGACCTGGGTCTGGGGCTTGGTCCTTTGGGATCAGGAGAACCTTTTTCTTTTACTGGGGTCTTGGTTTTCATAACCATTTGTCCCCATAACGAGTGGCACTGGTGGTGATACTGGGAAACTGGAGTGTCTAAGGAGATTGCTTGTGAGACTTGCGGTTAGCCAGTGGGGTGAGACCGAAGTCCTCTTAGTCTAGCTGGTTTGGTTTGCCTTAGAGGTGGAAAAAACCCCAGCCTTGGGCTGTAACTGCCCTGTTTGAGCAATTTGTACTGAGTTGGCACTCTCAGTTGGGTTCCGCCAGAACCGCATTGTCACACTGCCACAGTCACTTCCTTCCTTTTCAGTAGAAGAGGGGGCACTCAACCAAGAGAAAGAAAGGGCCTTTTCCCAAGTTGAATAAGCTCCTCCTGAGATTGCCGCTAACCAACCCTTGCAGTAGCAAGAAATGAATTCCACAGATTTTACTGGAGAAGAACTTGTAAGATTTCATACAGGTCTGTATCTAGCTAGCTTTTTATACAGCGCTCATCACCATGTAGCCGAGTGCCTTAGCACGGCACCTAAGCAACTGGAGAAACCCAATGCCCAGATGAGAAGAGAGTTAAGAGTCTCTAGAATGTTCTGGTTTCCTGATTATTCTTACACACAAACAAGCTACTGAAAGAATACATTTGCAGAACAGAATTATTTTCTGTAATGTTATAAAAGGAAAAACTATGGCCCTTTCTTATGTACATTACCAGACCAAAATACGTTAAAATTAACTGACTCCAGTTTGGTGTACAGAAAGCTAACTGACAAGTCAGGACATTCCCGCCTTGCCTTTCAAAGGTCTTTTTCTCACCAACTGCCACAATCTTCACTGCTAAGGAAAGGAAGACTTTGCATTTCTTTGCTACATATCTAGTCATCCATGTAACGCATCTGAAGGTTACTTTTAAACTGGTATAACTTTATTGAAACCAATTTCCCGCGAACCATAAAACAAACATCTCTCTAAAATCCTCTGTGAGGGAGATAAATCCCTTTCTGTCCACTATATCTAGAGTCTATGTATACCGTCTCTCTCTGTTGTTTCGGAAGCCACTTCCATGAATACCATCTTTTCTACAAGGTTACTATACGTACTGTCGTATGCAGATGCAGTAATTCCCTAGCATAGCGGTAAACCTATTAAATCATCCAGGCCATCTCAACTGATGGACAGGTGAACTGGTTGAGCTAAGTTTCTTTTCCATTTCTGACTTCTTGGACAGATAATTCACTGCTGAGGCATTAGGCTCATATCAAATCTTTCAACTTTTAAACTCAGAAACCCTGAAGTCCTAGTGGCTTTGCTGATCATCCACCGGGAATTTTCCAAAATCAGTAAAATCCCCCAATCCTAATATGAGGTCTGTAACTTTTCTATTCCACTGTAAAACAACTATTCTTGAAATCTGATTGCTGACTTTTTTTTCGTGGTCTTTTGCAAATCAGTTAAGCTTTTTGGGTGACATTTTGCTGTCTCCGAGATCACTGGGGTTGGTTTGGTGTAAGTGAGGGTTGAATTTGGCCTTTTGCATCTCAGCTACCCCCCAGTAAAGTGGGGGTAATACCTGCATACTTCATGGTGAGACTATAAAGCTAAATTAAGATTTGTAAGCACTACATCACTTCTAAGAGTTAATTAAAAAAAACAAGCTTATAGCACTTCAGTAATTGAAAATAGTGAACAGGGCCGGCTCCAGGGTTTTGGCCGCCCCAAGCAGCCAACCCCCCCCCCCCCCCCCCAAAAAGCCGCGATCGCGATCTAAAAAAAGCCGTGATCGCGATCTGCGGCGCCAATTCGGCGGGAGGTCCTTCACTCCCAGGCGGAGTGAGGGACCGTCCGCCGAATTGCCGCCGAATACCTGGACCTGCCGCCCCTCTCCAGAGCGGCCGCCCCAAGCACCTGCTTGAGAAGCTGGTGCCTGGAGCCGGCCCTGATAGTGAATAAGGAATTGAGAAAGTGAATAAGGAAAAGTTATTTACTTGTTCCCATAATATAAGAACTAGGGGCCACCAAATGAAATTAATGGGCAGCAGGTTTAAAACAAATAAAAGGAAGTTCTTCTTCACACGGCGCACAGTCAACTTGTGGAACTCCTTACCTGAGGAGGTTGTGAAGGCTAGGACTATAACAAGGTTTAAAAGAGAACTAGATAAATTCATGGAGGTTAAGTCCATTAATGGCTATTAGCCAAGATGGGTAAGGAATGGTGTCCCTAGCCTGTGTTTGTCAGAGGGTGGAGATGGATGGCAGGAGAGAGATCACTTGATCATTACCTGTTAGGTTCACTCCCTCTGGGACACCTGGCATTGGTCACCGTCAGTGGACAGGATACTGGGCTGGATGGACCTTTGGTCTGACCCAGTATGGCCATTCTTATGTTCTTAAGTAATTGATCAATTAAAAAGGGCAAAATTCATTCCTAGCTTCACCCTCCCCCCATCTCCCTTACCTTCTTCCCTGCAATGTCCCTTCCTTTATCAAATCCACTCCCAACAAAACCCTAACCAAAACATTCAAGTGAAACCAAAATCATGGAATTACCGTGACATTTGCAGGCCACCATATTGTTCACTCTGCAGAAATGTTACATTCCTTCCCTCCATCCATTTGTCTGTCTTGTCTATTTACACTTCAAGATAGTGACTGACTTATTCTGTTTGTACAGTCCCCAGCACAATGGTGTATTGAACCTAGTCGGGGCCCCTAAATACATTAGCTACAGATATTAAATGGACTGTTTTATCGGTGTTTCCAGATACTGTACAATTTAGCAAGAATTCTATTTTTGATCAGTTCCAAATACTAGTTTTATCTAAAACATTTGATTTAGTTATTTAAGCAACAGCTGCATCCGATGGCCTCAGTTCTGAAGGTATACTTAAGATGTACTCTCCCTCACATCTGAACTGAATGGTATTTGCTATTAAGTTTTTAATTAATAAAATGGCATCTAGGAAGAGTTTTCCCTTAATTTGCTTCATTTTTCATTCTGTATTAATGCACTTGCATGAAACTAACTTGCATGAAAATAGTGCATCAGTTTCTGAGTTTATTTCTCATTGGAAGTCAATAGTTGGTTGCTGTAATTATTAACACAGCTGTCAATTGGTGTCATAGGGGTATGTGGCACCTCAAGTGATTAATAACCCAAGACACTCACATCATTCATGCAAGTGTCATCAGCACCAAATGAGGGAAGAGAAAAAATTAAATTATACCTGGGGAAAAGAGGGATAGCTCAGTGGTTTGAGCATTGGCCTGCTTAACCCAGGGTTATGAGTTCAATCCTTGAGGGGGCCATTTAGGGATCTGGGGCAAAAATCTGTCAGGGGATTGGTCCTGCTTTGAGCAGGGGATTGGACTAGATGACCTCCTGAGATCCCTTCCAACCCTGATATTCTGTGATTCTAAATGAATGGGTTTCACAGTTTATGAGGTACCAGATGTGCCTTTATTTTTTTTAATCAGTTCACACAGCAAAGTTTCATTGTCAAACTAGTAAGAAAGTAGATTAGAAACTTGATGGCATGCCCATGCTGCCAGGAGTCCCCAAACATGTCAGGTTTGCAAGTTGTAGCTCAAAAAAGCCTATTTTAAATTTACAAACCTATTGTCATCAGTTTGGACACAGCAAGAACTTCTCACAATGGAAATTTCCACCCTGACCAATGCAGTGCTCTACTCTAAATATATTCCAAAGGTTCCTTTTAAAAAGGGAACTTTACTACTGGCACAGTTTACCAAAACTGATAAGCTACAAAGAATTATGCTCCAAAATCCAGAAGCTCCGTCCTGCAGGCTAATTCCAACACTGAAGCAGCCAGCAGCCTAGCCAAACTACTACCCCACCAGAGCTTCTGAAATGCTAATAGATAGCTGTAACAAACCCAAAACCTGCTAAGCTGGAATGGCAGCAACAAGGTTTTCTGCAAAGCAAAGTTCACAAGCCTCCCACTGAATCCACCCTACAGGAGCTTCCCTACAGCAAACACCTGGAAAACTGATTTTCAGAGGCTCATTTAGCTCCTCTCTCAAGTTACCACTGACACTGGAGGATACTGCGAACAGGTCTGTGGTCAGTCCGATGGAAATACACCGCTACCTCGATATAACGCTACCCGATATAACACGAATTCGGATATAACGCGGTAAAGCAGTGCTCCGGGGGGGCGGGGCTGCGCTCTCTGGTGGATCAAAGCAAGTTCAATATAACGCGGTTTCACCTATAACGCGGTAAGATTTTTTGGCTCCTGAGGACAGCATTATATCAAGGTAGAGGTGTATAATTTTTCACTCAGAACAGTTAGACAAGAGAAGCTACGTGTGGTCCCAGAAGTTACAGACTAGCACAGGGATCGGCAACCTTTGGCACGCAGCCCGCCAGGGTAAGCCCCCTGGAGGGCCGGGCCGGTTTGTTTACCTGCCGCATCTGCAGGTTCAGCCGATCGCGGCTCCCACTGGCCGCGGTTTGCCACTCCAGGCCAATGGGGGCTGCGGGAAGTGGCGCGGGCCGAGGGATGTGCTGGCAACAGTCACTGGCAACAGGGGAATGACCCACCCCCTTAAGTTTTCACCAATTGAAACAACTTCCACAGCCAGGACAATTCAATTGCACTTTCTTAAATTACAGATTGTGCTAAGAACAAGTGGAAAATGTACAATTTCCCCTACTGCAGAGCATGGGAAATAACCCCTAACTACACAAACCCAAATCTTTGAATGTTAATTTCCATCTAAGTTCTGAATGACAATCTCGTCTCCAGGCTGGGCCATACCATTGGACTTCATTGCTCAGTAAAAGGACATTTTCAGGTAAGTACAGATACATTTTCCTATTCTCCAGTGTGCTAAGGTTCACAGATCTGCTACAATGCGATTTTCACAGCAGCATGCCCCCACTATCATCCTTTAAATATGGACATCCAAAATGAGATATATTACACGTCCTCCATCTTCTCCTGGGTACTAAGGTGTGGAGAGTGCTTCTGCCAAAAAAAATGACACTGGCTAAAGATTGGGTGGCCAATATGTAAAGTTGGGGTGAATTTAGGCATTGATGGCCATGTGGCAACCTAGCAGATCTCAGTGTAAAAGACGTAACTTCTCTGCACTACGATCATCCGTGCTCTTAAGGAGCATACTTTGATGATTAGGGATATTATTTCTTGAATTTACCGTGGGAGCGAATGCTACAAGTACTGAATTACAAGTACAATAGCAGTGGCACCAACTGGGGAGAGGGGAGAAGATGACGCAGACACCAAGATTTTTGCACTTGCTCATAGTTCCATAGGCTGCAGAGCCCAGGGGGGCCACGCCCACCCACTTTTAAGCAGTGATCCTGTACTAAATCAGTACAGCTGCTGCCAGAGTAGTCCAAAGCATCGCTCCAGCTGTGTGGTTACAACGCCAAGTTTCAGTGAATGATGTTGTGACCTGGTGCATGGGGTCGCAACTCAACTTGGGCTCCAGATAGAGGGGTGGCTGGGCCAACAGTGTTGTAACCAGACGCCCAGGACATCTGTTCCTGTACAGCAGAGCACAGGGGAGTCCACGGACAACTCGCCTCTTGGTGGCACCAGCCCATGTGCCGTGCTGGCGAGAGGGGAAACTCCCTTGCCGAGGGAGACCCAAAGTCCCTACAAGAGCAGTGGGGACAAGTGGGAACCAGAAGGGGGTCCTGGATCAGAATTTGCCTTCTCCCCCCCACTCCAAAATATCTGAATTGCTGCCTGAATTCTTGTCTCATCTGAGAAAGCTCCCAACTTCAAAACCCAGCTGATCAGAACTGGGTGATGCATGGTTTCATTCATTCCCTGGAATTTCCAGGGGTTTCTTGAGAACAGGAATGTGACAAAGCTGTTCCTGCGATTCTTGCACAGTACTATGGATTACTGCCTCTGGCTACTCTCCAGGGACCTCACTTTAACCAAAGCTGCAGGGAACAATTTACTCCCAAAATAAGAGAGCCTGGCACCGATCTGTGTCTACCTGCAGACAGGGCTGGTTCGGAGTCAGAGCTCTGAAGTAACTGAGAGCAGCTGCTGACCTTGCCACAGCAACCTGCCCCTGTTTGAGCTACCATTCAAAGAGGTATTTTCTCCTGCTGTAGTTCAGGGACGGCTTCCACTTGCCACACAATCTGTATTCCTTTCTATAGCACCTGGCAGGAGCCAGGACTGCAAGTTCACCTTTCTGATGACTCAGAATAGCCCCAGCTTACCACAGAGCTCCCCACTGTATCCGTAAGAAAGCTAGGAACTGATTTGCCCGAGCGCCTGATTTCCAGGGCCAGAACCACATCTATGCCCAAAGGAGGGGGCTTAGGCAACAACTGCCTGCACTTGGTGGCCTGTGAGGAGGCCACTTGCAGGTAAAAAACTGTCCATGTTGGAAATGGAGAGTCCTTGGCTACCGGGGAAGGTAGCCACATTTACCTGGGGCAGTGACTCCAGGTTGGAAGTTGGACAGGTGCACACCGAAAAAGCGCCTGCTTTTATGAAATGGAGGCCAGGGGCTAGGAAGGGGTAAAGGACGGGCCAAGGGCTTGTTCTTCTATAACTAGGCTGCTGCCCCCTTCTTCACCCCATAGCCAGGTGCTGCGGGGGAAAGGAAGTGCTGGTGATGCACAGCAACTTGCAACAGATGCTGGGAACAGCCCAGATGTTAGGTTGTGGCAACCCACAGCAGCAGCTCCAGTCTTCTAGGTGTGCCAGGAAACCCCCCTCCGTCTATTACAACTTCTAAGAGAACACCAGAAGGGATGCACAGCTACCGCTTGTCCAAGGTGACGGCAGACTTTCTCAGCATAGCTTCACAGTACCCAGAATTCTAAACGGAAAGTGTTCGTCCTCTCTTTTGTTATTTTTAATAGAACATAGTTTATCTATTATTATATAACCCCCTAACTCTGATCTGGACTGCTGGCTCCCCTCTCCAAAGGCGGAAGATTCCCTTTATGTATGTACACACATGCACGGGTGCGACACACACACACATGAATCAGCATGTCTATCGCCTGGTCTTTCTGCATTGATCCACCACACTGCACTCCGTGGAGGTTAGAAGGAGAAACAAGCACTGGTTTTACTTCCCCCTTGGGAGTTTGTCCCTATCAACCTGCTTTGGAAAAAGTGAGGGGATGAACTGGGCTCAGGTCGCTGAGCTCTCAGTGATCACCCTGTTCTCAAAGAGGCTGGGCTTATTCTTTTCCCTCCCCAACACGGGCCCCTTTCTGGGTCTCCCAAGGAAGGTGGGGTTCAAGAATGGACTTCCCAGAAGCTCTGCCCCTCTCTACTGCAGGAGTGCTAGGTGGGCCAGCTGGCTTTGTTTTCCCACGGGGTGCCTGGGCTATCAGCCGGGAGCCCTGTTACAGAGATGGCAGCTGGAGGGGGGAGCTGGCCCTTACTCACCTCTGGCGTGCCCATGAGGTGGCCGGTGCTCTCTACCCATGGCCTAGTGGGAGGCGGAGAGGGAGGAGACAGCTGAGCTCTGCCATCTGTTGGTGCGAGCCATAGGGGCTCCGTGTAATTTTCCATCTGGCATGCTGCCCCTCTGGTTTAACACCCCCCCCCATACTGAGATGGGGGCGCTTGCCCCACAGCCAGTTCTTTTCCAATACTATGTGTCTCCTTTACTGCCTAGGGCAGAGGTGACCCACCAGGCCCTGGGCTAAGGGAGGGGAATGCGTTCTGCCCCCAGAGCTGGTCAACCGCCTTGAGACTCTCCAAGGGTCCGTCTCTTGTTCCCCCCTTATCTTTCGGCCTCTGGCTTTTCTCACCGGAGCGCTCCCTGAAGTCTGCAGGGAACCAGCCACTGCAAACACCTCAGCGGGGGAAGCAGAACTCGGGGACAAATCCCAAAGAGCAAACACAGCCCTGGGATGCAGCTGGGAATTGGACTGACCCGTTACGGGGGGTCAGTCAGAAACGTGGAATAAAGACTGGAGTTTCCCTGCAGCAGGGAAGAGTGGGGGAGCCGGAGGGGGCAGACCAAACTGGAGGCACTTCAGAGGCAGGGCGTTCCCCTTCTGCCAGTGACTGACTAGCTGCAAGCAGACTGAAGTACCCATTGTAATAGATCTATAGACTTAGAACAATGAAGGCCTGGCCTTTGGTAAGTTAAACTTCTAGGATAGGCTAACAATAGTGCCATGCATGGCTGGGAATGTCTGGTATAGGTCTGGTGGTAGTCAGGAAGGTGGGATGTAGAGCAAAGTGGTTAGTTACATTTGCCAATTACAAAGTCAAGGCAACAAAGGATTGTGAGGAATTCTAGGAAGATCTAACAAAAGCAAGTAACTGAACATTCTAAAGACCGATTGAATTCACAGACAATCCAAGGTGAGGAGCACTGGAAGGAATAATTTAAACCAGTCATGCACACTGATGGATTCTAAATTAGTTAGAACCCCTCAGGAAATGTATCTAGACATCACTGTGGACAGCTCAATCATAACATCAGCTCAATGTACAGCAGTGGTCAAAAAGGCGAGTAAGCTAGTAGGCCATTCTAAAAAGAGACAAAGCTCTGGAAAATGTGCTGATACGGAAACCCATTACTCCGTTCCCACCAAGCTCCAGAACCATCAGGTTAGCTCAAAGCCTCCCAGGTGCAGCATTCCTGCAAAACTCCTTCGCCCTACAAGAGTCATCACCCTACTCTGCCTCAAATCTTGGGTGCTGTAGGAGGCTGGATGTCTCAGGCAATTGTGGATGGGACAGATTACTTTTCACACCCAGAAAAACGGTTCAGCTCCTCCCCAGGTCAGTTATATATATCACACACACACACACACACACACACACACACACACAGACTGGCACACTGGTTTAAAAAATACCAACTGAATATATTTCAACGTACTTATGATTTAAGCACAAATATTTGGGTCACTAATATGTGTCGCCTGCACACAACAATTTTAGAGCCTTGTTTCACCATGGCACATAACCCCCTCAAAATGTGTGTGTTACGTTTTGAAGCCAGGATCATACAGCATGTGGGCGTACAGTGTTACCTCCCTACATGCAGAGGTGACTAATTGCACCCTTAAACTGTCACTCAAAGTATAGATCAAAAGTTTGGGGCAAACCTTGAACACAGCAGCACTTCTCTGGAAGTCTCCCATGAAGAGATTCAGGACTGCAAGTTAAATCTGAGGCTAAGAGGATTTTAAGAGGTAGCTAAAGAGGACTTGAAAAAGGAGAGACCTAGAAATAATTCTAGTCTTCGTTTGCGGTAAGGCTAGTTATTACTGAATATATAATATCTGGTGCTGCCATATTCGGTCCTCATCAAAGGCGATTACTCAAGGATTAATAACAGACCCATCATCCAGTGACACAATGCGGGCGGCTGCTGTCTCATCTAACAGAATCTTAAGCAGCCTGGATCTGTTGCTGTTAGACTTGTAGATGAACTAGCAAGGCGTTGCTGTGACAAAGCTCCTACTGTGCGAGCACCACTCCAGTGCTGGACTCACTCTGGTTTGACACCTAAAAGCAAGCAGTGCAATTTTAAATAAGAGATTCGAAGACTATGGTAGGGGAAAACAGGGCACAAATACTTGTCAACTCAGCAAATGGAAAAAATACTAAGCTGAAACCACTAACCCCATGCCCAAGGAGAGAAAGTACCACAACCAACCAGCTCTCTCTAGAGGGGCTCTCACAAATTTGGTTCTCTTGACACTGGAATCTCAACATGTAGTTCGAGTAAAACGTAGTTAATGTTGACTAACTTAAACCCAAACAAACCCCACCTGGCCGTCGCCAGCGAATGGAATTAAACACAGCTAACAGAACACTAGTGGGAAAGCCTCCGAGCCACCCCATGGATCGGGGACGGAACATCTCAGAAAATCCAAACTCCGGGAAGCTAGTGAGCAGCACGTACTCCAAGGCTTGGCTGTCAAGAGCCGAGGACAATCATAGGAGACCTAGTCAAAAAGAGGGGTTCTACAGCAGCATATCACACACACAACCCACATTCTTTCACCATTTCTGAAGCAGTTTAACTTTTCAGACACATTCCCTAAGTGACCATCTTTAGTCGCTATGCACCATGGCCTCTGCTACTTCTATCATCTAGCTAACCAGGGGTAACAGCAAAGAAACAAAACCAACCAAGTCATTTTGACTATAGAGACTCTTAAGTTAAACCAAAAATCAACCAATGATTCCTTGCTGTGTTGTCAACTTCCCGAACAATGCTCTTTACTGGGAAGCCAGTGCAGTTGCACACTGCATTCTTTCAGTGCTTTTTCCTAAAGGAGGTTTGAAATGAGTTCAGCATAACCTGAGGTGATAAGAAAGGTCTCTTTCTTCTCAGGGTTTGCAAAGATGAAGGAAGACAGAACCATGGCCTGATAGTGTTTGTGATTAACCTTGAGTTATAGAGCACTTTGCCAAGTTGGCAAGCACCAAGTAATAGAGAAGCCTGGAAATGCACTAACCCAGCCTCTCCAACACCTAGAGACTCAGACAGAATACCACTAGAGTCGAGAAAAAGAACAATCCGGCTAAGAAAGAAACTCCAAAGAAAGGCCTCATTGTAAGGCTATTGCTCATTTTAAGTTCTACTGCTGACTTCACAGTCCAAGCTTAATGGCAATTTGGTAAAACCTTGGGCTTCCAAATATCTGAAAATCATTTCAGCACCTCACGATGCAAGTTGGAAAACAATCAGATGGAAAAAACAAAGGGGGGGGGGAACGACAACCCAGAATCTTTGTGCTGAAAAGCACTAGAAAGATTCTGTCATCGCTGGAGGCTCAGCTGACACCTCATTACATTATCAGCAATAACTCACAAGAAATAGAGACTAATTTAAATCAAAATGGAACGACTAACAATATAATTCAGGCTATTTATCCACACCATCCTCCCCCTCACCCCAGTATGTATTAACGAGTGAGATATTGCTAATAGCCAGGATGCACAATTCAGAAAATGGAAACAGCATAGTAAACAATCTATATTTCACAGTAAATATCTATAACCTTCATTGCACCAGATAACATTCAGATATATTGTAGACATAATAGATCCAAGTAGTTTGTAAATAAGTCCAGTCCCCTGCCCCCCAACTTACCCGACTGTATGTGTGTCTCTTGCTCTGGGCCATGCTGCCGTTGCTCTATTTTAATGATTTTTGTTTTAAATGATGGTCTCAGTTCATGGCTAGTAGTAATTCAGGAAGGATTTGGCTGTTATGTTCCAGCTGATTCAACCATACCCGCACCCCAAGCCACGCTCTGTCTGGCCACACAGAGGAAAAAACCCTTTTCTGTTAGAGGATTCTTGAATACATGGATATACAAAAATCCAGCCCAGCTGACGGAGACTCACTTTGCGCTAGTGCTGCTCCAGACTCTTGTCACAGATTTTGCCAGCCCACTGGGTCCTAATGCTAAACAGTTTCCTATTTGAAAGTGGAAAAGAAAAGGCAAGCTGCCTGCACTGGGGCACTGGAGACACAAAAGCCATGAAATGATATCAATGAGCTTCTCCGGACCAACACCAAAAGGATCTACATGGAACACAGCCGTGTCCTGCTTTGGAGGGAAGCGCTGGATATGCTGTGTGATATGCTCCTCGCTAGACAGGGCCAGCCGCATTCCTGCTTGCATGGAGCTGATGATAAATACCCAACATGAAGAATTCAGAGTTGCCGTGAATTTTACTCAAAACCAAATATTTTCAGTTGCTCTTTTCTGCCCCTCCCTTCCCAGCCGGAGCTGCTGGCTCTTCAGGTTTGCTCTACATCCAATCCATGCCTCCTCCTGCCTAGCTCTTGCCAGTGCTTCCCTAGTGTCTCAAAATGAATATACAGGAAAATGAAGCTGAAAGTGACCATCCTACACGCAAAGCTATCTTGCTATTTACAGAGTAGAATTACAGAGCCATCAGCCCAAACACATTCTTACACTTTACTATAGGATTTAACGAAATTCTTAAAAAACTAAGCAATGCTGCAACCTAGGTGGGACAGAAGCACAGGTGTGGAGACCAAACAGTTAATCATGAGGCATTTTAAAAATCAATAATTGCTCTTCCTATGGCTGATCTGAATAGATGTCTAATTAAAGTCATCAGCCTCTCTCTTCAGGGCTGCCTACAGCATTAATTGCTGCCTGTGAAACAGCAAGCGGGGGCTGGGGAGGAGGGGACATGCCTGACGGGAGGTTTTGGCAAAACTGGGGTTCCCAGTGTGTTCCACTCTGCTTTCCTTCATTATTTCAGGACATCACAGCTGCACTAGAGTTCCAGTAATCATCCTCCAGTTCTTACCCCCTTCCCCCACGCACACTGCAGTCTTTGAAATAGGCCTCTAGGACCCTAGCTTCCCCTGTGCTCAGCACTGACTCGGCAGATGCAACTCAACCTTGCACTAAACTACCTCAACTTTATCCCGTTCATATTCCCAGATCTGTCCGAACACACTCCTGCTCTCATAACACAGCACATCTGGATTGTTAAATTCTCACCCTTCTGCTCCTGATGGGAGATAGGAGTTCTACGTAGGTGCAGCTGATTGTATACACTGCCTACTACAGAAAAGAAAATTAAAAGGAGGAAGTCCCAATCCTTCCTTGGCCAGGACACGGACTACATGGGCCAACAGGCTCTATTCCATCTCTGATTTCCATGATTCTGATGGAAAATACTAATTACAGAAATGTAGAACTGGAAGGGACCCTGAGAGGTCATGTCCACCCCACTGCGCTGAGGCAGGACCAAGTATCCCTAAAGCATCCCTGATAGATGTTTGTCTAACCTGTTCTTAAAAACCTCCAACTCCACAGTTCCAAAATCTCCTTGGTAATCTGTTCCAGTACTTAACTATCCTTAGGAGTCAAAAAGTTTTTCTTAATATCTAACCTAAATATCCCTTTGTGCAGATTACGTCGACTGCTTCTTGTCCTACCTTTAGTGACATGGAGAACGACTGATCACCATCCTCTTTATAACAGCCCTTCACATAGTTAAAGACACACCTGCCCCTTTTCTCAAAACTAAATATTTCCCTTTAAAAAAAATTTCCTCATAGGTCTTACTTTCTAAACCTTTATCATTTTTGTTGCTCTCTCCAATTTGTCCCCCCTTTCTTAAAGTGTGGCACCCCAAACTGGGCACAGTACTCCAGCTGAGGCATCACCAGTACCAAGCAGAGTGGACAAGAACCTCCCATGTTTTACATACGACACTCCTGTTAATACATCCCAGAATATATTAGCCTTTTTCACAACTGCATCATATTGTAGACTCTCATTCAATTTGTGATCCACTACAACCTCCAGATCCTTTTCAGCAGTACTACTCCTACACAGTTATTCCCCATTTTGTATTTGATTGAACTTCCTAAGTGTAGTACTTTGCACTTATCTTTACTGAATTTCATTTCGTTGATTTCAGCCCAGTTCTCCAATTTGTCAAGGCTGTCTTGCGTTGTAATCCTGTCCTCCAAAGTGACTGCAACCCTCCCAGCTTGCTTCATCTGAAAATTTTACAAGCATACTCTCCACCTCTTGTACAGCATGTAAAGAAGATTATCTGCCACAAAATCTGAAGTTAAGTTTGCAAATAGCTCTCACTTTAACCCTCCAACTTTTCATTTACTGAGAACTTTTGGACAAAGTTTTCTTTTGGGCTGAAAGGTTCCATGCTTGGTCACAAGTCCAAAGAGTGAGTTGTCTTTCTGGGTATGTGAAAGTTTGAGTTAGATTAGCGGAGAGAGAAAGCATTTTTCCTATTTTAAACTAATCATTTTTGCAGGTGACTAGCTCAAAAATGGCTGAAAAGGTTACATTTTGCAGGTGGTTAGATGTCAAAGGTACCATTTGAACAAGATGTAAAATCAACTACGATTAAAAGCAAACTTTTGATTAAATATAATACACAAATTTCTATTAGGTGTTTAGTTTTCTAAATAGCTTTATAACTCCCATAATGCTATAGCTTGAATTCTTATTTTCTCTCCCTCCAACTGCTTTGCCCCTTTAAAAAATATATCAAGGACGTTAGCTGGGAATACTTAAGTTAATGCAACAATAACACTGCAAATCTGACCATAAAAAAGTCAGTAAATGCAAAAAGTAGGACTCTAATACCAACTCTGCCACACTGCACATACAGTGTTAAGTTACTGTATACTGAAAACAAAATCAAGACTATTCTATAAATTCAATGCAGCTGAGCCAGTGCTACTAATGGAACCTTACGTTTTGCATTTCTTGAGAGCATTTGGTTTTTATACACATCTATAGCACCTTTCAATAAGGATCTCAGAGGGCACAAAGATTGAGGAGGACTATTCTGTGGCAAAGGCTGAGAATGGGGAATACCAGAGTGCTGTGTTCCCAGCTCAGCCACAGATTTACTCTCTGTCCTTGGTCTTGTCACTTCACCTCTGGATGTCTCAGATCCCTGTTAACTAGGACAGTGGTTTTCAACCTGTGGTCTGCAGACCCTTGGGGGATCTCTAATGGGTCTGCGAAAGGTGGTTGTTACCATAGAACTGTGGTTTTCAACCTGGGGACTACAGACTTTGTTTAGATTTCCAAAGGGGTTCACACCTCCATTTGAAATTTTTTAGGAGTCCACAAATGAAAGAAGGTTGAAAACCGCTGCACTAGGATATAGCGTCACCAGAACCCTGTGAGAGTGATTATCTTAATACACCTCTACCCCGATAGAACGTGACCCGATAGAACACGAATTCGGATAGAACGTGGTAAAACAGCGCTCCGCGGGGGCGGGGCTGCGCACTCCGGCAGATCAAAGCAAGTTCGATAAAATGTGGTTTCACCTATAACGCGGTAAGATTTTTTGGGCTCCTGAGGACAACATTATATCGGGGTAGAGGTGTACCTATAAAGCACTTGGCAATCCTCAGGCAAAGGTGCTAAAGAAGGGTAAATATTATTACTACAGGGCTTGAGGGTGGGATACGGGCTTTGAAGTACGGAAACTTAAAACACCCAGCACCATACTCGACAGACATTGGGGGCAGGTTCCAGTATTGTGAATGGGGAGTAGGATCCCAAGTTAAAGTATTACCTCACTCCCCTGCAAGGAGTTCTTTTCCTCAGCACACAGGGCTCCCTTCCCAGGGCTAACCCCTTTCTCTGCCTCCACGTCAAATACTGAACTGAGAAGCTCCTCTTTGCTCTCTGTCGCACTGCCAGTGTCTACAGCAATGGACAGGAAATGCGAGAAGGTAGCGTGCTGTACACCAGTGCGGCATAAGGTCCCTGCTCAGCCAGGACTCTAGGGGCCACGAATTTGCCCACCTTGGGAGGGAAATGGCTGGCATGATTCTGAAGTGTGCAACCCCCACAACTGTGCAGAGGATTCTATAACTCCCGAATTATCTGGGTACTTAACAAAATTGCCTGGAGCATAAGCATTGTCACACGGTGTGATAATGGATCCAAAGACCATTAACAAAGAGTAATGATAAACTAGCAGTATCCAATACAGAGCTGGGTGGGGAGCTCAGTGGGCTGCCACAGGAGTTAGGCTGATTTAACAAAGACGTTAATTTAAGAATTAACTAAATTCTTAAAGCTAAAGCACAGGACTAAGAGTCAGGAGACCTGGCTCTGTACAGATGTTACTGCCTGGCCTCAGCTGAACCCCTTTGGGCCTCAGAATGCACAGAAGAGCAATAAACAAGGGTTGGCTAGCAGGGCCGGATCTATGAGGAAGGATTAAAAGAATTAAATATGGGCAGAGCTGTTCGGCTGAACAACTACTACTAAGTGAAGGTCAGAGTGTGCAAATATTTGAAGGGCGTAAACCCCAACCAGAGAGAGGAATTATCTAGAGACATATGACAGGGCAGAACTACAAAAGATGGGACAAAAATCCAGAAAGGTAACATTTAGGCTAAATATCAGGAAAACTATCTTGACAGTGAAGGGCTCTGACTGTAGAATCACATCCCAGAAGGAGGAGAGCTGTTCTGTTCACTCCCTCTGAAGCACCTGGCATTAGCCACTGTCAGAAGACAGGATACTGGGCTAGATGGACCTTTGGTCTGACCCAATATGGCCGTTCTTAGGCCACTCGGCACATTTAAAGCCAGACTAAGCAAAAAACTAGAAAGTGCACAATAGTGAACAATCCTGGGCAGGCCACTGAGCGAGAACTAGATGAGACCTAGTCTTCTCTCTCTAACGTCCATACATTTGAGTCTGTTATGCCTAGATTCCTAGAAGTAATGAGATATAATTATGCAAAGGGAAAACTCAGGCTGAACATCAGGAAGAGTTCTCTACTAATAAGGTCAACTGTAGGGAGTAATAGTTGAAGCACTATCTTTACATTTAGACCTGAAAGCAAAAAATAATTATAGGTATATCTACATACACACACTTTTCTCACTTCCTTCAAGCAAAATTTAAAATAGAAGGTTAAATCCTGCTGTTTTGTTTTGCTTTTTAAAGTTCCCCATGGAGCCAGCCCCCAACTTTGTTGAGGTGTTGCAGCATTGTCCAATTAAAAAGCCAGTTGCTCAAATGGTCAGCATCTGTCAATCAACTTGCAAATAACATGACCTACACCTTCACTGGGCCACTTGAGTGCCTGCTGACAGTGCTGGTGTGGAGGCCTTCACCAAGCCCACACAGTTCCACTCTCACCAGCACAACACACATTGTCAATGACTGTACTGTCCAACTAATGATGCATTTCCACTCATAGTAACAGCAGCAGCAGATTCATATGGCTATGATGTAGCCATAGTGGCATGTAGAATGGATTTCCATCTTTAATAGTCCCTTGCAAGACTTCTTCCTTTGGCAAGAGTCAGCATGGAGGATTTCGGTTTCTTAAATCCCTCAAAATTGCATCTTCCAACCTCATTCACAGTTGACTTTGTTGCTCTTCTTCCTTCAATCTGAGCTCTATAAACCTTCTGTAAAAGCATACATTCTTCTGCACGTTGGACATGACCCCGCTACTGCAGTCGTCTTGTTCTCAACTGCTGCAAGATTGCAACTTGCCGGGATCATCTAAATATCTCCTCATTTGTGACAAAAATCAGACCACACTGTTAAGAATACACTGTAACTTTTGATCCTGACAACTGTTTGGTTTCCGCTCCTTGGCTGCTTTTAATTGCCATGTTTCTGATCCATTTAATAAGAGTTATCACTACCGAGGTGAACACTCAGCTCCTAGTTGTCACACAGACATCCCACTGCCCAGACAGAGGCTTCTGAAGCTCCAATGCCAGCGATGCAAGGCCAATCCAACGTAAGACTTTTGACATAGAACCTCCTGTTGTCAACCAACTACCCAAACAGATAAAACTAGTCACCCATTCAATGTCACTGCCATCTCCATGTAGTGTTGGCAGGTCATTCCTTTCTGTTTTATAGGAGGCACACATAGCTCCTACTATATCATGCATTTTAATAGCTACTCGGGGACCTTGATAACATCGTATAAAAGCTGAAAATATTTATATAAAACCTGGGAGGAAAGTGTCTTATTTGAAAAACAAAAACACAGTTAACCCCCAAATTGCTATTTTCAGCCCATTTTTAAATCCCCAAATCTAAAAATAAAAGCTGAAAGATACCATCTTACAAAGGGGAAGTGGTGGAGGCCTCGTCTTCTGGGTCACTGAAGGGAACACTTCTGCCTTGGCACCTAGTAGGACAGACTACACAGAACCAAAGAGGGCACTCGTTTCTCATTTCTAGAGTTCTAGGACTGGGACTGGGTAAGCACAAAGTTCTGCCTCCTCTGTGACAGAGCCTCTTAAACAGTGACACCACAAAATGACTAGAACGTGAGCAGCAGTGACGGCTTCCAAATGAGCCTTCAACAAAATCCCTTGAAATCCTGCCACAAAGAGAAAAAATTCCACAGCTATTGAAATAGGTCAAGAATGAGAACAGAGCCATCTGTGTCTCATACTTATGGAAAGTCTTTGCCACTTAAAGGCACGTGTCTCAAGAGCTGAGGCTTGAGAGATTCCAAAGTTTAATACCTCCCAATCTCTCTCTCTCGCTCACACACACACCCAGCCAGCCAGCCCAAGAGCCAAAGTGCTACATGGAGGGAAAACTGGATCAGCGTGGAGAGGATTCTGTTCCTTGTAGGAAAGAGGGAAATACAAGAAGAAAAGCAACATGAATAGAGGTGTCTGAAAACAGAGACGGTTCAGGAATCATAGCACCTGGTTAGGCCTGCTGGCTAATAAGCAACACTGTCCTGCCTTGCCCCACGGAGCACCTTGAGAAAGAGAGAAGAGCAGCTGCCAGGAACAGAGGTTTCCCAGGGAGGCAGGAAGACGTCCATAAGTCCATGTTAACCAGTTACACTGCTCAGGCAGAAGCAACAAAATGTTCAACTGGTGGCTAAGGCAAAACAACCGCCAGAGGTAACTCCATTAGGGGAGCATCCTATCTGTAGGTACATCTACACTTACGGTGGCACTACACACCCAGCTAGCACAGGTATGTAGACAGTGAGACTTGGTTTAGGCGGACTAGACCAGCGTGGAGCACGTACTCTACATGCCTGAACCCTATGGAATATACCACACAGTTCTCTATAGGGCCGGCTCCAGCATTTTTGCCACCCCAAGCAGCGGGGGGGGGGGGGGGGGTAAGAAAGCCGCGATCGGCACTTCTACCGCCGCCGCTTCATTCTTTGGGGGCAATTCGGCGGCAGGTCCTTCCCTCTGAGAGGGACTGAGAGACCCACCGCCGAAGAGCCGGACGTGCTGCCCCTTTCCGTTGGCCACCCCAAGCACCTGCTTGCTTTGCTGGTGCTTGGAGCCGGCCCTGGTTCTCTACACACCCAAGCAGCGCCTCCCACATCTATACTCCTATTGTGAGCGATGTAGTGTCCTGCTGCCGGAGCCTATCCCCACAGCAGAGAAATGCTCTAGCGAGGGAAGGCTGCCGGGAAATGCTTGCAACACATACATAAGGGACCCTCCACTCCCTTCAACTCAGGCTGGTCACTGCAAGTACTTCCCCTGCAATAGGCAAGCCGAGACCATCTCCTTAGCTACGAGACCTGAGCCCTCCCACAGATGATTGAGACAGTCCACTGCTACTGAGCAGTCTGCAAGGATCTGGAACAACTTGGCTGGGATCACTAAGGAAAGTGTCCGAGTCAAACCTATAGTTCATAACTGTAGCTGCGGTGGCCAAGAAACTTGTTTCTATAGCTGTCCTGCACAGCAGCCCTGATCGGGGTTTGCTAGGCACCCGACAAACACTCAGGAAGACACAGTCCCTGCTCCAAAAACTCATAATCCAACTCGACACGATGGAGACAAATGGAAGTAGAAGGGAGACTAGCATACATGCAAAGTGAGCAGGGTGATCTTTGGCACATGGTATGTTAGCCCCAGAACTTTAAAAAAGGTATTAACTTACTTTTATTTAATTTTATTATGGGGCCAGGTCTGTGGCATTAGCAGGAGTAGGTAGGAGCAAGGGAGTGGTGGGAAAAAAGGAAGGAAGGAAGGAAGGGGAAAGAGGGGAACTGAGGGGGAAGGGAGAAAGGAGCAGGAAGAGCAAAGCTGGTAGAGGAGGTATTGAGATGGAGGGAGGGGGGGCAGTCAGACAATAACATCCAGACTCAAATTGTAGACAGCAGTCTGCTGATACAGCGGCCTGCCCAGGGCACACAAAGGTATTAAGAGCCCTTGCTGCTCCCAAGGGCTGGCTGCAACACTAGAAGTCCCTGTTCTACTTTCCCCAGCCCTTTGAGGGAGGGGTGTGTACAGGGATCTGGTGCACTCCTCCCGCCCTTTGAACCTCAAACACGTACAGCCTTTTCTTTCCGATGCTGACACTGCCACAGCTCTCTATGCTTGTGTCACTCTGAGACATTAGTGCTGTAGTGTGCTTCGCACAGGGACCAGCTGGAAATGAAAATTATTGCAGAACAATGCTATACATTTAAGCAGTGCTTCATAGAGAGCGCCCACTGCATGGGTGCTGCTCTGTAGTTCACACGGACTCCAATTAGCTTTAGGATGGAGTCCCTGGGTAGGTCTATACTGCAACCGCAGTTCATGTAGACAAAGCTGAGCTCGCTCGGGAACCAGAGCAGCGAATGCCAGGGCAGCCCATGCTGAATCTCAAGCTGCCGTGGTTTCACTACTCCAATACCTAAGCTAGCTAGATTAATGCTAGCTCAGGTACGTCTACACATGCTGCAATCCCACCCAGCAACTGCAGTACAGACATTCCCAAAGATGGCTGTTTTGACCTAGAGAGTCCTAAATGGCTGGATCATGGCCACCGAAGAGTCCGCCTTGTTCCATGACCAGTGTAGGTGCTTGAGCTAGCCAGCCCTGGTTTCAAAGGAGAAGAGTGCGTGCAGGATGCATTCCATGAGACTCTAGAACATGCTCCCCGAGTGCTGCTCAGGGCGTGAGCCATGTCAGGTAGGTCTCAAAAGCCTTTTGGGGCTCTACAGCCTATAGGTCACAATCAACAGAATTCCCAGGAACCCCCCATCAGCCAGTGCAGATCACAAGAGTACTGACATCAGGTGCTCCAGCAAAGGGCACTGTTTAATGAGCAGGCTACTGTATATTGCACCGGCTTCAGTTCTGGGAGAGGAAGTGTCCATAAGATCATTTCTGTATTAAGATGTGGGCTACGCTATGAAAACTTCGGAGAACCCTGCTTAGGGCGTTGTGATATTTTGCGTGATATTTACTCTTTGTAATACACAACTAGAGGCCCCAGCCATACCTCACACACACACAAAGGCAGCCGCACCAAAGAACATGCAATCCAAGTATAAAATCAGAGACAGCATGTGGATACAGATTGGGGGGGCCCACAAGGGAACAGTGAGACGGTAAGTGTAATAAGCAGCAGTCAACAGCACGCCAACTGTCTTGCGTTTTGCAGGCATCGTGGCAGAGGTGAGTTTTAAGGAGAGATTTGGAGGCTAGCAGAGTTGCTTTGCAGATATTTACAGGGAGCTTGATATGAAGTATGAAATATACAAATATTTTGTATTTTATGGTATATTTTCCCATGATCCTTAAAAGCCAAGTCAAAATATGTATTTACTACATAGGTTTACATTACCATTCATGACTGAATTAGATAAACTCAAGGCAGAACAAAGTAATGAGGTCATCTGTGCTTGACTCGGTGAGTTTTCTACCATGACTTGCTTTAATCTGTTCAAACAGGAGTACTGCTACATGACTGACAGCTTCTGCACCTTTCTAACAAAGGAGTAGGTGGCAAAAGCCATAGTTCTACCAGCTAGGGAGATTAATTTCTGCCAGACTTCCTATGCACACTGAAGTCCAATGGTCTTGATACCAGTCTTGAATTTTCCCTCTGCATTCAAGGTTTCCCTTGAGTCAAGAAGTTAACTTCTGAAGCAGGATCTAGCCAGGTGTCTTTTAATGGAGCACTAAATAGGATAGAAGACTATCACAGCAATAAGCACCTTAGAGAAAGCCGATAAGAGAAACATACTGTAGGGAATCATCCTGCACTGACAAGGGAATAGACATGACTGCTCCTCAGTTCACTGGCGAGCAGCGGCAGAATCCTCCCCTCAGACGAGGAGCAGGCTACTGTACCTCACTAGCCCTTCCTTCCCGGGGAGTGAGACCCAAACACAGCCAGGAGGTCATCCGGCTAGACCAGTGGTCCCCAACCTTTTTCGTCTGGCGGCCGCCAGACGACGAGCCACGGAGGAGCGTGGCGGCGGATGAGCATCTGCCGAAATACCACCAACAAGCGGCAACGTCAATAGGCGTCGCCGCCGAAATGCTGCCGACAAGCAGCGTCATCCAGAGGCGTCGCCGCCGAAATGCCGCCAATTGTCAGCGGCATTTCGGCGGATGCTCATCCGCCAGCCAGTATGCGGGTGTACTTAGACGCCCCGGCGGGCACCATGGCGCCCACGGGCACCGCATTGGGGACCCCTGGGCTAGACCCATGTCGAATGGTGTTTTTCCACCAGTGCTATAGATGTGAGTCGTCATTACTGGACCATCACTAACTAGCTCACGTGAGAGGACGACTGGTCTTGTAGTTAAGGCAGTGGACATGTGGGGTCTATTCTTAGCTCTGCCACAGACTCAGTCACTCAGTTGTTCCCCTGGTGCAGCGTGGGGATGTTATTCACCCAACCTCACAGGGGAACTGCCAGGATAAAGTCATCACCACAGAGGTTCTGACGTTTTTCATAACACGGACTACATTTTAAATGGCGAGTGAGCGCCTCTCAGGCACTTCCCCACATTTGCAGTCATAGAACATCCCCGTAGCAACTACAAGAACAACCTATGTGAGGTGCCCCTATGCTAGTGAAGAGTGCCATAGATATTACCCTAAATATCAACAATAAAGCCAAAGCTTTTTAACTAAAAACCAAACCTTAAAATCTCACAGGACATGGGGAGTCCACTGGAGAGAGCAGCTAGCACATTATAAGAGCAACCTAATAATTCAGTCAGCTGAACTGAGCAAAAAGTTTAAGAACCTCCACAAGCGTCAACGTAATTTATTAACAAACAGCAAAATTCTGTCAGGCTACGTTACGCTTAACACGCTATTGGGGTCCCTTGAAATAGCTTCAGCACTTGTCAAACCTCTTGCGGACCTTTCAGCAGCTTGGAGTCTTGCAGCGAGATGCTGGTGTGAAAAACAATTCTAAAAACAACACTGAGTTTCCATCTTTACTGTGTCAATCTGACTCCAGATCAAGTCTGCTCAATTTGCAAGCAAGAAGATGGTTTTTCTAACTGCCAGCCCTGCAAACTCCCCTGGGGACCTGAAAGTCAAGCTGGGTTCTTGCTTGTTCATGCTTCAAAAACAGTAAGACTCTGCAGGCCAGATTCTGCCTTCAGTTACATGTATACAATGATCCTATACTATTTAAAGCCTGCCCTCAGTTACACCCCTCTGAAAACTATGTTTAGGTGTAAGTAAGGACAAACTTTGGCCCTGCAGATGGGGCTTATTAACCCTATAGTTGATGCATGAGCCAGAATAAAACCCAGCTCCCTCTGCTGTCGCTGTGCTGACTCCTGGAAAGTTTGTTACAATATACTTAAGGCAAATCACTGCTAACTCTGACCTACAAATAGCCAAAACACAAGAGGTTAGGGCCTAGCTATTAGCTACAATACTGACAATCAGGTCAGGTACTTTCTTCACTGCAGGAAACCCCAACTTCATCTTAAAATGAGTCTTGATTCACTTGGCACTAGGACCCTGCAGATGAGTGCTGCGAGTCTGCGCTCTGACAAACTGCACCATTTCACAACTTCGGCAACAGCCAGAGCAACAACAAAGCCAGACTGCAAGCACTGAAGGACAATGAGGTTGTTATTTTTGTTTTCTATTCCTTATGCCACCCATTCCACGTTTTTCTGTTTAGCTAAAACTGAAGCGATCGAGATTGCAATCAATCTATCAGAAGCACCTCATTGAAAAGGTAACCATAGCAACACACCGAGGAACACAGGATGCTGCATCCAAGCTACATCTGTCTGGTAACAGGAGGAGGTTAGTCAATTTCAGCTCAAGATCATCTCCATCAAAACAACGCACCCATTATTTCACAGCTGAACACCTTTCCATAGTCATCAATAGCTCTGGCCTTTAACCATCTATACACTGTACATATCATGTAACCTTCATTGTTTCTGACTGTATCAAGGGTAAACCCTTTTAAAAATACGCCTACTCTGCTCTTATAACTCAAAGATTTAAAACAACCAAAACAAAGGTTTTCACTGTTCCTTCCTTATTTGGATTTAAACGATACTGCTGTCAAAACATAATTGCTTTTTACCTATTAGCCACACTCCTGTCATTTTCCTCTGCCCTCTGAATGATTAATACACATTTTTTAATTCAACTCATCTCATTCAGTGCATTGCTGGTTTTCTGACATGCAACATTATTCTTTATCTTCAAAATACTGAAAAACTGAAATTAAGGCTCATTTATAGAGGGACCTAGGAAGAGAAGCAATATAACTCGAGAAGAAATCACCCACATTGTAGCATTAACACATACACGCAAATCGTTTAACAACCCAAACAGACAGATGGAGAAGAACATTCACCGGGATGCTGAAGGGGAGATGTGGCTAAAGGTTAATTTTATATCTGAGTATATCATAATCCTCATGTATTTTCTAAATTATTTCTGTTCTGACTCATTTGGTCATATATTATTCTTTAGAATGGTTTAATCCAGACCTCCCAAGCCCTCGGAGGGTAAATGCAGAAACCCCTGCAATTCAGCACCCAAAGGTCCCCATGGGGATTTGGGTCTTTATAATGCATCAGACATCTCACAAATGGAGGCCCAAACCTCCAAACCAATAGCTCCAGAGACCTCCCTCCTAATAACCAGTTATACTTGGCACTGCTAGACCTTTCCAGCAGAGGATCTTAAAGTGTTTTGCATTTCATTTAGCAATGAATCTTCCCCAAACATATGTGAAGTGCGTCAATATTACTGACCCTATGTGAAGTGGGGGGAACTGAGGTACAGAGAGTGACAAATGACTTGTCCGAGATCACCTGGCAAGCCTTTGGCAGAGCCAAACGGAATCCAGATCGCCCATGTCCTAGTCTGAGACTGTCCCTCCCACCTACATAATAAATGAGGTGATGTTACAGGACTCCACCAAACACGCTCAGTGAATTTACTGGGCTGCACCTGAATGAATTGGAAAAAGTAGTGAATTTCGGCTCAGAAAAAAGAGCCCTCTACTGGGAGTTTCTCTTAGTAGTCGGTGCAGTGTTCTAGAATGCAGCCATTCAATCAGGGGCACTATCTAGGCTGACACATCCTTGTGTGGCTTACTGCAATTATGAAATGGCCTGATTCAGTCTGGAGTGAGTCCCATTGAAATTGTTTCTTGCCATCAAAGCCATCTGGAGGAAAGATTTAATTTGTAATAATGAGATTTAAGGTCTGTAATGGCATTTACGCAACACGACTGCAGTATGCAAGTTAACTGGGGACAGTGTCTATTAGTCATTTATCTTTGATGTCAAGACACGAGCATCATCAGGCCGAGTTTTCCATTCAGAAATGAGGGTCGTTCGCTTGCCGTGATAAAACGATCCATCTGACAATGAAGCAAGCGGAGGGGAGCTCTCTGCTCTCCGACTCATCCATTCAAGGTCTTTGGGAAGAATTGGTTACAGAGGCTGACTCTCTCAAGAGAAGTGCTGGAGGATGAAGAGGGTGTGCATAGGTATCTCAGAGGGGTAGGAAGAAAGAAGGGCATAGGAGGCAGTCAGGCCTCTCAGCTGTGTGCTTTGAGGGAAGGAATCTATGGAAGTGAGCTCTGTCAAGGAAGAGTGCAAACAAGAGAGGTCTGGAGGGTGGAGGAGAGAAAGCAGGCCACCACCGACTTGGTAATAGTCAGAGACTCCTTCCCTCTTTGTGTTATGTCATATCTGTATGGTAGTAGCACCTCAAAGGCCCGGTCAGAATCAGGGCCCCATTGTGATGGGCACTGCACAGGCACATAGGAAAGAAGAGAGCCTGCCACTACCAGCCTCCCCCAAAGATCTGCTATTGTAGATCCTGATAGCTTACACCACTCCAAGTTCCTGCTGAAGAACCAGTGCATTTAACAAGTCTCACTCTTCAGGGCTGCTTGTTTGTGACTCTCATGGAAGGGCGCTCTCTCTCTCTATCGGAGCACGGGGGGAGGGAAGAGACATTCCTTCCTTCCCTGCGTTAGTATCACAGAAGGCCTGCTGTCTTACTGCCTCCATCCCTCACCTCTGATAGAAGTCCCCACTAGGCCCTGGGCAAAGATCCAGCGATGTCACCAGAGCAAAGGGCCATCCCCAGCTGCTGCAGTTAGAGGTGTCATCCTTCAGACCAGCATTACACCAGGGTCCCCTCTCCTCATTGCCAGTGACTGTTCACGTGGAAGCTAGAGGATAAGGGAACATTCTCATGCTCAGTACCAGGGTGAGGTACCACTGAGTGCAGAAAAGCTGCTCACAGCGTGACTGCACCAGCAACGTCTACCTCGTTATGTACGAAAGGAGTTACCAAATACCAGCTTCTATTCAAATACCTCATGTGGAGGTTCATGTTTATCAAGTCTTTTAAAGATGACAGCTTACATTGAGCACAGAAGTAAACACACTGGACAATAACAATGAGGCAGAGCTAGGATGACTGTCTCAACAAGCACTGCTGTATTTACCCAGTGCCCAAATATCAACACTAACACTAAATTACAGAGCTAATCAAAGACCTGGCTTTCAGACACCTACTTAAGCACATAAGAACGGCCACACTGCGTCAGACCAATGGTCCATCTAGCCCAGTATTCTGTCTTCTGACAGTGGCCAATGCCAGGTGCTTCAGAGGGAATGGACAGAACAGGGCAATTATTGAGTGATCCATCCCCAGTCATCCACTGCCAGCTTCTGGCAATCTGAGCTAGGGACACTCAGAGCACAGGGTTGAATCCCTGACCACATTAGCTAATAGCTATTGATGGACCTATCCTCCATGAACGTATCTAATGCTCTTCTGAACCCCATTATAGTTTTGACCTTCACAACATCCCCCGGCAACAGGTTCTACAGTTTGACTGTGCATTGTGTTATATTTTGTTCTTGTGCCCAAGATAGTGTCTGGCACAGAGCAGATGTATTTAGAAAAATACACAGGATTGAGGAATCAATGCCATTGGCTAACTAGAGCTCCAACCAACCTGTGCCTTAGGGGACATCTGACTGGCAGAATTCTCAGCCAATCAGAGGAGTAAGCTGCTGTCCAGTTACTGACCCATACCTGTAGAAGTATTTCTCAAAACTATACACCAATAGCCAATAAGAAAGCAGGGATTTGCATGAAGAGCTTCAACGAGCACATATCCACTTGTACGGATGGGATATTATCCGAGGGCTCAGATTTGCTACTGCCCTCAAAATATGACACTTTTCCCTGCAGCAAATGATCAGTACCTCAACTTCTGCCCCGGCAACATACACTCCCCAGGAAGGCTTACCCCATTAAAAAAAAAAAAGCACACTTTTAAAGCTTTCCCTCCTTATGAACATGCTTTCAGATGGAAGTCTAGACTACACGTAAAAGTTCACTTATGCTGGCAAAGATGTGGGGCCAAGGACTTGTGTTTTGGATTATCTTGTGTTTTGTCCCTTAGAAGAGTTTCATACCAGGAGGCAGGCAAATCTGTAGTTCTAGAACGTTGTAATCATAACAGAGTGCCCCAAAACCACTAAAGATAAAGCTTTCTAAATCAACACCTGTGTCAGGAAAAGTGTTTTATACATGTTTCACAGATGCATGTTAAACTTTAATCTGTTTGTTGTTTAAAGCATTCTGGAGATGTTATAAGTGTGAAATGAATTGGAATACTTTTAGTACAAGAGATGCTATAGTCAGATTTGGGTTTCTATGGGCAATCCATAATGATTGTGCTTTTTTGTGATTTTATTACACACTGCAGAGTTCTTGATCACCAAATGCAAGATGTTTGAAAGAATATGTAACTACAGTCAGCAAAATGAAACCTGCTTCCATGCCTTAGATAGGTTGAAGGTTGCAAGCCTCCCACCAAGGAAAAAGGTGAATTACACTAAATTTTTAAAAAATTGTAGCAACAAGCAGCATCTGAGTTAAACTGAAAAAAAAAAATGTGTTTTTTAAAAACTTCTATGCAGGTGTCATTATGTTTAAGAACAATCCTGCTTCTGTACGAGTCTCGGGGGGTATTTTGGCCTTTCTGGATATGCTCTCATTTGTTTTTAAGTTTGCTGATAGGAACAGCTGCACAAAAACAGAATCTGTGTTTCCACAAATAGGTCACCTGCTTGTTACTGTGGAAATAATTGTTACCAGATTGTGGAAATAGTTCATTCATTGACATTTGTACTAGCACTTCTTTTCCTAAACGGTGAAAGAAAACACCTTTCCACATCCCTCTAACAGTGCCACTGCTGTATGTGTGTGAACTGTATCAAAGTGCTGTCTGGACAGCACTCATACAAGTGGAAAGGGCTTTACAAATGAATAAACACCACTATTAATGTTTGGGTCTCCAGGTGGGGCAGAAAGCAAATGAATTAATAAACAAATAACCTGTTTTCATACAGTTATCCCTAGCAACTTTATCAATGGGGAATATAAAGTTTAAATAAAGCAGAATTGTCTCTAACCACACACTGGTTGTGGTCTCAGATGAGAGCTAGGAGCCCAGAACTCCAGAGTAATTCCAACTATGCCGATAACTCACTATGGGGAAATTATTTCACTTCTTTGTGCCTGAGGTTTCCTGTCTATAAAATGGGAACTCTGCCACCTACTTACCTCATAGGGGAAATGCAAGGCTCTATTAATGTCTACACAGCACCTCAAAGAGCATGGTCTACAGCAGGGGTTCTCAAACTGGGGGTCGGGACCCCTCAGGAGGTCACGAGGTTATTACATGGGGGGATGTGAGCTGTCAACCTCCATCCCAAACTCCACTTTGCCTCCAGCATTTATAATGGTGTTAAATATATAAAAAAGTGTTTTTAATTTATAAAGGGGGGGTCACACTCAGACTTGCTATGTGAAAGGGGTCACCAGTACAAAAGTTTGAGAACCACTGATCTGGAGGCTAAGTACATCCCTATTAAAGAGAGGATTTTTTTTAATTTACAGTAAAACATTAGCAAAATTCCTGATTTCTGTGCTGCCCCCTCATCATATGGGAACCAGATTAGGAATGAGAACAGCTGCCAAAGCATTGGGCGATTCAGCCTCACTCTTTTCTTGAAGCATTTTATGGCCCCACTGATTTCGAGAGAGATGGATTAAGCTTCACCACCACAGGGAGGCAAAGAGAACGCCTGCTGGGTTACGGTGCCCCCTTCCCGCAGAAATGCCAGGGTGAGCTGGGTACCGAGCAATGCTAAGCTTCGCTCATTTCCTTGGCACTTGACCTCTTTACACTACAGAAACCAAATCCTTAAAGCTCTATGGGGTAGGGACGGGAACCCACCTCCTCCCTGTGTCTGCGCAGCTCCCAGGCCGCCAGGGCCAGAGCCCAACCAGGCACCACTGCAATATCAATACTAAACCTCAGACAAAAGGCAGGTCTGGGCTGCAAGGGCCACATCAGCAGCCAACAGGAAAACCGGCTGCAAAGAGAAACTTCTGCAGTGCCCCGCCCTGGCACCAACCCGGGGCAGGGAGGTGGGGCTGCCTCATCCCAGCACCAACCCTCACAGAGGGGAGCCCCCCCGCCCTGGCACCAACTCCCCCAGGGGCCACCCCCACCCCCAGGGGGCTGCCCCATCCCAGCACCAACCCTCACAGGGGAACCCCCCCCCCCGCCCTGGCACCAACTCCCCCAGGAGCCACCCCCACCCCCAGGGGGCTGCCCCATCCCAGCGCCAACCCTCACAGAGGGGAGCCCCCCCCGCCCTGGCACCAACTCCCCCAGGGCCACCCCCATGGGGCTGCCCCATCCCAGCGCCAACCCTCACAGAGGAAACCTCCCCGCCCTGGCACCAACTCCGCCAGGGGCCACCCCCCATTCCCCAGGGGGCTGCCCCATCCCAGCGCCAACCCTCACAGCGGGGAGCCCCCCCCCGCCCTGGCACCAACTCCCCCAGGGGCCACCCCCCATTCCCCAGGGGGCTGCCCCATCCCAGCGCCAACCCTCACAGAGGGGAGCCCCCCCCGCCCTGGCACCAACTCCCCCAGGGGCCACCCCCCATTCCCCAGGGGGCTGCCCCATCCCAGCGCCAACCCTCACAGAGGGGAGCCCCCCCGCCCCCAGGGGCCACCCCCCCCATTCCCCGGGGTGCTGCCCCATCCCAGCGCCAACCCCCACAGAGGGGAGCACCCCCCCGCCCCCAGGGGGCACCCCCCCATTCCCCAGGGGGCTGCCCCATCCCAGCGCCAACCCTCACAGAGGGGAGCCCCCCCGCCCCCAGGGGCCACCCCCCCCCATTCCCCGGGGTGCTGCCCCATCCCAGCGCCAACCCCCACAGAGGGGAGCACCCCCCCGCCCCCAGGGGGCACCCCCCCATTCCCCAGGGGGCTGCCCCATCCCAGCGCCAACCCTCACAGCGGGGAGCCCCCCCCGCCCTGGCACCAACTCCCCCAGGGGGCACCCCCCCATTCCCCAGGGGGCTGCCCCATCCCAGCGCCAACCCCCCATCTCCCTGCCCCGCCCCCACAGAGAGGGGGAGGGGAGCCCCGCCCCGCAGAGGGGGCCCTGTCCGGTGCCGCGGGGGGTCGGTACCTGCTGCCCGGCCGCCCCCTGGACTGCTCACCCTCGGCTCCGGCCCCCGGCTCCGCGCGCCCAGCCCAGTCCCGCCCCGCCCCTTGCCCGCGGTTGGCGATCGCGCCGCCTGACGCACCCACACTCGCCGGTCTCCTCAGTGCGAAACTTTCCGGTCAGGCATCGCCAGGGGCAGCCCGCGGGGTCCAGCGGAAAGGGTCGCGCAGGCGCGGTGAGGCGCGGAGGCCAAGGAGAAGCAGGGCGTGAGATCACTGTACGGCAAGAGGAAGGGGACTCAGGGGGCGGGGCCTAGAGCAAGGAGGGGCGGGGCGGGGCGGGGCAGGCGCGCGAGAGCTGGGGACCGGGCGGCGGGTGCACTGCTGGGAGGGGCTGATCGTGAGGGACCCGGTGCATGGGGGCGGCACCAGGGAGCAGCTGCCAGGGGCGGGGGTCTGAGCACCACTGACCAACGCTACTGGGGTCTTGAGCACCAGGTGCTAGGTGTAGGGGGAGTTTGCGGGGAGGGGGGCTGCAACACACACACACCCCTAGTTCCAGCACCTACACACGCACGCACACCTTGTCCAGCACCTACACACACACCCACACCCCTAGTTCCAGCACCTACACACACACCCACACCCCTAGTTCCAGCACCTACACACACACACACACACACACCCCTAGTTCCAGCACCTACACACACACACACACACACACACACACACCACTTGTCCAGCACCTACACACACCCCTAGTTCCAGCACCTACACACACACACACTATATGCTTTCCAGCTGATTTCTAGTGTCTAGCAAACGCTTTT
This sequence comes from Emys orbicularis, assembly GCF_028017835.1. Taxonomy (NCBI): domain Eukaryota; kingdom Metazoa; phylum Chordata; order Testudines; family Emydidae; genus Emys; species Emys orbicularis. The sequence goes on along the minus strand of NC_088687.1, from coordinate 146,094,542 downwards.
CACAAAGCGATCACGCCATATCTGACCTATCCGGCCTCATCCTCAACGGAGACCTGCCCACTCTCAGGAGCAGCCTGGGTGCTCACGTTCATAACTTAGCTAGACACTAAAAATCATGGTCTTAAGTTACAGCACCGTGTAACCCACTAGCCCGGCTTTTGGTCCTGTGGCTACAGGGGCAGCTCCTTGAGGGGTCCCTTAGAACATGTGCTCACTACCTATGTTGTGCTATCTGTGGGCTCTTGTATTTAGCTGTGACACTCGGAGAACATTTCCCAGACCCGGAGAAGAGCTCGGTGTGGCTCCAAAGCTTGTCTCTCTCACCCACAGGAGTCGGTCCAATAAAAGATATTCCCTCCCGCCCCCACCTTGTCCCTCTATATCTTGGGACTGCTCGGCTACAACGTGCTGCCTGTGGCTCTTTAGACAGCAGGAGGCGAGGAGAGGAAACTTTCTCTCCCCTCCCTCGGGAAGGTGGGGCCAGCCAGCCACTGCCTTGGGACAGGAAGCAGGGGAGCCCAGCTGCTGGGGAGGGCTGAGGTGGGGTGGAGTTGCTGCTGGTAAGGAAGGGGCTGTCACTTTGAAATTGTGGTGCCCGTGGGGAAGAGAGCCAGCCCAGGTTTGCCCTGTCTGTGCTGCGGTCACTGGGATCCTGTCTCTGGCAGCCGCCGTTTGGCTCTGTCGCTGTTTCGTAAGCTGAGGTGGGAACCGAGAAGGGCTGGGAAAGGGTGGATCAGAACCGGGAGGAAGCCGGGAGGGGGGCATGTAGATGGGATTGTTAAAATCAAGTAATGGCAAATGAAACGTGAGAACCCCGCGGTAATAAAACTCCTGGGCAGCTTTCAGCCCTCCAGTGGGGATTCAGCCAAACCTCCGGCTCACGCTGGAGGCCTCTGTCCCACCATGTGCTAAACCCAGGGTGGAGGGAATGGATGGGGAAACTGCCCCTGAAAAACATGGCGGGTGCGATCATGTCTTGTATTGGACCAGCTTCTGGTGGTGAAAGAGACAAGCTCCAAACAGCTCCAACCACACTGCAAACAAGGAGAGAAACAAAGGCAGAGCTCAGGGGGGCTGGAACAACGGGAATAGTGGGGTGCTGAGAGCCACTGAACCAAACTGTAACCCCTGCATGGGATGGAAACCGCTTCCAGCCAGGGGGTGCGGCCGGCAGCCCCCCTAGATCCAGCACCTATGGCAGAGCTTGGGAGGTCTCCTGGGGAGGGGGGGGTGCATGCGTGCCAGAGAGAGCGAGCCTGCGCCTAGAGCCGGGGGGGGAGTGGAACACAAACACTGGAATAGCACAGCAGCCCAGGGGTTTCCTGTCTCTGGCAGGGGTCAGGGGCCAGGCCTCCTGGCTCTGAGGGACTGGCTTGACCCTGGGGCGCTTGGCCAGTAGATGGGGCTGCCCACCCTGCTGTGCTCCGCTGTGCTCCAGGAGGAGAGGCAGCCTGCTTCTCTCGCTTTCCTTGAGCAGGTCCTGCTGGAGGGTGCTCCCTGCCCACCCCTCTCCCCTGGCCTTCTGGACTGCCTCATCAGGCCCCACCCTGCAAGCCTCCCCAGCACGCCCCTTGAGTCAGCCGAATGACATCCAACCAGTCCGTCTCTGAGCCGCACCCAGGAAACAGCTGTCCATGCTCTGCCTCCTTGCCCTCGTGTCCCACCCCGGCCTGCTGCGAGCTGAGGAGGGCGAGGAAGGGCCGGTGGCCAGTCTGTGCTATTCTAGTTCCACAGTCTGCCCGGGAGAGCAGCTGGCAGCTCCTCCACGGAGCTCTGAGCATGGGCGAGTACCTGGCGCAGTTCATCACTCCCCTGGCATCTGTTCCTTGTGCAGCTAGAGGGAGACCCTGGCGTGTGTCTGTGGAGGGTGCGTCAGCTCCTTCAGAACCTCTTCCTGAGATTCTGGCCCCACTTCTCCCCACCCCCACTCCTAATTCACACCCCCCTTCCAATCCATGGCCCCACAAAGTTGTGGGACCTCCTCCTCCACCTCCTCCTGGCGCTGGCCAGGATGGCCATCCGCCATCCCAGGAAGATAAAGCTGGAGGTGCCTGTAGGGCCTGTTTCTGCTCTGCAGAGTCATGCCACCGAGCAGAGGTCCTCTGGTCGGCGTCCACCGGCACCTTTGAGGAGCAGCGGGCGCTGACGGGGGTTCTTTGACCCATTCCAGTATTTTCATTAGTTGTCCCCAGTATTTACTTGTGGGCTGGGTCCGCTGCCCACCCCCCCTCGGTTGAGGGGCGGGCCCTTAGCTTTAGGCAGGCTTAAGCCCACCTCTCCTGGTAACCGCAATGGGACCTGGGACCCCAGCGGCTTCTGAAGCAGACCCAAGAAACCTGCTAGCAGCCAGCCAGGGAATGAGCTGCCCGGAGTGGCAGAGGCGTGGGCGAGATGGCTGGCGGTGTAGGAACGAGGGCGCAGCAGAGATTTGAGGGGAGAAGCAAAAGAGACAGAAAATCTAGGGGAGAAGGGAGAGCTCCTGGTGTAGGGCAAGAAAGAAACCGGGGAGTGTGAGGGAGAGAGGCCTGGAAGACATGCAGGACGAGAGCCCCAGGGCTAGTCCAGGGCAGAGGTGGAGCCTCCCAGCAGACTGGCCCAGCTCCCTCTTGACCCTGTTAGTGCCGGGCAGTGGGCTGCCCCACAGGGCTTGCTGCAGAGGGCTCTGCACCATGCCCCTGGGCTGTGCATGCTGCCTCCCCGGCACGCCCTGGTGGCCTTGCACCCAGAGCCCTGAAAGGAGGCAGGACAGTCGTGTGGCTGAGGCACAGGGACTGGGGACCAGGACTCCTGGGTTCTATTTCTGATCCTGACGCGGAGTCGCTGCCTGAGTCCCTTTCCCCATCAGTCCCTGACCCTCCCTGCGTGGCTTCAGTCCCTAATGTGGTGTTGTCCCACAAACTTATACAGGATCGTTTTAGGGGTCAAGACAAAGATGCCACATTTATTATGATAACAATTTGATTTATGACCAATAACTAATATCTTAATCCTTATACACACACATTATACCCAATACCTATACACACACACACACATTCACACACACACACACATCCATCAGATGTTCTGCAGCTGCTGCATAGTTACCAGTCCTGCTTGAGTCTGTGGCTTGAGTTTGCAGCTTGGGTTCGTAGCTTGTGGCGGTAACTGGCCAGGAAAGCTGGGCACAAGGACGAGCTGGGTCTCTGTTGGGCATGCACCGATGCCCTTCCATGTTGGCAGCAGAATGTTACCCTCCTCCAAAGTTTTCCATCTCACCCATCCTTTTTGTAGGCTTTAGTTTGAATCCAGAGTCTATAGGTCTTGCTGTGTCACGCTGCCTCCAGGTTTGGTGATTGATCACCTGTCAATTGCAGACATGACTTTCAGCCTCGGACCGGGCTTTGATCTTCCTTCTATTGTACCTTTTCTTTTTAGGGTGGATTCTTCTTACTTTGTTAGGGCTCTTGTCTGCATCTTCAGCCGTTGGTGTTTGAACTCTATTTAATCAGGACAGGCTGGTGCTGGAGGTTGATTCCATCATCCATACATACCTCATTCACACATCTGAACTAAACTAATAAGATTACAGCAGGGTTTGCAAAAATGAAGGTTGCAGCAAGCCCTTACAAAATGGAGTAAGCGTTTTAAAATGGGGTTTGAATTACAATATGGCAAACAGTGAACAGAAGTTACAATATAGACAAGTATAATGGATGGCAAACAGTGAACAGAAGTTACACTGTAGGCAAGTGTAATAAATGGTGAACAGAAATTACAATACTGAAACAGTGCAAGTCTCAGTGATTTAAGTAGGAATTGGATTGATAGTGAAACTTACAAAGGCAGCTGACTGAACAGCTATGGCTCTTAACAAGCATCTTAACTGTTAATTAGCCAGTTATTGGGGTAACCGGTTTTATGAATGAATATTATTTCATTCATAAAACTTTACTTATGAAGTTACATTCATAAAGTAAACAATTAAAAACAATTTCATTCATGAGTCCTACAGTGGGCCAGTGCTCTGAGCTCCTTGGCTGGCCGGTGCACAAAGGGCAGGCAGAGCTGGGGATGTGGGATGCTCCCCTCTGAACCCCTCCTCTCTTCCCCCCAGCAGCCAGATGCCCAAGAAGAAAGTCGTAGCGCCGCTGAGCCGCTTGTGCCTGGGCAACGTGGCCAGGCACATGCAGAGCGTGTGGGTGAAGGATTACAGCGAGAACTACCTCGACGAGTACCAGTTCCGCTACGTCATGGGGCCCTTCAATGAGCTGGGTGAGAGGCAGCCGTGTCCCTCTGCCCCCGCCACCCTCCCATCCCAGAGCATCTCCTGGCCTTGTCCCGCTGGCACCCGGGAGGGCGGGGGACCACCTGGGCATAGCAGGGAGGAAACGCGCTGCAGTGCTGACTTCCTGGCCTTGCCATTTCACAACGCAGACACCCTCCTGCCCTGCTGCCCCCTGCCCGCCATGGGCAGCCCCTCTGCTGGCACAGCCCCGTGCCCAGGGAGGCTGATTATCACGCTGTCTCCCACACAGCCGGCTGTTTAGTCCAGGACCTGCTCCAGTTACTGGGCGAGAGTCGGCGCCTGACGCGGGCCGCACTCCACCTGCTGCTCCTGCCCCACCTGACAGAGCTGAGCCTGCGCTCCTGTCCGGGCCTGGTCAGCAACGCCATCACCCAGCTGATCACGGTGCGGTGCCAGGTAAGCAGAGCCCCAGCGACCTCCTGGGGACGCACGTGTGATCAGGAAACAGGAGGGAAGGGGTCTGAGCGGATGAACTCCTGGGTTCTGTCCCCAGCTCTGGGAGGAGGTGGGGTCCAGTGGTCAGACCAAGGCGGACTGGGAGCCAGCACTCCTGGGTTCTGTCCCCAGCTCTGGGAGGAGGTGGGGTCCAGTGGTCAGACCAAGGCGGACTGGGAGCCAGCACTCCTGGGTTCTGTCCCCAGCTCTGGGAGGAGGTGGGGTCCAGTGGTCAGACCAAGGCGGACTGGGAGCCAGCACTCCTGGGTTCTGTCCCCAGCTCTGGGAGGAGGTGGGGTCCAGTGGTGTTAGCCAAATAGGGCCCGTTCTCCCCCCGGAGCTTACCTAATTACACCAAGGAGGCACGGAGAGACAAGAAGACGGGTACCAAGTTCTTTATTGATCGATCAGCTGAGCGGGTGCTCTCATCGGCTAATGCCAGAAGAGAGACACACCTTACATGGCCGAACAGGCCCTTTTTATAACCAGTAACAAACAACTTAGCCTTCATCTTTTTGTGTCATTACGCTGACCTATAGATAATAGGTTACACAGGATACATATATTATTTTGGGGAGGGGGATACAAGAGACATCTGTTGCGGATACATTTGTCATTTTGCAGGGAAAACAAGGTACATTTGTTGACCCTTTGCACTAAATACCTTGGGGAGATATGGGGAAACAGCTGCATATACTTGTGAGCCAAGTGAGCCAATTAAATTGGTTAACAAATAGCTGACATGGTTAAATGCACGTCCTTGGTTCTATTTAGATCTTTAGGCCTTTTCTATCCGTGGTCAGAGCTGGGGGGAGGCTGGCAATTATGACTACTAGGTTCTATCCCCGGCTCTGGGAGGAAATTAGTCTAGTGTTTGCAGAGCGGGAGCGGGGGCGGGGGGGATATTGTCTGGGAGTCAGGACTCCTGGGTTCTATGGTTATGTTCCCCAGCTCTGGGAGGAGCTGAGCTCAGGACTCCTGGGTTCTATTCATGCCTTAGTCGCTGATTGGCTTTTGCAGGGAAGGTCAGTGGTTCCCGCAGCAGCACGCGGAGTGGGTGTGGTGGGTGACGGGCTCCCAGTGTAAATAGACAGGGGGCGGGGTGCTGGGCACGGCCGTTAGGGGAGTGGCTGCCTCGCTCCAGCACAGCACTGGCCTGCTGCCCCTCCCCAGAGTCAGGTGAAGCCAGGATTGGACAGGTCCCTCTCCACCGTGAGGGTGGGGCCCTGCCCCGGGGGGAGGGGAGAAGCTGCTGCGACCCCTACCTGCATCCTGGAGCTAATGGAGGAGCCCGTTGTGCCCCCCCCCAGTCATTAACCCCCCAAGGGAAGCGCCTGGTCTATCTCCCTGGTTCCTGTTGCAGAACTTGTCCTCCCTGGACCTCAAGGGCTGCAGCCGGGTCCCGACGGCCGCGCTGGTGGACCTGCTGGAAGGGCTGCCGCGTCTGAGCAAGCTGGGCCTGGCGGAGACGCAGGCCAACACGCAGGTGCTGGCGGCCGTGGGCTCCTGCTGCCGGCGCCTGCGGGAGCTGGACGTCTCGCACTGCCAGAAGGTGGCGCCGGACTCCCTGCTGCACCTGGCCTACGACCAGACCGAGAGCGCCCTGTGCTGCCCCGCGCTGCGGGTGCTGCTGGCCCAGGGGATAGAGCCCAAGGCCCGCAGCCAGGACTTGGTCAGAGCCCTGGCCTTCGTGCTGCTAGCTCTGCCCAGCCTGGAGTTCCTGGCCAACAGCTACCTCAGGGAGGCGCTGTGTCTCATTCACACGCAGCAGTTCAGCGGCGCGCAGGGCTTGCCGGGATTCCCCTCGCTGGAGGAGCTGGCCCGGTGCAGGCAGGGTGCCCGTGCAGCCGGGGGCGACTCCTGGCTCACGCTGCCGCTCCGGCGGGTGGAGGAGGTGGAGGATCCCTTCCTCCCCACCTTCTGCTCCGTGTGCCCGGAGGTGGCAGAGGCGGCCGTGTCGCTCAGCGACGGCCCTGGCACCAGCTGGGGCAGCCTGGCCTGGAGCCGCCTCACCCAGCTCGCCGTGCACTGCACGGGGCACCGGGGGCGGGGGCTGGCCGAGATGCTTCCCGTGGCTCAGGGCCTGGGAGCCCAGCTACAGTCCCTCTCCCTCCACGGCTTCTCCTACGATGACGAGTTTTCCTTCTGCGCCCTGCTGAACTGCTGCCACAACCTCGCCACCTTCAGCAGCCACCTGAACGCCCCCGCGGGGCCCGTGCGGCCGGCCGACGCTGTGCCCAACGGGGAGCCTGCCGCGGAGCCGCAGGACTGGGAGCTGGACCTGCTCCGCCACCCCTTCCCCAAGCTCCGGCACTTCAGCTTGGGCCTGGCCAGCTCGTGTGAGCCTCTCCCTTCCCAGCATGCCACTGTCCTGCGGGCGAGCCTGGCCTCGCTACTCAGCCACTCCCCCCGCCTGGAGACCCTGGCCCTGCTCAGCATCCCCTTCTCCCTGGACGGCGTGTTCCAGAAGGTGCTGGCTGCCCCCGACGCTGCCCTCCGCAATCTGCGAGAGCTGTCGCTGGCCGAGAGCCAGGTGTCCAGCCCGACCCTGCACTGCCTGCTGGCCTTGGACAACGGGCTCAGCTCCCTGAACCTGGCCGGCTGCCCGGCCATCCACCGGCGGGACTACGACCAGCTGCTCCGCACCGTCCGCAAGGAGCGGCTGGAGCTGGACATTGCATGGCAGTGAGGTGTCCTGCCTCGCCTGGGACGCTGCCCCTCTGCCCCGTGCCGCGGGAAGGAGCCCACACCGCACGCAGGCCCCAGAGAGCTGTGTTTAATAAAGCAGAGTGAACACGGGGGGGGGGGGGGGGGAAGCGCCTGCGAACGAGCTTCTGTCAGCCTCCCTGGGACTGCGCTTTCCTCGGCACAGCCTTGAACAGGGGCGGTGAGGGCCCCATTGTGGGGGGCCCGGGGGAGACGGCGAGGGGCCCAATGCCAGGCCTGCCCTGTATACTGCCGGGACACGGGCTCAGGCTCTGAGGAGGTTGCTGACTGGCTTGGCCCGCCCCCCATCAGCAGCTGCGCTGTAGAGGCTCCTCCAAGCAGGGCCCCCACTGGAGTGGGGTAGTGTAGACAGGGCCCTGCCCTGCCCAGGCTAGTTCTGAACTGTTCCCCAGATAACGGGCGGGGCTGCCACAGGCGGCAGGAAGGGTGGAGGAGGAGCTGGCACTCAGCAGCACGGAGACCAGTGGGCCCTTGCAATAGGGTTGCCAGGTGTCCGGTTTTCGACCAAAACGCCCGGTCGAAAAGGGACCCCGGCGGCTCCGGTCAGCACCACTGACTGGGCTGTTAAAAGTCCTGTTGGCGGCGCAGCGGGGCTAAGGCAGGCTTCCTGCCTGCCATGGCTCCGCGCAGCTCCCGGAAGCAGCAGCATGTCCCCCTCTGGCTCCTAGGTGTAGGGGCAGCCAGGGGGCTCCGTGCGCTGCCTATGCCCGAAGAGCCAGCTCCACAGCTCCCATTGGTTGAGAACTGCAGCCAGTGGGAGCTGCGGGGGCAGCGCCTGCGGATGGGGCAGTGCACAGAGCCTCCTGGCTGCGCCTTCGCATAGGAGCCGGAGGGAGGACATGCCGCTGCTTTTGGGAGCTGCTTGAGATAAGCGCCGCCCAGAGCCCGCACCCTAATCCCCTGCCCCAGCCCTGATCCCACTCCCGCCCTCCAAACTCCTCGGCCCTAGCCCGGAGCACCATCCTGCACCCCAAACCCCTCATCTCCCACCACCAGCCGGAGTCCTCACCCCCCTTGTACCCCAACCCACTGCCTCAGCCTGGAGCCCCCTCCCACACCCTGAACTCCTCGTTTCTGGCCCCACCCCAGAGCCCGCACCCCCAGCCGGAGCCCTCACCCCCTCCCGCACCCCAACCCCCTGAGCCAGCCCGGTGAAAATAAGCAAGTGAGCAAGGATGGGAGAATGAGCGACATGGGGGGAGGGCTCGGAGAAGGGGCAGCGGTGGGGCAAGTGTGTTTGGTTTTCTGCAAGTAAAAAGTTGGCAACCCTACCTTGCAATGACTCAGCTAATTCCCACCCTCCTGCCGGCAGAGCCCCCACCTCCCCTCCTGCTCGCCCCAGGCCCCAGCTCCCGCAGGCCACCTGGCCCTGCGCCCGCGGGAGTCGCTGGGTGCTGCAGGGCAGGGGCGACAGGCTCCATTGTTCACATGCGCCCGCTCTCCGTGAGGCCTGTCAGTCGCTCCGACTCCTCCCACAGCTTGCGCTCCAGGCCCGGGTCGCGGGCAGCCGCAGAGGGCAGCACCAGCCTGCAGTCACTGTCGAAGTACTTCCCCGTGATGTCTGCGACCTCCTCCGAGACGGCGCAGTAAATGGTGCTGGCTGCTCCCTCCTCGGCGGACTAGAGAGAAGAGGGGGGTTAAAAGCAGCCTCAGCAGCGGCTCCCCCCCACACCAGCCCCCCACAGGCCCCAGGCTCTGCACAAACCCCGCCTGGCGGCACCAGAGGGGCACAGCTCAAGCCCCCCACCGAGGCTCTCATGCCATCCTGGCCCCACAACTGCAGAGACAGGGAGCAGCGAGTGGGAACAGGGCCCTGGAGCAGGGAGGGAGGGACAGCGGGTCCCGGGCACAGTGTGGAGAGCTGGGTCCAGGGGCGGGGCAGGGAGGCAGTAACTGAGGGTATGGGGAGCCGGGCAGGGGGCAGGAAGTAGGTGGGTTTGTGGAGGGCAGGCCGTGGGTGAAGTTGAGGGGAGCAGGGCAGGGGGCAGGAAGTAGGTGAGGGTGTGGGGAGCAGGCAGTAGGTGGGTTTGTGGAGGGCAGGCAGCAGGTGAGGGTGTGAGGACAGGCCGTGGGTGAAGTTGAGGGGAGCAGGGCAGGGGGCAGGCAGTAGGTGAGGGCAGGCAGTAGGTTGGCATGGGGGGACAGGCCGTGGGTGAAGTTGTGGGGAGCAGGGCAGGGCTTGGGCAGAGGGTTGAGTTGTGGGGGGCTGAGGGGTGGGGCTGGGGCAGAGGATTGGGATGCGGGGGTGAGGGCTCAGGTGGGGCCAGGGATGAGAGGTTCAGGGTGCGGGAGGGGGGTCAGGGCTGGGACAGAGGGAGGGGGTGAGGGCTCCAGCTGGGGGTGCAGGCTCTGGGGTGGAGCCAGGGATGAGGGGCTCGGGGTGCAGGCTGCTCTGGGGCTGCAGCAGGGATAGAGGACTCCCCCCAGCCAGGGCCAGCTCTCTCGCCGCAGCAGCTCCGGGGCTGGGGAGAGGCACCTCTGCTCGCCTGCGCGGCCCTGGATAGCCTGCTGTGCGGCCGTGGGGCCGGGCAGTTTACAGGGAACGTAGGTCCTGGCCTCGCCTCCACCGCAGCTCTGGCCAGGGCAGCAGGGGCCGGTTCTCTGCTCTCTTCGAGCTCAAGTCACGGCCCCTGTGCATGGAGGGGAGGAGGGCTGCTTAATGGTGGAGGGTTCAAATCCCCCCAAGGGGACTTGTCTGAGTCCCGCTCAGTGCAGAGGGTGACGTGCCCTGGAGGTGGGAATTAGGGTAAAGCCTCCCTCTACGGCTGCTGCTCCTCCCCCGGCGTTTGCTCGGGGACGCTCCTGAGGGACCCCAGAAATGCCCCCACCTCCCTCGCTGCAGCACCCTGGCACTCCGGCTCTGTGCACCAGCAGCTCCCCACCCTGACCGCAGCTGCCTGGACCCTCAGCCAGCCCCACTGAGCTCGACCCCAGGGCCAGACCTTCCGGGGGCAGGGTGTGGGCCGAGGCTTTGGGGATCCCGCTGTACGTCAGCCCACAACAGAGCCAACTGGAAACTTGTGCCCTGCCCCCAAGGGTCTGCGCTAGTCACTCGCTGGCCCTACCCTGCCCGTGGGGCGAGCAGTCTGCCAGAGCAGCCCTCCGGGCCCCACACCCTTCCGGGCCTGGGCCCCCCACTGCCCCCCCATTGCACGCACCATGAAGAAGATGCTGGCGATGCTGAAGAGCAGGCGAATCAGCCAGTTGAAGTGGCGCATGATTTCTGTCCTCACGATGCCGGGGTTGAGGGAATTGGCCGTCACCCCTGCAGAGGAGCAGAGTCAGTCACTGCGTGGGCTCTGGGGACAGCGTGGGGGGCAGGGCCCTATAGCCAGACCCCCTGGAGGCCTGAGGGGCCGGGGGTGAGTTTTGTACTCGCCAGCCTAGAGCCAGGGGCCTGTTTATTCCTCGAGCAGGTGCCGCCCGGACACGCTCCAACGTGCTCTCCCCAGCCTGGGAGGCCCCCTGCCCTGGGGGGCCAGGCCCTTTCAGAGGCGCTAGACTGAGCCCCACCTGTGCCCAATTACCCGCCTCCCCGGTGCTTGTTGGGTCAGTGACCAGGCCTCACAGGATGATGGGGGGAGTGATTAGGAGCTGAGGGTAGGCTCCGGCAGCACGCTCTGGGGAAGAGAGAGACAGCTGGGTTCAGGGGAGCATGAGACCCCCAGGGGCCGGGACGCAGCTCTCCATGCCAGCCAGGCGGGATGGCCCGGAGCCATCCGCAGGGCTGGGCAGGAGCAGCCCTTCCGCGGGGCGCTGGGCCAGCAGCCTGGCAAAGACACTGGGAATCTCTGGTGGTTCAACTGGTTCTTTGATGCTAATAAAACAGGCCCAGCCAGGCGAGTGACTCAGAAGCCCCAGGTATCCAGGCCTGTCTGGCAGCAAAGAGACGGGGTGTGACGAAGTAGGACTGTTCTTAATGTATTCCTCAGTTTCCCCTATGCAGTTCTTAAGTATCTAGGGGGTGGGATAAGGGTGTATGGTTGCTGCAGAGCAAAGGGCCAGGGCACATAAATGCCTGACACTCTGTCTCCTAGCAACTGATGGCCTGGGCCCCTCCTCTGCAAAGGTGCCAACTGAAGGTGTTGGAGACAAAGGGATCAGGTGACCTCCTGGCCTGGGAAAGAGACAAAGCCCAGAGAAGGAGGGGCTGGACGGGAGTTTGGAGCTAGCTGGGGACTGGAAGGGAGGGCAGACAGGAGTCTGCATCGCTGGGCCCCAGAATGGACCCGGCGGAGGGGTCCCGTTCGCTGGACCTACAAGCTCTGTTTTAGACCGTGTTCCTGTCGTCTAATAAACCTCTGTTTTACTGGCTGAGAGTCATGTCTGACTGCAAAGTGGGGGGTGCAGAACCCTTTGGCTGCCCCAGGACCCCGCCGGGGCGGACTCGCTGTGGGAAGCGCACGGAGGGGCATATGCTGAATGCTCCCAGGAGAGACCCAGGAGGTGAAGCCGTGTGAGCTTCTTGCCCTGAAGACGGTCTGCTCCGAGGGAGAGGAGGCTCCCCAAAGTCCTGACTGGCTTTGTGGGGAGCAGTTCCAGAGCATCGCCCGAGGACTCCGTGACATGGGGTAGGGCCAGGGTCTGGCACAGATGAGGCAAGACCTATCCCAGCCCCTTCTCATGGGATTCTCCCGCCTGGGTCTCATGCTTCCAGGGTGAGGCAGGCTGGGAACGCCCACAGCTGCACCCCCACTGGCCCGTCCTTCCCTCAGAGACGCTGTGGGGTGCAGGAGCCTGGGCCAAACTGCCATTAGCACCTCCCGCTGCCTACACCCCACTGGGACGCCGGCCTTGCTTCTGTGTGTCACCACGGTGCCGTGCCAGTGACTGAAACTCTAGCACCCAGTGGCTACAGCAGTGGGGCTCTTCCTACAGGGCAGAGGGAGCAGGCTGTGGGGAAACCATGCCTGGGGGGGCAGAGGGGAGATATCCAGGCAGCCTATGCGATTCCTGGATTAGGCCTTCCGGGACGGGGGAAATCACTTCAGTGGAGCAGAGACCGTCCAGCCCTGCACGGGGCATGCAGCGGGGAACGGAGCCGTCTCTCTCTCATAGGGACTGAGGCGTCTCTGGGCCATTCCAGCACCCCAAACTCTGGTGCCGATGGCTGTGCTTCCCCAGAGGGGTTCTGAGATGCTTGGCGCCCAACCCTGCTGCCGGAGCAGTGGCAGCTCTCCCCCCAGGTGATCGCTCACCACGAGGGCACCTTGCCCGAGGCCAGCCCCCAGCCTGGTGTGCTCAGAAGGGCACACGCACTGTTGGGAACGGCTTGTGGGGTAGAGCAGGCAGGGCCACGTGCCTCTGTTTCCCGGGTTTCTGACGTTTGAGTTTTGCTGAACTCAGCATTCGGGAAGAGCCCGAGATACCCCAGGGCAGCCCGACCTCTGCAGGTGTAACCCACACACCTCCTGGGTCCCGCTAGTGGCACCAAGACCACTTAAAGAGAGAGCGAAAATGAGTCGGCTTAACAGCCAGTTGGCTTTTAGCTCGTGCAATAGAGGCTCATGCACTGAGGTCCCAGGTTCAATCCCGCCCGCCGACGACAGGGGTCTGTCGGGGTTACACAGGCACAAAGGGTTTGTCAGTACCTGACGGTCAGGCCAGCTCCGATGCAGAGACAGGTTAAAGTAGGGGGCACCTTGCAGACGGTGGCTACTGTGGTATCATGGGGGAGGGGAGAGAAGCTCATAGAACCGTAGAGTTAGAAGGGACTGCAGGTGTCATCTAGTCTAACCCCTGCCAAGATGTGGTGTCTGACCCATCCCAGACAGACTCTCCAGCCTCCTTTTGAAATCCTCCAGTGAAGGAGCTTCCACGACCTCCCGAGGCGTCTGTTCCACTGACCGACTGTTCTCACAGTGAGGAAGTTTGTCCTGAGATTTCATCTAAATCTGCTGTGCTGGAGTCTTTCAAGTATCTGAAGTCCACTATCATGTCCCCCCTTAATCTTCTCTTTTCCAAACTAACATACCTGTTTCTTCAGCCTTTGCTCGTACGGCTGCATTCCATCCCTTTGATCAGCTTTGTCGCTCGCCCCTGGAGCCTTTCCAGTTTCTCTACATCCTTTCTATTAGGGTTACCATATTTTGAGCCTCCAAAAGGAGGACACTCCACGGGGCCCCGCCCCCGCCCCCAGCCCCGCCCATGCCCCAACTCCGCCCCTTCCCCAAAGTCCCCGCCCCAACTCCGCCCCCTCCCCTGCTTCCCGCGAACATTTGATTCGCGGGAAGCCTGAAGCAGGTAAGGGGGGTGTGGGGGGAGGAGGCGCAGCCCAGTCTGGCCCCCCCGGCGTCTCCAGCCTGGGTCGGCTCAGGCTCTGGGGTGCCGGCCCCGGGCCAGCCCCCGGCCGAGCACCCCCGGCCCGCCCAGCACTGCCGGTCCCCGGCCCGGCCCCCGGGCCCCCGGGCGAGCGCCCCCGGGCGAGCACCCCCGGCCCGCCCAGCACTGCCGGTCCCCGGCCCCCGGCTCAGCACCCCCCGGCCCCCGGCTCGGCACCGCCGGCCCGGCCCCCGGCACCGGCCCCCGGCTCGGCACTGCACCGCCGGCCCGGTCCCCGGCCCGGCCCCCGGCCTCCAGCTCGGCACCGCCGGCCCGGTCCCCGGCCCCCAGCTCGGCACCGCCGGCCCGGTCCCCGGCCCGGCACCGCCGGCCCGGTCCCCGGCCCAGCACCGCCGGCCCCGCATGTCCCGATTTTCCCGAACATGTCCGGCTTTTGGGGATTTCCCCCCGGACGGGGATTTGGAGCCCAAAAAGCCGGACATGTCCGGGAAAATCCGGACGTGTGGTAACCCTACTTTCTATACATTGGTGACCAGAACTTCGGCTGAGGCCTACCCAGCGCTGTCACCTCCTGTGACTTGCAGGCGAGGCCTCTGTTAATACAACCTGAGATTGCATTTGGGTTTTTTGCAACAGCATCACATTGCTGACTCATGCTGAGGTTGGGATCCACCCCAACTCCCAGATCCTTCCCAGCAGTGCTGCTGCCCAGCCAGTTTCCCCCCATTCTGTATTTGTGCGTTTGGTTTTTCTTCTCTAAGTGTAGCAGGTTACATTTGTCTTTCTTGAATTTCATGTTGTTGTCTATAGCCCAGTTCTCCAATTTATCAAGATCCCTCTGGATTTTAGCTCTAGCCTCCGAAGTGTCTGCAACCCCCTAGCCTTGTGTCATCTGCAAACTTGATCAGTCTGCTCTCTATTCCTACATCCAGGTTATGAATAAAGATGTTAAATAACGTCGGACCCAGAACAGATCTCTGTGGAACCCCACTTGAGACCTCCCTCCAATCTGACATCGTTCCATTCACAGTGACTCTTTGTTTGTGGTTGTTTAGCCAATTATGTATCCACCTAATGGTAGCTCTGCTGAGCCCACATTTCTCCAGCTAACTTATCAGAATGTCATGTAGGACTGTGGAAAACGCCTTGTTAATATCCAGGTATATTATGTCCACCGCCCACTAAATCAGTTCCCTTGTCAGAGAAGGAAATCCAGCTGGTTTGGCGTGCTTTGTTCTTGGTAAATCCATGGTGGCTGCTAGTGATCACACCCTTTATCCTCCAGGTATTTGCTGATGGAATGTTTTATACATGGCTGTAGTAGCTTCCCAGGTAGGAAGGACAGGCTGACTGGTCTATAGTTCCCTGACTCCTCTGTTTTCCCCTTTTTAAAGACGGGCACTACCTTAGCCCTTCTCCAGGCTTCTGGGACCTCTCCTGTCAGCCATGAGTTTGTAAATATTATTGCCAGTGGCGCTGAGATTTCTTCAGCCAATTCCTTCAGCGCCCTGGGGTGACTGGCACCAGCCCTGCTGACTTGAATTCATTCAAATTAGTCAGAAGATCTCTGGCATGTTCTTTACTTATCCGGATCTGCCTCCCTTCCCCTGGATTGCCTACGGTAAGTTGGCTAGCTGTCTGATCAGATGATATTTTTGTGAGCAGACTGAAGCAAGGTAGGCATTGAGCAGCTCTGCCTTCCTATCATCTTCCATTACCTGCTCACCTTCTCCATTGAGCAGCGCACCCACTCCGTCCTTGTGCTTTCTTTTTTGTGTGACATATTTGTAGAACCCCTTCTTCTTGTCTCTAACATTCCTTGCCAGTTGTGACTCCTGCCTTGCCTTGGCTTTCCTGATACAGGGGCTGTCCCATGTATATTTCCTTGGGGACATGCCCCTCCTTCCATTTCCTGGGTGGATCCCTTATCATTTTTAAAAGCTCCCTGGTATCCAGATCCTACAGGTCAAGACCAAGGCCCAGAGACCTAGTGGGAGCCACTGGAGATCACACGGCCCACTTGCTCCCTGGGAGAAGCAGTGTGTAATACATTCTGCACCAGCTGCAGGTTCTGAGTGGCCTTCGGGTACACCCTACGTGGAACTAATAGCACTGACCCAACTTTCAGGGGACATAGGCCTGGAGAGCTACCATGGGCTCTGCCACCGAGGGGCCAGCTCGCAGTGGGGCAGGAAGGGCCCTAAACAGCAGGGCGAGAGAGCCGGGGCTAGTGAAAGCCCTGGAGTGATGGAGGCCCCTGAGAACAGATGATCAGACAGACTTTCTGCCATCTAACATGCAATCAAGTGAACAGCGTCGGCTAATCACAGCTCCCCCCAGTGCAAGGAGCCAGGCCTTGAGGCCGCACCGTGTGTCGGCACAACCCAGATGGAGACGTCTGCAGATGAAAGCAAGGCTGATGTAAGGACATGATGAAATAAACGAGACCCAAAGATCATGCCCAGCCTGTTCTCAGGGACAGCTGTCTCCCGGGAAGGAGTCACCACGCTGAATGACTCAACAGAAAGGTCCAAGGCAGTGCGGCAGAAGCAGATCCCAGCTGGAGACAGCAGCCAGGCGAGGAGCTCCAAGGAGCTGGGAGCACATGGGGCATTTCTCACCTGCTCCGGGCATGCCCAAGAAGCTGTAAGAGGAGATGAACCCGGTTCCCCTCTCACTAAAATTGGTGTGGATCAGCGGAGCTGCCCCAGGTCAAAACCACCTAAACGAGGGGAGAATCGGGCACTGTGAGATACTGAGAAAACAGCAGTGCTGAAAGAGGCCTGGGAGGGCAGAGATGCCAGTCAGGGCACAATGCCTGGGGATCAGAAACTGCGAATCCGTAGAGCCATTGTGGCCATGCAGCTGCCAGCACCAGTATCATGGGACGAGCTGGAGGAGCACAGGGCTTGGCCATGCCAAGTTCCCGCAGAGTCTGTAGGAGAGAGAGTCCAGCCGAGTGCCCGTTTCTAGACCCGGTGGATGGACGGGGGGGGAGGGGGGAGTTAGCCCAGGACAATGGGCTACAGACAGGTGACTTGCCAAAGTCTGCACTCCATCCAACTCGGTCTCCCTGTGCTGACAGTGGCCAGCACCAGCTGCGCCAAAGCGAGGAGCAAGAACCCAGGCAGGAGGCAGTGACGGGATAACCTGCCCCAGGGGGAAATTCCTGACCCCTGACGGTTGGAGAGAGAAAAGTTCCCAGCCTTTATTCTGTAACTCTGATTGTTCTCATTATCCAGGTGACCCTTCACTGACCCCTGCTAAACCCTTGGTCTCAACCACA
Organism: Emys orbicularis; assembly: GCF_028017835.1. Lineage (NCBI taxonomy): Eukaryota > Metazoa > Chordata > Testudines > Emydidae > Emys > Emys orbicularis. The sequence continues at coordinate 146,077,524 of NC_088687.1, read as the reverse complement.
TATAAGAACATAAGAACGGCCGTACCGGGTCAGACCAAAGGTCCATCTAGCCCAGTATCCTGTCTACCGACAGTGGCCAATGCCAGGTCGACTCCCTCTGGGGCAACTAACAGGCAATGATCAAGTGATCTCTCTGCTGCCATCCATCTCCATCCTCTGACAAACAGAGGCTAGGGACACCATTCCTTACCCGTCCTGGCTAATAGACATTAATGGACTTAACCACCATGAATTGATCCAGTTCTCTTTTAAAGAGAATGGTGGCAGTGGATTCCACGGGCTAATTACACACAGTGTAACGATATTGCCTTTGATCAGTTTTAAATGTTCTGCCTGTCAGTTTCATTGACTGTTGCCATGTTCTTGTGTTGTGAGAGGGTCAATACAAGTGCCCCATTTGCTCTACCCCATTCGTTATCCTTTCCCCAGGTATTCGGCTCCTCTCAGAACAAAACACCCTGTCATTTGCCAGGAGAGCTGCAGGAGGGGCAAGATCACGCAGGGTCTGTTCTCATTTCTGTCCATCTCAGGTGCTATCACTGTAGTATCTGAAGCCTCACAACCTGAACCTTCAGTGCCTTGATCCTCACAGGCCCTGCATGCAGCAAGCAGTGTTACAGCGACTGGTTCAGTTAAACCTTGTTATGGGTCAGGCCTGGGCACCACCTTCCGTGGAGGACAGATGTAAAGAAATCATTGTAAGGAGGTCGCTGAAACAATAGCAGTAGCCCCCCAAAACACAGGCACATGGAAATGGTGTGTAGAAGCTAAAACATGTGGCCCAAGAGGATTGGTGGAAGGGTGTGGGGGGGATAGGGGTGAGGGGTGAGAGAGAGGGAGGGCATGTTGAAGCAGCAAGAGAAAGCCAAGTAGACAGTAACAGACAACTAGTAATGTGGCCATGAGCGAGAGCTAAGAGAGACAGCTCTTTGGGCGCAGAGCGCTGGTGGCTAGGCAGGCTTGGAGCAGCAAGCAGACACTGGCTCCTGCTGTTTGATTTCTATGTTCAGGGGAACAAGACTTCGTACACCTTTTGTAAATAAACAAGACTGCACCAAAGAAATCCCTGACTCTCACCAATTCATCCTCCGACCTGGAACAACGAACAAGAGCCCCAACTTTTGGCTAGCTTCTCAGGTCACAAAGGGCAACACTGTTATCCCCACAGGTACAGAAAAAATCTGAAACCCAGAGATTGATTTCAATGGGAGTTAGGCACCAAAATACCTGGAAAATCTGGCCGTTGGGTCTTGATTTCACTGTGGCATCAAGAGAGGGTTGGAAATGTACATGGATGATGGCGGTGATCTGGAAGCCTACTTTCGTCGTCTCCGACTCAAGGAATATTTTCAACGCACCACTGAACAGTGCACTGACCCACAGGTACCCTCCTACTAACACTACAAGAAGAAGAACTCTGCATGGACTCCTCCTGACGGTCGAAATGACAGACTGGACCTCTACATAGAGTGCTTCCGCAGACGTGCACAGGCTGAAATTGTGGACAAACATCATCACTTGTCCCATAACCTCAGCCGTACAGAACGCAATGCCATCCACAGCCTCAGAAACAACTCTGACATTATCATCAAAGGGGCTGACAAAGGAGGTGCTGTAGTCATAATGAACAGGTCGGATTATGAACAGGAGGCTGCCAGGCAACTCTCCAAGACCACATTCTACAGGCCACTATCCTCTGATCCCACTGAGGAATACCAAAAGAAACTACACCATCTGCTCAAGAAATTCCCAGCTACAGTACGGGAACAAATCTACATGGACACACCCCCAGAACCCCGACCAGGGGTATTCTATCTGCTACCCAAGATCCATAAACCCGGAAACCCTGGACGCCCCATCATCTCAGGCATTGGCACTCTTACAGCAGGATTATCTGGCTATTTGGACTCTCTCCTCAGACCCTACGCTACCAGCACTCCCAGCTATCTTCGAGACACCACCGACTTCCTGAGGAAACTACAATGCATTGGTGTTCTTCCTGAAAACACCATCCTGGCCACCATGGCTGTAGAAGCACTTTACACCAATATTCCACACGAGGATGGACTACAAGCTGTCAGGAACAGTATCCCTGATGAGGCCACAGCACGTCTGGTGGCTGAGCTTTGTGACTTTGTCCTCACCCACAACCACTTCAGATTTGGGGACAACTTATACCTTCAAGTCAGTGGCACTGCTATGGGTACCCGCATGGCCCCACAGTATGCCAACATTTTTATGTATCAGAGGGGTAGCCGTGTTAGTCTGAATCTGTAAAAAGCAACAGAGGGTCCTGTGGCACCTTTAAGACTAACAGAAGTATTGGGAGCATAAGCTTTCGTGGGTAAGAACCTCACTTCTTCAGATGCAAGTAATGGAAATCTCCAGAGGCAGGTATAAATCAGTATGGAGATAACGAGGTTAGTTCAATCAGGGAGGGTGAGGTGCTCTGCTAGCAGTAGAGGTGTGAACACCAAGGGAGGAGAAACTGCTTCTGTAGTTGGATAGCCATTCACAGTCTTTGTTTAATCCCGATTTGATGGTGTCAAATTTGCAAATGAACTGGAGCTCAGCAGTTTCTCTTTGGAGTCTGGTCCTGAAGTTTTTTTGCTGTAAGATGGCTACCTTAACATCTGCTATTGTGTGGCCAGGGAGGTTGAAGTGTTCTCCTACAGGTTTTTGTATATTGCCATTCCTGATATCTGACTTGTGTCCATTTATCCTCTTGCGTAGTGACTGTCCAGTTTGGCCAATGTACATAGCAGAGGGGCATTGCTGGCACATGATGGCATATATAACATTGGTGGACGTGCAGGTGAATGAGCCGGTGATGTTGTAGCTGATCTGGTTAGGTCCTGTGATGGTGTTGCTGGTGTAGATATGTGGGCAGAGTTGGCATCGAGGTTTGTTGCATGGGTTGGTTCCTGAGTTAGAGTTGTTATGGTGCGGTGCGTGGTTGCTGGTGAGAATATGCTTAAGGTTGGCGGGTTGTCTGTGGGCGAGGACTGGCCTGCCTCCCAAGGTCTGTGAAAGTGAGGGATCATTGTCCAGGATGGGTTGTAGATCACTGATGATGCGTTGGAGAGGTTTAAGCTGAGGACTGTAGGTGATGGCCAGTGGAGTTCTGTTGGTTTCTTTTTTGGGCCTGTCTTGTAGCAGGAGGCTTCTGGGTACACGTCTGGCTCTGTTGATTTGTTTCTTTATTTCCTTGTGTGGGTATCGTAGTTTTGAGAATGCTTGGTGAAGATCTTGTAGGTGTTGGTCTCTGTCTGAGGGGTTGGAGCAGATGCGGTTGTACCTCAGTGCTTGGCTGTAGACGATGGATCGTGTGGTGTGTCCGGGGTGGAAGCTGGAGGCATGAAGGTAGGCATAGCGGTCGGTGGGTTTTCGGTATAGGGTGGTGTTAACGTGGCCATTGCTTATTTGTACTGTGGTGTCTAGGAAGTGGACCTCCCGTGTAGATTGGTCCAGGCTGAGGTTGATGGTGGGGTGGAAGCTGTTGAAATCATGGTGGAATTCTTCCAGGGTCTCCTTCCCATGGGTCCAGATGATGAAGATGTCATCAATGTAGCGTAGGTAGAGAAGGGGCGTGAGTGGACGAGAGCTGAGGAAGCGTTGTTCCAGGTCAGCCATAAAGATGTTGGCATATTGTGGGGCCATGCGGGTGCCCATAGCGGTGCCACTAGTCTGGAGGTATATATTGTCACCAAATTTGAAATAATTGTGCGTGAGGATAAAGCCACAGAGCTCAGCAATAACATTTTTATGGCTGACTTAGAACAACACTTCCTCAGCTCTCGTCCCCTAGTGCCCCTCCTCTACTTGCGCTACATTGATGACATCTTCATCATATGGACCCACGGAAAGGAGGCCCTTGAAGAATTCCACCTGGACTTCAACAATTTCCACCCCACCATCAACCTCAGCCTGGACCAGTCCACACAAGAGATCCACTTCCTGGACACTACAGTGCAAATAAGTGATGGTCACATAAACACCACCCTATACCGGAAACCTACTGACCGCTATACGTACCTACATGCCTCCAGCTTCCATCCAAGACACATCACACGATCCATTGTCTACAGCCAAGCCCTAAGATACAACCGAATTTGCTCCAACCCCTCAGACAGAGACAAACACCTACAAGATCTTTATCAAGCATTCTTAAAACTACAATACCCACCTGGGGAAGTGAGGAAACAGATTGACAGAGCAAGACGGGTACCCAGAAATCACCTACTACAGGACAGGCCCAACAAGGACAATAACAGAACACCACTGGCCATCACATACAGCCCCCAGCTAAAACCTCTCCAGCGCATTATCCACGATCTACAACCTATCCTGGAAAATGATCCCTCACTCTCACAGACCTTGAGAGGCAGGCCAGTCCTCGCTTACAGACAACCCCCCAACCTGAAGCAAATACTCACCAGCAACTACATACCACACCACAGAAACACCAACCCAGGAACCAATCCCTGTAGCAAACCTCGTTGCCTACTCTGTCCCCATATCTACTCTGGCGACACCATCAGAGGACCCAACCACATCAGCCACACCATCAAGGGCTCATTCACCTGCACATCTACTAATGTTATATATGCCATCATGTGCCAGCAATGCCCCTCTGCCATGTACATTGGCCAAACTGGACAGTCCCTCCGCAAAAGAATAAATGGACACAAATTGGACATCAGGAATGGTAACATACATAAGCCAGTAAGTGAACACTTCAATCTCCCTGGTCATTCTATTACAGATTTAAAAGTCACTATCATTGAACAAAAAAACTTCAGAAACAGACTTCAAAGAGAAACAGCAGAACTAAAATTCATTTGCAAATTGAACACCATTAATCTGGGCTTGAATAGGGACTGGGAGTGGCTGGCTCATTACATAAGCAGCTTTTCCTCTCCTGGAATTGACACCTCCTCATCCATTATTGGGAGTGGACTACATCCACCCTGATTGAATTGGCCCTGTCAACCCTGGTTCTCCACTTGCGAAGTAACTCCCTGCTCTCCATGTGTCAGTATAGAATGCCTGCATCTGTAACTTTCACTCTATGCATCCGAAGAAGTGAGGTTTTTACCCACGAAAGCTTATGCCCAAATAAATCTGTTAGTCTTTAAGGTGCCACCAGACTCCTTGTTGTTTTTATGGACGATGAGAACAACCCGAGTTACAGAAATAAAAGCTGGTAATTCCTGCTGCCTGGTTAGCCCAGCCTTGCCCCAAACCCTCGCCAGTGGGGCCACATGGAACTTGCTGGGAAGTCAAACCCCACCCCACTGCCTGGGGTACATGCCGGAATCCTGGCAGCTTCTCACCAAGCCCTAGAAAATGTCCCCGGTGCTGTGTTCTCTCTAGCGCCGGAAGCAGCGGAAGGGCTAGAAGAGCTCGCCATGGAACGAGCAGGCCCGGGCACAGCCAGCCCGGGGAGCAGACAAGCTCTCCTGCGAGGACACCCCCCACCCCCCACTCCTGCACAGCTCACAGCCCTCCCAGACGAGGAGGCCGTGGCGCCTAGCAGCATCTGTTCTGTACCTCGGGGAGTCACACCCTTGACAGCGTTGGTGAGTAATTTGGAAATGTTGCAAATAGAGACTCCCCCCCCCCATCCCCCGGTCCCACGACTGGGGCGAGTCGAGGGAGCGCGGCTGCCGTCCCAGCGGAACGGCAGCCGGGGCAGAGCACACGCAGCAGCGGTAACTGGGCCAGTGGGTGTTTGCAGGACAGGGCAGCTAGGCCTGGCCCCTCTTAGCTGGCAGGGATTAGGCTCGGGACCCTCCGCAGGTCCTGACCACAGTGCAGGGAATTCCCCCCCCGGGAGGCCTGTCTGCTGGGACGGTGCCTCCGGATCACAGTGCCAAGGCCATCGCTTCCCTTTCTGCCAGGGGGACGTGAGGAGCGAACGCAGCTGGGGGGGGTTCAGGAGGGGCCACAGGGTGCTGGCCTCTGCTGCCCCGGGAGTGTGGGGGGGGAGATCACACTGACCTGTGGCCTGCAGCCTCCTGGCCAGCTCGTTGGTGAACAGGATGTTCATGAGCTTGGTGCTACTGTAGCACTGGTCAAAGTTCTTGGGCCTCTCCTCCCCGGCCAGGTGCTTCACGTTGACCATGCCCCCGACGTGTCTGAAGGACGAGACGTTCACGATGCGGGCGGGAGCGGAGCCCTTCATGGTGTCTGTGCGGGGGAGGGGCAAAGCCAACAGGCTCATGTCAGGGGGTGGCGTGGTGGGGCAGGGCTCCCACATGGCCGGGGAGAAGCCCCAGCTTAGAGAGACCCTTGGGCAGCAGACGGGGAGTCGGCTAGCAGCCCCGGCACAGCCAGCGCAAGGCCTGGGTCCATGCCCCAGGGGAATGCCAGGGGCAGCAGGGCAGCCCTCCCCCAGCCCCGCAGCACCCAATGCCTGGGGCAGCCCCGCAAGTGCCCAGTGCAGCCCCTCCCCCAGCTGAGCGAGTGCCCAGTTCCTGGGGCAGCCCTTACCCAGAAGCAAATTGGTCAGAAGAAAAGGGCCCAAGTAGTTGGTGGCGAACGTCTGCTCCAGCCCCTCGGAGGTGATGGAGAACGGCAAACCTGGAAGAGAAGAGGGGACTGGCACAGCAGGCCCTGGCTGGGCAGTCGGGGGTGGGTGCCATTCGGATTCGTGCTCCCTGCCCGCCACAGCCCCAGGCTGAGCTGAGACAGCTGCTTTCTGCTAAGCCTTGTCTGTTCACTGGTACCACCTCCCACGTGTCTGTCCCAGCCCCGGCCGGGCTGTGGCCTGCAGGCTGAGTGCTCTGGTGGAGTGCCTGGCCCAGTGGGCCCCGCTCCCTGATGGGGTACTTCAGTGCCACTGTCAGACCGGGAATAACCTCGGCGTGGGATCTGCCACGGGCTGGGTCATGAACAAAGCTCTCCCAGCCACCCAGGGAGACCTGGCAGCTTCGGCGAGACGACGTGTAGAGGTCACCGTGGCAAGGGCCAGCCGTGCCACGTGCCCGGTTAGCAATGGGGTATTGGGCTGGTGCTGGGCACCTCACAGCAGGCCCGCCCGTCTGTTGGGGTAACTGGGCGACAAAAGTACCCGACTTGTGAGCTCCGCTATGGAAAGCAAGTGCACGGTCGTAGGATGTGACCGTAACCGACAACAACGACCGCGGAGGGGCAAAGGCGGGACAGGCTGAATGAGCACAAAGAGAAAGGCCTCATGACGGAACTCAAGAACTGTGCTAAGCCCGGGCCTGGGCAAGGAGAACAGCACAGAACCAGAAATCAGGGGATCCAGATTGGTGCGTTGGAAACTAGACCTTGCTGCTGGACAGGATAATGAGGGGACGGGCTGGGATGACACGGGCTTGGACATTAACAGCAGCAGCAGCTCCAGCCTGTCTCAACTAAAGTCTTCTCCTTTCCCCAGAAGCACAGTTATCACCAGCTTTCGCTGGTTTCTCTTCTTTTCTGTATCTTTAATCACCGGCTAAACGGACGTTTAATGGGGTGTTTGCCATGGCGCTAAGCAGGCTGAGGTCTGCGTGTACCAAACTCCAACCTGGTGTAAACACTGTGTAATGTGGCTGGGTTACGTTAACACCTTTAGCCCATATATTTCATCGAAATTCATACATTTCTGGCACCCAGTGTGGAGCCTAGAGGGTTCATACATACTCAGAAGCCAGCACCTTAGCAAACAACTGGAGGTTGCTTATCTGTACCCAGAGGTTCTTCGAGATGTGCGGCCCCAGTCTGTATTCCACGCGTGGGGTACACATGCACACCTGGGCCTGAAGCCAGAATTTTCTTAGCAAGCCGTGTCCGTTGATCCGCACATGAACCAAACTGAAGGTATAAATGGCCATGCAGCCTGGTGCCTCTCCAGTTCCTTCTCTTACAGCAAATCCAGATAATTGGCAGTAGAGGGGATGGAGAATCATAGAATATCAGGGTTGGAAGGGACCTCAGGAGGTCATCTAGTCCAACCCCCTGCTCAAAGTAGCACCAATCCCCAACTAAATCATCCCAGCCAGGGCTTTGTCAAGCTGGGCCTTAAAAACCTCTAAGGAAGGAGATTCCACCACCTTCCTAGGGAACCCATTCCAGTGCTTCACCACCCTCCTAGTGAAAAAAAGTTTTTCCTAATATCCAACCTAAACCTCCCCCACTGCAACTTGAGACCATTACTCCTTGTTCTGTCATCTGCCACCACTGAGAACAGTCTAGATCCATCCTCTTTGGAACCCCCTTTCAGGTAGTTGAAAGCAGCTATCAAATCCCCCCTCATTCTTCTCTTCTGCAGACTAAACAATCCCAGTTCCCTCAGCCTCTCCTCATAAGTCATGTGTTCCAGACCCCTAATCATTTTTGTTGCCCTCTGCTGGACTCTTTCCAATTTTTCCACATCCTTCTTGTAGTGTGGGGCCCAAAACTGGACACAGTACTCCAGATGGGTGTGGGATACAGATGGGACCACACATCTCAAAGAACCTCCAGTTACAGGTAGGTAACCTCCATTTCTTCTTCAAGTGCGCAGGAGCTTAGCAAGCAGTGGTCAAACAGGTGGTGGGTGGGAGGAGGCATAAGAACATAAGAAAGGCCGTACCGGGTCAGACCAAAGGTCCATCTAGCCCAGTGTCCTGTCTACCGACAGTGGCCAATGCCAGGTGCCCCAGAGGGAGTGGACCAACAGGAAATGATCAAGTGATCTCTCTCCTGCCATCCATCTCCATCCTCTGACAAACACAGGCTAGGGACACCATTCCTTACCCATCCTGGCTAATAGCCATTAATGGACTTAACCTCCATGAATTTATCCAATTCTCTTTTAAACGCTATTATAGTCCTAGCCTTCACAACCTCCTCAGGTAAGGAGTTCCACAAGTTGACTGTGCGCTGCGTGAAGAACTTCCTTGTATTTGTTTTAAACCTGCTGCCTATTAATTTCATTTGGTGACCCCTAGTTCTTGTATTATGGGAATAAGTAAATAACTTTTCCTTATCCACTTTCTCCACATCACTCATGATTTTATATACCTCTATCATATCCCCCCTTAGTCTCCTCTTTTCCAAGCTGAAGAGTCCTAGCCTCTTTAATCTCTCCTCATATGGGACCCGTTCCAAACCCCTAATCATTTTAGTTGCCCTTTTCTGAACCTTTTCTAGTGCCAGTATATCTTTTTTGAGATGAGGAGACCACATCTGTACGCAGTATTCGAGATATGGGCGTACCATCGATTTATATAAGGCAAGAATATATTCTCAGTCTTATTCTCTATCCCCTTTTTAATGATCCCTAACATCCTGTTTGCTTTTTTGACCGCCTCTGCATACTGCGTGGACATCTTCAGAGAACTATCCACGATGACTCCAAGATCTTTTTCCTGACTCGTTGTAGCTAAATTAGCCCCCATCATATTGTATGTATAGTTGGGGTTATTTTTTCCAATGTGCATTACTTTACATTTATCCACATTAAATTTCATTTGCCATTTTGTTGCCCAATCACTTAGTTTTGTGAGATCTTTTTGAAGTTCGTCACAGTCTGCTTTGGTCTTAACTGTCTTGAGCAGTTTAGTACCATCTGCAAACTTTGCCACCTCACTGTTTGCCCCTTTCTCCAGATCATTTATGAATAAGTTGAATAGGATTGGTCCGACGACTGACCCTTGTGGAACACCACTAGTTACCCCTCTCCATTCTGAGAATTTACCATTAATTCCTACCCTTTGTTCCCGGTCTTTTAACCAGTTCTCAATCCATGAAAGGACCCTCCCTTTTATCCCATGACAGCTTAATTTATGTAAGAGCCTTTGGTGAGGGACCTTGTCAAAGGCTTTCTGGAAATCTAAGAACACTATGTCCACTGGATCCCCCTTGTCCACATGTTTGTTGAACCCTTCAAAGAACTCTAATAGATTAGTAAGCCACGATTTCCCTTTACAGAAACCATGTTGACTATTGCTCAACAGTTTATGTTTTTCTATGTGTCTGACAATTTTATTCTTAACTATTGTTTCGACTAATTTGCCCGGTACCGACATTAGACTTACCGGTCTGTAACTGCCGGGATCACCTCTAGAGCCCTTTTTAAAGATTGGTGTTACATTAGCTAACTTCCAGTAATAGAATGACCAGGGAGATTGAAGTGTTCACTTACTGGCTTTAACGCTTCAATCTCCCTGGTTATTCTATTACAGATTTAAAAGTCACTATCATTGCACAAAAAAACTTCAGAAACAGACTTCAAAGAGAAACAGCAGAACTAAAATTCCTTTGCAAATTTAACACCATTAATCTGGGCTTGAATAGGGACTGGGAGTGGCTGGCTCATTACATAAGCAGCTTTTCCTCTCCTGGAATTGACACCTCCTCATCTATTATTGGGAGTGGACTACATCCACCCTGATTGAATTGGCCCTGTCAACACTGGTTCTCCTCTTGCGAAGTAACTTCCTGCTCTCCATGTGTCAGTATATAATGCCTGCATCTGTAACTTTCACTCTATGCACCCGAAGAAGTGAGGTTTTTACCCACGAAAGCTTATGCCCAAATAAATCTGTTAGTCTTTAAGGTGCCACCAGTCTCCTTGTTGTTTTTTTAAGGGTAAGTGGATATTCCAGGACAGCAGGGACCCAAGCAGCTCTGGAGATAATGGGCCTTGCTGAGCTCAGAAGGAGAAATGCCTCCATTTTGCTGAGTAACATTTCCTAGTCGAGTCTTTCCTGCTTTGGTCGAGGATGCTTTGCACCCTGTTGCAACACGAGCGCTCTACAGCAGACGCCCATCCAACCGCCAGGCTCTGAGCGGCTGTGTGTCTGGATTGGGGTGCTTGGAAGTGCCCACGGGTCATGTTAGAAGGTCCAAAATGGGCAGATGTTTGTGGGCGTGGAGCTGAGAGCTTCAGTAGATGCATAAAGCAGAACTGTCTCAGCAACAATAAGGATGACTAAAGCTCTGTCCTGGCAGATTTTCCGTAGGAACCAGGGTAGGACTGGAATGGGAGGGAACGCGAAGGCATACCTCAGGAGATCCTTCCAGAACAGCAGGAAGGCATCTCCCATCTCTCTCTCACACACACCTAAGCAGACAAAGGAACCAGCCCTTTGACTTTGGGGGGATCCGGACCTGAGAATTTGGTCCTCCTGTTGCTGGGAACGTGTGGTGAGGATTTTAGCTTGAATCATGTCTAGCTTGTTAAGTTTTAGCTACTAGGGAGATTTTTATCTTTATTTCTCTTGTGCCCATTTCTGACTGTAATGCCTTACACTTGCACTCACTTCAAACCTACCTCTTGGGAGCGAAATAAACTTCTTGTATTTTTAATCTAAACTAACCCAGTGTTGTGTTTGAACTGAGCTGTTTGGGTAACTCCAGTTAAAGCAGCGACTGCTGGATACAGGGGTAACAGCCCTCTACTGTCTGAGCTGCCCCGGAGAGGGCTGGACGCAGTGGCCTAGCCAGGTTTTAAGTGCAGGGGGAGCAAACATAAAAAAGGCGCCCCCCCTCGGCTCCTCCTCTGGCCACGCCCCCCATGGCTCCTCCTCCGGCCGCGCCGCGTCCCTCCCCCCTTGGCTCCTCCAGCCACGCTGCGCCCCCCCCTCGGAGGGGCTCGGTCCGGGGGGAGGGGGCCGGGTGCAGCCCGGCCGGCCGAGGAAGTTTTTAGGTGCGGTCGGAGGGGGGGGAGAAGAGGCGAGAAAGTGTCACCGGCCCCCGGGGGCGGGACCGCGGCGGGAGGGCGCGGGGAGAGGCACGCGGGAAGCTCCAGGGGGCTGGAGTCTCGGACGTGACCTGAGCGGGGAGCGGACGGTCGGTCCCTGACTCCCCCCTCCCAGACACCCCGCTCATTGGCTCATTGGGTCCGCGCTTACCTGGCTGCCCAGGTGCCTCTGATGAGCGAGCTGCTCCTCCCCCCCAGCGCCAGGGCGCCCAGCTCCTGCTGCTTCCCGCTGAGTCCGGCGTGACCTAGGAGCCGGCTCCCCCCGGGGAACGGAGTCTGTCCCCGTGGCTCGGGCGGGGAGCTTCCAGCTCGTCTCCCCCTGGGCTGGGAGCAAGTCCCTCCTGCCCAGCAGGGGCTCAGGCAGAGCGGGCTGGCGGCGAGGCCCCCCCCGGCGGAGCAGCAGGCACAGCCTTCGGGGGGGGGCCGGAGGGCTCCTCATGGCGGAGGTGGGGGGAGAGCCCCACGGCTGCGGCGGGGACGGGGGTGGCTGCGCACCCCGGCTCGTAGCAGGTGTCCCCGCCCCACCCGGGGGGGCGGGCTGGCTGACGGACGGGGCAGGTGTCCTGCCTCCAGCCCTCTACCGCGCGACTGTGCCCACCTCAGCCTGCGCGGGACCCGCTCCCCGCGGGACCGGGCCGCCCCCTCACAGAGCCCGAGCAGCCGGTCCGTCCCCCTGCGGGCGGCGCTGCTCAGGGTCACTTTGCACCCCACCGCCCGGAGAGCTGGAGCTGCCGCAGCACCTGTGCCCGAGCAGCGGCAGCGCCTCCTCCCGCCCCTCCCTTTCTTCTCCCGCACTGCGAGCCGGGCGCCCCGCTGCAGCCCCCCCCCCCCTCCCGCCGCCGAGCTGCGCCGCGCCGGGACCCACAGCTCCCGCAGCCGCTTTTTAAAAATGTGCTGAGGGGAAGTGGCTGCTTCCCCTGCACCCCCTAGCTACGCTACTGGCTGGACGGTGCAGAACACAGGATTGGGGGGAAATCCGGGATTGGGAGTGACCCTGCAGGTAGTGACCAAGGCTGGTGGAAGCCAGAGGGTGGCTGGTGTATTGCTGCTTGGCTCAGAGGTGCTGGACCTGGGCTGTAGCTATGCACAGAGCTACAGCAGCAAAGCATTGTGAGGTACCCAAGGTTGCAGAGCAGATGGTGCACAACCCCTCACTGGTCTGGACTGCACCCCCAACGTGAGACCTTCTCTTTAGGCTTAGAGTCTTGGCCTCCATTGCCAAACTCATGCATGGAGGGGCACTGCAGACTAAACAATCCCAGTTCCCTCAGCCTCTCCTCATAAGTCATGTGCTCCAGCCCCCTAATCATTTTTGTTGCCCTCCGCTGGACTCTTTCCAATTTTTCCACATCCTTCTTGTAGTGTGGGGCCCAAAACTGGACACAGTACTCCAGATGAGGCCTCACCAATGTCGAATAAAGGGGAACGATCACGTTCCTCGATCAGCTGGCAATGCCCCTACTTATACAGTCCAAAATGCCGTTAGCCTTCTTGGCAACAAGGGCACACTGTTGACTCATATCCAGCTTCTCGTCCACTGTAACCCCTAGGTCCTTTTCTGCAGAACTGCTTCCTAGCCATTCGGTCCCTCGTCTGTAGCAGTGCATGGGATTCTTCCGTCCTAAGTGCAGGACTCTGCACTTGTCATTGTTGAACCTCTTTTTTGTCCCTATATTTTGTCCCTATATGATTGGTTTTGTATTTGTTTTGTTTTTGTTTTGATTGATAAGCTATGTATGGGGAGAAAGGTCTGAGTTAGGTGGACACATCTTAAGATCCCCCGTGGCAGACAGAAGGTTGGCCCCCAGAAATCTGACACTGACCCACTGAAAGACCACTCCAGACTTTGGTAATGATTGTTTTGGGGTGCTCTACTAACTGGTGGGGGACACGTATAAGTGCTGGAGACTAAATAAAGTAAAAGCTTTTAGTGGAAGCACTCGTTTGCGCTGTTTATACCAACCACCCATCAGACAGATGTGCAGTGTCCCCATCAATTTACTTCCTGGCACCGCCTCACAAAGGGTAAAGTTACCCAGAGCTCTGGGTTCAGAAAATCCTGGGTAACACTAGTTGTCTTCTCTGTCTGTGTTCACTGCACTCTTTGGAGCACTTCATATAAGAGTCCTGCCGACTCTGCATATCCTACAATAAGCTCCCGACAGAAATTCGTGAGACCCAAGAAAGACTGCAGCGATTTAATATCCCCTGGCATGGGAAGCTGGATAATACTTTCTACTCTTTCCTTAGTGACTGACCTATCTCCTGCACCCAGTCTAATTCCTAGATACTGTACCTCCTTTTGCTTGATTTGAGACTTAGGAGGATTAAGTCTTAAGCCCTATGTCTGGCAACATTCCAATAAGTTCTGTGCTAATTGTTCATGTTCCTTTGCTGGCTCACTTACCCCACGATGTTATCTAAATATTGATGTATTCATCCGGTTTGTAAAAATCCCTCTTTTTCTAGCATATTTCTCACCACAGCAGGAAGTATGGTTGGTGCATCACAATAGCCCTTAGGTAAAACAGTCGGCAATACTGGGTTCCTGGAAACACAACAGCTGTTGGATACGGCTACCTGGAGTTCAAGGGGAGACTCCAGAGCCTGCTACATATGTACACAACAGAGAACCCCTTCGTTTTAGGAGAGGCCACCTCCATCAATGCAGGACAGGCTGCCACTACTTGTGCCGCTCTCTTCGAAGTTTTATTTAATCCTCTATAATCAACTGTCAGTCTCCACGTTCCAGCTGGCTATTTTACCGGGCCAACTGGTGCGGTATCAGGTGTTGAGCACCACCTAATAAATCCACCCCTCTCTAATTTGTCAATAACATGTCTTAATGAGTCTTTGGCTTCCTGGGGTATTGGATATTGTTTAATGTATGGAGGGGGAGGGAGGAGTCTCCTTCCAGGGTAACTAGGGTCTGTACTCTTCCTGCAGCTGACGAATCTTGTACACATACTCCCAGGGTAACTAGGCTCTGTTTCAGTCCACCAAGCTCCCATCCCTCCGGCATGGGGTGGTTACTTTGGTTTTATTGCCTTCACTGTTTGTGTAGCCAATTCCCTGGGAATTAAATGATTACTGTCACTGTCCTCGTTTCCTGTAAGGTTTGCTAAAGCCATGTTTGGAAAGTCAATAATTATCCCCCATCGTTTTATTGTTTCTGCTCCAATCTGATTTTCTCTCCTTTTAATGGCACATTTTTCCTGGAGGGTGATATTTTAACATAGTCTTGTTTATTCCCCGTATTTGTACTGACTGTCACTGGCTGTGCATTGAATATGTCCTTAGCTATGGGGATCCCTGCCCCTGGAGCCAAAACAAACATTTACAAGCCCATCCCCAACTCAGATGCAAATATGAGGGTGTCCCCAAACATCTACAGTCACGGGTTGCTGACAAATGTGTCCTGAGTCTCGGGAAGGGCTATCCTATGCCATTGGTTCATCGGCAATGGGGTAGTTCAATCCAGAAGTGAACACAGCTACCACAGTCCTTTTTCTTATCTTTTTCTCCCCGTTCCCTACTAACCATACATGCTTGGAACTGTGCCTGCAACTTCTCAGTCTCTCCTTTCAGATCTCTATTCTCCTGTATTAACTATCCGGCTGGCACCCATTCACCATCTCCTCCTCCTCCTCCGCCTCGATTCATTCTGCAATCTCTCTAACCCCAGCCTCGGCCTCCGGGTCCCTCTGTTTCCCACTGACCTAGCTGTGTTCTCAGCTCATTTCCAGGCGTTCCCTCACAGCTGCTTCCATTTTCCCAGCCATTCACCCAGCGGCATGTAGCTGCTTCATCCTCATGCCACGCTTCCATCCATTCCACCACACCTCAGAGTAATGTCTGCGACACGGTGTTTCCTTAGGTGTTTCTGGCTCTAAGTCCCCATCCATCCACATCTGGAATCTCTCTGCTAAGCGTGCGGGAGCCTCTCTGTGCATTCTTGTAACTTCCTTTGTTGCTGCTCCACCCGAGGGAACTGTAAAATACTTCTGAGTCACCCAACCGCTCACTGCAGTGACACCAGCATCAAACCCGACTGGGTGGATTTGATGCTGGGGTGGCTTAAGGCTCCTACCAATGTCCAAAATAGGTTTCGGTTCAGGATTTGCCGGAACCTGGCTTTCATCGTACAGGGCCAGTTGTGGTGCGGCGGCCCCTGCCCAGGGGCTACGTGGTGACTGTTGGCCTAGGTCATTCCAATCCTCCCGGGATCTAGCTTTCAATGGTCCATTTCTGTCCCCGTCCTTCAGGCACAAGAGAAGTCCCCGAAGCTTGCTGCTGCACACCCAGATCGATAACGGGGGCAGCACTTCTCTTTTTTGCAGATTCTCTACAGCTCTTTCCAATTTTCTAGTCTGTTCCTGTGCTTGCTGCAACATACCCTGTGTCTGGACTGCTTTCTGCCTGCATTTTCCCGGGCTCCATTGCTTCTGTTCCTTCTTCGGACTCTTTCTTTCTATTACTTGCCCTGCCAATTTTGTGGCCTGTTGTCTTAGCCATCTAACAGCCATGGCCACGGTTTGCAAGATTCTACATTTCTTTACACTTCTTCTTCAAGGCTATAGTCTCTGGCACTGCCTTACCGATTCCAGCCCATGTCTCCCCACTTTCTTTGTAAACTCGGATGGCCTGCCTTGACCTACTCCCCAGCGCGTCCACACCTTATCAAACTCTGGGGCGATCTGGATGGGGGGGATGAGGGGATTCCCTAGCTCGGAGATTTCGACCATCTTAGGCCGCGACTCCTAGAGTGGGCACCCATCAAATCAGCGGTCGGGGTGCCTGGCGGTGTGCCGACGTCAGCTGCAGCAGCAGAGAACTCAGGGTGCTGATCCCGCAGGCCGCGATGTCCGGCGTAAAGAAGGCCCACAGGCTCAGCGCAGCGGGGAAGGCGCGCTGCCAGGTTTCTTGTCGCCAAAGCGTGGGCCTAGCACCCACTACGAGCTGCAGGTGCACTAGCACGAGTACGCTCGCCACAACGAGACCAGCTCAGTCAGGACACCAGGGCCTGCCCCTAGACCAGCACAAAGACACCCCTCCTGTGACTTCTCCTTTTCTACCGGGATACGAGCAGGGGCCGTGGGACACCCTGCTGCTTTTGGTTATTATCCTGCACCTTCGAGCAAAACATCCCCCTCCAGTCTCCTGTTGGTCCCTCCTCATCTTACAGGGTCGGGGTGTCCCTGTCCCAGCTCCCAGGAATGTGTTCAGGCCATGACTCTGGGTGCTGCTGCACCATGCTCCCCAGTCAGGAATGGGCTGAGTTGGGGCTAGTTAATACCTGCCCCGCCCAGGCCTACTCTGCTTCACTGTCCCTTGTTCATACAGTCAGTTATGCCAAGGGCTCCAGCAAGGCCTACAGGGGGTTCTGCTGGCAGGAGCTGGGCAGATGTGGCTGGCGTGTGGCACAGGGAAGGGGGGTTCCGCAGGCAGGGGCTGGGCAGACGTGGCTGGCGTGTGGGCACAGGGGAGGGGGGTTCTGTAGGCAGGAGCTGGGCAGACGTGGCTGTCGTGTGGGCACAGGGGAGGGAGGTTCTGCAGGCAGGAGCTGGGCAGATGTGGCTGGCGTGTGGGCACAGGGGAGGGGGGTTCTGCAGGCAGGAGCTGGGCAGACGTGGCTGGCGTGTGGCACAGGGGAGGGGGGTTCCGCGGGCAGGGGCTGGGCAGACGTGGCTGGCGTGTGGCACAGGGGAGGGAGGTTCTGCTGGCAGGGGCTGGGCAGACGTGGCTGGCGTGTGGCACAGGGGAGGGAGGTTCCGCAGGCGGGGGCTGGGTAGACGTGGCTGGCGTGTGGCACAGGGGAGGGGGGTTCCGCGGGCAGGAGCTGGGCAGACGTGGCTGGCGTGTGGCACAGGGGAGGGGGGTTCCGCGGGCAGGAGCTGGGCAGACGTGGGCAGGCGTGTGGCACAGGGGAGGGGGGTTCCGCGGGCAGGGGCTGGGCAGACGTGGCTTGC
Organism: Emys orbicularis; assembly: GCF_028017835.1. NCBI lineage: Eukaryota > Metazoa > Chordata > Testudines > Emydidae > Emys > Emys orbicularis. Next base: position 146,059,854 of record NC_088687.1, on the reverse strand, counting down.
GTGTGGCACAGGGGAGGGGGGTTCCGCGGGCAGGAGCTGGGCAGACGTGGCTGTCGTGTGGACACAGGGGAGGGAGGTTCCGCAGGCAGGAGCTGGGCAGACGTGGCTGGCGTGTGGGCACAGGGGAGGGGGGTTCCGCAGGCAGGGGCTGGGCAGACGTGGCTGGCGTGTGGCACAGGGGAGGGGGGTTCCGCAGGCAGGAGCTGGGCAGACGTGGCTGGCGTGTGGCACAGGGGAGGGGGGTTCCGCGGGCAGGGGCTGGGCAGACGTGGCTGGCGTGTGGCACAGGGGAGGGAGGTTCCGCAGGCGGGGGCTGGGCAGACGTGGCTGGCGTGTGGCACAGGGGAGGGGGGTTCCGCGGGCAGGAGCTGGGCAGACGTGGCTGGCGTGTGGCACAGGGGAGAGGGAGGTTCCGCAGGCGGGGGCTGGGTAGACGTGGCTGGCGTGTGGCACAGGGGAGGGGGGTTCCGCGGGCAGGAGCTGGGCAGACGTGGCTGGCGTGTGGCACAGGGGAGGGGGGTTCCGCGGGCAGGAGCTGGGCAGACGTGGGCAGGCGTGTGGCACAGGGGAGGGGGGTTCCGCGGGCAGGGGCTGGGCAGACGTGGCTGGCGTGTGGCACAGGGGAGGGAGGTTCCGCAGGCGGGGGCTGGGTAGACGTGGCTGGCGTGTGGCACAGGGGAGGGGGGTTCCGCGGGCAGGAGCTGGGCAGACGTGGCTGGCGTGTGGCACAGGGGAGGGGGGTTCCGCGGGCAGGAGCTGGGCAGACGTGGGCAGGCGTGTGGCACAGGGGAGGGGGGTTCCGCGGGCAGGGGCTGGGCAGACGTGGCTTGCGTGTGGCACAGGGGAGGGGGGTTCCGCGGGCAGGAGCTGGGCAGACGTGGCTGTCGTGTGGACACAGGGGAGGGAGGTTCCGCAGGCAGGAGCTGGGCAGCCGTGGCTGGCGTGTGGGCACAGGGGAGGGGGGTTCCGCAGGCAGGGGCTGGGCAGACGTGGCTGGCGTGTGGCACAGGGGAGGGGGGTTCCGCAGGCAGGAGCTGGGCAGACGTGGCTGGCGTGTGGCACAGGGGAGGGGGGTTCCGCGGGCAGGGGCTGGGCAGACGTGGCTGGCGTGTGGCACAGGGGAGGGAGGTTCCGCAGGCGGGGGCTGGGCAGACGTGGCTGGCGTGTGGCACAGGGGAGGGGGGTTCCGCGGGCAGGAGCTGGGCAGACGTGGCTGGCGTGTGGCACAGGGGAGAGGGGTTCCGCAGGCAGGGGCTGGGCAGACGTGGCTGGCGTGTGGCACAGGGGAGGGGGGTTCCGCAGGCAGGAGCTGGGCAGACGTGGCTGTCGTGTGGGCACAGGGGAGGGAGGTTCTGCAGGCAGGAGCTGGGCAGACGTGGCTGGCGTGTGGCACAGGGGAGGGGGGTTCTGCTGGCAGGGGCTGGGCAGACGTGGCTGGCGTGTGGCACAGGGGAGGGGGGTTCTGCTGGCAGGGGCTGGGCAGACGTGGCTGGCGTGTGGGCACAGGGGAGGGGGGTTCTGCAGGCAGGAGCTGGGCAGACGTGGCTGGCGTGTGGCACAGGGGAGGGGGGTTCCGCAGGCAGGGGCTGGGCAGACGTGGCTGGCGTGTGGCACAGGGGAGGGGGGTTCTGCTGGCAGGGGCTGGGCACACTCTGCTGAAGGCCTGTCCCCATCCCTACGCGATGCCACCAACCTGTGACTCCGGCGTTATTGACCAGGATGTCCAGTCGCTTCTCCTCCTGCCGGATCTGCTTGGCAAAGCGCCGGACGGAGGCCATGTTGCTGATGTCCACGATCCTCAGAAGCACGTTTGGGTTCCCGGTGGCCCTCTGGATTTCCTCCACCGCCGCCTGCCCCCGCTCTCTGCTGCGGCAGGCGAGGATGGTGCGGGCGTTCCTGCGGGCCAGGTCCAAGGCCACGTATTTCCCGATCCCTGTGGACACAGGCCCGCGTCACATGGTGACGCTCTAACTTCCCCTTCTCCCTCCAGAACTCAGCCCCTTTGTCTGCCCCAGTGCCCGACATCGCTCTGCCACGCCCCTGCCAACATCCGCCCCCTCCCCGGTCACCCGAGAGCGAGCAGGTGGGGGACATGCCGCGGGGGTATCGCAGAAGAACTGGGTTTGCAGGAGGGTTGAGAGGAGGGGCCGGGGCAGGGGGCAGGAAGGAGAGGGAGCCCGGGGGCAGCAGACAGGTAGGAGCAGAGGCTTCCAGCAGCGGCCAGGCTGGAGCAATGGCAGCTGGAGTCCTGCAGACCCCAAGGTGACCACGGGAGGTGGTGGGGAAGGGGCAGCCTGGGGGAGATTCGTAGGAGGGCAGGACGTGCTTAGGGAGGCAAGTGGGGCAGAGCAGCCTCGGGGGCTCTCTGGGGTGGGCAGTTGGAGAGGAGGAGGCAGGACGGGAGATAGGGAAGGGTCTGGGAGAGGGTATTAGCCGCAGCGAGGGAAGGAAAAAGCCAGGGCCTCAGGACACAAGATATGGGCGAAAGCTGGGCCCTGGATGCCCTGCCCGTAGGAACAGCCTCCCCCAGGCCCAGCGGCAGGGCTGGCTGCTAAGAGGGGCCAAGCAGTGGCACTGATCGACTCGCACTGCACAGAGCAGTCAGAGCATAGGTGCCGACTCCGTGGATGCTCCGGGGCTGGAGCACCCATGGGGAAAAATTAGTGGGTGCTCTGCACCCACCGGCAGCCAAGTTCCCTGCCTCCCCTCCCCTCCTCCGCCTCCTCCCCTGAGCGTGCCGCATCCCCGCTCCTCCGCCTACCTCCCAGCGCTTCCTGCCCGGCTGCCGCCAAACAGCTGTTTGGCAGCGTTAGCACGCCCCGGGAGGGAAGGGGAGGAGGCGGGGCCGGGGCGGGGATTTGGGGAAGGGGTTGGAATGGGGGTTGGGGAGGGGGCGGGGCTTCATGGAAGGGGTGGACTGGGGGCGGGGCCAGGGGCGGAGTGGGGGTCGAGCACCCAGAGGAAAGCAGGGAAGTCAGCACCTATGGGAGGACACCTCTGACCCAAGGAGCAGAGGGGTCTCAGTGCTGGCTCTGGGGACCTGGGACCCCTGCCTGCCCTGCCTGCGAGGGGCAGCACTCAGCTCCATGGGGACTGGGCTCAGTGCGGGGAGGGGGAGAGTGGCCAGACAGGGCCCCGGAGGGGCTGAGGGCTGGGGAGAGGACGGCCAGACGGGACCCCGGGGTGGGGGGAGAGGATAGCCAGACGGGGCTCCAGGGGAAGAGGATGGCCAGATGGGGCCCTGGGGGGCTGAAGGGGGGAGAGGATGGCCAGAGAGGGCTCCGGGGGAGGAGGGAGGGGAAGAGGACAGCCAGACGGGGCCCTGGGGGGCGGGGAAGAGGACAGCCAGATGGGGCCCTGGGGGACAAGGCCGGGGAGAGGACGGCCAGACGGGGCCCTGGGGGGTGGGGAAGAGGACAGCCAGACGGGGCCCCAGGGGATAAGGCCGGGGAGAGGACGGCCGGATGGGGCCCCGGGGGACAAGGGCGGGGAGAGGACGGCCAGACGGGGCCCTGGGGGTCGGGGAGGGGAAAGAGGACAGCCAGACGGGGCCCTGGGGGGCGGGGAAGAGGACAGCCAGATGGGGCCCCGGGTGACAAGGGCGGGGAGAGGACGGCCGGACGGGGTCTCGGGGGGGGGCAGGGGTTTCACTATGTGGGTATTCACTGCGTCACCCGAGCTTTACTTGCCTTCTCTCCCTCAACCGTTCCGCCCCGCCCCGCTTACTGCCTGCCCTCCCCCGCCGCCCCCGTGCCTCTCCCTGCCCCGGCTCCTCACTCAACGCCTCCGGCGCACCCCAGCCCGCAGCTGCCCAAACCTCCCTCCTCAAACCCCCCTGCTGGGCCCGGCATGAGGCAATCGCTGGAGGGCAGCCAGCCCCTTCGCCCCCCATTCTGCTCGCAGTGCGCTCGCCCCACGCCCGTCCCCGCTGTCCCGGGCCGTGCTCAGCGCCTGCTGGACGGGGTGTCGAACGGTGGCGGGGGGACATGCTGTGTCAGCGGCACGATGGCCGGGGCGTCCCCTCCTCTCGGCACTCACAGGCTCAGGCGGGTCGGGGGAGGGCAGAGCAGGTTGGTGGCTGCTCCATGGAGGGTCTCTCAGATTTGGCAATCAGCCGGGGGGGGGGGTGTCCCCTTCCCACCCGCAGCCCATGGGGCTCCAAGCTTCCCGGAGGGCCAAAGGGGGCAGAGGTCCAGAGACGGGGGTGGGGGGTGATGTTCCCCTGGTGTTATCCGGACCAGTGATCTGCGAGGTCACTCCAATCCTCGACTCTGGGAGGCAGCCTGACCCTGCTCACTGTGAGAGCCCCCACTCCTGGGCTGTTCACGCACAGCCCCTGGCATGTAAACTGCTCCTTGGATTCTGCAAGCGAATGACACTAGCCAATATCTCCGGTCCCAGACGCAACCCTTCCATCTTCCAGTGTCCGATTATGCCCACTGGACGCTGCAAGCTTATATGAGTTTGTCAATTTAACAAAGAAATTGATCTGTTCCAGGCTTGTTCTCCCAAGGGGAGCCTCTGACACACTGCAAACCAAACGCACTGCGTCAGGGAGAACAAACAAACACATTTATTAAAGATAGATTTTGAGTGATTATAAGTCAAAGCGCAACAAGTCAGATTTGGTCAAATGAAACAAAAGCAAAACACATTCTAAGCTGATCTGAACACTTTCAGTGCCCTTACAAATATAGATGCTTCTCACCACAGGCTGGCTGGTTGTGTGACGAACTGGGACTGTTCTTAAAGTGGTCTGTGAATGCTGACAGGGGAGTGTGGCTAGGATAGTCTGCAATGGGGGGATGGGAGACTGACCGACGGAGAATACCTGAGCATGTAACATGAGAACCCAGGAAGGAGTGAGAGGCCAGGTGACACCTTTGCCCGGGAAACTGAACAAAGGCTGTGGGAGGGGTCGCTGGAGGCAGAGTCTCAGGAGCTGGCTGGTTAGGTGGCTGGGGGGCAGAGAGGGCTCTGACCTCCCAGGGGGGCTAGGGTGCCCGAGGACCCCAAGATGGACCTAACTGAGGGGTATCCTGTTGTCTGTGCCTGCAAGACCGGTCTTGGACTGTGTCCCTGTCATCTAAATAAACCTTCTGCTTTACTGGCTGGCTAAGAGTCATGGTGAATCGCAGGAAGCCGGGGGTGCAGGGCCCTGAGTTCCCCCACACTCCGTGACAGGTTGCCCTTCAGCCAGGCTCTCCCCTCTGATCAGCGCTTCTGTCGCTTGGTGTGGTGTCTGTAGATGTAGGTGGAAGAGAAGAAGAGCATGGCCAACGTCTCTCCCTTTTATCATGTTCCTTCTTCCCCCTTGGCTTTGCCCCCCCCTTCAGAGTCAGGTGAGCGTTACCTCATCGCAGTCCCAAACTGACCAAGGGAAGGGGGGTGACTCACTCGAGAGTCCAACAGATCCTTTGTTGTTGCCTAAGCCAGTGTCCTTTGTTCCTGTGAGGCTGGGCTGGGTTTGTCCCATACATGCCCTGATGAGGTGTGAACTGCCCCTCTGCTCTTGGAGAGTTTTGCCTGGGCTTATTTTAAGCCATGAGGACACATTTTCAGCCTCATAACTATATACATGAAATTACAACCTATAACATCACTATAACAACAATGCTCAGTGCATCACGAGCCTTCCGAAGACATCTGACATGACAAACTTTGCATTGGACACCCCACAAGCATATTATAAGGACGAACATGGGGGTGCAGAGAGTTCCCCCAAGGTACACAATGTCACAAGGGTGGCTGCTCCACGGAGGGTCTCTTGAATTCGGCAATCAGCCGTAGGGGTCCCCTCCCCACCTGCTGCCCGTGGAGGCTCCAAGCTTCCCGGAGGGCCAAAGGATGCAGAGGTCCAGAGAGAGGGGGATGAGGACAGAGCCTCTGGTGCTGGGGGTTGGGGGCAGGGAAAGTGAGCTGGTCCTGCTCCGTTCTGGTTTCTGACTCCTGGCTCCAACTCCTGGCTACAGCTCTGACCCTTTGGCTGAGGCTTTGGCTTCTGACTCCAGTTCTGCCCTTCAGTTTGGCCCCCCAGCTCTGACACCAGCTTCACCCTGGGACTGACGCCTGATTCCTGAATCTACGCTTGGCATTTCTCTGGGCTTCCACCACAGGCGCCAGGCAAGGTCCTGCTCCACCCCTAGGTAGGCTGCCAAGGCCCTGGCCGCTTGCAGTTCGAGCACCCAGAAAAGACCAGACGTAGGAAGGGTGCAGGCTGAATGAAGTGGAGGTCTCTTCTGGAACTACCACTGCAGGCGCCCTGCACCCATAGGTGCCGACTCTGTGGGTGCTCCAGCCCTGGAGGCGGGGCGGGAGTGGGGGCTTAAAATAAATAAATTAATGGAGATATCCTAGAACTGGAAGGGACCTTGAAAGGTCTACGAGTCCATCCCCCTGGACTAAGTACTGATTTTGCCCCAGATCCCTAAGTGGCCCCCTCAAGGATTGAACTCACAACCCTGGGTTTAGCAGGCCAATGCTCAAACCACTGAGCTATCCCTCCCCCCCAGGGCAACCAACTAACAGAACGAGGGCAGGAAAAGACATGCATCAGCCAACCCCTGTTGAACCGTCCCCTTCTGCCAGACCCCAAGCCAACACAGAGTGACCAAGTTCCACCCCAGCTCTCCGCCGATGAAACAGACCGGCGCCAAACTCCAGGACTCTACCTGTACTGTGGGGAATCCAGGCATTTTGCAGCGGGTTGCCCAGCCAAGAACCTCTGCCCCTCTGGGTCAGACAACTCCAGGACCCAGGTCCAGCAGCAGGGCCAGAGCTGGGTCAGTACCTCACTCCACCACACCATGAGCCACCCCGCTGGAATCCTGACACCCCTAACCAGAGCACCACTCCACTTCGTCTGACCTCCCTTTCAGCACCCTGCAATGCCCAGCCTCCGCTTGGAGGCATTGGTCGACTTGGGCACAGCTGGTAACTTCATTGATCAAGAAATTGTCAAGGGTCATCGGCTTCCTCCCCCCCGCCCCCCCAAGGACTCCCCTCAGCTCGTTCAGACCATTGAGGGGTCACTTCTCTCTTCGGGGCCCGTCACCTATCAAACAGCACCTCTGGAGGTGTGACGTTATTGACATAAACTGGGACCATATAGATCATTGTTGCAACCAAGGTCCTGTAGTGTACATGGCATAGGGTGTACATGGCATACATTGAATAATAAGACTAATGTACTGTATAATGGCAATGTGTATGTGTTCATTGTTGGGAAAAGGTGTATGAGTGAAGAGTGGAAGTTTCCTTTGTAGGTTAAAAGAAGCCAAGAAGGGGAGAAGGAAAAAGAACAGAATGAGTTAACTGAGGGAAAAAATAGCTAGCAAGCTCAGTCCAAAGATAAGACGCTGGACCCATCCAAGGATACTACCCACAGCTAAGACTTGGCTGACAGCCAAGAAAAGGGGGGGCCTGAATGTGCCCAAGCAACTATGAGATCTGCAAAACACTGCCAGGCATTAATGAAATGTGTTAGGTTTCTTTTCTCACAGATAAAAGAAGTGCTACCCAAAGACCCTAGCAGCCCTGCCATTCATTGAAACAAGGAGACTGAGTCTACGTAAAGTCCATCAACGAAAGACTGCTTTGGCTCCACACTGGAAAGGCCCTTTCCAAGTCCTGTTCACCACCAACACCGCTGTGAAGTGCCAAGGACTGCCTACCTGGACCCATGCTTCTCACTGTAAAAAGACCCCTCCACCTCGGGAGGACTCTCCGACTGATAAGCCTATTTCTCCTTCTAGCTCTGCTGTGCCTTCTGGACAGCAGGAAAAAGGAAAAAAGACAAGGTGAAGTGCTAGTAACCTCTCCCTTGTCCACTGACAGACCTACTGTGCCTTTGGATTTTTCTAGAAGAAGCAAAACCATTACAGGGTGATGTGCTAGTAACCTCTCCCCTGTATGATGCTAAACCACACTGTTTCAGGAAAAGAGAAGAAGGAACACTTGCTTCATTGAAACCACAAAGTCCAGGGATTCCTGACTACAAGAGACATTAAGAACTGACCCTGGTGAAGAAACAAAGAATTATACACTGGCAGGAAGAAACTTGTGGGACCCATGCTTGGGAACGTGGTATTGATTGGATTTTGGGGTTTATTCTACAGGCTGCGCCCTGTGTTTTGGATAAGTCCTTCAGCATGTATTGCCCTCCCTAATTGGATTTTAAATGATAAGTACCAAAGGCACCTTGTTGCCATTGCCCCTGCCATCTCCTCCATTACACTATTACCCCTGTAACACATCCAAATACAGACAATGCCATAGATTTGATAAAACCAATGACTAAGGCCTTCACACTTTGGTGATTTATTTAAATATTGTTTGAAAAATATATTTTTAAGGTTCAGGATATCCCATATAAGCAAACAATTGAATGGCTCAGTGGAGATAAAAGTATATGATATCACTACCAGTGAACCCCAAGAATCTGTAATTACAATTGATGGGTTCTATAGCGAATGTTCCTGGAATTTGCACTGTGTTAAATGAGAAAGGCCCTTATTGTTATTTGGTCACCCAATTAGTGAACAATTAAACGAATACCCAAATTGCTCACAGGAGGCTGCCATTAGATTAGCACAACAGAGGGCTTGGGTTATTTCCTCTAGAAAGAAGAGAGACTTGACCGGATCCCTTTGGGATGGGGCCAATAATGCAGCAGCAGTTTGGAATATTTTTAAGAACCAAGAACATGATGAGAAATTGGGGCAACTAGAGAAGGCCATTGGCCTTGTTTCTGGAGTACAACTAACCCAGGTACAGGCTGGAGTTGGTGAGTTACATGTTATTTCCGCCCTTAGTTCCATGACCCAGAAGTTGCTGACAGAGATGGTATTGAATATCACTGAGGCTGGGAAGGCATTGCAGTGGGATCTAGCATGTTCAGAAATTCAGGATTTCCTGAATGACCAGCTAATGGCCATTCGGAATGATCTAGAGCATCAGGCTTGGCCCACTGCCCTTACAGACACATCAGGAGTACCATCTGATCTGTGGCCATGGAGACATACTTGGAGACTTTCTGGGTGGAAGTGCAGACATTCTCAGTGCTCCTTCCAAGCATATGGACCGGTTGGGGGGGGGGGGGGGGGGGCTCCCACATACCGAATCCTCCCGGGTCCTTGGGGAGGATGCATGTGGGATTGGGTAATTCACCGAGATATCTGGGAAATTAGACCTCCTGGTATGCCCAATCGATTTTTAGTCAGTGCTCCTGGGATTACATCTGACATTTGGATGGGGTTAGGGAGTCAATGGACATTTTGGCTGTTACAACCCCCACAGCTTCAGTGTATCCGTAAACTGAAGCCAGGAGCAGTTGTTACTCTTCATGACTACGTTTGCTGGGAGGGTAGGGGACAAGGAACTACCCTGACATGACACTTATTTTTTTCAAGCTAATGATAGCTGTGTGTATGTTAATGCCACCACATCGCAAGACATACATTTTAATTGCATTACCACTGCAGGCAATTATATTATTTACTGGCCTGCAGATAGAATTTTGCAAGTAGTCCTTAGGTTCCAGATACCCTTTAATTGGACTAGTTTAGTACCTGATCGATTTCAAAATTTGCTTTCACTGTTACCAGAGGTTCAGAAAATCTCTGAAGTACAAGGGCAAATTCACATGCTTCAAAATATATATCAAGTTAAAAAGTATGCCTTTCAGACAGCTTATAGAGTATCCACCTTATGTACTAAGTATGATGTATTGTGTTATATGACTAAGATTGTACAACAACCCCATCATATTATCGCTATGGGAATGTTATTGTTTGTGTTGTTGTTAGCTAGTGTAGGAGTATGTTATTGTTGTGGTAAAGGACGTAATAATAGTAATACCTTTCATGTCCATACTCATCATGCATTGTCATTACATCCAATTAAAACCCCTAAGGTTGAAGCATCTGATGTAAAATCTGAATTCCGAGATTTAATGCAAATAGAGATTTGAAAATGTTTGTTGTACTAGTAGTACAAAAGGGGGGGTTGTGGAAGCAGAGAAAGAACGGACAGGAAGGGGATTGCAATGCATGACAGTTCGTTAGCAAGAGTTAGGCTAACTGTAACCCTAATAACGCGAGATTTGTAGAAGCGAGGAATGTGTGAGGCGAGTGGGAAAGAACTGTGTGAGAAGTTGTTGCGACCTTGTGTAGATAATATGGAATGTAGACTAAGAGTCTACATTAGTGAGCAAAACAAGATATCAGAATGACCTATGTATAAACAAAATGCAGCTGTTGCTCATTATTGTCTGTAACAAAAGGTATAAATGCTTGCTGTAATTGTTTACCTGTTGAGAGACCTGCTTAGCTCTCTCCCTCTATGCAATTGATAGAGAGAAAGAAAATAAAGTATCTGATTTGCTGTACCCAAACAAAAAGTGAGAACTCTGTTATTCTCCGACACTTCTAACCCAATAGTAGCTGTAGTGAGACAGACCCAAGGATGGGGAGCTCTTGGGATGCAGTCAGTGATGTTTGTGTCATCCCTTCCTGCATCAATTTTGCGTTGGGGGTGTGACGTTATTGACATAAACTGGGACCATATAGATCATTGTTGCAACCAAGGTCCTGTAGTGGCACCAAATCTTGTATAAAGGGGGTCAAATAGGGTGTCTAAGACAAGGTTATGGTTTACTGGTTATGATTATGCTGTCTATATGTGTGTATCAGTTTTGTAGTTGAAGTTATGAATATTGGCTCTATACTGTCTATATGGCAAACTTATGCTATGCTTCTGGGTGACATCCCAGACAAGCTGGGATTAGCTCTGCCTAGCCTGCTTGATGGCCCATTAAGGACCATCAGCTATACAATGGACTCATTGAGAGAAGGCAAATATGCCTTCAGACTCAGCAAAGTATGCAGGGACTGGCCCATGTGACTCCAGGCTCCATTTTGCTGTAATTTTCCACAGTAAGAACAAAGAGGTGTTCTTACACCTGGAAAAGACTATAAAAGGCTGATGCCTCATCTCCATTTTGTCTTCAATCCTGCTTCTTACCTCTGGAGGAACTTTGCTACAAGCTGAAACTTTGAACAAAGGACTGAATGACCCATCCCAACAGGGGATGTATTCCAGAGACTTAATTTGAACCTGCAGTTTATTCTATCACTGCTGCAAGCCTGAACCAAGAACTTTGCCATTACTGTATGTAATTGATTCCATTTAACCAATTCTAGCTCTCATCTCTATCTTTTTCTTTTATCAATAAACCTTTAGATTTTAGATTCTAAAGGATTGGCAACAGCGTGATTTGTGGGTAAGATCTGATTTGTATATTGACCTGGGTCTGGGGCTTGGTCCTTTGGGATCAGGAGAACCTTTTTTCTTTTACTGGGCTATTGGTTTTCATAACCATTTGTCCCCATAACGAGTGGCACTGGTGGTGATACTGGGAAACTGGAGTGTCTAAGGAAATTGCTTGTGAGACTTGTGGTTAGCCAGTGGGGTGAGACCGAAGTCCTCTTAGTCTGGCTGGTTTGGTTTGCCTTAGAGGTGGAAAAACCCCAGCCTTGGGCTGTGACTGCCCTGTTTGAGCAATTTGTCCTGAGTTGGCACTCTCAGTTGGGTTCCGCCAGAACCGCATTGTCACAGTGGCGTAGTCGTGCTTGGATCCACAGAACCAGGTCAATTAAGCTTTGGGTCAGAACCCCACGCTATCCACATTTGAAATTTGGGATTGAGAGTTTTGTTGGTTAAAGAGCTGCTGCAATGGCTGAGCAAAGAGCATATGAGGGACTTGGCAAAAAAGTCCTGGAAAATTTGTGTTCAGAAAAGAGGATAAGCTTTAGAAAGAAAGCTACAAAGGAAGAACTGAGAAATCTTAATAGCCAGTGATCAGGGGGCAAGAGCACAGCCCTTACCTGAGGCTACAGAAGATGCAGAAAAAATTAGAGTGCAAAAGGTAACAAGTAAACTGCAATTTGAGCATGAACAGAAGCTAGCAGATCTTTGATTGCTGGAGAAGCAAAAAATAGCAGAATTAGGAGAGAGAGAGAGAAAGAGGCTGCTGAGAGAGAGAAAGAAGCCGATCAAAGAAAGAAGGAGGCTGATGAGAGAGAAGAGAGAGCTCGTAAGGGGCGTCTAGAGCTGCTCGCTGCTGAACAGGAGACTCACAAGATGGAACAGGAGACGGCCAGACTTCAGCTCCAAGTAATGGAAGAGCGGAGAAAGTCATCCCCACCGGGTACTCCACTTCCCCCCCCCCCCCCCCGCCATGAGAAAAACTGGGAAAGGATGTGTCCCATTTACAATGATACTGAGGATATAGAGGAGTTTTTGTCTACCTTTGAACGCCTCTGCAATCTGTACCAGTTCCCCGAGGGTCAGCGAATGCCTGTCCTGCTGACCAGACTGACTGGAAAAGCCAGGGAGGTATTTAATGAATTGGGGGAACAAGAAGCCTTGGATTATGGGCGGTTTAAAGATTCTGTGTTAAGGCGGTTCAAGGTTACTCCTGAATCTTACAGAGTTAAGTTTAGAAAGTTTAAGATGTCTAATGATTGTACTTTTGTAGAATGTGCTCATAAGCTGATGGGTTTTGTTAAAAAGTGGGTTAAGGGAGCCAAGGCGCATGGGAGTTTTGAAAAACTGCTGGATTTAATAACTTTGGAACAGTTCTTAGACATTGTGCCTGACAATGTGAGAGCAGCTGTGTGTGATAGGGACCCTGAGTCAGTCCTATGGGCAGCAGAGATTGCGGATGCCTATACCCAAAACAGGGCTCGAGAAGGGTGTAAAACCCCGGGGAAAACTAATCACCATTCTCCCCAGTTCAAGAGGAGGGAAGGATTTAAAAGTAAACCTGACTCTTCTAAAGGAGTTCAAGGGGGCCCGGAGGGTAGGAACTCACATCCCAGGACGGAACAGGTTACATGCTATCACTGTGGTATGCTGGGTCACATGAGACCAGACTGCCCGACACTGAAGGGCAGTCCAAAACCAGGAACCCCAAATGCCACGGCCAATGCTAACCCTGTTGTTATAAACTCACAGGCAAGCTACACAGAGCCCAGCATTGGTGCCCTGTGTGCAAATGCTGTTTCTGTGGTCTCTGAAGAATTTGACCTTAAAACTCACATTAAAGCTAAATATGGGGAAATAATGCAGAGTTTATTAGCAGTGCAGAAGTGAATGGAGTAAGGTGTATGGCATGGAGGGACACCGCAGCAGATATCACTTTGGTTAAAGCAAGTCTTGTCAGGAAGGAAGATAATTGGCCAGGTGAAGATGTGACTGTTGTAGCCTTATCTGAGTATTTTGTCACGGTGCCTTTGGCTAAAATCCACCTGAAATGGAAGGGATTTGAGGGCACCATGGTTGTGGGAGTAAAAGACACAATCCCTAAGGATATTATGATTGGAAATGATATTAAAGCTATGGTCAGTCAAGTTAACACAAACCAGGCACAGGAGAGGATTGATCCTAAGGTTGTGCCTATGGAGGGTTTCTCCAAAAGTTTGTCTTTGGAAAGTAGCTGTTTGGCTGTGAATGAAGTTGCTGAATGTCTATCTAATGTCTCAGAAGTAAATCTGGAATTAGATCAAGCGAAGGGAGAGGAGAACAAGGAGATTTTGGATGAGCCTAGGCAGTCTTGTGAGCTGATGGCTTTATCTAGTCAGCAGTTTGGGAAGGCGAGGAGAGTGGAAGATGAGTGTCCCTATACCTTACCTGTTTCCTGTGTGAAGAATAGTGACAGTGAAGGAAATGTGCCTGTGTCTGTCAGGGGTATTGACTTGCCTATGGAGGAAGCTACCCCAGTCTCCAAGCAGTTGTCTATGAACAGCCCGGTGTGCTGGGACAAGGGAAATGAAATCCCAAACTGTATGTCTAGTAAAGGTAAATGTGTCTCCAACTCTTTTTTGTCTGTGGAGCAGAGGGTGCCTTTCAGCCTGTGATGGTTGAGAGTAATTCAGTTGTCTCAGATTTGGTTCTGGATTCAACTAAAGCCCAGGAAGGGAATGGTCCTAAGTTTGTGTCTGCTGGGGAGAATGGCACTGTAACTAGGTTGCATCCAGTTAGTGTCTTAGCAAAATCCCAGAGACCAGACAATTCTGGTGCTTGTATCTTGCCTGTTGCTCATGTGTGGTTGGAGAAGGGTGTAACAACTCTGTCTAATCAGGGTGATACCCTAGCCAGGGCACAAGGAGAGCAGAAAGGTAATTTGGTTGTGGTACCTACGGACAGTTTAACAACTTGTAGCAAAAAGGACAAAATTCCTAAGCTTGTGTGTGGCAAAGGAAAGGAGAATGCTTCTGACCTTTCATCTAGTGAGTCTATGGGTTTGCCTGAAAGGGGATTGTGTAGAAATCTGCCTGATGGGCCAAAGGTGATCCTAAATGTAAGTAAGACCCAGACAGAGTCTGTTGTTGCTCAGGGAAGTGTTCCTTTAGAGCAAGCCCTAGGTGAAGAGGGTAAGAGGAGTGATTTGCTGCTTAGAAAAGCTCCTGGGGAAAGGAATCCTCATGGAAATCTGTGCAAGCAGTTCCCTGCAACTGAAGGGTGTGAGAGTGATTTAATCAAGGAAGTTTCAGTTCCTAACAGCCAGAAGTTGTCTGTTGTGAATGGATCCACTGACTTTCCTTTTAAAAGATCCAGTGTGGGTAGCTTTGAGAAGGTCTCAGAGGAAGTAAAAGTTGTTAAGGAATTGAGGCAGCCCTATAACCAAGTGGCTATGTGGGGCCAACTTGTTGGGGAGACAATGGTGTTGAAACAGGAATGTCTCCATTCTAATTCTTTAAATGAGCAGTTTGTGCTTCAGGGTTTGAGGACAGATTTGGTTACTGATGTGTCAGAGCAGAGCAGTTTTATGGCTAAATGCTTGAGGATGCGGGGGAGAGCCAAGCAAACTCTCACCCTCAGACTCTTTAGATTTGTGTGGTATCTCTTTAAGACAGAGTCCAGCCTTGGAAATGATAGCAGTTACGAATATAAAAACAGGTGGACTGGCTCTGGTCTGGGGTAGTGGAAATTACTTGCCTGGCTGGGAGAGGAAGGACTTGCTAATAGCTGTTAGCACAGAGAGCCCACCCCATCAGCCAGTGAATTCTGTTAAGCAAGAGAAATCCGGGTTTGATCCTGCAGGACAAGGAGGAAAGAGAAAACTGAATTTTGCAAAGGGAAGCCACAGGTTAACCCTAAAATGCCCAAACCCCAATGGTATTGAGCCAAAGGGGTGGCATGACAAACATGATTGTAGATGGACACTTGCAATGAACTTGTTGTTATTGCTAATGGTAAATTTTGTAATGAATGTGTTGCTATTGCCACAAACTGTAAAAATGTACAATGTGCCTTGTGACGTTGTGCAGTCTACATGGTTTTATAAAAACATGATAATAAGTGAATATAATGTAACTGGGATAGTTTTATAAAAAATTTGATAATAAGTGACTATAATGCAAATGGGATATGCTTTGTGCAAAAGGTCTCCTGTAAGGTATCATTACAAAGCTCATAAGCTACTGAGTGTAATCATCCTATTTGTAGAAATGTACCACTCTTGTATCTAAAACTAGAAATATAAAATGTAACTCTGAGGGCCTATTGTAATTATGTAAAGTGTGGGCCATTAATGGTGGTTTGGAATCTTGATGACTCCCATTGTCTGCAGATGGCTGTTTACCTGTGAGTCTCCCTGTATATGTGTGTGCTGGCAAGTGAGTAATGAAGTCTTGCAGTGACATGTGATCATGTCACCTGAACTGGAATCCATCTTTAACCTGGTGCTTTTCCAGTGAGGGGAGGGGGTGGAAACCCAGAGGGACAAAGGGTTCCCGCCTTATGCAAAAGATATATAAAGGGGTGGAAGAGAACAGAGAGGGAGAGGAGCCATCATGAAGAATCCCCTAGCTATCACGTGAGCTGCAACAAGAGCTGTACCAGGGGAAAGAATTGTGCCCAGGCCTGGAAGGTGTCCAGTCTGAGAAAAGCTTACTGAAGCATCTCTGAGGGTGAGATTATCTGTATTCAGTTTGATTAGGCATAGATTTGCGCATTTTATTTTATTTTGCTTGTGACTTACTTTGTTCTGTCTGTTACTACTTGGAACCACTTAAATCCTACTGTCTGTATTTAATAAAATCACTTTTTATTTAGTAATTTACTCAGAGTATGTATTAATACCTGGGGGAGCAAACAACTGTGCATATCTCTCTATCAGTGTTATAGAGGGCGAACAATTTATGAGTTTACTCTGCATAAGCTTTATGCAGGGTAAAACGGATTTATCTGGGTTTAGACCCCATTGGGAGTTGGGCATCTGAGTGCTAAAGACAAGCACACTCCTGTGAGCTGTTTTTGGGTAAACTTGCAGCTTTGGGACAAGTGATTCAGACCCTGAGTCTTTGTTAGAGCAGACTGGAGTGTCTGGCTCAGCAAGACAGGGGGCTGGAGTCCTAAGCTGGCAGGGAAAACAGAAGCAGGGGTAGTCTTTGCACATTAGGTGGCAGCTCCCAAGGGGGTTTCTGTGATCCAACCCGTCACATGCCTAATCTTTTGGAAAATCCCTTGAACATGTTAAAAGGACTACATGAGAACACAAGTTATGTTAAAAGGCCTTGTTATACTGATGTTTCACAGTTAATGCCTGTAAACAATATTGGAACTTTTCACAAGGGAAAAGACATTCCAGACCTAATGTGCTGTGTGAAAAGGAAGACTGAGGCACACTATCATATTGCTTTCATGGCTAAATGCCAAGATTCCTGTACTATGAAGAACATTAATATCTGCATTTATTTGACGTTAATTGGGTTCCAAACATTTGCCCGAGCTTGTATAAATAAAGTAGCTGTTTGCTTTAGCTCTTGGCAAGATCACATGAGACATACAGGAACCATGCTGCAAGAGCAGATCCAATCCACTATTGTTCTAACTAAGTTTTACCTTGAGTTTGTAAAGAGGTTCAATCATGTTGTTGAACATGACTTTGATAAACCATTTCTGTTATACACTGGTATGGCTTCTAACCCAATACTAGCTGTAGTGAGACAGACCCAAGGATGGGGAGCTCTTGGGATGCAGTCAGTGATGTTTGTGTCATCCCTTCCTGCATCAATTTTGCGTTGGGGGTGTGACGTTATTGACATAAACTGGGACCATATAGATCATTGTTGCAACCAAGGTCCTGTAGTGGCACCCAAATCTTGTATAAAGGGGGTCAAATGGGGTGTCTAAGACAAGGTTATGGTTTGGACACAGACTGGCTAACCTAGTGAGGAGGGCTTTAAACTAGGTTCGACGGGGACAGGTGAGCAAAGCCCACAGGTAAGTGGGGAACATGGAGACCTGGGAGATGGGTCGGAAACGAGAGGGAGTGTGGGCTATATTGGCAGAGAGAAAGGAGGGTCAGGACAAAACTGGGAGGAAAGATCAAACCAGTATCTTAGATGCCTATATACAAATGCGAGAAGTATGGGTAATAAGCAGGAAGAACTGGAAGTGCTAATAAATAAATACAACTATGACATTGTTGGCATCACTGAAACTTGGTGGGATAATACACATGATTGGAATGTTGGTGTGGATGGATACAGCTTGCTCAGGAAGGATAGACAGGGGAAAAAGGGAGGAGGTGTTGCCTTATATATTAAAAATGTACACACTTGGACTGAGGTAGAGATGGACATAGGAGATGGAAGTGTTGAGAGTCTCTGGGTTAGGCTAAAAGGGGTAAAAAACAAGGGTGATGTCATGCTAGGAGTCTACTACAGGCCACCTAACCAGGTGGAAGAGGTGGATGAGGCGTTTTTTAAACAACTAACAAAATCATCCAAAGCCCAAGATTTGGTGGTGATGGGGGACTTCAACTATCCGGATATATGTTGGGAAAATAACACAGCGGGGCACAGACTATCCAACAAATTCTTGGACTGCATTGCAGACAACTTTTTATTTCAGAAGGTTGAAAAAGCTACTAGGGGGGAAGCTGTTCTAGACTTGATTTTAACAAATAGGGAGGAACTCGTTGAGAATTTGAAAGTAGAAGGCAGCTTGGGTGAAAGTGATCATGAAATCATAGAGTTTGCAATTCTAAGGAAGGGTAGAAGGGAGAACAGCAAAATAGAGACAATGGATTTCAGGAAGGCGGATTTTGGTAAGCTCAGAGAGCTGATAGGTAAGGTCCCATGGGAATCAAGACTGAGGGGAAAAACAACTGAGGAGAGTTGGCAGTTTTTCAAAGGGACACTATTAAGGGCCCAAAAGCAAGCTATTCCGCTGGTTAGGAAAGATAGAAAATGTGGCAAAAGACCACCTTGGCTTAACCACGAGATCTTGCATGATCTAAAAAATAAAAAGGAGTCATATAAAAAATGGAAACTAGGACGGATTACAAAGGATGAATATAGGCAAACAACACAGGAATACAGGGGCAAGATTAGAAAGGCAAAGGCACAAAATGAGCTCAAACTAGCTACGGGAATAAAGGGGAACAAGAAGACTTTTTATCAATACATTAGAAGCAAGAGGAAGACCAAAGACAGGGTAGGCCCACTGCTTAGTGAAGAGGGAGAAACAGTAACAGGAAACTTGGAAATGGCAGAGATGCTTAATGACTTCTTTGTTTCGGTCTTCACCGAGAAGTCTGAAGGAATGCCTAACATAGTGAATGCTAATGGGAAGGGGGTAGGTTTAGCAGATAAAATAAAAAAAGAACAAGTTAAAAATCACTTAGAAAAGTTAGATGCCTGAAAGTCACCAAGGCCTGATGAAATGCATCCTAGAATACTCAAGGAGCTAATAGAGGAGGTATCTGAGCCTCTAGCTATTATCTTTGGAAAATCATGGGAGACGGGAGAGATTCCAGAAGACTGGAAAAGGGCAAATATAGTGCCCATCTATAAAAAGGGAAATAAAAACAACCCAGGAAACTACAGACCAGTTAGTTTAACTTCTGTGCCAGGGAAGATAATGGAGCAAGTAATTAAGGAAATCATCTGCAAACACTTGGAAGGTGGTACGGTGATAGGGAACAGCCAGCATGGATTTGTAAAGAACAAATCATGTCAAACCAATCTGATAGCTTTCTTCGATAGGATAACGAGTCTTGTGGATAAGGGAGAAGCTGTGGATGTGGTATACCTAGACTTTAGTAAGGCATTTGATACGGTCTCGCATGATATTCTTATCGATAAACTAGACAAATACAATTTAGATGGGGCTACTATAAGGTGGGTGCATAACTGGCTGGATAACCGTATTCAGAGAGTTGTTATTAATGGTTCCCAATCCTGCTGGAAAGGCATAACGAGTGGGGTTCCGCAGGGGTCTGTTTTGGGACCGGCTCTGTTCAATATCTTCATTAATGACTTAGATATTGGCATAGAAAGTACGCTTATTAAGTTTGCGGATGATACCAAACTGGGAGGGATTGCAACTGCTTTGGAGGACAGGGTCATAATTCAAAATGATCTGGACAAATTGGAGAAATGGTCTGAGTTAAACAGGATGAAGTTTAACAAAGACAAATGCAAAGTGCTCCACTTAGGAAGAAAAAATCAGTTTCACACATACAGAATGGGAAGAGACTGTCTAGGAAGGAGTACGGCAGAAAGGGATCTAGGGGTTATAGTGGACCACAAGCTAAATATGAGTCAACAGTGTGATGCTGTTGCAAAAAAAGCAAACATGATTCTGGGATGCATTAACAGGTGTGTTGTGAGCAAGACACGAGAAGTCATTCTTCCGCTCTACTCTGCTCTGGTTAGGCCTCAGCTGGAGTATTGTGTCCAGTTCTGGGCACCGCATTTCAAGAAAGATGTGGAGAAATTGGAAAGGGTCCAGAGAAGAGCAACAAGAATGATTAAAGGTCTTGAGAACATGACCTATGAAGGAAGGCTGAAAGAATTGGGTTTGTTTAGTTTGGAAAAGAGAAGACTGAGAGGGGACATGATAGCAGTTTTCAGGTATCTAAAAGGGTGTCATAAGGAGGAGGGAGAAAACTTGTTCACCTTAGCCTCTGAGGATAGAACAAGAAGCAATGGGCTTAAACTGCAGCAAGGGAGGTCTAGGTTGGACATTAGGAAAAAGTTCCTAACTGTCAGGGTGGTTAAACACTGGAATAAATTGCCTAGGGAGGTTGTGGAATCTCCATCTCTGGAGATATTTAAGAGTAGGTTAGATAAATGTCTATCAGGGATGGTCTAGACAGTATTTGGTCCTGCCATGCGGGCAGGGGACTGGACTTGATGACCTCTCGAGGTCCCTTCCAGTCCTAGAATCTATGAATCTATGATTATGCTGTCTATATGTGTGTATCAGTTTTGTAGTTGAAGTTATGAATATTGGCTCTATACTGTCTGTATGGCAAACTTATGCTATGCTTCTGGGTGACATCCCAGACAAACTGGGATTAGCTCTGCCTAGCCTGCTTGATGGCCCATTAAGGACCATCAACTATACAATGGACTCATTGAGAGAAGGCAAATATGCCTTCAGACTCAGCAAAGTATGCAGGGACTGGCCCATGTGACTCCAGGCTCCATTTTGCTGTAATTTTCCACAGTAAGAACAAAGAGGTGTTCTTACACCTGGAAAAGACTATATAAGGCTGATGCCTCATCTCCATTTTGTCTTCAATCCTGCTTCTTACCTCTGGAAGGACTTTGCTACAAGCTGAAACTTTGAACAAAGGACTGAGGACCCATCCCAGCGGGGGATGTATTCCAGAGACTTAATTTGAACCTGCAGTTTATTCTATCACTGCTGCAAGCCTGAACCAAGAACTTTGCCATTACTGTATGTAATTGATTCCATTTAACCAATTCTAGCTCTCATCTCTATCTTTTTCTTTTATCAATAAACCTTTAGATTTTAGATTCTAAAGGATTGGCAACAGCGTGATTTGTGGGTAAGATCTGATTTGTATATTGACCTGGGTCTGGGGCTTGGTCCTTTGGGATCAGGAGAACCTTTTTTCTTTTACTGGGCTATTGGTTTTCATAACCATTTGTCCCCATAATGAGTGGCACTGGTGGTGATACTGGGAAACTGGAGTGTCTAAGGGAATTGCTTGTGAGACTTGTGGTTAGCCAGTGGGGTGAGACCAAAGTCCTCTTAGTCTGGCTGGTTTGGTTTGCCTTAGAGGTGGAAAAACCCCAGCCTTGGGCTGTGACTGCCCTGTTTGAGCAATTTGTCCTGAGTTGGCACTCTCAGTTGGGTTCCGCCAGAACCGCATCGTCACAGGAGGTCATCACCAGCAGCGGCCACGGGGAATCATGCAGTTCAGGGTGATCTGTGCCCCACAGTCACCAGTTGTCCTTGGTGCCCCTTGGCTTGTTGCCCATGACTCCCTAATCGGCTGGTAATCACTGCTCACTGCAGTGCCAACGAGAATGCCTCCCGAGCCCCCGTCCACAGTTGGCCATGCTCTGTGGTTCGCTCCAACCCCCGAGACTCCAGGAGAGGCAAGCAGCAGGCCCAGCCACACCGAAGATTCCTGTCAAATACCTGCAATTTGCCAAGGTGTTTGACAGACTGAAGTCAGACCCCCTACCACCCCACTGCCATACAACTGCCCTATTGAACTCGGCCCGGGAACAGAGGTTCCCTTCGGATGCATTTATGCTCTCTCTGAGCCACAGCTCCAAGCCCCCTGGGAATAGCTAGAGGAAAACCTGCGGAAGGAATTTAACCTTGGTGCCTCTGTATTCTGGTAGCCAAGAAGGATGGTTCTCTCCAACCCTGCATCGAAGACCTGCCGCTAAATCAAATCACAGAATGCAATCGGTATCTCCATCCCCTTATTAATGAGTTCCTGCAGAGACTCCTTTTCACAAACTTAGTCCTGGATGGAGCATATAACGTGGTCAGAATCAGCGAGGGGATGAGCCCAAGAGCGCTCTGAACGAAGGACGGCCAGTTTAAATATTTGATCACGCTGTTTGGCCTCTGTAATGCTCCCACTACCTTCCAGCGTTTTACAAATGACATCGTTAGGGATATCCTTGATCAGTTCATGGTCATCTAGAGGACGTTCTCATCTTCTCTGCAAATCAAGAGCTCCGTGACCGCTATGTATGTATCGTTCCAGATAGACTTTGTCCGAACGAACTCTGTGCCAAGCCCGAAATGTGTGAATTTGACAAGGACACAGTGGAGTTGCTAGGTTACATCACGTCCCCAGCAGAACTAACCCGGACCTCACAGAACAGCAGCAACCAGAGTGGAAGGCACCATCTAAGGTGCTGGGGGGTCAGCGATTCTTGGGCTTTGCAAACCTTAACAGGCAATTCATTAAGGGGTTTGTTATGCTGCACTCCATATGTTTTATGGAAATATGCTAATGAGTGTGAATATGATGTAACTGGAATGTGCTTCATGCAAAAGGTCTCTTGTAAGGTATCATTACAAAGCTTATAATCTACTGAGTGTGGTCATCCTATTTGTATGAATGTATCACTTGTGTATCTGAAACTAGGAATATAAACTATAACTCTGAGGTACTTCTGTAATTATGCAAAGTGTGAGCCATTAATGGTGGTTTGGAATCTTGATGGCTCCCATTGACTAGGACAGTTGGTTGTATATGGCTCTGTTTACTTGCAAACCTTCCTGTGTTCGTGTAAGCCAGCCCAGAAAGAATGGAGGTTGGGGGGTCTCACAGGACATGTGATCATGTCACATGATGCTGGAATCCATCTTAAATCTGGTACTTTCCCATTTAGAAGGAGGGGTGGGGACCCAGAGAGACAAAAGATTCCCACCTTGGGCCAAAGCTATATAAGGGGGTGGAACAGAACAAAGGGGGCTGCAGTCATGAGAAATCCCCTAGCTATCACCTCAGCTGGAACTAACAAGGATTGTACCAGGGGACAGGATTGGGCCCAGACTAGGGAGGAGTCTAGTCTGTGAAAGAAGTTCATTGGAACATCTCTGAGGGTGAGATATTACCTGTAATCAGTTTCTTAATATATTAGGCTTAGACTTGCGTGTTTTTGCTTTAGTTTACTTGGTGAGTTACTTTGTTCTGTCTGTTATTACTTGAAACCACTTAAATCCTACTTTTTATACTTAATAAAATCATGTTTGTTATTAGTAAACCCAGAGTAAGTGATAGGGGAGCAAACAGCTGTGCATCTCTCTCTGTCAGTGTTATAGAGGGTGGACAATTTATGAGTTTATCCTGTATAAGCTTTATACAGAGTAAAACGGATTTATTTGGAGTTTGCATCCCATTGGGAACTGGGTGTCTGGGTGCTGGAGATAGGTGATCTGCTGAGCAGTTTTTGGTTAAAGTCTGCAACTTTGGGGGTGTGAATCAGACCTGGGTCGGGGTTGCAGCAGGCTACCGTGTCTGGCTCAACAAGGCAGGGTTCTGGAGTCCCAAGCTGGCAGGGAGAACGGGCTCAGAGGTAATTCCAGCACATCAGGTGACAGTCCCAAGGGGATCTTTGTGACCAAACCCATCACAGTGGCGTAGTCGAACAGGATATGTGCACAGCTGATTGCTTTGAGACACTGATAGTGATTTTAAGTGAGTTTTAAGTGTGGTGGCCAGAGAGCAGACGAAGTGGTTACTGGTTTGTTATTTTCTGTTTGCTTATTTCGGGTAAGGGAAATAGAGGCAGAAAATTAGCAAAATGGGTGAGAGTGAAGCTCAGAAGAAGCTAGAACGGCACAGGTTGCACATTGCTAAGAAGGAAAGCGAGAGCCAGCAAGCCCTGCACTTAAAAGAAAGAAACTGAGGCCCAGAGAGAAGCACAAATTGAGACCCAGAAGCAGGAACTGGCTGTAATGGAGTGGAAGAGGTGCACAGAGACATGTATCCTGGAGGTGGAAGTTGCGGGGAGGGATAGCTCAGTGGTTTGAGCATTGGCCTGCTAAACCCAGGGTTGTGAGTTGCCTCCTTGAGGGGGCCACTTAGGGATCTGGGGCAAAATCAGTACTTGGTCCTGCTAGTGAAGGCAGGGGGCTGGGCTCGATGACCTTTCAAGGTCCCTTCCAGCTCTAGGAGAGAGGATATCTCCATTAATTATTATTTATTAATTATTATTATTAATTAGGTCCTGGTGACTGCTGCGGTGGGAACAGACCCCAAGGACTCTGTAGCTGGAAGCAAGCCCAACCTGAGTGGGGGGGGGGGGGGGGGATTTTGCTGTCCAGTGATGGGTCTGTCATAGCTGGTAGCTGTGAACCCACAGCTGGATCAGGGTCACCTTCCCTTTTGGGGGACACAGGAGTGTCTGACCCAGAGAGGGAAGCCCAGACGGAAGGTGAGGGGGGACAGGAGGGTCTGCCCACCTTTTGTAGGAAGGCCTGGAGAAGGATCTGCATCTGAAATGCCAGACCCCTCACCTCTGGAACAGGTTTTAAGGGAACACTGGGGGTCAGATCTCCTGGAGAGGAGAGTCCACCCAGCTGACCTTTTGGGAACAGAGAGTGGGGTGACCGAGGGGACCTAACAATCCAAAGCACCCCATTGAAAGATGTTCCTGCTATGCTTGTAAGAGATCACACTGTCTCTTCAAGGCATGGGGAGGGGAAACATTGCATTTGGGAAGCTTCACAAGCGGGTGGGGCCCAACACAAAGAGATTCCCGAGGGAGGGGCGGAGGGCAGGAATGGCTGCAGTGCACCCTTTCCTTGCCAAACCCCCAAACACATACTTAAATAGAGAGCCTTCTCCAAAGAGACAGGAGTATCTGTACCTGAACACTACCGTGGTACACAAAGGAATTGAAAAATGCAATAGACACTGAACAAACCAAACTGTGTGAACAGAGTCTGTCCGTCATAGATTGGCTGTTCATCTCGTGTCTTTTGCTACTGCACCTATGTGTCAAGACAAAGGTGTTAATACTAATGGGCAACCCTTTGAAGATGTGGGACATACCTCATGCTAGGGGCGGTGACAAGACAGTCCCACAAGCATGTTGCTTTTCAGCTTATACCTGTAAACAGGCTGGAGGCTTGGCACAGCAGCAAAAGCAGAACAGGCCTACGCTGCTGTGTGGAAGGGGAAACTGAGGCACGCCCCCTCATGGCATTGGTGGCTAAATGCCAAGACATCTACACTTTGACAGATATTGCTATCTGCATTCTGTTAGCAATACTACACCCCAACCTGTTTTCAGGCACCCGGGAACCAGGAACCCCGAACCTTGCTAGGACACCTATGAATGACATCATAGGCTTTAAAAGTACTGGAAGAGGGTGTGTAACCAGAGACAAACCGGAATTTTACATGTACTGCCTCCGCCATGGACAGTGTCCAAGTCTCTGGCTGTAAGTTCAGGAGGAGGGTGTGACGTTGCACTCCATATGTGTTATGAAAATATGCTAATGAGTGTGAATGTGTTGTAACTGGAATATGTTTTCGGCAAAAGGTTTCTTGTGAGGTATCATTACAAAGCTTATAATCTACTGAGTGTCTTCATCCTATTTGTTTGCATGTATCATTCTTGTATCTGAAGCTAGATCTATAAAGGATAACTCTGAGGTACACGGGAAACAGGCTCCGAGGTAATTCCAGCACATCACGTGACCATCCCAAGGGGGTCTCTGTGACCGAACCTGTCATAGGGTTTTTCCAACCTGGTTGCCCCTTAACATCCCACTTTAAGCAGGGGGTCAGGCCCACCTGGTCCACCAACACACAGGCTGTGTTCGATCACCTAAAGAGCCTTCACATCCATGCCCACCCTAACCACCCAGACCCCGTTCGGGCCTTCGTCATGGAAACTGATCCCCTCAAACGTTGCACAGTCCTTTCTGCCAGCACAGCCATCAGGCAAGGTCCGGGCCCACGCACTAGGTAGGCTGCCCAAGCCCCAGCAGCTCACAGCGTCACCCTGAACAGTGGCTAGGGCAGTAGCGTAGCTGGGGGGGGTGCAGGGGAAGCAGCCGCTTCCCCTCAGCACATTTTCTAAAAGCGGCGCCTTAGTTAGGGGTTACCATGGCGCCA
Organism: Emys orbicularis; assembly: GCF_028017835.1. NCBI lineage: Eukaryota > Metazoa > Chordata > Testudines > Emydidae > Emys > Emys orbicularis. Next base: position 146,033,927 of record NC_088687.1, on the reverse strand, counting down.
GCAGGCAGGGCCCAAGCTCCGCTCTGAAGCGTGGCTTGCCGGGCCGGCACTGGGCTCCTGCAGGCAAGGGGGGGCAGCACACCCGGAGGAGCCATGGGGAGGGGGCGGCACAGCCAGAGGAGTGAGGGGGGGCGCAGCATGGCGGCCCGCAGCGCAGCCGGCAGCAGCCAATGGGGAGGCGGTGGGCGCGGCCGGAGGAGCGAGGCGGGGGGGGCGCAGCATGGCGGCCTGCAGCGCGGCCGGCAGCCGCGGCCAGAGGAGCGAGGGGGGGCACAGCATGGCGGCCCGCAGTGCGGCCGGCAGCCGCGGCCAGAGGAGCGAGGGGGGGCACAGCATGGCAGCCTGCAGCGCGGCCGGCAGCCACGGTGGGGCAGTGAGCCGCAGCCACTTCCTCCTCTGCCAGGGCCGGGCAGCAAGCGCGACCAGCTCCTCCTTGCTGGGCGAGGTAATGGTGACTCAGTGGCGAAGCCTCCCTGCAGGGAGGGCAGAGAAGCGGATCAGTCCCCAGCGTGGGGCAAAGTGGCTGCCGCCCCCCCCCCTCTTCTAGCAGGGCACCCGGGCCAGCCTCAGCCTCTTGGCATCGCCCGGCCGGAGCCTGCTGCGGGGCTCCTGCCAGCCAGCCCCGGGCTCTCCCGCTGGACGGGGCCACCCAGCCTGGCAGCTAGAGCACCAGCACGGTGCGCACTGAGCGAGGCCCACCCCGGGCAGGCAGAGGGGAGTCACTAGCCCCCATCCCCACCCCCAGCAGCCTCAGCCCTCGGGGACCCTCCCCCTCGCAGCGGGCAGTGCCAGGCGCCGGCGGTAACTCACGAGCGGGGCGACGGAGCAGCTCCCAGGACGCAAGCGAACAGGTGGGGTCACTTTCCCCCAAGTGCTCAGCTCAGCCCGGCTGGGAACAAGGGCCCCCCGCCGCCGCCTCCGGGCCCGCTCAGCAGGCAGCCAGCATTGCCATGCGCCCCCCGGCTGATCTGCACCAGGAGGGTTTACTCGCTCCAGTGCGGCCCCCAAGAAGGGACGGGGAGAGGCTTGTCAAGCCGGTCACTCCATCGGGCATGGCCGGAGGAGCCGGGGGGGCAGCACGGCGGCCGGCAGCCGGAGGAGCGGGGGGGGGGGGGCGCGGGGGTGGCACGGCACGGAGGGAGGAGCCATAGGGGGGGGAAGGGCGGTGCGGCCAAAGGAGCCAGCCGGGGGGGGGGCGCGGAGCGGCCGGAGGAGGAGCCAAGGGGGGCGTGGCCAGAGGAGGAGCCAAGGGGGGCGCCTTTTTTATGTTTGCTCCCCCTCCTCTTAGAACCTGGCTACGCCACTGGGCTAGGGGTGAAGGTCGCTTCCCATTATAAGCTCAATGTTTGTTCCCCCCTTCATCTTCCTCCAATACAACTCCCCGCACCCACTGGAGATTGCATCACATCCCTCATCCTCAGCCCAGTGGAGTATTTTGCTGGGAAGATTTGGGGGAAAAGCCGGAAAAGGAATTTCAAAGCTCAGGGCCGGATCCTGAGCTAGGTAAACCAGCACAGTGCTCTGCTGTCCCCAGTAAGCTGCGCTGGATCACACCAGCCGAGGAGCTGGTTCCCGGGGTTTGAAAACCGCCCTTGTCACGGACATTTAAACTGATCCTCATTGTTGGTAACTCACCGCAGCTGCTAGTGGCTTGGTCTGCGGGCTTCACCCCTGCTCTGCTGGTCTTGCTGATGGGGGGCTCTTGGTGCTTGAGGCATTAGTAGGCGAGTTACAAGAGGAAGGATAGAAACAGCCCAGGGTAGTTGCTACCCCAGCTATAGCACTCCTAGCTCCTGGAGCTAAACTCTCCCACAGTCCCCCCCCTCTGGAACCCTCCACCGCCAGGGAGTCAGCACAGCCCGTGGCAGGAGCTGTCCATGCTGACAGCAGACCCGCCGACAGCAATGCCGGGCCCCAGGGCGGAAGAGTCACTGGGCTGTCGCTGCGCATTGTGCACGGTGGGCTGGAGCCGGGCCCCAGCCCGGCATCGCCACACGGCCGCCGAGCTGGTCGCCCAGGCCCCTGGACAATAGCCCCCTTTGCCCCCCAGCGGGCCTGCTGAGCACGTTCAAACTTCCCGGGGGTCTGAAAGGGGAGGGGCACCTGCCTATGTACCTGGATGCAGGGCAGCGGAGTTCAAAATGGTGAGCAGAGCGGTCACGGTGGGAATTGTGGGATACCTCCTGGAGGCCAGTTACGGCGATGTAATGAACACAATGTCTACACTGATGCTTTGTCGATCTGACTGTGCTGCAAAAAGCTCCACGCCTCTTGGCAAGGTGGTTTTGTTTTGTCAGCAAGGCAGAAGAGGTTTGTCGGCGGGAGGAGCATTGTAGCGTATACACCTCCACGGCTTTGTTGGCCAAAGCGGGCTTTTGTCCACAAACCTGTGCCGTGTAGGCAACGCCTAAGCCAACAGGAGAGCTCTCTCCCGGCAGCTCAGAGCATCTTCATTACAGCAGGACAGTGGCGCAGTTGTGTCAGTGCAGCGGTTTACGGGTAGAACTACCCTAAAACATGTTCCAAGTCTGGGGAGCAGCTAAACCAGTTCCTCAGAGACAAGACAAGCTGACACCTCAGCCAGGTGTAAACCGGCCAAATGGACCATCGCCTGCTAAAGAGCTATTCACTGGTAGGAAAAGGGACACAGGCAACAAAAATCTACATTTTAAAAAGAAACAGCTGGGGGTTCCCATCCACACAGACTGTCACCTCAGCTGGAGATGCTTCTCAAAGAAGGGAAAGAACTAGGAGAAGGAAGGGCAGACGGCCCCCAATCATTCCTCCCTGTCTCTCTTCCCACAGCACCCATGATACCTGAAGACCAACAGCAGCAGCATCGGACGGGGGGGAGGGATCCTGGCTGCACAAAGACCTGCTGTAATATGTGCTGAACATGCTGGAATTCACTCTCGTTTGTGACGTTAGGCATTAGCTGCATTTCCCTTTTATTTTCCTTGTAATCTGTCACATGGGGCAGACCGCACTGCCAGACCGGGGCCTCCTCCTGGCCGTGCTGGGGATTAGCTCGAGGCTGACACCCATGTCCGCAGTCTGCACACCAGCACTCTGTCTCTGCTCCCGCCTCACCTGCTCTGGCCAAGGGGCTTTACCGTTCTCTGCCCTCCAGGGACAACGTCCTTACACCCCAGGCTCCCAGCAGCAACTGACCCTGCTCTGCCCTGCAGCTCCCTTTTATATAGACCAGCTGGACCCTGACTGGCTGGTCCTCACAGCCCCTCTCCTATTGGCTGCTTTCTACGCAGCCACCCTAGTGCTCTGTTAACCCCTTCTCTGCCAGTGTGGGGCAGATGCCCCATCACATAACCAATTCAGACTTTTATGTCTCTTTACTTGTATTCTTGTAAATCTATCCTCGTGTAGCTAATAAACGTGTTTTAGCTAAACCAGTGTGTTTGAACGGAAGTGTTTGGGAAGCTCCATTTGGGACAACAGGGTGGGTGCGTATCATTTTCCATGATGAAATGATGGAGTGTCTAGGAGCTGGTGCTGTGCAGGAGGGCACTGGGCAGTACCAGACACACACTGCCGGGGACGTCTGGGCCTGGGGGGTCGCTCTGCAGCGTACTGTACGAGTGGCTGGCTGCGGCTGCGGACACCATAACGGGGAGTAACTCACACGCTGGTGGCTGGGTGTGAGCAGACCAGGAGTGTGAAAGCCGCCCAGGCCAGAGAGCTGAGGGGACACTGCTGTTCGTCAGTCCAGATGCCCAGGCAGCCGGTGCAATCCCTGTGGGGCGTCCCTGTTCCAGGCAGAGAGCAGGTTTCTGGGGCTCACTTCAGTCAACTGGGAAGAAATTTGTCGGGGACTCGAACCCAGACGGCACGGTTCGTTGTCTGACCGCAGAGAGACAGGCAACACCAGCAAGGTCCAAACACAAGCTCTTTATTGAAGAGTGCACACAACAATAGAGAGCGGCCCGTCTCCAAAGAGAACCAGCCCCGATTACAATGACTAGTAAGGTTATATAGACAGTTCCGTCGCGTCATACTTAAAACAACCCAACCCAGGGCCGGCTCCAGCATTTCTGCCGCCCCAAGCAAGAAAACAAACACAAACACAAAACCAAACCAAACCAAAACAAAAAAGCCACGATCGCGATCGCCAGCGGCAATTGGGGGGGGAAAAAAAAAGCCGCGATCAGCGGTGGCAGTTCAGCGGCAGGTCCTTCGCTCCTAGAGGGAGTGAGGGACCTGCCGCCCCCGAATTGCCGCAGGTGCCGCCCCTCTCCCTTGGCCGCCCCAAGCACCTGCTTGTTAAGCTGGTGCCTGGAGCCGGCCCTGACCCAACCCCCCCTTTATGAGTTAGAAAGCTTCTAATAGTCATGCATATCTATTTTCTTTGGCACTACAAACAATTCGTGATGCCTCAGCAACTTCTTATCAGCTTTGCTGTCATGCACCATGTTGAGATGAGTTCCTGTCTGCATCCTGTAAAACTTGCCCATACCGGTATTGCCCTGGCCTCTTCTTTTGTCATTCAGTGTTGCAAGCATTCTAAAGCAATATGCATTTCCTCACCTTTTGGGGGCGAAGCCAGACTTTGAGGCACCTGCTCCCCTACTTGGTGTAAACTTTGCTTGTGCCAATCAGAAACGAACACAAACAGGTTTTGGGCCCCGTCCCCTATGACACTTCTATGATGTCATAGTTGGTACTTTATGGGCTGCCTGCCATGTGCAGGCAGGGAGAGGAGAAAGAAAAACGAATCCTGTGTATCCTGTGTACACCCGTAACCGAGCCTGATCACCTCGAAGCCTCTCTCTCAGCTCACGTGTTTCAAACAGAGTTTCTACGTTTGCCGGTCATTATGCGTTGGTTTGTATTTGTAAGTATCAGTTATTACTAATCGCTGCATCTTTGTTTATAAATATTGTTAGTAGATATTTTAGTCATTGTGTGTTTTAAGTTTCATTAACTCTATTAGCTAATCAAACGCTGCTCCCTTACCCCTTGTAATTATCCCCAATAAAACTTTAAATTGATTAATTTTAGTTGTGTGTGTGTCTGCAGTTTGCAGCGTGACCCATACTCTCCTTGCATCCCTTACCAATATAGTCTATTGCCACGTGCAGCCTGGTGAATACCAGGCCTGCATTTTCTTTCGCCCCTGCGTGCCCGTGGCAATCCCCACACCAGAAACTAGGAGAAAGGAGGGAGTTAAGAACAGATGAAGAACAGAAACAGGGAGTAGAGACTGCAAGTCTCCATATGTCCAAACAAACTGTTCCTAGCACTTCTGATACAAGAATGCGCCCCCCCCCCCCCCCCATCTCATTCTCTGCAGCTCAAACAAGCATGTCCTCAGGTTTCACAGAGAGACAGGAATGGCCCAGCAACTACTGTTAGCCTAACTTTGGCTAAGCTGGCCAAACAATGTTCTATACTCCATATTTTTGGGCCTAACAATCCCCCCTTTGTCCCTGGAGTGCCTTGGAGGGACTCCTGGGACAACTAGCTGCTATGAGTGGTGAGCTTGGAGTTGATTACTTTTGGACGGAACACAGCTTGGTGCCCATCCAACATCCAACCTTTACCATAACATACAAAGCTAGCAGGCCACATATAATTACAAGGGCGCTTCGGAGTACATTATGGAGCCAACCACCTATGTTTGGAATCCAATTGAACAGGTTACTCCACCAGGATTCAACCCGCTCCCCTCCATGGTCCTTTGCTACTTGTATGAGGTGGTTCGCTCTTTCCCAAGTGGCATTATAAACGTCTGGGACATACACACAGCATTCCTGCCCAATCAACGCACATGTTCCTCCCTGACAGGCTAGTAATATATCTAATGACAGGCAGTTTTGGAGGACCATCTGCCTTAGTTTTCGCTGTTCAGCTGCCAAATCAACCAAGGCATCGGCGGTGGTGTTTGCCATTACCTCCAAAACCCCTTGGAGCCTCATTACCCCTTCTCCTATTCGCCAAGTGGCTCCCCCGCAAGCGAAGACAAATCCTGCACAAGCACCTGTCCAGTCATTTAGAGCTCGCCAAGTGAGGGGGCGAGATTCTTTAACGTCTTCCTCAGCCCCCCTTACGTTCCTGATTTTTCCCCGTGGGAGATGAGCTCGATACACTACAGGTGGTTCTAACCAGGCCAAATAACAGGACCCACTCCATGAAGAAGGGAGAGCTAAGTATGCCTTGTGACCACATACCCAGTATACCCCAAAAAAGGTGGGAAACGCCTTGGACAAGGCATTAATGTTTGTCATGTACCATCCTGTCCAGGAAGGGAGGAGGGAAAACTTAGTCGCGGAGGCATTAGTAGAACATAAACACATAGTGTGATTTGGTAGACTGTATTCCAGCGTGCAATTAACAACATAATGCTCGATCAATCTATGTCCTTCGTATAGAAAGTGTTGCTCCCCGTGCATACTGCACTTTTGGTCAGGAAAATTACACCATTCGGAGGCGCAAAAGGTTGCTCCAAAATGAGTGCCATTCTATACTCCATATTTTTGGGCCTAACAGGTTTAAGCTAAACCCCGAGCAGCCTCGTCAGCCCAATCAGCACATGCCCCTGGGGCTTAGCACCGGCCTGGCTTAGAGCCTGGCTGCAGTTAGAGCAGGGCCCCGTCCCGTACGCTCGGGGCCTTGGCGGTGTGGCTGGAGCGTCGCTAACAGCCATTCTCCCCCCTTCCCGGTGGAGTTCAGAGCCCTGAGCAGGTACTGCCGGGCTAGGCCGTGCCCTTGACAAGGCAGTCATTAACCGCAGGGAAAGCCATTGCAGAGGGGAAGGAAGGGGAGGAGAGCAAAGGAGTGTGTGTGTGTGGGGTATTAACACATTGGTGTTGGGGGAATGATCAGCAAATGGCTTCCCTCCTGGTGGCATTGGGGCTCTGGGGCTGCGTCAGGCTGGAGAGGAGCAGGGGAAATTGAGGATTACAGAGCAGGGGAAATTGAGGATTACAGAGGATTTGAACAGTCAGCTAAGGGAGAGGCCCCCCCCGCCCTGTGTGAGCCATCCAGCCCTCCCCCCCCCCGCGCCCTGTGTGAGCCGTCCAGCCCCCCCCCAGCCCTCTGTGAGCCATCCAGCGCTTCCCCCCCGCCCTGTGTGAGCCGTCCAGCTCCCCCCAGCCCTCTGTGAGCCATCCAGCGCTTCCCCCCCGCCCTGTGTGAGCCGTCCAGCCCTTCCCCCCCGCCCTGTGTGAGCCGTCCAGCCCTTCCCCCCCCCACCATCTGTGAGCCGTCCAGCCCTTCCCCCCCAGCCCTCTGTGAGCCGTCCAGCCCTTCCCCCCCGCCCTGTGTGAGCCGTCCAGCCCCCCCCCCAGCCCTGTGTGAGCCGTCCAGCCCTCCCCCCCAGCCCTGTGAGCCGTCTAGCCCTCCCCCCCGCCCTGTGTGAGCCGTCCAGCCCCCTCCGCCCTGTGTGAGCCGTCCAGCCCTTCCCCCCTGCCAATGCCACAGTCCGAACCAGCTGCGCTCCCCTCCTGTGCTCAGTCCCCCCCGGCCCCATCACCAGCCCCACTGCGCCCTCCTTCCTCTGAACCTCCACCTGCCGGGAGAGAAAGTCCTCCCAGGCTGCGCTCAGGCATGCAGGGCCTTGTGGGGCCGGAGGCAGAAGCAGCCCCGGCATGCACCTGTACATTCACATGCATGCACGCGCATACCCACACACCCACCTGCATGCACACGCAGCCACACGCATGCCCTCCCTGCACTGTTTATTTACATTTCTCTTTTAAGCGACTGATCCCCCCGCAAGCTGGATCCCTCCGTTCACCTCACCCATCATTGCTGCATGAATCCGGCCCTTAGTAACGCTGTAAAACCCGCTCCCTGCCTGGCAGCAGTGGTGGGTCCCTTTTCCTCTCTGGGAGCCCAGCCATGAGAGGGCACCACGGCCCACTCCCCCGGGCGGGGCGTGTTTCTGTCCGGTCTCCCCCTCCCCACAGGCCCTAGCGAGCAGGGCTCGGGAGCCGCCAGACGGGGGACCCCCAGCCCCCTTCTTCCCCTCTCCCTGCCCAGCTCCACTCCCTGCAGCCCAGCTACTGCCACTGCCGACAGGGTGTGCCGGGGGAGAGGGATGGGGGAGAGGCTGGTGCCTCCAGCTGCGCCTAGCCAACAGCACGGAGCGCTAGCCAGCCCCCGGCTGCACCCACCCAGGGGGCTGGGGCCAGACTCACCGCAGTTGGCTCCAGTGACAATGGCTGTCTTGCCCGTCAGGTCAGTGGGAGACATGCGGGGGAGCCAGGCGCCCTTTCTCCTGGCTCGGAGGAGCAGGGCCAGCACCAGCACACACGCAGCCCAGCCCAGGTGGCTGCCGAAGCAGGAGAGCTCCATAGCAGGCTGCAAACCTCAGCTCCTCCGGGACGAGGAGTGTGGTCAGTCCCCAGGGAGGCTGGCCTCAGGGGCAGGGAGTCCGCCCGCCCACCCGCCCGCCACACCCCACGCTGCACTTCCAGCTCGTCAGGGTCTGAAACGTCTGTCCCACACTCCTGGCTGCCTCTGGCAAGAGCCGAGAGGAATGTCGGCCGCCAGGCCGGGAGGGGAAAGGGCAGGCTCGGAGCACACACAGCCTGGCTGCAATGCCTGGCCCACCAGCCTCCCACCGCGAGGGGCCCGCGGCTTCCCTCTGGGCTGGAGTTCTGGCTGGTCAACCCCCCTGCCTCTGTCGGGGAGCCACAGACCCCCGGCCCTTCCCCCCGGGGTGATTCCCGACAATCCACCCCCGTCGGGGAGCCACAGAGCCCCGGCCCTTCCCCCGGGGCAATTCCCAACCAACTCACCCCCGTCGGGGAGCCACGGACCTCGGCCCTTCCCCCGGGGCAATTCCCGACAATCCACCCCCGTCGGGGAGCCACAGACCCCCGGCCCTTCCCCCGGGGCAATTCCCGACAATCCACCCCCGTCGGGGAGCCACGGACCCCCGGCCCTTCCCCCGGGGCAATTCCCAACCAACTCACCCCCGTCGGGGAGCCACAGACCCCCGGCCCTTCCCCCCGGGGCAATTCCCGACAATCCACCCCCGTCGGGGAGCCACGGACCCCGGCCCTTCCCCCGGGGCAATTCCCGACAATCCACCCCCGTCGGGGAGCCAGAGACCCCCGGCCCTTCCCCCGGGGCAATTCCCGACAATCCACCCCCGTCGGGGAGCCACGGACCCCCGGCCCTTCCCCCGGGGCAATTCCCGACAATCCACCCCCGTCGGGGAGCCACGGACCCCCGGCCCTTCCCCCGGGGCAATTCCCGACAATCCACCCCCGTCGGGGAGCCACGGACCCCCGGCCCTTCCCCCCGGGGCAATTCCCGACAATCCACCCCCGTCGGGGAGCCACGGACCCCCGGCCCTTCCCCCCGGGGCAATTCCCGACAATCCACCCCCGTCGGGGAGCCACGGACCCCCGGCCCTTCCCCCCGGGGCAATTCCCGACAATCCACCCCCGTCGGGGAGCCACGGACCCCCGGCCCTTCCCCCGGGGCAATTCCCGACAATCCACCCCCGTCGGGGAGCCACGGACCCAGGGCCGGCCCCGCGCTGCAGCTCTCCACCCCGCCCCCAGCTCACTTCCCCTCCTCCCCTCCCCTGAACGCTCCGCCCCCTCCCCTGTTTCCCGCGAAGTCTGAAAAGGAGCAGGGGCGGCCGGCAGCACCAGGGAAGCTGGGGTGGTGGGGGCGCGAGAAGGGCTCCGGGGAGGCACCGCCCGTTCTCGCCGAGCACGCAGGCCCAGATCGGCTCGGCTCGGCTCGGGTCCGGCCCCCGCGGCGCGGCTCCCGGTCGGACCCAAGCCCGGCAACCCCGGCCAGAGCGCGGCTCGATTCCTGGGGGCGGGGCTTGCAGCAAGCCCCGCCCCCAGGAATCGGGCCCCGCTCTTGCTAAAGCCGGCCCTGCACAGACCCTGGTCCTTCCCCCCAGGGCGATTCCCGGACAATCCACCCCCGTCGGGGAGCCACAGACCCCCAGCTCTTCCCCCCAGGGCGATTCCCGGACAATCCACCCCCGTCGGGGAGCCACAGACCCCCAGCTCTTCCCCCCAGGGCGATTCCCGGACAATCCACCCCCGTCGGGGAGCCACAGACCCCCAGCTCTTCCCCCCAGGGCGATTCCCGGACAATCCACCCCCGTAGGGGAGCCACAGACCCCCAGCTCTTCCCCCCAGGGCGATTCCCGGACAATCCACCCCCGTAGGGGAGCCACGGACCCCCAGCCCTTCCCTGGCAGGCGTCCATCTGGCCTGGCCTCCTGACTCTGACACCAGCCAGTCCCAGCCCTTCAGTGTGTGACTCTTTTGCCAGGCGGAGTCGGCAGTAAGAAGGGTCAGGTTCAATAGCCAGGGGCCCCTCTTAACCATACAACACAGAACCGGCTCCATGACAGGCCGCCCATGCCCCCTGCGCTCAGTACGAAAGTGATTTGTATCCCACCGCCGGCCAAAAGCGATCAGCAGACAGCTGTGCTTCATCGACACTCGTGGTCTTCCACGCTCCCGAGTTACCTAGGGTTATGCCTAATGACACCAACAAACCCACGAGTGCTGCCTAGGTACTCACTTCTGAGCACAGCTGTCTGCTGATCGCTTTTGGCCGGCGGTGGGATACCCCCGCTCTTGCTAAAGCCGGCCCTGCACAGACCCTGGTCCTTCCCCCCAGGGCGATTCCCGGACAATCGGCTCGATTCCTCGGGTCCGGCCCGGCCCACGCGGTGCGGCTCGGATCCGGCCCGGCCCCCGCGGCTCGGCTCGGCTCGGATCCGGCCCGGCCCCCGCGGCTCGGCTCGGGTCCAGCCCAGTCCGGCCCCCGCGGCTCGGCTCGGGTTCAGCCCGGCTCGGCCACCGCAGCGCGGCGCGGCTCCAGCCCGGCCCGGCCCGGCCACTGCAGCGCGGCTCCAGCCCCCGCGGCTCGCCTCGGCTCCGGCCGCCGAGCGGCTCCGGGCCGGACCCAAGCCAGGCGACCCCGGCCAGAGTGCGGCTCGATTCCTGGGGGCGGGGCTTGCCGCAAGTCCCACTCCCAGGAATTGGGCCCCGCTCTTGCTAAAGCCGGCCCTGCGGGGAAGGGATAAAAACCCATAATGGACAATTCCAGACTAAGCTGCGTGTCCCAGGTGAGGTGGCCCTCTGGGGCTTTGGGGCTCAGCCTGCCCCATGCCAGCCTCAGCCCACCGTCCCAGGCAGAGGGGATGAACGCAGGATCCCGTGGTGGGAGCACGTGATTCAGAACCAGGCCTGCTGGGGTGGGAGGACGAGGGCAGCCTGAGCTCAGCCTGGGGCAGGACAGGCCTCTCTACCACGTGTAACCCTTCTGCCCGTCTGAGTTGGCAGCAAGAAGGGCCGGGTTCTGTATCTAGGGGTTCCGTTTCAATAACGCAATGCAAAACCGGCTCGAGCCCCCACCCAGTGACCTGGGACAATTACATACCACCCCCATGGGCGCCTCTAAGAGGCAATACTTCCCCTCTCGCAAGCACGGAGTCTGAGTGTAGCAGAATCCTTTGAATAAAGGAGGGAAACAATGCAGCATCATGTTGGGGAAACACCACAAACAGGATTCATACCACAAACTATGAGCAAAAGACCCACCCCCAAGTAAGTTTGGCAGTAGCCTTTTCCCCTCAGGGTCTTAAGTCCAACAACCCAAAAAATCACCCAAAGTCCCAAAAATCCAACACCCCAAAAGTCTCTTGAGTCCAGCAACCCCAAAATCACCCAAAAGTCCAACAACCCAAAGTCTCTGTCCCTGGTCGGTGCAGCCCCAGAGTTCAAAAGTTTATCTGCAGAGTTTTACCTCCCAGCCTGGGTGGAAATGCCCCCCCCAGGGGGGTTAAGGGGCACCTTACGTGGTCCAAGGCTGACTGCCCCGCTGTCACGGAGTATGGGGGAACTCAGGGCCCTGCACCCCCGGCTTCCTGCGATTCACCATGACTCTCAGCCAGCCAGTAAAGCAGAAGGTTTATTTAGACGACGGGAATACAGTCCGAGACAGGTCTTGCAGGCACAGACAACAGGATACCCCTCAGTTAGGTCCATCTTGGGGTCCTCGGGCATCCCAGCCCCCCTCCAGAGGTCAGAGCCCTCCCTGCCTGCCAGCCACCTCACCAGCCAGCTTCCCCAGACTCTGCCTTCAGCGACCCCTCCCACCGCCTTTGTTCAGTTTCCCGGGCAAAGGTGTCACCTCGCCCCAGCCCCCTCCTGGGTTCTCATGTTACAGGCTCAGGTATTTCCCTTCAGTCATTCTCCCATCCCCCAACGCAGACCATCCCAGCCACACTCCCCTGTCAGCACTTACAGATCACAGTAAGAACAGTCCCAGTTCGTCACATCTCCCCCCTTCGAGACCGAACTGAGCGGGGTCACTTCAGCCAGTGACCCGGGGAAGTTCGAACCTACCCCCGTTCCCATGGATGCCCCAGCATCCCTCCCATTCCTGGGTGAGAATTACACCAGGCCCCTCCAGTTTCACGCCCCCCCTTAGGTCGGGGGTGCTCGAGGGCATTTGCAGTTCGCATGTGGGAAGGGTTATGCGGCCTATGCCCTTTTTCCACCCCAATACCCCTGGGGTTCCAACTGGGCTGTGGTCTTCTCCCAGCGTTCCAGTCTGGAGGTCTGTGCTTCGGGCTCTCTTGGTTCAGAGCCCCCCTTTTAACCTTGGCCACCCTCTGCAAAGGCTCCTCTATGCTGGGCAAGGGTCCTAAAGCCGTTTTCCCCTTGCCCCGGGCCTTCCTCCCCCTCTGACAGGGGTCACAGGATCGGCAGTACTGCCGGACAGTAACAAAGACCCCAGGCCAGTAAAAGCTCCGTAGCAGCCTCTGCTGGGTACGCCAGGTTTCCTGGTGCCCTGAGAGGGGAATGTCATGGGCCCGGCACAGCAGCTGGCGGCGATACTTCTGGGGTACCACCAGCTGCCTCCTGAACCCCCCTGACTCCATTTTCCCTGGGGGAGCCCATTCTCGGTACAGGAACCCCTTCTCCCACAGGAACCTTTTCCGGCCACCTCTCCCCATGGTCTGTACCGCACCGAGGTCGGCCAGGTCCCTTATCTTCCGTAAGGAGGGATCTTTTTGCACCTCGGCCTGGAACTCAGCAGCTGGGACAGGGATGGCCACCTGCTCTCTCTTGCCGGCTGGGTCTGAAGCCGCAGCCTCCCTGAGCCGTGTCCCTGGGCGTTCCCTCCCCACCAGGTTAGGGTCCTGCGCCTCGGGCAAGGCACCCTCCCCAAGGCCAGGGCGCAGTGCCCCTCGCCGGCTCTGACTGCGGGTCACAACCAGTGCACTTGGTGGGTTGCTTGACCAGTCCTCCAGGTCCCCCCCCATCAACACCTCAGTGGGCAAATACGGGTGTACCCCCACATCCTTGGGGCCCTCCTTGGCCCCCCACTTCAGGTGGGGGGGAGGGATAGCTCAGTGGTTTGAGCATTGGCCTGCTAAACCCAGGGTTGTGAGTTCAATCCTTGAGGGGGCCACTTAGGGACCTGAGGCAAAATCAGTACTTGGTCCTGCTAGTGAAGGCAGGGGGCTGGACTCGATGACCTTTCAAGGTCCCTTCCAGTTCTAGGAGATAGGATATCTCCATTAATTTATAATTTAGGTGTACCCTCGCCACGGGCACTTTGACTGGTGTCCCGCCCACCCCCGTCAGGGTCAGGTAGGTGTTGGGCAGCACCTGATCTGCGGCCACCACCTCGGGCCGGGCCAGCGTCACCTCTGCGCCCGTATCCCAGTATCCATCGACCTTCCTCCCATCCACCTCCAGGGGAACGAGGTACTCTTTCCGGAGGGACCGCCCCGCGCCCACCGTATAAACCAAAAACCCTGAGTCTGGAGCATCCCGCCCCGCAGAGGAGCAGGCCTGGAGCTCTCCTCCCTCCTTAGCAGGTGGTACTCTGCCAGCCCCCCTTCCCTGGGAGTGCTGCCTCTCGCCCGGCTGGGTCTCTACCCAGTCAACCCTCTGTGGGTTTGGTCTGCTCAGTCTGTCCCTGAGCCTGGGGCACTGGGCCCGTATGTGACCTCTTTGGTCACAGTGATAGCAGACCATGTCCCAGGGGTCCCCTCGAGTGGGTTGGATGGACCTGACGCTGGATCTTCCCCTTTGGTGGGGTTTCTCCGTATTTTCCCGCTGGGATGGCCCATGGTGACTCTCGCTCTGCGTTGTGGTGGGACTGTTCCTTTGGGACTCCTCCCTGCCAGCCCCTGACCGGCTCTTTACAAACTCATCGGCCAGCCGGCCTGCATGTCGCGGGTTCTCTGGCTTTTTGTCCACCAACCACAGCCTCAGGTCGGATGGGCACCGCTCATACAGTTGCTCCAGTACCAGCAGTTTAACCAGGTCCTCCTTTGTCTGGGCCCCAGCAGCCCACTTGCTGGCGTATCCTTCCATGCGGACGGCTAGTTGCAGATATGAGATCTCCGGGGTTTTATCCTGACTCCGGAACCTTTCCCGGTACATCTCAGAAGTCAGCCCAAACTCATGTAACAGGGCCTTTTTGAATAGTTCATAGTCCCCTTTTTCCGCCTCTTCCAGTTGGCGGTACAAGGCCACGGCTTTGGGGTCCAGTAAGGGGGTGAGAACCCGGAGTCTGTCTGCAGGATGAACCTGGTGCAGCTCGCAGGCCGTCTCAAAGGCATCCAGGAAGTCATCCATGTCCTCCCCCTCCTTGCGTGGGGCCAGGATGCACTTATCAAAGTTCCGTGCAGTCCTGGGTCCCCCCTCACTCACCGCAGCCGGGGGCTCGCGGCCCCTCAGCCTCGCCAGCTCCAGTTCATGATGCCTCTGTCTCTCATTCTCCTCCCGTTCATGCTGCCTCAGTTTCTCTTCATGCTGTCTCTGGTGTTCACGATCCTCCAGCTCTCTCAGTTTTAGCTCTATCTCCCATTCCAGCCCATTCCGCTCCACGGATGGCGCGCGTGGCCGGGAGGATCCCCTGCTGGCCGGGGGGGTCACTGCGCCCTCGGTATTTGCTGGGCTCCTCCCCACCCTTCCCCTAGGCGTAGGAAGGAGGGGTCTCTGGAAGCCCTCAGCAGCCGGCTGACCACTCCCAGATGGGACAGACACTGGGGCCTGCGCTGCATCTGCCCGGCTGCTTCCCTCAGAGACAGGGATCAGTTCATTCGCGCGATCTCCCTTCTCCAGCTGGGCAATGAGCTGTTCTTTGGTGAGCTTCCCAATGCGCACCCCCCTCTGCTTGCACAGCTCCACCAGGTCGCTCTTAAGCCGCTTGGCATACATCTTCCTGCTGGCCACTCACAGGCCTGTGTGCTCACCGCTCCCCACAGTCTCCAGGGAGACCCCTAGTGTGCCAGCCCTTCTCGAGGTCACCACCTCTCTGCTAGGGTCGAGCTGCAGACTCCTCCGCCCCTGGGACCACTCGCTGCGATCCCTCGGGGGACCCTGTTACTGCAAAAGTCCTCGCTGGTCACACACTCCCAGGGGTGATAACCGTCTCTCTCTGACTCCTCAGCACGCTGGGTCCCCGTCAATCCCCCTTCGCTTTACTTCTCCCCAGTCACTTACTGCAGGAAGCGCCGTCCACGGGGTGCAGTAGATCCCTCCGCTGCCACCAGTTGTCACGGAGTATGGGGGAACTCAGGGCCCTGCACCCTCGGCTTCCTGCGATTCACCATGACTCTCAGCCAGCCAGTAAAGCAGAAGGTTTATTTAGACGACGGGAATACAGTCTGAGACAGGTCTTGCAGGCACAGACAACAGGATACCCCTCAGTTAGGTCCATCTTGGGGTCCTCGGGCACCCCAGCCCCCCTCCAGAGGTCAGAGCCCTCCCTGCCTGCCAGCCACCTCACCAGCCAGCTTCCCAGACTCTGCCTTCAGCGACCCCTCCCACAGCCTTTGTTCAGTTCCCCGGGCAAAGGTGTCACCTCGCCCCAGCCCCCTCCTGGGTTCTCATGTTACAGGCTCAGGTATTTCCCTTCAGTCATTCTCCCATCCCCCAACGCAGACCATCCCAGCCACACTCCCCTGTCAGCACTTACAGATCACAGTAAGAACAGTCCCAGTTCGTCACACCCGCCTCTCCTTGGGGTTCTGCTGCAGCCTTCACCGCAAGCCACTCCGCCAGCTGCTCTGCTCCGCCAGCTGCCCCGCCAACTGTGCCGCTCCGCCAGCTGCTCCGCTCCATCAGCCGTCCCGTGAGCCGCTCTGCTCCACCAACTGCACCGCTCTGCCAGCTGCTCAGTCATATAGCTTCAGCCCCCCCACCCCCTTAACACGGCACTCAGTGATTTCAGCTCTTTAGTGAATTCAGCTTGTAGTAGGGGAGCCCCAGTGCTGCTGCACCATTGGCCCAAGATGAATTCAGCTCAGCAGCCTGTATCTAGACTCCTAATAGAATCAAGATTAGCTCTGATATTCTACAGTAGAGAGAGGAAGCACAATTAGTGTATCAGGCCCTCAAAAGGGACCCATACCATGAGGTACAAATACCTGTCCCCAGCCTCTCTCCATCCACTGGGTTTTGTAACCCATGTCCCTTGTCTAGCAAGTGCTACTTAGTTGATGGTGAGTCCCTACATCATAAAATGCCAAGTACAGTTCTACTGCCCTTGATTCACATAATCAGGGTAACAACACTTTATTCTTCCTGCCCCAATAACAGAGAAACTGGGGATCCCGCAGCAGTCAAAGTGACCACTTGGGCTGCCGTGGGCTCAGGCTAGGTAAGGTGGGTGTGCCTATGCAAACAAGATCAGCCCCTGGAGTTCTTTTCCACAACCCGCCACAATTCACCACCAGATGTCAGGGTAGAGCTCATCCTGACTCTGCTTACACACGCTTTCTGCAGTGCCAGTCTGGCCACGACAAATCAATTCACACCTCAGGGATTTCCTCAGCTATTCCCTCCTGAACGGCCGGCTGATGCAACAAGACCCCCCACAGGAACTGAGATCCGCCAGGCATGGCCAGGAGGGTTTGGATGACCATGGAGAGCTTTCTCGCCTCCTAGATTGACCCAAGCAAGAGTGATGGGAAGAAACGGGTTCAGAATTGAATTTCAAGCATTCCAGTTGCAAAGCCCGGCAAACTGCTCAGATGAGTGTCAATGGTAGTCTGGGCAAGAGGGAATACCCAGACACACCCACTTCCCAGGGCAGCAGCGGGGGCAAAAAATGTAACTGGCGTCAAGACAGAGCTTGAGAAGTTTATGGAGGGGGTGGTTTGAGGAGACTGCCTACAATGGCATGTAGCCGATCTGCGACTGCCAGCAGCAAATATCTCCAATGGCCGGCGATGGGACACGAGATGGGGAGGGGTCTGTGTTACTAGAGATAATTCTTTCCCAGAGGTCTGGCTGGTGGGTCTTGCTGAAATGCTCAGGGTCCAACTGACCATCATATTTGGGGTCAAGAAGGAATTTTCCTCTGGGTCAGTTTAACAGAGACCAGGGAGGTATTTCGCCTTCCTTTGCAGCATGGGGCACGGGTCACTTGCAGGTTTAAACTAGTGTAAATGGTGGATTCTCAGTAACCCAAAGTCTTTAACTCATGATTTGAGGACGTCAGTGACTCAGCCAGAGGTCAGGGGTCTGTTACAGGAGTGGGGGGGTGCAGTGCTGTGGCCTGTGATGTGCGTGAGGTCAGACAAGATCATGATGGTCCCTTCTGGCTGCAAAGTCTATGAGTCCACAAGTGCCCAGACGTGCCTGGCAGGTGTACTGCCCCTGCATCCAACCAGTGTCTCAGTATTATCCTGAAGGGGGTCATGTGTGGTCTCTGCCAAGCGCTAGGAACTAGCGGATTGTCATGGGCCTTGTGAGATGTTTGTACAGGAAATAGTTTATGAGTTATGTCAAGTGGAGACTATTAGGTTGCAAAGCTGCTGAAGTGACTCGTCACCTGGGGCGAGGCGGGTTTCAGGGCTAGTTCAGTCAGCACAGAGAACAATAGATAACCATGGGGACAGCACCTCGGCCTGGCCTGCACGAGGGCCTGGTCTAGGTTGGGATGGTGCCAGATTGGTGTGGCCGTGCTGAAGGAATGGTGTGAGCACAACTTGACATGACTTAAACACGGCTGAAGAGCTGCAGAGGATCCTGGGAGCAGGGCCCCTTTACGCAGAAGCAGATTTGATAAAGGACGGGCAAAGCCTGTGTGTGCGATCGATATTGAACCTATTGGCCGGCAAAGATGGGCCTGTGCAAAAGTAAATATCACATGTATAAAGTTCCAGCATGGAGCACCGGCCGACCTGGTTATAGTGACCCTACAGCAAGGACACCACGCAGAGAGCCAGAGTGAATGATTGATGAGTGAGTCAACGTGGAGTGGTCTTTGTTCGGGCCCCACCCCCAGCCCCTTCCAAAATACTAATCAGCCAAAATTAATAACCACATGCCTACTGGGCATGCTTTTGAGACATCTGACTCCTTTGAGGAAAAAAGAGTATAAGAATCAAGCAAAGTAAATTACTGGAGAGAGAGGGGATTCCTTAATTGACGCTTGAAGAAACTGCTAGACCAGAAGTGGGCAAACTACGGCCCGCGGGACAGTCCTGCTGGGACCTTGAGCTCCTAGCCGGGGAGGCTAGCCCCCCCTTCCCCCGCTGTCCCTCCTCCCCCACAGTCACCCCACCGCGCAGGCAGCGCTTTGGGTGGCGCGGCTGGCTCCAGCCGGGCAGCATGGCTGCCAGACATGCTGCTCTGAACGGCATGGTAAGGGGGTCGGAGGCGAGGGGTTGGATAAGGGGCAGGGGGTCCCGGAGGGCAGGCAGGGACAGGGAGTTGGGGGTGGTTGGATGGGGCGGAGGTTCGGGGGGGGGCGGTCAGGGGACGGGGAACAGGAGGGGGTTGGATTGGTGTGGGAGTCCCGGGGGGCCTGTCAGGGGGCGGGGGGGGGTGGATAGGGGTTGGGGCAGTCAGGGGACAGGGATATGGGGGGGTTGGATAGGGTGGGGTTCTGGGGGGAGGGTTAGGGGCGGGGGTCATGGGAGGGGACGGTCAGGGGACAAGGAGCAGGGGGGTTGGATGGGCAGGAAGTGGGAGGGGCAGATAGGGGGTAGGGGCCAGGCTGTTTGTGGAGGCACAGCCTTCCCTACCTGGCCCTCCAGACAGTTTTGCAACCTCAATGTGGCCATTGGGCCAAAAAGTTTGCCTACCCCTGTGCTAGACAGAGTAGCCAAAACTCTGCTCCGTGGGCTCGAGTAGGACTGTGACCAGAGGGGCTTCCAGGCAGCCAAGGCCTGGTCTCGAGGGGATCAGACCAGAGAGCTGAGGAGACCAGACCCAGCGAGAAGAAGCCGTCCATAGAATTGGTAGCCATCTTCTCTGTTTGCCAAGCAGGAACTGTGTGTGGCTAGTACGGGGCCTGTTTGTGTATGTTTGTGATAGAGAGACTCGCTAAGAGGAATGTATCGCTCTTAACGTATAGTTCTTGAATGTCTAACATAGGAGTTATGTGCTTGATGTAACCCTTTACCACTTGCGTAATTCCTTCTCGAATAAACTGCGGAGTATGCAAGACAATTACTGTGGCCCTTTTTCATCGGCATGACAGTAATCTGCTCCATTGGGAGCCAATAAAGATCCATTTCAGGGGTAGTAGCCCCCTGGTGCCAACATTTGGTAGCAGAGGATGGTTACTGTTGTGTCCAAGAAAAAAAGGTCTTTAAACTGTAACAAACTGTTTCTGAACTGGTTGCTTGTGAAGAACTTGGTATCTTGAATCACTGGTGTTAACCAACTAATTTAAATATTGTTCTGAATCAATTCTCCCTTATATTAATTCTCGCTCGGGGACCAGATTTAGTTACAGTATGCAGAGAGTGAAATATACCGGTGAGCAGGGTTGTACTGGTCATTCCTATGTTGGATTAAAAGTAATAATTAATACATTTATGTTGTGGAAAATGTAAGAAACAATGATTCCAGAACAGACCCCAGATTTGGCCTGACCATTAGAAAGAAATATGTCTCTCAGCCTGCTTTCTCAACCTGCTGAGGTTGTGCTAATTGAAACAGGCCTGCCAGTTTGCAAGGTCTGTGCTAATTGTAGAAAAACATCCAGAGACAAAGAGTTTGTTCTAAAAGTAACAAGATAACAGCTGTCTTTTATGGCTGGTACAACTTTGTTTTCCTGAACTCCAGAATAAGATTTGTGAACCCTCCACCCCCCGGCTTGCATGCTTACCTTGTCTGTTACCTTTTAGATGTAACAAGTGGGATGAATAGACTTATTGAAGTCTGCCATGTCCCACTGATTTTAGAATGGTTGTGTTAAAGGATGGGTAGGTGACAAAATGCAGCTGTGGCAGGATATAGGTTGGAGTGTGAGTGTGATTGGATGTGTGACTGAATGAGGAATGAAAGATTAAAATTGAGGTGCCAGCCTTAAAAGACGACCGTTTGGCTGAAGAATCCAGCGGACGAGATAGCCGATGACCCTGAGGGCCAAAGAACCGAAGAACAAGATAAACATTCCGTCATTGCTGTGCCATCTGCACGATTGACTATCACTTCAAACGTGAAAACAGCATGACGAGGCAAATCCATGAGGATGGATCCCTATGAACCAACCCTGAAGACTGAGGATTTGGGGTCTAATTCTGCAAACCAACTTCCAGGAGCATCGGATGCGCATCTGACAAGGCCCGGCTCCATCCTCATGTCCAGGCCACCTGGCCAGTGGCTTGGCACGAGCAACTCTAAGGCTGGTAACGATGATAACCTTGCAGAACCTGTGTGTGTGAATGAATGTGAAACTGAATGGAATGTTATAGCTATAACTGACTGCTTACTCTGATTCTTTCTGTATTCACAATAAATGCGGCATATTGCCTTATCCCCTGAATAAACTCCTGCTGGTTTTTATTTTCTTGCTATAACATTTTGTGGAGAATTACGAAAGGGGGAATATTGCCATATGTCTTGGTTATTGTGAAAATTGGTGCACACACCACCAGCTCTAGAGAGCTTGTCTCTTCAATCTTGCCAACCAGACAAACTCTGAAGGATATAGGAGTTTGTCCATCCCCTAGGTCTTGAAGGATATATATATATAGACGGGGTAAATTCAACCTCCTGGCCTTGAAGGATATATATCGGCAGAGGTAAATATTATTCAGCTACGATTTCAGAATCCAGGTGGTGTCACTCGCTGAACTGTGTCAGGGGTGACGAGAAAGTTTCCCAGAACCTAGGCAGTGTCACTCGCTGACCTGGGTCAGGTGTGATGGGAAAGTTTGAACAAGCTTTTAAAAATATATTCAAGAGAAGGCAGGGTAAGCTCTCGCCTGCAGGGGGGATAGAACTAGAGGGAGCCCCAACCTCACCTTTTGTTCATGAGATCACCCCTTTTAAGCAAATCCTTCAAAAATTTGGGCCCAGTCCTTGGACTGAACAAGCCCTAGCTAACGTCTGCACCATTTCAGACTTAGAGGATGGATTGGCTCAGTATCTCCTCATATACAAACCCTCTAGTGCTGCCAAAAGAGATGCAGCAGCAATGTGGTTGTTGGGGGAGGCATGTAATGATTGTTACCTCCGCTTAGCTTCCTGTAAAGAGGAAAAGGCATCTCTACAGGAAAAGCTAAACCAAACGGAAAAGGGAGCAGACAATTGGGAGGTACTGGCTATGAATACACAGAGCCAGCTAGAAATAGTAAAAGAGGCACTCTGGAAATGCAGAAAGAGAAAGAAAGGTTTCAGAGGGGTAGCCGTGTTCGTCTGTATCAGCAAAAACAACGAGGAGTCCTTGTGGCACCTTAGAGACTAACCAATTTATTTGGACATAAGCTTTCGTGGGCTAGAATCCACTTCATCAGATGCATGGAGTGGAAAATACAGTAGCAGGTATATTTGTACATAGTACATGAAAAGATGGGAGTTGCCTTACCAAGTGGGGGGGTCAGTCTAATGAGACAATTCAGTTAACAGTAGAATACCAGAGGAGGAAAAAAATCATTTTTGTAGTGGTAATGAGGGTGGCCCATTTCAAACAGTTGACAAGAAGGTGTGAGTAACGGTAGGGGGAAATTAGTATGGTAAAATTAGGTTTTGTAATGACCAAACCACCCCCAGTCTTTATTCAGGCCTAATCTGATGGTGTCCAGTTTGCAAATTAATTCCAGTTCTGAAGTTTCACGCTGGAGTCTGTTTTTGAAGTTTTTCTGTTGAAGAATTGCCACTTTAAAGTCTGTTATTGAGTGACCAGGGAGGTTGAAGTGTTCACCGACTGGTTTTTGAGTGTTGTGATTCCTGATGTCAGATTTGTGTCCATTTATTCTTTTGCGGAGGGACTGTCCGGTTTGGCCAATGTACATGGCAGAGGGGCATTGCTGGCACATGATGGCATAGATCACATTGGTAGATGTGCAGGTGAACAAGCCCTGGCAGATCAGGCTGAAGCCTCCGAGGGAATTGAAAAAGAGAATCATGTGCTCCAAGGCATCGTAAAAAAAAAAATACTAATTAACCTTGGAGCAGGGCAGAGCGCCTCCAAATCCTAGTTGTGGCCAATCACTAATTGAGAGCTTGAGACAGAAGTTGGGCTTTGCCCCTCAGCTGGTGGCAGCCATTACAGCGGGTGAAGGCGGAGAAGGTCGTATGTACGGCACCCCCAACCACAAGGAGAGCACCCCGGGGGGTGATTACGAAGAGGAAAGGGACCAGGAGGGGTGGGGGCTAGTGGAGGAGCCCACCCTCCTTGCTAAATGGGTAGTGGGACAAAGCCTGTGCCCAGGGGAAGGGGCGGTTCAGTGAGGAAAGCAGGATCGGGCCCAAACAAGCAGGCAGGCAACAGATACAGAGATTGGAAAACAGGTTGGGAGCCCTGAGGGGCATATTAACAGGAGTAAGGGGAGGAGTAAGTCCAGGCCTGGGGATTCAGATCCCGGGGACAATACTTGGAATGGTGATATCTGAGCTAATGAAGGGGTCATTTGGGAGATAAACGAGTGATTTAAGAAAAAAAGAGCGAGAAGTTAATTCCCTCCAGCCTCTGCAGAGTTAAGCAGTTGAACGTAAAATGTTAAAAAGGAAAAGTGTTATAGGAAGAGAATTCTTGGTTTCTTTGCTGCCATTCTGAAGGGAAAATGGGCCCTTTTCCAAAGGAATGTCTGTAAATAAGCCAGGCAAAGAGACTGTCTGATTGAAATCATTTGACTATGGACAATTTAGTCAAATTTGCTAAAAGAACATAAGGGGTTTGTTTCTGTTGGAACTTACCTGCCCCAAATATATAAAGGGAATGTAACCTATGGAACCATAGTGTTGGCCAAATAGGGCCCGTTCTCCCCGGAGCTTATCTAATTACACCAAGGAGGCACGGAGAGACAAGAAGACGGGTACCAAGTTCTTTATTGATCGATCAGCTGAGCGGGCGCTCTCATCGGCTAATGCCAGAAGAGAGAGACACCTTACATGGCAGAACAGGCCCTTTTTATAACCAGTAACAAACAACTTAGCCTTCATCTTTTTGCGTCATTACGCTGACTTATGGATAATAGGTTACACAGGATACATATCTTACTTTTTGGGGAGGGGGATACAAGAGACATCTGTGGCGGATACATTTGTTATTTTGAAGGGAAAACAAGGTACATTTGCTGACCCTCTGCACTAAAAACCTTGGGGAGATATGGGGAAAACAGCTGCATATACTTGTGAGCCAAGTGAGCCAATTAAATTGATTAACAAATAACAAATAGCTAACATGATTAAATGCAAGGTTGAATGCATGTTCTTAGTTCTACTTAGGTCTTTAGGCCTTTTTCATCAATAGCGCAGTGTCAGGGATGTTAAGAGAAAAGAATGTGCCTGTGTATTTATACATTGTGTATATATGTGAGATTTTAAGGACCTAACTCAACACTCCTGGTTTGTAGGTTTAAGATGAATTGGTTTTGTTTTGTTTTTAACTAGTACCACTAACATCCATCTGAATCTTTCATTCAAAGTTGCAAAACTGCCAGACACGGGTAACTGGTGGTGTTTGGCTTTGGTATTTAGCATTTAACTCTCAAGGTACCTCAATGCTTTATAAAGTTCAATATCTTTTCAAAGACTAAAGTGGTGACTGCAGCAGAGCAGTCAAAACCAGGAGAAGGGGAAGAGATTTTGGATTTGGTTTTTGGTAACAAAATAGTAGATAAGAGCTGTAGTAAAAGAATAAGAAATTAAAAAAGACAGTGCCCCTCTGGAGCAACAGCCGGGGTGAAGTGCACAAAACAAAAAGAAGCAATGTTAGAAACACTGAGCCTTAGGTGGCTCTGAGTAATCAGACTGTCACTTTAATAAAGGTACTTAAACTCTGAACACAAAGTAACAGTTACACCTTATGTAAAAATTAATATAGCTAATATGTTATAGAAGTTAAAGTATGAAAGAAATGTGCATTTTCCCCAAGACATGTGCAGTGTATATTGTAAAAGGGGTAAAAGAAATGCAAACAAAACATGCTACTTAATTAAAATCCTATTAGGGCTCTAAAGGGAGCCACAATAGGTTGTGTTTTCTTTTTCAGATCACTGTGTGTTCTGGAAACAGGAGTTAAAAGTGAAAAGAAATCAGAACTCGGGTGGAAGTTGGTTGTGTCCCTTTTAAGACAGAGTCTCTGAGCTGCTGCTGGCTTTGGATCCAAAAGCAAGCCAGAAAGCGTCTGTGTTAATGCAAATTACCTCACTGACAGAGGAAGGAGAGAACTGCCCATACATGGCAGCACAAAGGAGCTGGCGATAATGAACATGCCTGGTCAGCAAACAAACTACCTGAAACCCAAAGGCTCAAATTCTGACCCTTCAGAGGAAGGTGGAAAACGAAGTCAAACCTAGAAATAAGAGAGGGACAGGTTAACCCTAAGTAGGAAAAAATATACTTTGTGTGTGTGCAGGGCTGAAATCTGAAGACAGGTACAAAAGGGGTCTGCTCATATGCATGACACCCCTATGTTTTAATTCACCCAAACCCCAAGGATAGAGTTCATGGGATAACAAGATGCCGTTAATAGATTAGATGCTAATGGTATTGTTAATATATTAAACATTGGAATACATTTAATGTTAATAAGTACCCCTGTAACAATGGATGGTGTGTACGATAAAACAAAACAAAAATCCCACCTTTACGGTCATATGGTAAGGATGCTTCTCAGCTATTACCGGTGACTAAACTTTACACTTCGCACAGCAGAGAAACATTACAAACCTGGCCTGCCTGTAGAGCAGAAACACAGGAGAGTATGGGGGTGATTCCTCTGGTTTGCCTGCAATCAGCAAGGGTATTTATAAAAGAAAGGGATATTTTAAGCAATAATCTGCCACCCCAAAAGGGGTAGAAACATATTGTTTTTGTCTTTCAGAAAATCAGAAAAAGCTGATGCCAGCTGAAGAGCAACCCAGAATACCATGGATCTACTGTCGTGACAAAAATTGTGTTTTATGTTTTGTCTTGTGTTGTTTTTCTTGTTGCTAGCATTGTTGTGTATTGAAAACTACCAATGTTGCAGAAGGGCAGAGGTCAAGGAATGCCAGTCTGTTAACAGGGAAACATCCTCAGGTAGCAAACACAATATTAGAAGGGATTGGTTTTGGAGCAGGAATTATAAATACTGTAGACTTAGAGGTAATTAAGAATAAGTTCCTTGTCACAACTGCAAGATATTCTCATTCACAAGTGGGCAGATACTACTGTGGATTTGCAAAAACAATGAGGAGTCCTTGTGGCACCTTAGAGACTAACAAATTTATCTGGGCATAAGCTTTCGTGGGCTAAAACCCACTTCATCAGATGCATGGAGTGGAAAGTACAGTAGGGATATATATACAGAGTACATGAAAAGATGGGGGTTGTCTTACCAATTCTAACAAGACAATTCAATTAACGTGGGCTATTATCAGCAGGAGGAAAAATAACTTTTGTAGTGGTAATCAGGGTGGCCCATTTCAAACAGTTGACAAGAAGGTGTGAGTAACAGTAGGGGTATATATGTGATATATGCCATCATGTGCCAGCAACGCCCCTCTGCCATGTACATTGGTCAAACCGGACAGTCTCTACACAAAAGAATAAATGGACACAAATCAGACATCAAGAATTGTAACATTCAAAAACCAGTCGGAGAACACTTCAACCTCCCTGGACACTCAATTATAGACTTAAAAGTGGCCATTCTTCAACAAAAAAAACTTCAAAAACAGACTCCAACGAGAAACTGCAGAACTGGAATTAATTTGCAAACTGGACACCATCAAATTAGGCCTGAATAAAGACTGGGAGTGGATCGGTCATTACACAAACTAAAAACTATTTCTCCACGCTAATTTCCCCCCCCTACCGTTACTCACACCTTCTTGTTCTTATGTTGTTCTTATGACTTGGGTGTCTGGGTGGAGACCTGAGGCTGGGTTGCTTTAAGGGAACTCTTCTCGACCTGCTGCTCACAAACCGGGAAGAATTAGTAGGGGAAGCAAAAGTGGATGGGAACCTGGGAGGCAGTGACCATGAGATGGTCGAGTTCAGGATCCTGACACAAGGAAGAAAGGAGAGCAGAAGAATACGGACCCTGGACCTCAGAAAAGCAGACTTTGACTCCCTCAGGGAACAGATGGGCAGGATCCCCTGGGAGAATAACATGAGGGGGAAAGGAGTCCAGGAGAGCTGGCTGTATTTTAAAGAATCCTTATTGCGGTTGCAGGAACAAACCATCCCGACGTGTAGAAAGAATAGTAAATATGGCAGGCGACCAGCTTGGCTTAACAGTGAAATCCTTGCTGACCTTAAACACAAAAAAGAAGCTTACAAGAAGTGGAAGATTGGACAAATGACCAGGGAGGAGTATAAAAATATCGCTCAGGCATGCAGGAGTGAAATCAGGAAGGCCAAATCACACTTGGAGTTGCAGCTAGCAAGAGATGTTAAGAGTAACAAGAAGGGTTTCTTCAGGTATGTTAGCAACAAGAAGAAAGTCAAGGAAAGTGTGGGCCCCTTACTGAATGAGGGAGGCAACCTAGTAACAGAGGATGTGGAAAAAGCTAATGTACTCAATGATTTTTTTTGCCTCTGTCTTCACAAACAAGGTCAGCTCCCAGACTGCTGCACTGGGCAGCACAGTATGGGGAGAAGGTGACCAGCCCTCTGTGGAGAAAGAAGTGGTTCGGGACTATTTAGAAAAACTGGACGAGCACAAGTCCATGGGGCCGGATGCGCTGCATCCGAGGGTGCTAAAGGAGTTGGCGGATGAGATTGCAGAGCCATTAGCCATTATTTTTGAAAACTCATGGCGATCGGGGGAGGTCCCGGATGACTGGAAAAAGGCTAATGTAGTGCCCATCTTTAAAAAAGGGAAGAAGGAGGATCTGGGGAACTGCAGGCCAGTGAGCCATCACTTTTTTCCACAATGAATATAAACAAGTCAAAATCCCGAACACAACTATCTGATGCTCACCTTGCTGCAATCCTGAAGGGTTCAACTGCTCAGTCACTGAGGCCAAACATCAACAAACTGACAGAACTGAAGCTTTGCCAGGTGTCTGGCAAACTCTATAAACTCTCTGGCAGGCGAAGAATTGTATAAAGTTGTATAAAGAACGAGGAGTCCTTGTGGCACCTTAGAGACTAACAAATTTATTTGAGCATAAGCTTTCGTGGGCTAAAACCCACTTCATTGGATGCATGCAGTGGAAAATACAGTAGGAAGATATATACACACAGAGGACATGAAAAAATGGGTGTTACCATACCAACTCTAACGAGAGTAATCAGTTAAGGTGAGCTATTATCAGCAGGAGAAAAATAAACTTTTGTAGTGATAATCAGGATGGCCCATTTCCAACAGTTAACAAGAAGGTACCTCTTGCCCTTCCTGGCTTTAAACAACTTTTGCAACCTCATTGTCACGCTGGCTTGCGCATTTCTGCTCTGTTCTGTCGCCGTCACGTGCTCACGCACACGTATCCCGCTGTGGAGAAGCCAGCGCCCACCCGCCCCAGAGATCACATGGGCCAGCGTCCTCACACTGACTGTAAACCGATGGTCTGGGGGAGCCAGAGCCATGGGGCAGGTCTGTGGCTAAGACCTTCACCATGTGAGGTGGATTTGGACCCTCAGCCGCTCCCAGATTCTCAGGTGGTGACACTGGCCAAGGGCTCTGGAGAAGGGTAACACCACCGGCACGCCCCCCTCATGGCTGGGTGGGCAGTAGCAGGGTCTTCTCCTCTGGGTTGGCGCCCATGCTGACAGCCCCTTTCGCCAAGTGGCGGCCCATGTCTTCTTGGACTCGCCCTCTGGCTGGGTCACGTGCTGCCGGGTAAATCAAGTCCAGCGCAACCACATTCTGGCGGCTCCATCCTAGGGCTGCAGCCTGACCTCGGCTCTATTGGCCTTCCAGCCCACATCTCCAGGGAGTCCTCGGTGGACGAGAGTGGAAGCCAGGCCCACCCTCTGCTCTGGGTTCCAGCCCAGGGACCCTGGAGCAAGGAACTAAGGTCCATCTATTCAGCTCCCCTGTGTCCGCCCTGGGCTACTTCCCACCTTGGCCTGTCACTGGGCCTGTCTTACAGCCCCTTCCTGGTCTCACTTGTTACCTGTCAGCTCTGTGTTCTCGGGGAACCAGGTGCAGTATCCAGCCTGTCTGACGCACGAAAGACCTTTCCCCCCGCCTCTGCTTGAACCAAAATGAATCAGAAGAAAGACTTACAAAAAGCAATGAAAATGCAGTGGGAGACCCACCGAAACCCTTCTGGACAAGGGTGACAGGATTAAGGCAACGCCCCTAGCCTCATTTGCATCAAAGATGGGACAGGGAGGCATCTCCATTAGCATACAGAATGGAGAACAGAGATTCCAAGGCAAGAACCGCACTGAACTCTGGGATCAGAGAAGCAGGGAAGCACTGCATGATGGGGGATCTCTGCTCCAGGTGTCAATGAACCCACGCCTACTCACACCCAGCTCAGCAGTTATCAGACCAATTCTAGTCATAAATCCTTGATTGGGATCCAAAATAGTGAAGCTGCCTAATTGCATCGTGAGCTCCCTCCAAGGAACACTGCCCATAGCCAGGAATGAGCAGTTCCCATGTCTAGCCTGAACAAAACAACTTTGGTATTCTCCCTTGAGCCATCAGTTTACCCATAAACAAATCTAGTGTTCTCCCTTGAACCATTGTATTTTCTCTACAAAATCCCCGACCCAGGCCTGGATCCAAAATCTTCATCAGTTCCACTGGGACTTCATCTTCTCCTGACTGATAGTGCTGGGGGCTCTGCCTGTCTCCAGCACTCCGGCGGACCCTCAGTTACCACCACCACCACCTGGGAGCCCCGATCGATTCCAGCTTCACGGAGTGGTGAGAACCCAGCTCTCTCTGTCTCGGTGTAGCCTTCTGACCCTGACTGGTGGGATCAGTGATAGTTTTCTAAACCTGACTGTAGTAAGTGAAGGCCCAGTATGAGGCCTGAGGCCTGAACTAGAGTAATGGTCAAGACTTCGCTAATATAAAGCAAAGTTAAGCTGTGAGCCAGAGGCAGGCCCTGCTCACAGAAGCTGGCAAGGAAAGGGCTGATGTTGCATAAATATATATTCACCTAGCAAAGTTCAAGTATAAACATGGTACCAAGACATACTATACTGGAACATTCCACAGATAACATGGAACAGGCCGACCCATCCCAATGACAGGGGCAAAAGGGTAAGGCTGTGTGACGAACTGGGACTGTTCTTAATGTGGGCTTTGAATGCTGACAGGGGAGTGTGGCTAGGATAGTCTGCATTGGGGGATGGGAGACTGACCGATGGAGAATACCTGAGCATGTAACATGAGAACCCAGGAAGGGGTTAGAGGCCAGGTGACACCTTTGCCCTGGAAACTGAACAAAGGCTGTGGGAGGGGTCGCTGAAGGAGAGTTTCAGGAGCTGGCTGTGAGGCAGACGGGGCTCTGACCTTGCAAGGGGGCTGGGGTGCCCGGGGACCCCAAGATGGACCTAACTGAGGGGGGTCCTGTTGTCTGTGCCTGCAAGACCTGTCTTGGACTGTATTCCTGTCGTCTAAATAAACCTTCTGCTTTACTGGCTGGCTGAGAGTCATGGTGAATCGCAGGAAGCCGGGGGTGCAGGGCCCTGAGTCCCCCACACTCCGTGACAACTGGTGGCAGCGGCGGGATCTACTGCACCCCGTGGACGGCGCTTCCTGCAGTAAGTGACTGGGGAGCAGTAAAACGAAGGGGGATTGACGGGGACCAGGCATGCTGAAGAGTCAGAAAGAGACGGTTATCACCCCTGGGAGTGTGTGACCAGCGAGAAGGACTTTTGCAGTAACAGGGTCCCCCGGGGGATCGCAGCGAGTGGTCCCAGGGGCAGAGGAGTCTGCAGCTCGACCCTGGCAGAGAGGTGGTGACCTCGAGAAGGGCTGTCACACTAGGGGTCTCCCTGGAAACTGTGGGGAGCGGTGAGCACCCAGGCCTGTGAGTGGCCAGCAGGAAGATGTATGCCAAGCGGCTTAAGAGCGACCTGGTGGAGCTGTGCAAGCAGAGGGGGGTGCGCATTGGGAAGCTCACCAAAGAACAGCTCATTGCCCAGCTGGAGAAGGGAGATCGCGCGAATGAACTGATCCCTGTCTCTGAGGGAAGCAGCCTGGCAGATGCAGCGCAGGCCCCAGTGTCTGTCCCAGCTGGGAGTGGTCAGCCAGCTGCTGAGGGCTTCCCGAGACCCCTCCTTCCTACGCCTAGGGGAAGGGTGGGGAGGAGCCCAGCAAATACCGAGGGTGCTGTGACCCCCCCGGCCAGCAGGGGATCCTCCCGGCAACGCTCGCCGGCCAGCAGGGGATCCTCCCGGCCACGCGCAGCATCCGTGGAGCGGAAGTGGCTGGAATGGGAGAAAGAGCTAAAACGGAGAGAGCTGGAGGATCGTGAACAACAGAGACAGCATGAAGAGAGACAGAGGCATCATGAACTGGAGGAGAAAGAGAGACAGAGGCAGCATGAAGAGAGACAGAGGCTCAGGCATCATGAACTGGAGCTGGCGAGGCTGAGGGGCCGCGAGCCCCCGGCTGCGGTGAGTGAGGGGGGACCCAAGACTGCACGGAGCTTTGATAAGTGCATCCTGGCCCCACGTAAGGAGGGGGAGGACATGGATGACTTCCTGGATGCCTTTGAGACGGCCTGCGAGCTGCACCAGGTTGATCCTGCGGACAGACTCCGGGTTCTCACCCCCTTACTGGACCCCAAAGCCGTGGCAATGTACCGCCAACTGGAAGAGGCGGAGAAAGGGGACTACGAACTATTCAAAAAGGCCCTGCTACGTGAGTTTGGGCTAACTCCTGAGATGTACCGGGAAAGGTTCCGGAGTCAGGATAAACCCCCTGAGATCTCATATCTGCAACTAGCCGTCCGCATGGAGGGATACGCCAGCAAGTGGGCAGATGGGGCCCAGACGAAGGAGGACCTGGTTAAACTGCTGGTACTGGAGCAACTGTATGAGCGGTGTCCATCCGACCTGAGGCTGTGGTTGAGGGACAAAAAAACAGAGAACCCGCGACATGCAGGCCAGCTGGCCGATGAGTTTGTAAAGAGCCGGTCAGGGGATAACAGGGAGGAGTCCCTAAGGAACAGTCCCACCACAACGCAGAGAGAGAGAATTATTCCAGGAGTGGGTGGGTCAGCTTTTGAGGCCTGCATCATGCGGGAGGTCAGACTAGATGATCAAAATGGTCCCTTCTGACCTTAAAGTCTATGAGTCACCATGGGACCTCCCAGCGGGAAAATACGGAAAAACCCCATCAAAGGGGAACATCCGGCGTCAGGGCCATCCAACCCACTCGAGGGGACCCATGGGACATGGGCTGCTATCACTGTGGCCAGAGAGGCCACATACGGGCCCAGTGCCCCAGGCTCAGGGACAGACTGAGCAGACCGAACCCACAGAGGGTTGACTGGGTAGAGACCCAGCCGGGCGAGAGGCAGCATTCCCAGGGAAGGGGGGCTGGCAGAGTACCACCTGCTAAGGAGGGAGGAGAGCTCCAGGCCAGCTCCTCTGGGGGGCTGGATGCTCCAGACTCAGGGTTTTTGGTTTATACGGTGGGCGCGGGGCTGTCTCTCCGGAGAGAGTACCTTGTTCCCCTGGAGGTGGATGGGAGGAAGGTCAATGGATACTGGGATACAGGCGCAGAGGTGACGCTGGCCCGGCCCGAGGTGGTGGCCCCAGATCAGGTGGTGCCCAACACCTACCTGACCCTGACGGGGGTGGGCGGGACACCAGTCAAAGTGCCTGTGGCAAGGGTACACCTGAAGTGGGGGGCCAAGGAGGGCCCCAAGGATGTGGGGGTACACCCGTATTTGCCCACTGAGGTGTTGATGGGGGGGGACCTGGAGGACTGGCCAAGCAACCCCCAGGGTGCACTGGTTGTGACCCGCAGTCAGAGCCGGCGAGGGGCACTGCGCCCTGACCTTGGGGAGGGTGCCTTGCCCGAGGCGCAGGACCCTAACCTGGTGGGGAGGGAACGCCCAGGGACACGGCTCAGGGAGGCTGCAGCTTCAGACCCAGCCGGCGAGAGAGAGCAGGTGGCCATCCCTGTCCCAGCTGCTGAGTTCCAGGCCGAGGTGCAGAAAGATCCCTCCTTGCGGAAGATAAAGGACCTGGCCGACCTCAGTGCGGTACAGACCATGGGGAGAGGTGGCCGGAAAAGGTTCCTGTGGGAGAAGGGGTTCCTGTACCGAGAATGGGCTCCCCCAGGGAAAATGGAGTCAGGGGGGATCAGGAGGCAGCTGGTGGTACCCCAGAAGTATCGCCGCCAGCTGCTGTACCGGGCCCATGACACCCCCCTCTCAGGGGACCAGGGAACCTGGCGTACCCAGCAGAGGCTGCTACGGAGCTTTTACTGGCCTGGGGTCTTTGTTACTGTCCGACAGTACTGCCGATCCTGTGACCCCTGTCAGAGCGGGAGGAAGGCCCGGGACAAGGGGAAAACGGCTTTAGGACCCTTGCCCAGCATAGAGGAGCCTTTCCAGAGGGTGGCCAAGGTTAAAAGGGGGGCTCTGAACCAAGAGAGCCCGAATCACCGACCTCCAGACTGGAACGCTGGGAGAAGACCCCAGCCCAGTTGGCACCCCAGGGGTATTGGGGTGGGAAAAGGGCACAGGCTGCATAAACCTTCCCACATGCGAACTACGAGTGCCATCGAGCACCCCCGACCTAAGGGGGGGCGTGAAACTGGAGGGGCCTGGTGTAATTCTTACCCAGGAATGGGAGGGATGCTGGGGCATCCATGGGAACGGGGGTAGGTTCGAACTTCCCCGGGTCACTGGCTAAAGTGACCCCGCTCAGTTCGGTCTCGAAGGGGGGAGAGATGTGATGAACTGGGACTGTTCTTAATGTGGTCTGTGAATGCTGACAGGGGAGTGTGGCTAGGATAGTCTGCATGGGGGGATGGGAGACTGACCCACGGAGAATACCTGAGCATGTAACATGAGAACCCAGGAAGGGGTTAGAGGCCAGGTGACACCTTTGCCCGGGAAACTGAACAAAGGCTGTGGGAGGGGTCGCTGAAGGCAGAGTTTCAGGAGCTGGCTGGGGAGCTGGCTGGGAGGCAGACGGGGCTCTGACCTCGCAAGGGGGCTGTGGTGCCCGGGGACCCCAAGATGGACCTAACTGAGGGGGGTCCTATTGTCTGTGCCTGCAAGACCTGTCTTGGACCGTGTTCCTGTCGTCTAAATAAACCTTCTGCTTTACTGGCTGGCTGAGAGTCATGGTGAATCGCAGGAAGCCGGGGGTGCAGGGCCTTGTGTCCCCCCACACTCCGTGACAGGCTGTCACTGAAACGGTCATCATTCATAAACATCTGCAAAATGTATTGGTTGATCTGTTTCCACCTGTAAAGTTCTTACAGTTAGATATACACGATTTAGTAACCAGAACTAAGGAATCCCTAATACCAATAGCCCACTTAATCCAGCAGCAAATGCATGAAGTGGACGAGGTTCAACAAGCAGTGGAAACACCCTGGTGGGCAATCCCCGAGGATGTGACCTTGCATCCAGTAGTTTGCACTCTAAGCATATTCCTAATGGGGATCCAGGCCCTAACAGTTTTGGTTTTAATGGGAATGTGTTGCTATATAATCCGTCAATCAAGGCGCGCCAAGTTACAAGGTCGAGTGGATAAGGGAATGGAAATGGCAATCAACACTGTTGTTGTACACCCAAACAATCACTTCATAAAGTAAGGAGTTAAGGCACAGTAGCTGAATCACGCTGAATAATAAGTCTATTAAAGCACACAAGTTTTAAGCACTATATCATACATATACTCATACTTATATAATACCAATATATAAGTCATATATTCCATAATTTTCATTTATATCCTGGGCATAGTTTGTATGTCCCCACGAAGCCCTTAAGGAACTATCAGATAGGCTACTAACCCCCACGTACCTATGGTCCCGGGCCTAACATTCCCAGGCCCACCGTAAGGGACTGAAAATAAAATTGGATAATAAAGTCTGTCCCTCAGTCGTACGAGGGAATGTGCAGACTAAAGAGACAGATGGGGCATGAGTGTATGGATGGTAAAATAAGGTAACCACATAACAGTGTTTAGCCCACTGGGTTACCTTTAGTCCATGCATTATGCTTTTCCGGGACGATGGGTAAACATCCTCCCCTTAAAAAGACAAAAAGTGGGGGAATGTAGTAAGAGGAGGCCCTGAGAGATAAACCTTGGTATCAGAGGCCTGGTATGAGGCCTAAGGCCTGAACTAAAGACATGGTCAAGACTTTGCTAACATAAAGCAAAGTTAAGCTGTGAGCCAGAGGCAGGCCCTGCTCACAGAAGCTGGCAAGGAAAGGGCTGATGTTGCATAAATATATATTCACCTAGCAAAGTTCAAGTATAAACATGGTACCAAGACATACTATACTGGAACATTCCACAGATAACATGGAACAGGCCGACCCATCCCAATGACAGGGGCAAAAGGGTAAGGCTGTGTGAGGGTTCTCGTCGGGTCTGCTGGGTCAGCTATCTGCAGAGCTGGGGCAGCACACAGAGGGACACACGCACGCAGCCGAGTGATATCAACATAGGAGAAGGCAGAGCACCACACCGGTAGCATCTGACAACACTGACTTTTATAATCAAATGCAAGTTAGATTTAATATTGTAACTGTTTTGTTTGTTTGGCTCCCCTGTGGTTATTACCTGGCAATAAATAACTTTAATGGTTAAGCGGTTGCTTCTCTCTCTCTCTCCCTCTCGTGGGTGTTTTTTGGCTTCCTCATTTTCTCTGCAGCAACGCTCCTCGTACCTAAGCTAAAGATCCCTGCAGCGCCTAAAGACCCGGTGAGGTTTGCTCACCAAGTGGGTCACTGCCAGGACAATTGCAACGTGACAGTGGGGATAGGGACATGCTCAACCTGGGACATACGAGGGTGGCAGATTGAGTGTGCTGCTCCACCCAGCCCTGCTATTCCGGTGCTGTGCCCATGGCATATGAGGGCAACAGCTTGGAGGTACTGCTCGACTGAGACCGGGGGTGTGGGTGTGGGTGGGGCTGGAGGAACCCAGCCCGGGGGAACCTAGGTCCTGCAGGAGAGCTCCACTGGGAGGGAACTTGCAGCAGGGAGAAGCAGAGCTCCGTATGAGAACACACGTGACACAAGCAGTACACTGATAGAATTACAGAACCCCCCCCCCCCCCAGGAGAATAACCCTCATAAATGAGCGTACCCCAAAGTAACGGGCAGATCTGGTAACACCCTGCTCCGCAGAGCCCATCAGGAAAGGAGATGAGCGACAGTGAGCAAAGCAAATGTAAAGGGCCTAGGCCAGGCCTGCCTGCCCCATGGGGCTCTGGCATGGGGTTGCCAACTTTCTAATCGCACAAACCCAAACACCCTTGCCCTGCCCCCTGCCCCGCCCCTTCCCTGAGACCCCGCCCCCCACTCAGTCCATCCCCCACTCCCTCCATCACTCGCTCTCCCCCAACCTCACTCACTTTCACCGGGCTGGGGCAGGGGGTTAGGGTGTGGGAGGGGGTGAGAGCTCCGGCTGGGGGTGTGGGTTCCAGGGTGAGGCCAGAAATGAGGGGTTCAGGGTGGGAAGGAGGCTCCAGGCTGGGGCAGGGAGTTGGGGTGTGGGATCTGGGGTGGGGCTGGGAATGAGGGGTTTGGGGTGCAGGAGGGGGCTCATGGCTGAGGCAGGGGATTGGGGTGTGGGGGGGAGGGGTGTGTGTTCTGGGAAGGAGTTTGGGTGCGGGACGATGCTCAGCACCGGGGCAATGGGTTGGGGTGCGGCAGGGGGCGTGGGCTTTGGCTCCTGGAAGCAACCAGCATGTCCGGCTCCTTGGCTCAGGGGCGGCCAGGTGGCTCTGCGTGCTCCCATTGGCTGCAATTCCTAGAGTTGGCGTTTGGGGTGGGGCAGGGGGGCAGCACGCGGAGACCCCCTGGCCGCCCCTGCACGTAGGAGCTGGACATGCCGGCCACTTCCAGGAGCCGCACACAGCCAAGGCAGGTAGGGAGCCTGCCTTATAAAAATAAAAAAAAATAATATATGGAGATATACCTATCTCCTAGAACTGGAAGGGACCCTGAAAGGTCATCGAGTCCAGCCCCCTGCCTTCACTAGCAGGACCAAGTACTGATTTTGCCCCAGATCCCTAAGTGGCCCCCTCAAGGAGGGAACTCACAACCCTGGGTTTAGCAGGCCAATGCTCAAACCACTGAGCTATCCCTCCCTTAGCCCTGCTGTGCCGCCAACCGGACCTTGGCCTATTAAAATCTCCCGGCTTGCCTTTAATAGTCACCAGGAGATTGAGGCCGATTCCGGGAGACTCCTGGCCAATCCGGGAGAGTTGGCAACCTTACTCTGCTGTCTAGTAGTCTCATAGACCCTGCCCCTAACCCAGCCCAGCCTTCCTTCACAGAGCTAGCACTACAGGGCCACTCCCTCGCCCGGTCAGCCATGGTTGAACTGGGCTTTTCTTCTTTTAACTGGTCCTCTGGCCTGCCACACCCCGCAAGTGTAATGGGGCCGAGCGGATTGAGCCCACAGGCTCTCATTAACCTAGGGTTACCATACGTCCAGATTTTCCCGGACATGTCCGGCTTTTTGGTCCTCAAATCCCCGTCCGGGGGGAATTGCCAAAAAGCCGAACATGTCCGGGAAAATGCTTTGCCAGCATCCCTGCCCCTGTCCCCTGCTTACCTTAGAGCGGCTCCGGCAGCGGCTGCTGCTCCCCCCAGACACCTCAGCTCTGTGCAGCTGACGAGCCGAGCTGCCCGAGCGCTACTGGCTTCACGGTTTGCCGGGCAGCTCCCAGACCTCCAGACCCTGCGGCCCCGGCCGGGCGCTTCCCCTCCCGGGCTCCGGCTGCGCTGGAGAAGCGCCCGGCCGGGGGCGCAGAGTCTGGAGGTCTGGGGGCTGCCCGGCAAACCGTGAAGCCGGTAGCTCGGGCAGCTGTTTCACGTGGCTGGGAGGGAAGAGGAGGGGGAATGCGGGGCGCTTAGGGGAGGGGGTGGAGACTTTGGGGAAGAGGTTGGAATGGGGGCAGAGTTGGGGCGGGGCCCGTGGAGTGTCCTCTTTTTAAAATGTTTTAATATGGTAACCTTAATTAACCCCTTTCCAGCCAGCATGGGGACTGTGCCGCCCATCACACCGTCCTGGCCTGGTCCACCATCTCCCTGGGCTGTGGGCTGCAGGTATCCAGGCCCCCCTCTCAGAGAGTGGCTCGTTGAAATGCACTCCATGGGCTCCTCTGATGCTTGGGAAGGTAAAGCTGGTGCAGAGCAGAGCAGTTTTCTGGGGAGACAGTTTCGTAGGCAACTGATCTCTGGTTAACCCGCCGCTGGATGGGACTGTCATGCCCACGATCTCTGCAATAGGATGGTGTTGGAGGGCCGGTCTTGGGTCACTGGAGCAGGCAATGTAAACACGCGTCACATCGCTGGCTGCACCCTTCACCTCCCCGCTGCCAGCACCGGGGACTAAAATCCTGCTCCACTCTGTGCAACCTTGTGGCTGCCACCTCTCCCAGCCCTGGTAAGCCTAACTCCCTCCCTAGACCGAAGAAGAGAGGCAGAGCCTCTCCAGTAATGGTTATTCCAACCTGAACAGGCAGGAGCAGCCGCTGCACCCTTAGGAGGATCACGCAGGGATGGGGAACTTTGCCCTGCTACCTACCCCAAACAGCTGCTGTTAGGGAGCCCCCCAGAGCTCTTACCCCAGCTAGGGAGCGGTTCAGCTGAACTGGGGAGACTATTTTTGTCAATTTCGGCACTGTCCATGAGACCTTGTTATAGGCCATTCCTTGAGGTCAAGAGATGGGCACCATCTCTTCCAGACTCCCAGTCCACATTCCACAACCTCCCCACTGCACCCTCGGACATGGGAAGAAAGAAATGATTTAGTGCAACAGTGCAGTGGCTTGCTGGTCTACCCTCCAGCGTTCTAAGTGCTGTTCATTTCCTCTCCCTGGCTGTTGGGCTCCATGTTTAGTACTGAATCTCCCTTAGCAGCTACTCCACTCTCACTCCTCTAGGTCGGTTTAGCGTTCGGGTTTGGAGCTTTATATGTTTTCTTTCCCTTCACTTTGCACCTCAGCCTCAAGTTTGATCAGAGCTAAATCAAAGAACTGCAGAATCAAAGAAAGAGCAAAGAAAAACATCAAGCAGCTCCCCAGTGTCTGGGCAGGGGCAAGCTTTTGTTGATAGTCCAGTTGGCCAAAAAAGTCTCTGGGAATGCCTGGCCTAGGGATAATGTTTGTAGCGGTTGAACTGTTTGGATTTGGGGTGTGATTTATTTTTTTACCAAACTAGTTGTACCAGTACAACTCCAGAGGTGAATGCAGTTCTCTTGGCCTGTAAAGTGCTATTTCCCTTCTGTAATCAGGTGTGGACTCACCCCTGCGGCGCCTCCTGCTGGTCGTCTCGGGAATTAGCTCACCCAGCATCCAGAGCCCCCTCTGCAGGCCAGGTGTCCCGCCTGTAGTTGGCCCCCCATGTCCCTCCCAGACCCCGCTGCCCTTGGCTTAGGTGCTGCCCCCCTGGCAGTATCCCACTCTCTCTCTGGGTCTCCCCACCTCCTATCCCAATGTCGCCTCAGTTGTGGCTACTGCCAGTCACCATCTAGCCCCCGCGCCCTGGGGCAGACCGCAGTCTGTCAGCCAACCATCACCGGCAACAAGGGGTTTGGACTGGCTGCCTTTGCCCACCCTCAGGCTGCCCCTCTGCAACCCCAATACCTATGTGGGCCTAGGACTGGGCCCTACAGCCTGGGGAGTTGCTGGCCTAGGGCTTCCCAGCGCCCAAGGCCTTTCCCCAGCCCTGCCTCACTCTAGGTCCCCGGTGAGCTCCCTACAGCCAGGCCTGTCTCTCTCTCCTGTCAGAGGGAGACTCCTCAGCTCTGGCTGCCCTGACCTTCTTATCAGGCTGAGTGGCTCAGTTTGGGGGCATGGCCCCAGCTGCAGCCACTTCCCCAATCAGCCGGGGTTTTGCTCCTTTACTCAGCCCCAGCCCCATGCAGGGCTTTTCCAACCCCTTCCGGGCTGGAGCGGGCGTTCACCCCGCTACACCTTCCCATACACGAGAGTCGGAGACCTCCTGGACTACGACCGGGGAGTCTGGCTGGATCCCCTGACGCTCGCTCGGCGCATGGGGCTCTCCAGGCCTTGTACTCCCCGGCGCGTACTTCAGGAGGTGAAGGCTGCTTTGCCGCCCGCTGCTCGGGTCTACCTCGACCATGTCCTGTGCGAGGGCACGCCCCACCCACCCTCCACCCCTGGTCCTCCGGACCTTTTTATTGGGCCCCTGCCCCGTGGACCCGACCGGCCTCCCCGCCCCTTCTCCGTGAGCCGGCTGCACGACTTGCAGCCAGTTCGTTTCCTGACCGCGCCAAGGAAACATCTATACACGCTCGTGCTCCACACTCTTCACTTCCTCACCCTCGTGTCCCGCCCCGATACGAAGTGGCGGGACCTCCTGCCACCTGTCGAGGGTGAGAAGCCCCGGTGGGCCAGCCTCTATTCCACCCTGGTCCCGAGGCCCGCCGGGGATGTCAGTTGGCGGCTCCTTCATGGGGCCGTGAGCACGGGCGTGTACTTGGCGCGGTTTACCCCTGTCCCTGACACCTGTCCTTTCTGCGGCGTGAGGGAGACCCTGGCTCACGTTTACTTAGAGTGTGCCAGGTTGCAGCCCCTACACCGGCTCCTCACCGACATTATGTTGCGTTTTTGGTTACACTTTCCCCCTCACCTTCTCATTTATGCACTCCCTATCCGTGGCCCCACGAAGTCACGGGACCTCCTGGTCAACTTCCTCTTGGCCCTGGCTAAACAGGCCATCTATAAAACCAGGGAGCGGAGGTTGGCCGATGGAGGTTCCTGTGACTGTGGGGCCTGTTTCCGATCCTCTGTCCGTTCACGTATCCGGGCAGAGTTCCTCTGGGCGGCGTCCACTGGCTCCCTTGACACCTTTGAGGAGCAGTGGGCACTGTCCGGGGTTCTCTGCTCGGTGTCCCCGTCAGGTTCCCTTCTTTTGACCCTTTAATCGCACTCCTGTCCCTGTTTTTACATTAGTTGTCCCCCGTAATCATTTGGATTTTAGGTCCTGTGGGTCCTCCCCTTAGGCTGGGGGGAGGATGCCCGCCCACTTCCCGGAACCCAATAGGTACACCTTCCCATAGAGGAACAGCTCTGCTGCTCTGGGAGCCTTTGCTCTGGTCTAACTGGATTGGTACTAGGGGGGTAGTACTGGAGTAACTAGACCAGTATTGTATAACTTGTCTGTAGACCAGTGTGGTCCAAAGTGATCAGGAGGAATCACTGCTAGGACTGGCTCTATTGCCATGATAGACCACCTGCGCTGCACAGACCAAAGTCTCAGCCTTGTGGCAAGGGGATAAATACAGCTGAAGTCCTGCTGCGTGACAGAGAGTGCTCCTGGGAGCTGTTGCGTACGATTGTCATGGCTCACGGAAAGTCCTAGAAAGGCTGTCATGGGATGCCAGAATTCGAGGATCGAAGCACCGTAATGCCAGTCAATATGGCTTTATGGGAAACAGATTTTGTCAGACAAACTTGCTATTGTTTTTTAACGAGATTACTAGTCTAGTCTGTGACGCTGGCAGACCAGACGCCAGCTCATGCCAAGGTCCCCAGGTCTGACCTGAACACTGACAAATCCATGGCTGGAATCAGCCTGGCTCCCCTGAGTGTTAGGGCTGTTAAAACAGGTACTAGGATTAGAAGACAGTTTAGACTTTACTGAATGCTGGGGAGTTGCTGCTAGCATTAAGCTCAGGGCATGTCTACACTGGCAGAGTTACAGTGCCGGTGTAGACCTGTAGCTCAGGGTTTGAATGGTAACCAATGAAGGGAACTGAATTCCTCCCTGCAACCTCCAGTCCCTCGTCCACTCACACCCACACAGCGAGGTGCTCAGGGACCACAGTGATGGACAGACCGACCACGGGTTGGGACTGATGCTAACTGGTCTATGGAGACCCTCTGAGAAAAGAGAGGGGAGGAACATTTCATTAAGCAATCATCCCTGTTGCAGCTGGGCGAGGTTCCAGCAGGTAAGTTAATAGCATCCAGGGGGCGTGTAGCCTTGGGGCCCAGGCTGTCCCCCTGACACCGCGGGGTCTCCTGGGTCAGAGGGGCTGGTGTGCAGGGAGGTGGAACCAAAGCAGGCAAGTGAGTCGTGCTGTGGGTGCTCGGGATTTATTGTCGCCAAGAGCTGGGGAAGACGAGGAGGTCAGCGCAGGCAGGTCCCTCATCACATGCACCAGCTGGTTACCACAGCCAAGCAGCGAGACGCCCCTGCACACCACGCTGGCTGGAGAGGCTGGGGGTTGGTAACAGGCCGTGCGATGGTATGGCACATCGGCCCAGTCCCAGAGGGGAGGACAGGGAGCGTGCTCCACTTAGAAGTGCTCTGGCCCCGATGACATGAGCGATGTGAGCAGAGCCATTGGCCGGACCTGGGGCGTGTGATCACGGATGAGCTGCTCCACAGCAACTGCGGGCAGTGGCACTCTGGGGCGGATGGGCCTGAGCTTCCTTTGGAAGACCCCTTCCCCGCCCTCTTCATAGAGTGCCCCATGGTGGGGCCCACGCTTCACACTGCTGCTGTCCCTGATTGCCACTCCTGGGGCCAGCTCAATGGAGTCCAGCAGGTTGCTGGGCTTCCAGTAGACATGGCTGCTGGGTTCAAGGCTTTTCCCTGTGGAAGGCAAATGCTGAGCTCTCTTGTCCGCGTGTCTCGGACAGAAAGCCTGGGCCAGCCCACCACTCAGCGTGGGCCCCGTGTCCTGGAGCAGCTTAACGCTAATGAGCTCTCCTACCCCTGGCCCTTGGGCTGCACGGC
Organism: Emys orbicularis; assembly: GCF_028017835.1. Taxonomy (NCBI): domain Eukaryota; kingdom Metazoa; phylum Chordata; order Testudines; family Emydidae; genus Emys; species Emys orbicularis. Next base: position 145,991,668 of record NC_088687.1, on the reverse strand, counting down.
TGAGGGACTTCGTACTCCTCTGGCCACGCCCGGAGACGGTTTTGAGAACTTCCTGCCGCTTGGCCTCAACATCTGGATCCAGCACCTCCACCTGAGGCTTGATCCAGCGCTTGGGTAGCTGGGTTGGGTCCAGCTTGGGCATGGCGATGACTGTACCGAACTCATCATATGTCACACCCTTGATGGTGGGGGGCCTGCCCATCTGGATCTTCAGCAGGTTGCTGCACGACATGGGCAGGAGCTGGTGAAGGCTGCCAAGATCTTCCTGTGGTGATTCCTCAGGCACTGTCTGTGAGAGCTGCTGCCGGAGCAGCTCCTTCTCAGTCTCCTGTAGGGGCCTGGCCATGCTCTTCAGGCTGGCTGAACGCAGCAGCCCTCGATGGGGCCTGTATGCTTTTCTGGTCTTGGGCGAGGGGGGTGGGGCTGGCTGGGGAAGCAGATTCTGGGGCCTGGATGACTTTGCAGACTTGACCCCCTTCTCCTGAGAAGGCTGTTCTGAGGGGGGGCTTGCTGGCACCTCGGGGGATCCTGTGTAGGACCGCGTCTCCTCATGGGAAAGTGTTTCCTCGGGGAGTTTGTCCAAAGACACCTGTTGGAAATAGCCATTAATGTCGAGAGGAAGCCTCAGCTTCACAGGCCAGAGTGGCCACCACACCCAGGACAAGCTGTTGCCCACTTAGCAGCAGGGCCTGAGGGCCATTTCTTCATACCCCAGCAAATGGATGGAGGGCAAGAGCCAGGCCACAGTGCAGGGGGTGTTTGGGGTCAAGGTCTTCAGTGTCAGAGAGGGAGCTGGTTGGTGAGGTCAGGCTGGCACCTCGCTCCTCCCACGCCCCTCCCAGTGGGTAGCTTTGGCAGGATGAAGGGCTGAGCGAACTGTGCTGTTCACCCTGCGCCTCCCCGCTACCCCTCCTGCCCAAGCAGCTCCAAGAGATGCTCCACCGGGGGACATCCTGCAACTGCTGCAAGGTCCTACAGCAAACAGACCCCTTTCAGTGCACGCGGCGACAAATGGGAATGAGCTGGGCCCCTGATCATCCTGTTCCTTTCTAACACATCAGCATCCTGGGACACTGCACCCCATATTCTTCAGAGTGGTATTGCTCGGATAGGATTATGGCAGAATTACGATGCATATTATGCAAGATGGGTCATGTAGGATGTCATTGAAAAGATTAAGATTGGCTGAATATGATTATCCTATTTGTGTGCATGTATCATTTTTGTATCTGAAGTTATAAATACTGACTATGTATCTGTACTTCAAATGTAGTTACACCTGGGTAATGCCCACTAGACAAGATGCTTTCAGTCTCGAGAGTGGGTGGGGAAGGGCCTATTCAGGGCAATGGGCCATTAGGAAAAACAACAGGCCTTGGGAGAAGGTTATTCCCCATCTGGGGAACCTTCCTGAGAATGCTACAGACAGCCTGTAAGTAACGGCTGCTGTGACTCTACAAGGACATGTGACCAGGCCACATGACGCTGGTCTCCATGTTGGGATGGCAGTGTTTTTCCACAGACTGGTCTGGGAACCAAGCTTTGGAACAAAGGGTTCCCGCCGTATGCTAAAGCTCTATAAGGCAGGGAGTGACATCAGCTGGGTTTCTTCACTCCCCACACAAGAAGACTCCTGGAAACACCTGAGGAACAAAGACTGAACTGGGGGAAGTGCTGGACCCAGGCTAAAGGGATTTCTGGCCTGTGTATGAAGGATCTGGGGACAGGGCTGTCCTTAGGCATACACAGCATACCCAGCTCCGTAGGGCACCCGAAAATGTGGGGCACCACCGGGGCAGCAGGTAAGAGCGGGTTGGCTCCCTCATACGCAGCACGCGCTGCAGTGTCCTTAGGCAGGGGCTGTATTCACAAAGCCGAATGTGCCGGCGCGGCGCATTCTGCACGAGGGAGAGAGTACGGGGGTCTCTGCGGGGAACTGAGACTCTTCGCTGGTGTGAGGGGCAGGGGCGGCTCTAGCTTTTTTGCCGCCCCAAGCACGGCAGGCAGGCCGCCTTCGGCAGCTTGCCTGCGGGAGGTCCCCAGTCCCGCGGCTTCGGCGTACTCGCTGCCGAATTGCTGCCGAATCCGCGGACCTCCCGCAGGCATGCCGCCCTCGCAGGGACCAGCAGGGCACCCCCCGCAGCTTGCCGCCCCAGGCACGCACTTGGAGCGCTGGTGCCTGGAGCCGCCGCTGGTGAGGTGGGCCGGGCAGCTTGGTATCCTTTGCTGCCTCGTCCCTCCCCCCCGGGCTCTGAGCCCGGGCTGCCGCAGCGTCTGCTGAGTATGAAGCTCAGTGTGTGTCAGCAATGGGGGGGGTCTTCTGGGGGTCCGTGGGCGGGGGTGGTGGCTGTGCCCCAAGTCGGACACAGGGGCACCAGTTTAATAATACTGCGTAGGACCCCGTAAATCACAAGGACAGCCCTGCCTGGGGATTCCAAGCTGCAAAGCAAGTGCAGCTTGCCCCTTAAGAATCTGCAGCCTGCTTGTATCATTTCTCAGGGTGAGAATCTGCTAATTCGTATCCAATCGATCTAGTAGATTAAGCTTAGTTTGCACTTTTTGTTTATTTACTAGGTAATCTGCTTTGATCTGTTTGCTGTCACTTATAATCACTTAAAATCTATCTTTTGTATTTATTAAATTTATGTTATGTTTTAATCCAAACCAGTGAGCTTTGACTGGAGTGCTTGGGGGAAATCTCGGCTGCGTTGTTCTCTTCACATTGAGGGAGCGGTGGACCAGGTATTAAACCCATAGGCTGGCCACATTTGACCGGGGCAGGACAGTGCTGCCCTGGGGCCTAGGCTGGGAAGCTGGCAGTCAGAGAGCCTGCGTGTAACTGCAGCTGGGTGTGTCCCTACCTGTGTGAAGGCTGGAGGGTTTTGCACCTCGTCACAGCAGCACAGTGTGAGAGGGAGCCCAGGCTGGTGGGTCAGAGGCTCAGTGGTACCCCAGTTCCAGGTGGCAGCCCAGGGGGAACCTGTCACACATCCCTGCATTGGCTGTGTGCCCAACGACAATGGGTCTCTGGCACATGGGACCTGTTGGAAGGGCTGTAGGACAAGCAGGAATTGGGAAGGAAGTATTTACACTCATATACACATGCCATGTTGACTGGCTGTCCCATGGTGGCAGGGCCTGCTCTGATGCACATACAAATCTCAGCATGTCTGTGGAACCTCACTGGCTTGGCTGGTGGGAGCGGATGAGCTACCTCACTGAGAAGGGAAGGGGGAAAGCCCATCATCCATGGAAGGGGTAGGCATACCAGTGCAATTTCTAGGGGTCAGATGACCACAGCACAAAGCCCAGCATTGCTTGACATGCTTATTGACTGGCTTGGTAGAGAGGGGGTGGCTGGAACTCCTCTCTCATCCATAGACAAGATCTCAGAGGTTATTTGGCTCAAGATGAAGCATCGCATGCTGGGACATGTTGTCTCTGCAGGCAACTCCACAGTGAAGAAGGCACTTGCAGGATCTACAGGCCGCAGATCCTGGTTTCCTGGAAGCTGGGGGGTGGGCTGATAGGTTTTTTCCATGGCATTCATCCCTGTAGATTCCACAACCAGACTGAAGTACTAACCAGACTGAAGGCAGTTTCAGGTCTCCTCTCTTGTGCCCTGCCAGGCCCAGAATGCCTCTGTCAGGACAAGCACTCGGGAGCAGCCTGCTTCCCTCGCCCCACCCCCCACTGGCCCAAGGCCAGTGCTCCCAAGGTAAGCCCTGGTGCTAGAGTACCTCTCTCTCCTTCGGGAACAGGGTCAGGCTGGTTCGCATGACGGGGACTGAGCCCTGTGCCCACGAGTCTGTGACACAGGCCACTGGCTCTTCCTCCTCCTGCCAGGTAGCATCTTCTTCCACGGTGGCCTCCCCCTCATCCCGCGCCAGGAAGCGCCATTCGGCAATCTGCAGGATGGCATCCCGTGCCTGGCTGATGGTGAATGGGATGCACTGGGAAAGCAGAGCAGAGACAGAATGAGCCCAGCACCACCCACTTGCTTCCTGACTTTGGCTAGAAGTGAGGCAGGAGACCAAGACTCCATCTCAACTCCCGTAGACGCACCCCACCCATCAGTGTGCCCTTGCTGTCCATGCCAACTCGAACTTTGGCCCACTGAATCTAAGGGAGTCCAAGCTGGTGCAGCTCACGTGCCGAGTCAGAAGAGAGGCGTGTGGCCAGGGAGGTGACTGTCAGGACGGTGCAGGCTCGGGTACCTTTTCCAACTAAGCAATCTGCATATAGTAAAATAATCCACATTGCACGAAGCTCAGCGCTCCAGAGCACGGACGCAGTCCCGCCCCTGGAGAGCAGAAGCTATTATCTCCATAATGGAGCTGAGAGGCAAGTCGAAGGCCAGGAGGGAGACGCCCATTCTATTCGGGGTCTTATACCACACCCATCACCATGGTATCTGAGTGCCTCATGGCTGAGGGCAGGAGATGACAGCGCCACCAGTGAGATGAGAGTGACTCGGGGTGTACTCCGCCTGGGAGTCATTGCCTGGGTCGATGGGAGCATGAAGACGTCTGGGTAAGCAGAGAGATTTCCCCTGGGGTTCCAGGAGCTCTCAGCCTGAGGGAGGGGGAGACATACCCAGCTTCGAGCAAGGAGCTGGGCAGCCAAGTCAGGATCGCACAAAGGCCACTGCAATAGGAACCTCTTGCCCCATCCCCGCCGGAAGCTCCATTTCTAGTGGCCACAGAAAGGCTCTGTCCTGAATCCCTGCCCTGCTTTCCTTTCTCTCCAGGAAGCAAGCAGCAGCATAGAGCGGCTCTGAGCCAGATGGCCTGGTCCCTCTGGACCAACCCCTTTCCCCGAAGCCCTTCCATCTGTTACCATAGTGCTTGGTTTCACACAGCCAGTGTCCTCAGTGGCTCCCTACAGAATGCAGGCAGAAGCCAGGCCCTGCAGCTGGGTCCATTCAGATGTAGTGGGAACAAAGCCTTGGAGAATAGTCCTGCCCTGAGCCCGAAGCTGGGACCATCTCTACCGCTTGGATTCCATGGAAAGCCGCGGCCTGGCATGCTCACCTGCCGAGCCAGGTACACTTTATAGCACTCGTCCATCACTTGGTTTATCATCCCTTCCAGGATATCTCCCACTCCATCCTCTCCTTCCTCCATGGTGACCAGGGAGATCCATTCCAACTCAGAGAGGCGTCCTGGGACGATATCCACTTGAGGGATGGGTACCGTGGGGGGGCGTGACTTCTCCGCCCGTGACTTGGAGAGAGGCACACGGTCCCGGGATGTCATTTTCTACAGGGAAATATGACAGTGCCCATCAGCACCATCCCATTAGCACTGTACCCATAAGGACATAACATAAGAAAGGCCATGCTGGGTCAGACCAAAGGTCCATCTAGCCCAGTATCCTGTTTTCCGACAGTGGCCAATGCCCAGGTGCCCCAAAGGGAGTGAACAGAACAGGTAATCCTCAAGTGATCCATCCCCTGTCGCCCATTCCCAGCTTCTGGCAAACAGAGGCTAGAGACACCATCCCTGCCCATCGCTGCACATTGAGTGGCTGTTTTCAGAGAACTATCCACAATGACTCCAAGATCTCCTTCTTGAGTGGTAACAGCTCATTTAGACCCCATCATTTTATATGGGGTCTACTCAGGGCAACAAGCAACATGGGCAACAGGGCCACCAGCTGGGGATAATGCTGAGTGAAGGACCAAGCCAGGGTGCCCCAGTATGGCCTACAGGCCACATGCAGTTCCTGGCACTGTATACTGTGGCCCACAGTCACCCTCAGCTTTAAAATGGATGCAAGGGCCACAGGGACCGTAAGTACGTTATGCTCTGGTGCCTCTCCCATCCACTCCTCACAGGGACACCAGGGACTGGTGACAAGGATCTGTGCAGGGCTTCATGTGAGTGTTGTTCTGGTATCTCCCAGTCCTGGGAGACAGCAAGGTCTAATGGTTAGAGCAGGGATCTGGACGTCAGGACTCCTGGGTGCTAGAACATTCCCCAGGAGGGACTGGGCTCTAGTAGTATTCCCTGCCTTTAGCGCGGGGAACCTTCGCTGGTCACAGAATGCAGGGGCGTTCTGGCAAGTGACGCTGGGACAACGAGGACAAGCAAGCAGGCAGTTCAGTGGGGGCCTGTGGTGCTGGTCTCCCCTCCAGCACCTCTGTGCTGCTGTGCCTGCTACCGGGTGGTGCTAGCTCTGCAGGTGAGAAGGGAGGCATCAAGCAGAGAGGGCAAATTCGACAGTGCTGCGTCTCTCAGTACCTGAGCTCCAGATAGTCAAAAGCTTAAGATGTCCCCACTGAGGGGGGGAAACTGAGGCAAGGAGGGGCCACACAGCAAGTCAATGTCAGAGCCAGAAATAGAACCCAGGAGCCCTGGCTCCCCATGCCAGAGCATGCGGGGGGGGGGGGGTGTCACTGCCTCTCCTGCCACTTTTTATTTGTGACCTTTGAGTCACTGTGTCCTAACAGCACCCACCAGCACCTTCCTCAATCACCCCCAGCCATGCCTCTCCCCACCCCCCACTGCACCCCTCCCAGCCACCATTGCAGCCCCTGCCCCCAGCACCGCCCTCCAGCCATGCCCCTCCCCACCTCCACTGCCCCCCACATCCAGCACCCCCAGTCATGCCCCTCCCCCCACCTCCACTGCACCCCACATCCAGCACCCCCAGTCATGCCCCTCCCCCCACCTCCACTGCACCCCACATCCAGCACCCCCAGCCACGCCCCTCCCCACCCCCACTGCACCCCCCACATCCAGCACCCCCAGTCATGCTCCTCCCCCCACCTCCACTGCACCCCCAGCCATGCCCCCCCCTGCAACCATCGCACCCCCCACCCCAGCGGTGCCCCCTCACCGAGCCGGCTGGAGCCCCCCTTCCGCTGGCTGCGTCCCCGTCACCAAGGCAACGCCAGCCCCGTCCCGGGCCGTGATGTCATCGCCCTGCGACGCCCGCGCCCTGACAACACGCTGCGCCGTCTCCATGGCTGCGGGGGACACGGGGTGAGCGGGAGGGATCGAGGCCCCCTTCGACCCCCCGGCTCGGGCTCTGCCCCGGCGGCCCAGGTGCGGCTGCCTCGCCCAGCCGGCGTGTCCCGCGGGGAGGGGCCCGGCCCCCGCGTGCGCGTGACCCCGGCCCCATCCCCCGCCCAGCGCGCGTGACCCCGAGTACCCCCCCCCCCCGAGTGCCCGGCCCGGGCCCCGCTGACCGGCTCGCCCCCCAGGATGTACCGCAAGGAGCGGAGCGTCCCGCTGAAGAGCAGCAGCTCGGCGCTGTACAACAACCTGAGCGTGCTGCCCCTGCGCGACAAGCAGCTCACCTACTTCGCCGCCGTGCACGGCAGCACCGTCAGCCTGGCCAGCGCCTCGGCCGACGGGCTCAGCGTCTCCCACCGCCAGCTGCAGGCCAAGGAGGGCGGCCTGGCGGTCAGCGCCTCCATCGTCACCCAGGTAGGGGGGCGGCCCAGGAGCCCCGGCTCCCCGCCTAGGGAAACGGAGCTCGGGACAGGGGCCGTAACCAAGGGCCGCGCCAGCCAGGCTCGGACCCGCCCGTAAAGCCAGCCCGGCCGGAGGGGAGAAGGAGGGGCCGGGTTCGGGGCACAGACCCCGTGTAACCGGCTGGTTAGCGCCCCAGGGAGTGTAAGAAAGCGCTCCGGAGTCTGCCCTAGCTCACTGTGGGCACACGACTCGGCCTCACTGCCCCTGCCCTGCCTTGGGGATAGGGTGACCAGATGTCCCCAGTTTAGGGCGACCAGACAGCAAGTGTGAAAAATCGGGACAGGGCGTGGGGGGTAATAGGAGCCTATAGAAGAAAAAGACCCAAAAATCGGGACTCTCCCTATAAAATTGGGACATCTGGTCACCCTACCCCAGTTTATAGGGACAGTCCCAATATTTGGGGCATTTTCTTCTATAGGCTCCTATTACCCCCCACCCCGGTCCCAATTTTTCACACGTGCTGTCTGGTCGCCATACTTGGGAAGAACAGCTCTCTCCTTCCTCCCAGTGGAGGTCGCAGCAGCCCCGTAGAACTCTGGGGGCAGTTTGGTGTCAAGCCCGGGCCACCCCGAAATGGCTCTAATCCAGCCAGCATTGCCCCAAAACACTGCCTAGACCAACCTCCTCCAGCCCCTCAGCGCCGGCGGGAGGTGTCGTCCCAGATTGTCTCTAGCTTCTAGGATCCTGTATGCCAGGCTTTGCCGCTTGAGCCGGGCTCCTGGAGAGCAGTGCAGGCTTCTTGCTCCTCTCCCCTCTCTGCCTGGCCCTCGCCGACCTGCTGTCATGGCCAGAGGAGACCAGTGTGGTCAGCCAGTCTGACTTCCTGTATGACACGGGCCAGAGATCTGCCCCACAATAATTTCTGGAGCAGAGCTTTTCGAAAAACAGCCAGTCTTGATTTAAAAATCACCAGTGATGGAGAATCCACTTTGCCCCTTGGTAAATTATTCCCAGGGTTAATTACTCTCTCTGTTAAAGTATTCCTTGTTTCCAGTCTGAATTTGTCTAGTTTCAACTTTCAGCCATTGGCTCATGTTAGAGCTTTCTCTGCTAGATTGAAGAACCCATTACTAAGTATTTATTCCCCTTGTAGGTACTTTAATCAAGTCATCTCTTAACTTTCTCTTTAAGCTAAATAGATTGAGCTCCTTGACTATCAGTATAAGGCATCCTAATTCTGTAATCATTCCTGTGTCTCTTCTCTGAATCCCCTCCAATTTATCAACATCTTTTTTGAATTGCGAGCACCAGAACTGGACACAGGATTCCAGCAGCAGTCACACCAGTGCCAAATAGAGGTAAAATAACCTCTCTACCATTTATGCATCCCAGAATTGTGTTAGACATTTTGGCCACAGTGTCACTCAGAGAGCTCATGTTCAGCTGATTAGCTACCACAACCCCCAAATCTTTTTCAGAGTCGCTGCTTCCCAGGATAGTCTCTCCCATCCTGTAAGTATGGCTTGCATTCTTTGTTCCCAAATGTGTGCATTTAGCCATATTAAAAATCACATATTGTTTGTGGCATCCAGTTTACCAAGAGGTCTAGATTGCTCGGCTGTCCTCTTCATTATTTACTGCTCCCTTAATTTTTGTGTCATCTGCAAATTTTTATTAGTGTCACTAATAAACACGTTAAATAGCATAGGGCCAAGAACCAATTCCTGCAGGACCCCTCTGGAAACACACTCAGTTAGTGACTATTCCTCATTTACAGTTACATTGTAGGATCTATCAGTTAGCCAGTTTTTAATACGTTTAATGTGCGCCAGGTTAATTTTATGTAATTCTAGTTTTTGAATCTAAATGTTGTGTGGTACCAACTCAAACACCTTACAGCAGTCTAAGTATATTACTTCAACACTATTACATTTATCAACCAAACTTGTAATCTCATAAAAAAAATATATATATATCAAGTTAGTATGACAGGATCTGTTTTTCCATAGAATTGCATTAATTATATTACCCTCTTTCAGTTCTCAATTAATTATATTACCCTCTTTCAGTACTCAATTATTGATTGAGTACTATATCAGTTGCTCCATTATCTTGCCTGGGATCAATATAGGTCCATCAGCCTGACAGTTACCTGGGTCATCCTGTTTACCCTTTTTTAAAGTTGGCACATTAGCTTTCTTCTGGAACTTCCCAGTGTGCCAAGACTTATTTACAAAAAAAAAAAAAAAAAAAAAATCAACATGAATGATCCAGTGAGCTCCTAGGCCAGCTCTTTTAAAACTCTTTGATGCCCATTCTCTGGACCAGCTGATTTAAAAGTGGCTTGTTTTAGTAGCTTCTTTTTAATATCCTCCAGAGATACTTGCAGAAAGGAAAGCGTGTTATCACCGTATGATGAGACTGCATAATCTCCCCCCCCCCATATAGAACAGAAATATATATTGAACACTTGCCTTTTTTGCATTAATATTGATAATTCTACCATTTCCATCTAGTAATAGACCAATACCATTGTCAGGATTCTTTTTGTTCCTAATATATTTTTAAAACTCCTTATTGTTCTTAACTCTGCTGGCCATAGATTTTTCCTTGTGTTCTTGGACTTCCTGTATCAATTTTCTACAATTTCTCACTTCTGATTTATATTCATTACTATCAACTTCCCCCTTCTTCCCTTTGTTATATGTTACAGCTGCCTTCACTTCCCCTCTAAACCTGGTTGGGTTTTTTTAAACCAGCACAGCCTTCTTCCTCTAGTGTGGCTTTTGGGGCATCTAGTAAGGTGTTCTTAAATGATTCTCAATCATCATTCACACTTTTCAGGTTAAATTCTTCCTCACAGCTGATTTGGCCCATAATCATTTTCAGCTTTGTGAAATTGGCCTTGTAAAACACCAAGTATATCTATTACTGGTCTGGACTTTATTCTGTTTGTACATTATAAATGGGATCAAGTCATGATAATTTGTACCTAAGCTACCATTAACTTTTAGCTCTGCGATCAGTTCCCCTTTAGCTGTTAGGATAAGATATCATGTAGAATTACCCCATGTTGGCTGCAACAGCTCCTTTCCCTCCCTTTCAGGCCTCCTGGTGTGTCCTGCCTTCTCGAGTTCTCCTAGTCCTGACCTCTCAGAAAGGCATCCAGGTAAGAGTGCTTCCTTTTCTAGGCTCTGGGAAAGGAGTGGGTGGGGCCTGTGGTGGAGAGCTGTGTGTGAACAAGGCTAGCCTCGTGAACTGCAGGAAGGTCAATGGAGGCATGTCATAGGGCATGACTGCCCCATAGTACTCTCTGCTGGGGAAGTCTGGCTCTGCAGGCACTTCCTGCCTCAGTTTCCCTTCACCCAGGACTTCCTGTCTCTCCCAGGTTTCACATGGCTCAGGCCTCCAGCTGGGTCATTCTCACAGTGCAGTCCCCTTCCAGGGTAATAAAAGTCCCAAACAAAAAAATTTTTCCACCCCACTTGGGCCCCTCTTCAGCCCAGCCTCCAGCCTCAGTTCCTTGTCCCTTCTGAGTTTCTCTAATCTCTCTGTTCTGAGATGGAGCACTGCTTCCCTGCACTCCTTCCTCGGGAACACAGCTTGCACTTGCCTGTCAATCCGCTATTAAACTGTGTTCTCGCTGCCCTTTCATAAGGCTCAGGTGTTTCAGGCTGTCAGCCCAAGCAGTCCAGCCATCTTAGGCTGGGAGACAAGTCATTATGGCACCGGCCCGGTGTGCTGGAGCTATGGGTGTGGCCCCTGGCTGGAAGCGATAATAGCAACCAAATGCCTAGCTCCCATCACGTATGGGGTTATAGTGTTGTTTGATTGCTTTCAGCACTGCCCCTGTAAAAACTGTTCCCATGCCCTGCACAGATGTGGCTGGTTGAACAGGGCTGGCTAGCCCCAGGCCTCTTGGCCCATCTTGGCAGCTACCTGTTACAAGGTGCCTTCTGGAGGTCCTTGTGTCAGGGACTTTAAGGGCCCCAGGTCACAGTGGTGCCTCCCCCCTCTCTGGAAAACTTTGTGGGGGCAGCACTCAGGGTTTCTCCTGATGGCTTCAGGCTCATCGACCCCACCCAGAAGTGACTCTGCAACGAGCTGACCAGGTGTTTTCACTCCCCAGATGTACGAGTCAGACGGCTCCATCATGGTTTATTGGCATGCCCTGGATGTCTTGGAACCACCGCCAGGTAAAGAGAGATCCCAGCTGGGGGCAGTTCTGCAGCAGGAGCCTAGGGAGGAGGGCTCTGCAGAGCCAACAACTGCCCTGGAAGGGCAGGCTGAACCATGGGCATGGATTTTGTGTGGCACAGTTTGGCTCCCTCCACCCCAGGAGCCAATACCCTGTAGGGGGCTCTGGCCCAGGGAGCCAGCAGAAGGGAGGATGTTGGTTTTATTTAGGAATTAATTCCAGGATGTCTATTGCCCATTGTGACGGTGCTGCCTGTGGGAGCCAGCTGAGGTCACTCAATCAGGGTGAACTGCAAACAAAACGGGGCAGCCAAACCCCAAACGCTGGTGGATATTCCAATACTTAGATTTACCAACCAGCACAAAACAGCTTCTGCATTACCTCACTTGTTACTCAGAAGTCCAAACAACGCAGTTCCCTTAAAGTGCCCAGCCTCAGGCCTCCATCCAGACACACCCGTCAGATATGATGATGATGATTACTGAAAATCTTATCTCATCATAGAAAAGAAAAGGTTCTTCCAATCCCAAAGGATCAGCCACATACCCAGGTTCAATTACAACTTAGATCTTACCCAAAATACACTCTATAGTCAATTCTTATTAACTAAACTAAAATTTATTAAAAAAGAAAAGAGAGAGAGTGTTGGTTAAAAGATCAATATACAGACAGACTTGAATTCAATTCTTGAGATCCAGATACATAGCAGAGGTGAGCTTGTAGTCAGGACCAGCTCTGGCTTTTTTGCCGCCCCAGGCAAAAAAGCCTCCCGCCGCCCCCCGGCGGGGAGCGCGGCAGGGGAGGGCGCCGAGCCCGGTCGCGGCCCCGCTCTCCCCGACCAGCCGGAGCGCCGGGAGGAGGGCGCCGAGCCCGGCCACGGCCCCGCTCTCCCCGGCCGGCCGGAGCGCCGCGGGGAGGGCGGCGAGCCCGGCTGGGGCCCCGCTCTCCCCAGCCACCTGGAGCGCCGGGAGGAGGGCGCCGAGCCCGGCCGCGGCCCCGCTCTCCCCGACCGGCCGGAGCGCCGGGAGGAGGGCGGAAAGCCGGCCACGGCCCCGCTCTCCCCAACAGGCCGAAGCGCCGGGGGAGGGCGGCGAGCCCGCTGCTGCTCCGCTCTCCCCGGGTGAGCGCCGCCCCCCTCCAGGTGCCGCCCCAAGCACATTCTTGGTAGGCTGGTGCCTGGAGCCAGCCCTGCTTGTAGTTGCCAAAAGTCCTTTAGAACATAAGAACATAAGAACGGCCGTACTGGGTCAGACCAAAGGTCCATCTAGCCCAGTATCCTGTCTACCGACAGTAGCCAATGCCAGGTGCCCCAGGGGGAGTGAACCTAACAGGTAATGATCAAGTGATCTCTCTCTTTTGCCAACCATCTCCACCCTCTGACAAACAGAGTCTAGGGACACCATTCCTTACCCATCCTGGCTAATAGCCATTAATGGACTTAACCTCCATGAATTTATCCAGTTCTCTTTTAAACACTGTTATAGTCCTAGCCTTCACAACCTCCTCAGGTAAGGAGTTCCACACGTTGACGAAGAAGAATAACTTCCTTTTATTTGTTTTAAACCTGCTGCCTATTAATTTCATTTGGTGACCCCTAGTTCTTGTATTATGGGAATAAGTAAATAACTTTTCCTTATCTACTTTCTCCACATCACTCATAATTTTATATACCTCTATCATGTCCCCCCTTAGTCTCCTCTTTTCCAAGCTGAAAAGTCCTAGCCTCTTTAATCTCTCCTCATATGGGACCCTCTCCAAACCCCTAATCATTTTAGTTGCCCTTCTCTGAACCTTTTCTAGTGCCAGTATATCTTTTTTGAGATGAGGAGACCGCATCTATACGCAGTATTCAAGATGTGGGCGTAACATCGATTTATATAAGGGCAATAATATATTCTCCATCTTATTCTCTATCCCCTTTTTAATGATTCCTAACATCCTGTTTGCTTTTTTGACCGCCTCTGCACACTGCATGGACATCTTCAGAGAACTATCCACGATGACTCCAAGATCTTTTTCCTGACTCGTTGTAGCTAAATTAGCCCCCATCATGTTGTATGTATAGTTGGGGTTATTTTTTCCAATGTGCATTACTTTGCATTTATCCACATTAAATTTCATTTGCCATTTTGCTGCCCAATCACTTAGTTTTGTGAGATCTTTTTGAAGTTCTTCACAGTCTGCTTTGGTCTTAACTATCTTGAGCAGTTTAGTACCATCTGCAAACTTTGCCACCTCACTGTTTACCCCTTTCTCCAGATCATTTATGAATAAGTTGAATAGGATAGGTCCTAGGATTTACCCTTGGGGAACACCACTAGTTACCCCTCTCCATTCTGAGAATTTACCATTAATTCCTACCCTTTGTTCCCTGTCCTTTAACCAGTTCTCAATCCATGAAAGGACCTTCCCTTTTATCCCATGACAGCTTAATTTACGTAAGAGCCTTTGGTGAGGGACCTTGTCAAAGGCTTTCTGGAAATCTAAGTACACTGGCTCCCCCTTGTCCACATGTTTGTTGACCCCTTCAAAGAACTCTAATAGATTAGTAAGACACGATTTCCCTTTACAGAAACCATGTTGACTTTTGCCCAACAATTTATGTTCTTCTATGTGTCTGACAATTTTATTCTTAACTATTGTTTCAACTAATTTGCCCGGTACCGACGTTAGACTTACTGGTCTGTAATTGCCGGGATCACCTCAAGAGCCCTTTTTAAATATTGGCGTTACATTAGCTATCTTCCAGTCATTGGGTACCGAAGCCGATTTAAAGGACAGGTTACAAATCTTAGTTAATAGTTCCGCAACTTCACATTTGAGTTCTTTCAGAACTCTTGGGTGAATGCCATCTGGTCCCGGTGACTTGTTAATGTTAAGTTTATCTATTAATTCCAAAACCTCCTCTAGTGACACTTCAATCTGTGACAGTTCCTCAGATTTGTCACCTACAAAAACCGGCTCCATGGGTTATAGTCCAATGCCCATATTCAGGGTGACTCCAGTCAATGACTGGGGATCTCAATCCTTGTGGCTTAAGGTTTCCCCCTCTTGAAACCCAAAGGGGATCTGAGATGAAGTAGGATCGTGTCCCAGGGTTCTTATACATTTCCAGCAGCCTTTCGGCCTGAGAAAACAATAGGCCTAACTCTCCTTCTTCCAAACATCCTGGCAATTAGCACAGGGTCATTTATCCATTAAACAGTTCAGATACAGGTTACCACAACCTTCAAAGAGACATAGAGACAATAATACTATTTCCCTCAAGTATCATCATAAATGTTAATATTCCTTTTTTGATCTTTGAATTAAAACTATCGCAATAGACAAGCCGTGTTTACTTACATCACAAGCCCTGAGCAAACATCTCCCCTTCTACCTCTAACAATGCAGCCTGCATTTCAAAGCTCTATTCATTTACCTATCTTACTAGCAGGGCCGGCTCCAGGCACCAGCTGAGCAAGCTGGTGCTTGGGGCGGCAGATTGTTGGAGGCGGCATTCTGCCCAATCCTAGGGCGGCACGGCCGCTTTTTTGTTTGTTTGTTTGTTCTTGTTCCGCTCCGGCCACCCTGTAGAGTCCTCTTCCTTCCCTCCCCACCGACCGGAGCGGAGCCCTCGCGGCAGGTGGCAGGAGGCGGCGCAGCGGGAGGGGCCGCGTGGCAGCACCCCTGCTGTAGCCCTGGCCGCCCCCTTCTCTCTCTCTCCCGCCCGCTCCCTCCCCTCCCCCCCCCCCCCCCCGCCGGTCCCCCTGCACCCGCGCTCCGGCTGCACCGCAGGATTTTTTTTTTTTTGCTTTGCCGTTCTGGCCGCTCCGTTTCTTTTTTGTTTTTTTTTTGCTTGGGGCGGCCAAAAAGCCAGAGCCGGCCCTGCTTCCTAGCCAGTCTCTAAAGTTCACCCATGGGTCAGGTCAGTCGGTGAGTTAATTAACTCTTTCTGGCCCTGTCACCTTCCAATGAAATATTCTATTACACTCATAATGTCACACCCATGTTGTGCAGGAGGTCAGACAAGGTGACCCCAATGTTCCCTTCTGGCTAGACAATCTGTAGTTTCTCAGTGATCTGGCCTTAAATCAGGGTGTCTGGGTCCCTCACACCTTGTGGCCCTGACTTTCAAAGTGTCCCCCTGTGGCCTGGGGTCTCCATCGAGCTCTGGGGTAGGAGCTGCTGCAGGGGTGTAATGGGGCGTCTGTTTCCTTCCAGCCCAGGCAGTGTTTGCTCGAGGGATCGCTGCTGCCAGTGGGCGCTTCATCTGTGTGGGTGAGTGGGGTAGGGAAACGGGAGGCTGGGGGACGGAGTGAGGGGGAGATTAGTCTATGTACAGGTGCAGCAACTGGGCACCTGATCTTCTGCATGGTAGGGCTGAGGCCATGGGCAGGGGAGGAGAGGTCTGGGATAGCGGGGAAGCAGAGGGCCTGCATACAGCAGCTGGGTGATGGGGCTGGGCGGTGGATGTGCTGCACTAGGCACATTTGGGCCCAGGAGGATGGGAGTGGAGTGTGCGGGGAACAGGAAGAAGGGTCTAGTCAGACTCCTGGAGCTGGAGGAGTTATTGAGGTGAGGGCTGGGGAGAAGGTGAGGACTGGTTTGGGGTGGGTAGAGACTGGTTCCCAGAGGTGGAAAGACCAGGAGGCTGATTCCTAGTGCAGAGTGGGGCGGGCTCCGGTACTGGCTGCCAGTGGCATCTCCCTCGCTTGTCCGCAGGGACTTCTTCGGGACTGGTGCTGGTGTTTGACATCCCCAGCAAGGGAACAAACATCACGCTGAGCGAGGTCCTGCAGGAGCATCGCGACTCCATCACTGACATCGCCTCGGAGGTCGGTGAGAACCCGGTATGGAGCCCCCAGCACTGCGCACAGCTCCTATCCCAGCCTTACAGCCGGGTTGCCAAATGCCCGAGCAGCCAGTTGGGCCCCTCCTTCCTTGGGAACTGGAAACCAGTCTGTCAGCCCTTCCTCTTTCCCATGTGCTTCCCAGTGCGGGAGACTCAGAGCTGAGGCCCCACCTGCGCTGCCTGGACACTAATGATGCCAGAGCCCTTCCTGGGAGAGCCCAGACCAAAACCGTTCGTGCCGAGGCTTTCCAGCGGCCAGGGTGGTCCTTACTGTGCACCAGAGGTCAGTAGAGACGCCTCACCCCCACCCAGACCCAGCCACCGCAAAGACAGGGCTCACTGACCCCTCCCAGGGCTGGTACAGTCCCTGCAGGATGGGTACAGTCGGTGGCTCAAACCCTACTCTCTCTTCTCCTATGCCTCTCTAGCCCATGTGGAGCAGAGGCCCTTCACCACAGCTGTCCTTCCTTGCCAGTCTCCTGCCACAGCCTTAGCTTTTTATCAATTCTGCTTCTGTTATTCTTGGGCTACCTCGTTGCCTTTTGCCCTAGGGGCTCCAGTTCAGCGCCTCTCTTGTTACATTGTGCAGGTCTTTGCTCCATGAGTGTCCGAGCCAACTCCATTTTTGTTCCATAGTTTCCTGTCCTATTCGTTTTTGTTTCGTCCTCCTCCAGAGTTCTTCGTTCGTGATTTTTTTCTGGCTATCTGATATAGAGGGTTTGTCTAAGGCAACTGAGAACTTGGAGTTTAGATAGTAAGGTCTTAATAAGTCTCCAGGTTTCAGTGCTATATTTACAATGATGTTAAATATTCAAAGTTTAGTTTGGAGGCAAGATTTCTATTTCTCCAGATCGGCCTTAGAGATACAAAGGCCCATCTGGCTCTTGCTATTCTGGCTGTAATGTCTTTGTCTGCTCCACCTGTTTTACTTACAGTGCTGCCAAGATACATGAAATATCAGACCTCTTCCATGTCAGACCCAGAGAGTGGTATCGGTGTTTCTTGTTGTGCGTTGATTCTCATAGTTTGAGTTTTCTCAGTGTTGATTTTCAACCCTCCTAATTGTGCATAGGCCTAGAGATTATTGGTTTTAGCTTGCACGTCTCTATGGGTGCGGGATAGCAAGTTGATTTCATCTGCAAGATCAAGGTCCTCTAACTTCTGTGTGAAAGTCCATTGTCTCCCCCTTGGTTGTTCTCTGGTCTCTCATTACCCAATCCACTATCAGTAAAAAGATCACAGGAGACACAAAGCATCCTTGTCTGATGCCCGTAGTAACCTTGGTTTAGTCAGTTCACTGTCATGTATTGCCTGGCAGGTGATGTTTTCATAGAAGCTCTGAGTGATGTTCACAAATTTCAGAGGCTTTCCATAGTGGCGTAGCAGCTTCCATAAACCTGTCTTCTCCGCTGTACCAAAGGCTTTTTGGAAATCCCCACAATTCATATGAAGTGGTACTTTTCTGGCTCTGTCACCACAAGTGCCACAAGGACTCCTTGTTCTTTTTGCTGATACAGACTAGCATGGCTACCACTCTGAAAATAGCAACTGACCAGCTCAAGACAATGAGGACATCTTAACAATAAAGACCTTGGAACAATTAAATCGATGGAGGCAGCACTTTAGTCAGCTACTTTGCCTAAGCCCAGTGAAATAAGATATCTCCATTAGTTTCTATCTCCTAGAACTGGAAGGGACCTTGAAAGGTCATCAAGTCCAGCCCCCTGCCTTCACTAGCAGGACCAAGTACTGATTTTGCCCCAGATCCCTAAGTGCCCCCCTCAAGGAACTCACAACCCTGGGTTTAGCAGGCCAATGCTCAAACCACTGAGCTATCCCTCCTTCCCCCCTGTGCCAGAACCATCTCTCAGCCAGCTGTGGGCTACGAAAGCCTCCCTGGACTCAAGGCCATTTATTAGCGGGGTCGGACTGTATCCACTCCCTTAATATCAGGGGGTAGCTGTGTTAGTCTGTATCCACAAAAACAACAAGGAGTCCGGTGGCACTTTAAAGACTAACAGATTTCTTTGGGCATAAGCTTTCGTGGGTAAAAATCCCACTTCTTCAGATGCATGGAGTGAAAGTTACAGATGCACGCCCTTAGTGTCTCTGCCTCACCACCCTTACCCAGAGCTCCTCGCCCCACCTCCCACGTTCCCACTGGGGCCGTTGTTCATCCAGAGGCGGCAGCCAGTAAAACCCTTTGGGATGAAAGCGCAAGAGACAGGTCAAATCCAGTCACCTGGCACGTGGGTGTCCCTGTGCTGCATAACACATGCTCACGCTCCTAAAGCCCAGGCCCTGCCCGCTGGAACCAAAGGAGAGTCTCCATCCGCTGTTCACAGGACGGGGGAGGTGCCACACAGCTAACAGTTCTCAGTCCGCCCACTAGAGGGCAGTGATGTGCACCAGCTCATTAGTTATTCGGAGAAGGATGGGTCAGTGTCGGTTTCCTGGGAGCTCATTGGCTGAGGGGAGTAGATTATAAAGCAACTTTCCTGCCCTTCTGCGAAAGAGCGCTTTGGTGACTGGCTACTCTGTAGTATCCTTACTAATGGCTGACTTCCCCATGCTCTGATTGGCTGAGAGGGGTCCCATGGCATGGCACTGACTGTGGCTTCTCCCATTGCAGGGTGGGGCTGCTGACCTGGTGACTGCAGATGACTCTGGGGCCCTGTGTGTCTGGCGATCCAAGGAGGAGTTCTCCCTGCTCACCAAAATCTCTGCCTTTGGGTAAGGGGGGTGGGGGGCTCCCACAGCTCCTTGGGGCAGTGAGATGAGCCCAGAGACCTCCCCCTGGGCCTTGCTAGAGGGGGGAAGGGGGAAGCCCATAACTCCCCCGCCCCGGTGGCGCCAGTGGGGCTGACATGTCTCCTTTGTGCCCAGGTGGACCTGCTCCTCGGTGAAGCTGTGGAACGGGGTCATTGCTGCTGGCTATGGGAATGGGCAGATCCGGCTGTACGAGGCCACGAGTGGGGCCCTGCGTGCCACGGTCAGCGCCCACGCTCGCTGGATCTACGCCCTGGACCTGGCCCCCCTGACGGGGAAGGTAAACCTGTCCAAGGCCTCCCGGCAGTCCACCTGCCTGCCAGCCTTCTGGACACAGCTTGGCTGAGCTCCTCAGCTGCCTGCCTCAATCCTTCACTGAGGCTGGGAAGAGCTGCAGCTCCCACACTAGCCAGGAGGGGGCGCACACATACCATTGCATTCTGCCCCAGGCGGTGCTGCTGTCCTGCCCAGGGAGAGAGGCCCGAGCCCCAGAGCCAGTGTGCCAAGGAGTAGAACTGCCTCAGTCGCTGCAGGCAGCAGGCTTCGGCAGCATCTGGTGGCACCTGTGCTGAGAGGCTCTGCTCGCTGCAGTGAGCACTGGGCCCGAGCTCAGAGGCTGGCAGAGCCCCCCCGCCACCCCAGGAGAATGCAGCCCCCTCACCGCCTCTGTTCTGCCTCCCACTGCAGCTGCTGTCGGGTGCTGAGGATTCCTATGTCCAGATCTGGAAACTCAGCCGGAGCCCAGACACCGGCGACATCGAGGTGAGGGGCCAGTGCTGTGATGGCCACACGCCCCTGCAGAGAACCATGGGGCTAATGGTCTGAGCATGGGGCTGGGAGCCAGGAGCTCCTCAGTTCCAGTCCTGGCTCTGCCACTGACTCTCAGTGCAGCCGTCAGCCAGTCACTGCTCCTTTGTGCCTCAGTTTCCCCCCGTGACATTCCACCACTGCCACAAGGGGCTGTGAGGCTGAGCTGGGGACTAGGTGCTCTAGTTGCACAACAAGGCCCCAGAGGGCCCTGGGGCAAGAATAGGTGAGGGGCCTGGGCCCTCTTCCTGATTCTAAAAGCCACCCCCCTCCACCTCCCCCACAGCCCCAGTCCAGCTCACCGCTGCCCCTGCCTATTTCCCTCAATCCATGCACCCCTCTAGAGCCTTTTAGCTCCCCTCCTGCCTCCCACTGTCCTGATCCACCCCCCTAGCCCTGGTTCAGAGCTCCCCACGTGGTCTCCTCCAGCTCTGCACCAACCCCTGCCCACTCCCCCATCCTCCCAGCTCTGATCCAACCCCCCCAAGCTGCCCTCCAATCCCCATCCCCCACCTTCAACAGCTCCACCCAGTTTTGATCTAGCTACCCCTCCCCCAACCCTCCCAAATTCCCCACACTTCCATGCCGCACGCAAAACAGCCAATGGTTTTACTTTGCCCTCTGTCTTGGGGGGGCTGTCTGACCCCCCTCTAGACTCCCCCACTCCCCTGCATGTCCCCCAACACACAATTCCCCACACCTCTGCATGTCTTTGCCAGTTGCTGGTGCCAGAGGGGCCCCCATATCCCTGCCCCAGGGGGCCAGCTTGTCCTACTCTCCCGGCAGCCCCTCAGTCGGGCCCTGGCGTGACCACACCCCTTGCACTATTCCAGTTACTCCACTGAGGTGCTTCCTCTTCCCTCCACAGGCCCTGCCCTGCTACCCCCACCCTGCGCCTCTGTCAGCTCCCCTGAGCTGCTCTGTCTGCCCCACATCCTCCTCCCCACTGAAATCCCTCTGAGCCGGCTGGCTGGCAGCCTGGGGAGGGCATGCTGTGCCTCAATTTCCCTCAGCGCTGCCCCAAGCCTGGGGCTGGTGTTGCAGCGAGGGAGGGGCTGGATGCTGGGGAGGGGAGAGAGACCCCGAGCGTGGTTCTTGTATCCCTGTGACATTCCAGCCCCCAACGTTCAGATGAAACACTGTGTCCCCTTGCTGCAGCCTGCAGGGGGCGCCTGCACTTGAGTCCATGCCCGTGGGGGATTCGCTGCGGGGAAGCCTGTCTAGCCCTGGGGCTCAGCTGGGCTGCGTAGTCCAAGCGCGCTCTCTCCTGCCCCCTGCAGATCGAGCACTGCCACTCGGAGTGCGTGACTGACACCCAGCTCTGCGGCGCCCGCTTCTGTGACCCTGAGGGAAACTCCTTCGCTGCAACCGGCTACGACCTCAGCGAGATCGTCCGCTATGGCCAGGTCTAGGCTGCCCCGCTGCAGGGGGGCTTTGAGCATAGGGCGTGGAGGTACCTGCAGGCACTGTGCTGCTGCAGCATGTTCCAGCCCCCCTGCTAATGGGCCGCTGCAGCTGTGCCTCAGGGACTCTGTGCAGACCCCTGGCTCCCGTTGCACAGGGGCTGGGGCAGCTGCATGTAGCTGAGGATGCCCCCCACCTGGGTGGAGATCAGACACGTGGGAGAGTAGGATCAGACAGGTGGGGGGACATGCACAAAGAAGGGGGGGCCCAGATCTCTTCAAACTTCAGAGTCCCTCTGGCCAGACGCCTGCCCACACCCCATGGCTGCTCATCTCCCCCCTCTCCTGCCTCCATGATCTTTCTTCCCTGTGGGCAGGCAGCTGCCGTCTCCTGCCTGCCACAGCTCTGTCGTGCTGGGCCCCTTGCCCAAGGCCCCTGCAGGCTGTGATTCCCCTCTGCTCCTATATGGAGACCAGAGCCTGGAGAGGTGCAGAGCTGGGCCCCCGGCAGGCCCTGAGTTGGGGGGTAGGGACAGTAGCTGAGGAGGTGCAGAGCCGGGTCCCCCCCCCGCAGGCCCTGAGTTGGGGGGTAGGGACAGTAGCTGAGGAGGTGCAGAGCCGGGTCGTCCCCCCCCCGCAGGCCCTGAGTTGGGGGGGGTAGGGACAGTAGCTGAGGAGGTGCAGAGCTGGGTCCCCCCCCGCAGGCCCTGAGTTGGGGGGTAGGGACAGTAGCTGAGGAGGTGCAGAGCCGGGTCCCCCCCCCGCAGGCCCTGAGTTGGGGGGGGGGGTAGGGACAGTAGCTGAGGAGGTGCAGAGCCGGGTCCCCCCCCGCAGGCCCTGAGTTGGGGGGTAGGGACAGTAGCTGAGGAGGTGCAGAGCCGGGTCCCCCCCCCCGCAGGCCCTGAGTTGGGGGGTAGGGACAGTAGCTGAGGAGGTGCAGAGCCGGGTCCCCCCCCCGCAGGCCCTGAGTTGGGGGGTAGGGACAGTAGCTGAGGAGGTGCAGAGCCGGGTCCCCCCCCGGCAGGCCCTGAGTTGGGGGGGGTAGGGACAGTAGCTGAGGAGGTGCAGAGCCGGGTACCGCAGGCCCTGAGTTGGGGGGTAGGGACAGTAGCTGAGGAGGTGCAGAGCCGGGTCCCCCCCCGCAGGCCCTGAGTTGGGGGGTAGGGACAGTAGCTGAGGAGGTGCAGAGCCGGGTCCCCCCCGCAGGCCCTGAGTTGGGGGGTAGGGACAGTAGCTGAGGAGGTGCAGAGCCGGGTCCCCCCCCGCAGGCCCTGAGTTGGGGGGTAGGGACAGTAGCTGAGGAGGTGCAGAGCCGGGTCTCCCCCCGCAGGCCCTGAGTTGGGGGGTAGGGACAGTAGCTGAGGAGGTGCCATCCTTCATTCCAAGGCAGGAGCAAACGAATCCCTGCTCCCGTGGGGCCCACCTCGCTCCTTTCCTCCCCTGAACTCGGGCTGCAGAGAGCTCTCGCTGGGGCACAGACCCTGGGCCACTGTACAGCAGCTGGGTCCTTGTCCTGGGGTGTCTGGGGCAGGCGCAGCTGTCACCACTCTGCTTTCCAGGCCCCTGTAGCATCCCCGGGGCCATAATCTCACCTCAGTCTCAGCACAGCCCCATGTCTGTGCCAAAGCTCGGAGAGCAGGCGGCACTGAATTGGGCTGGTGGTGTGAGAGGCAGTGTGTCCGAGAACACAGAGCACCTGACTGGGACTCAGGAGACCTGGGTCTGCCACGGGCCTGCTGCATGACCTTGGGCAAGACCTTGCTCTGGGCCTCAGTTTCCCCATCTGTAAAATGGGGACAGCCACACTGCCCTCCCCTGTAAAGCACGGTGAGCCCTACAGTCGGAAAGTGCTAACCAAGAGCTAATACCATGATCTGAAAAAGATTTGGTTTTGGCCTCATCCCCTCAGCTGCCTAGAGGGGGTGCCGGCTCAGTGACCACCCAGCTGGGGACAGGCAGGGCGCCCTGGCCTGACACGGGAACAGCTGCTGGGCTCAGCTCCCCCTGCAGCCTCCCCCAGCGCAAGGAAGCTGCAGGATGCAGGCTCCCCCCAGGAGCCCCTCGCGGGCTGGATTGTCCCTGCATGGCCCCTGGCTCTCAGTCCCAGATACTGCCCCTGCAGAGAGGACACTTGGAGCTGGCATGGCCTGGCTCAGGGGAGGCAGGGGCTGTATGGAGCCCCTCTCCAAGAGGGGGTGACATGCCCCTTTGGGCACAGGCTACAGCCCCTGCTGCCCCAGCCTGCCGAGAAGGTTCTCAGGTAATGGCATGTTTGAGGCTGTGGGGGGGGGGGGTCCCTTGGAAATGCTTGTCACTCAGGGCAGGGGCCCCTCCTGCGGGGCAGTTAGTTTAGAAAACCAGGGACCCCGGCAAGCAGCACAGACCCCCCTGGATGGCCCGAGAGGCTGGCGTTCTCCTGCTGTCGGGAAAAGTGCATGACCTTTCCCTTCCTCTGCTGCTGTTGGGTGGGGGCCTCAGCCTGCTGCTAGCCTCTGGGGTCCTTTACCATAGTACCAATAGACCTAATTAGACACAGCGCTGGAGTAGGGGGCTAACCCCGCTGGCTGGGCTAAGTCCCGTTCAGTGCCCCATAGCCCCTGTAGTGTGTTAAACGCAGCACGCTTTGACCCTGCCGTGTAGCGTTTGAGGGGGCTGTTAAACAGCCGCCAGTGCTCACCCTCGAGGTGGCTGCATTTCACCAGTGGGTGCATGTAGAATGCTGGAGGTGAAGTGAAACTTGCTGTCTCTCCTCCAACCCAGCCCTGCTGGCACGAGGCTTTGAAACCCCCGCCCCTCCTAAAACTGCCCCTGGGCCCGTCTATTGTCTCTGTCTTGGCCTGGGGCTCTATCATCCCCTCTGCTGTGCCTGACCCTGCAGCACGTGCAGAGGAGCAGTGCCCGGGCTCCCTGCCACTGGCAGTACCACGGCCCAGCAGCCCCTCCATAGCTTCGCTCTGGTGCCCAGGGTGTGCTGCTGCTGCCATAAATCAGCTTGAACCCTCCTCGTGTGCCTGAGCTCATTTATTGGAGGGGGAGAGCCTCTGGGAGGAAGGTAGGGGAGGCTGCAGGAGAGGGGTGGGGGTTCTGGGGGGAGGTTGGGGAGTAGATGGGTCTTCGGAAAGGTTTGGAGGGGAGGTTAGGGAGCAGAGGGGTCTTTCCCCTTGCGGCAGTGGAACCTGTGGAACTCCTTGCCAGGGGATGCTGTGAAGGCCAAAACTATACCAGGGCTCGAAAAAGAACTCTATGAGTTACTGGAGGCTGGGTCCAGCGCTGACTGTTAGCCAAGACGCTCAGTGACACATAAGAAAAGACGTCAAGTATCAGGGGGTAGCCGGATACTTAGTTAGTTAGTCTGGATCTGTAAAAAGCAACAAAGGGTCCTGTTGCACCTTTAAGACTAACAGATGTATTGGAACATAAGCTTTCGTGGGTGAATGCCCACTTCGTCAGACGCATGAAAAGACGGTTACTCACCTTCTTGTAACTGTTGTTCATGTCCATTCCAATCAGGTGTGCACACGCCACGTGCACGGTCATCGGAAACTTTTTCCCTCAGCAGCTCCCATCGGGTCAGCTTTGGAGTCCCCTGGACTGGCACCCTCATGGCGCTCAATATATGACCCCACCGACCTGGCCCCCCTTTGGTTCCTTCTTGCCGCCTACTCCGACAGAGGGGACGGAGGGTGGGTATTGGAATGGACGTGAACAACAGTTACGAGAAGGTGAGTAACCGTCTTTTCTTCGTCGAGTGATTGTTCACGTCGATTCCAATCAGGTGACTCCCAAGCTCTGCCACGGGGGTGGGGTCAGAGTTAAGGAATCACTGACTGGAGCACTGCTCTAGCGGGAGCTGCGTCATCTCTAGCCTGTTGGGTGATGGCGGAGTGGGTGGCAAAGGACCAGGTCACTGCTCTGCAGACCTCCTGGATGGGCACCTGGGCCAGGAAAGCGGTGGACGAGGCTTGAACTTGTGTCAAGGGAGCTGTTATAGCCGGGGCTGGGACCTCGGCAAGGTCATAACAGGTATGGATGCAGTCTGTAATCCAGGAAGAAATGTGCTGTGAGACCGGAAGCCCCTTCATCCGGTCTACCACCGCCACAAACAGCTGGTCCGACTTCCTGAAAGGCTTCGTGCACTCAATGCAGAACGCTAACGCTCTCTGCACATCCAGTGAATGAAGCCTCCGCTCCTGTGCATTAGCATGTGGCTTGGGATAGAAAACACAGAAAAATGTCCTGGCTGAGGTGGAATTGGGATACCACCTTGGGCAGGAAGGCTGGGTGCACCTGAGCAGTACCTTGTCCTTGTGGAAGGCTGTGTGTGTGTGGGGGGGGGGGGGGTGTCGGAGGTTAATGCTTTTAACTCCAGCACCCTCCTGGCCGATGTGATTGCAACCAGAAAGGCCCCCTTCCACAAGATACAGAAGGGAACATGTAGCGAGCGGCTCGAATGGGGCTCTCATAAGCCAAGCTAGGACCAGGTTGAGGTCCCAAGCCAGTACCGGTGGGCGAGACAGAGGGTATAGCCGTTCCAGGCCCTTAAGGAAACAGCCTACCATAGAGTTGGCAAGCGCCCCAACTCTCCCGGATGGAACGCTGGGGTGGCCGCGTGGTGTAGCCTGATGGATGAGCCGGCCAGGCCTTGCTGCTTCAGATGCAGTAGATAGTCCAGGATGAATGGTCTAGATGCCTGAAGTGGGGGTAGATGAGTGTGATCACGTGAGCAAGGGTGTGGGTGGGAGAATAAGAACGAAGTATTTTCTCTCCACACCCTGGCGGTGGGCGGAATGGAGGCTGGAGTCTGCCACAGGGTATTAGAATTGTAAATAGTTTTAGTGACCGGCAACGCCACTCTGGAAGGGCATTCCGGCGCGAGAATGTCCCCCACCGGGTCGTCTGACTCGATGACGTCCTCCGCCTGTAGGCCCATGTTACGGGTTAGGTGCCGGACAACGGCTCCTGTGTTCCGGTGCCGTGTCTTGGTCCTGGCCAAGAGAGGGTGACTGCGATCGGTGCCGAAGACACGGATCGTCACACTCCCTGCGTCGGGCAATCTTGTACCGAGGCTGGTGCCAGGGGGTGTTGCGGTGATGTAGACGGGGAATGGGGCCGGGAACGGTGCTGGTCTGGTTACGAAGAGCATCATCCTTGCAGGCATGCCTCTAGATGGCACCCGTCTGGGCGGGGCCGGAGGCTTCTCTCTGACAGCAAGCGGCTGAGGTGCAGTACTTTCTAGAAGCTCCTTCGCAGCCTCGACAGTGCCCAGGGTGGAGGGGGGTTCCACCTCCTCCACCAGGCACTGCCCCGCCAGAGTCACTGAAGGCCGGGCTCAACGGTGCCAACTGGGGCACCGGAGTCCACGGCACGAGCTCCTGCTGCTTGGAAGTCGAGTCATTCCTTTGAGGCAGCAAAGTCTCCCCAGATGGTCTCGCTCTCCTCAGAGAGTGCCCTCTGTCCGCCTTCTTATGGTGCCGGGGCGCTGCTCCCTGCCGCGGTGCCGGGGATCTCCTCCAGGCCGGGGCGCCGCTCCCCGCTGCCGTGCCGGGGATCTCCTGCGGTGCCGGGGATCTCCTGCGGGCTGGGGGGCCGCTCCCTGCCGCGGTGCCGGGGATCTCCTGCGGGCTGGGGGGCCGCTCCCTGCCGCGGTGCCGGGGATCTCCTGTAGTGCCGGGGTGCCGGGGATCTCCTGCGGGCTGGGGGGCCGCTCCCTGCCGCCATGCCGGGGATCTCCTGCGGTGCCGGGGCGCCGCTCCCTGCTGCCGTGCCAGGGGATCTCTGGTACCAAGGGGCTCTAGCACCAGAGACCTGCCTCGGTACGGATTCATGGACCGACGCCGGGGCACTCCGCACCAAGCTTGGGCCCAGGGCTTGGCAGTTGGGTGCCACTGGATGGAGGGGGCTTCCATTAACAGCTGCTTCAAACGGAAGTCGTGTACCTTCCTAGTCCTGGGCTTGAAATCCTTACAAATCTTACAGCGCTTAGACTGATGCGCCTCCCCTAGACACCTCAGGCACAAGTCGTGAGGGTCGCTATTGGGCATAGGCTTCTTGCATACGCCGCAAGATTTAAATTCTTGGGCTTGAGGCATGTCCCAAAGCCTGAGGCGGCGTGAGGGGAGAACGACCCACTCACCAAGTCTGTCTTAACTACAGATAAACTACAAAACAAAACTGAGTAGGACAAAGTAATAGCCAAGGGAACACGTGCAAGCAAGCGAAACGCCGTTCCAACTCTGCCATGGACGGTAAGAAGGAACTGAAGGGGGGGTGGGGTCGAATCGGGTCGGCAGAGCCATATATTGAGCGCCATGAGGGCACTGCTCCAGGGGGCTCCCTGGCCGACGCGATGGGAGCTGCTGAGGGAAAAGTTTCAATGACCGTGCACGGGGCGTGCACACACCTGCTTGGAATTGACCTGAACAATCACTTGAAGAAGAACATCAGAACGGCCAGACTGGGTCAGACCAAAGGTCCATCTAGCCCAGTGTCCTGTCTGCCGACAGTGGCCAGTGCCAGGTGCCCCAGAGGGAATGAACAGAACAGGGAATCATCAAGTGATCCATCCCCTGTTGCCCATTCCCAGCTTCTGGCAAACAGAGGCTCGGGACACCATCCCTGCCCAGCCCGGCTAGTAGCCATTGATGGTCCTATCCTCCATGAACGTATCTAGACAACCCCCCTGCTCTGGCTGTCACTAACCCTCTGGCAGGCAGAGGCTGGGAGTGGGTGGCTGGCTCACTGGATAATTGCCCTGCTCTGGTCACTGGCAGAAGCCAGCAGCCTGGGCTGGCTGGAGCATTGGGCTGTTCTGTTCAGCGGGGGCTCTGTGCTGTGGACGGGGGGGGGGGGGGGCTAGTGCAATCCCGTGCCGCAGCCCCCCCACGCACTGTCCTGCAGCAGGGTCCTCCAGCTTTTCCCATCAGTCCCCACCCTTCCTGGGGAGCGAAGGGGTTAACCACAGTGACGGACGGGCCTTTGAGCCAATCGCTGCTCCCCACGGGGCCCAGCACACCTTCCCCCGTGCCCGGTCTACTCTGACCCTGTCCAGCCTGCAGGGGGCATCGCTGGCTCTGCCCAGTCCCAGGGCTGCCCAGGGGGGGCAAATGGGGCAATTTGCCTCAGGCCCCGGGCTGCGCAGGGGCCCCCATGAGAATATAGTATTCTATGGTATTGCAACTTTTTTTATGGAAGGGGCCCCCGAAATTGCTTTGCCCCAGGCCCCCTGAATCCTCTGGGCGGCCCTGCCCAGTCCTGGTTCCCGGGCACTGCGGGGCTGCCCCGGGCAGACGCGGGGCGAGTCCGGTTCCATGCTATGTGCGAACGGGGGGCGCTTCCTGCTGAGCCACGGCCCAGGGCTGCAGCACTGCTGGGTGGCAGCTCCTGAGCCCCTGGCCGCAAGGGTCTGGGGACGGGGGGCTGTGGCATGGCCCAGGCCCATGGAGCTGAAGAGAAGCCCCCCCCGGTGCCCCCTCACTGAGCCGGGCCCAAGCTGGCAGCCGCACCTGCCTCCCCCCCCCCGCCCCAATCAGCGCCTGGCTGCGGCTCCCTGCCCCACTGCCTTGTGCAGGCACCGCCCCCTGGGGGCCTGGGGCCAGAGGGGCCGGGCCTGGCAGCGAGGGGCAGACCAGCTGCTCAGCTCTGGCCCGGAGGGGGAAGCTGCCAGCGATCAGCTGCTCGGAGTACCCACGGCCCAGCTGGCTCTGCTCTGGGCCCCAGGGAGCATCGTGCTGCCCAGCCCCACGGCCCTGTGCATCAGCCTGCACCCGCCCCACAGTGGGGCGGGAACCACAAGGCTGGGTGCCAGCGGGCGGGCGCCTGGCACAGGCTGAGCAACGGCTGCAGCCTCCTGCCATGGGCCTGTGAGCACAGCCTGGGCGCAGGGAGGCAAGGGGCCAGCCCTGCGTGGGGAATCAGGCCCAGACTCCAGACACAGCTTGGCCCTGGCTCCTGCTCCCCTTACCCCTGGAAGGGCAGGTGCAGGGCAGCTGGTTTCAGGCCCATGCAGAAGCTGCAGCCTGTAGCACCCACCCCAGGCTGAGCCGCCTCCCCGCATTGGAGCTGGAGGCTTTGGTATGAGCACCTCCCCTTACCCAGCTGCGGCTCAGGGCCCCACTCCCACACCCAGCCATCCCTGACACAGGTCCCTGGCCCAGCGCCGCGCAGGAACTTCAGTCAGTCGCACAGGGCCGGCCACCCCTCTGTTGGGCTGCAGCCGCTGCTGGGGTAGGACCCACCATTCAGAGAAAGGAGCACAGCACGTTCCAGCAGTTTGGGCAGCTGCAAGCGCGGTAATCGGAGCGGTGGGCTTCAGGGAGGCACTGCTACCATACTGCCATGACTGGGAGCTGCAGGGACAATGCACCGTCACACCAGCGCAGAGCCCGTCAGGAGAACAGGCCCGTCAGGCTACCAGAGGAAAGTCGAACACGAGCCACTGGCTAGCAGTTGAAGACAAATTCAGACTGGAAATAAATTTATGCCTTAACAAGTGTAATTAACTAGTAGAACAACTTACCCCAGGTCATGGTGCGTTCTCCAGCACCAGCACTTCTCAAAGGAAGGGGGGAGGGCTAGCTCAGTGGTTTGAGCATTAGCCTGCTAAACCCAGGATTGTGAGTTCAATCCTTGAGGGGGGCCACTTAGGGATCTGGGACAAAATCAGTACTTGGTCCTGCTAGTGAAGGCTGGGGGCTGGACTCGATGACCTTTCCCTTCCAGTTCTAGGAGCTAGAATATCTCCATTATTTTTTATTTATTTATTAGAGCTGCTCCAGGAATTATGGTGAGGCAGGTCTGTAGCCTCTGTTTCAGTCAGACTAGCTGAGCAGAGGGGGCCCTTGTGGCCACAGAATCAGGGCCAGTTCTAGGTATTTTGCCACCACAAGCAAAAAAATTTTTGGCTGCCCCTGCACCCCCAGCACTGGGCTCTCTCTTCCCCCCCCCCCACGCACACCCCCTGCCGCCCCAGCCCTAGGCTCTCCCCCACCAGTGCTGACTCCGCCCGTTCCCCCCTCGCCTCCAGCTGGTCTGGCGCTGGCAGGGTCGGGGTAAGCAGCGGGGCTCCCGGCCGCGCCTCAGCCCACAGTCCCTCCAGCCGGGGCTCCCGCCTCCAGGACCGTCCGGGACCTGGGAGACCGCCCCGGCAGGGGGCTGAGGAGCCAGGGCAGGGTAGCCCCAGAGGAAGCGGAGCCCCGGAGAGCGGGACATGGGCCCCGCCCGGCAGCACCCTGCCCTCTATGGCCCCGCTGCTGCTTCTGGCCGCCCTGCCGCAGTCCCTGGGCGGCTCGGGCCACTTCGCCCAGCCCTGGCTGCGGCGCTGGGGAGCAGCTGCCCTGCGGCACCTGCAGGCAGCTCGGTGCGCCCCACGGGGCAGCCCCCAGCCCGCATGTCCCCTGCTCGGAGCCTGCCCGACCCAGCCACAAGATGCGGGTGCAGCTCCCCTGTGGCGCGAACCGAGGGCACGATGCGCTGCTGCTGCCAGGGCCGGCTCTAGGGTTTGCCGCCCGAAGCAAAAAAAAAAAAAAAAAAGGCGGAATTCCACCCCTGGAATTGTGCCGCCCCAAGCACATGCTTGGTTTGCTGGTGCCTAGAGCCGGCCCTGCCCAGAATCTATGAATGGTTCCTTGTACGCCTCCGTCCGCCTTACACATCAGGGCAGCACGGCTGGTGGGCACGGTGCCAGCAAGAGAGCTCTCCCCTCAGCAGGATAAAACCCCGGCCGAGAGCCGTGGGGCCAGGCGAGCTCTCCCCTCAGCAGGATAAAACCCCGGCCGAGAGCCGTGGGGGCAGGCGAGCTCTCCCTTCAGCAGGATAAAACCCCAGCCCAGAGCCATGGGGCCAGGCGAGCTCTCCCCTCAACAGGATAAAACCCCGGCCGAGAGCCATGGGGCCAGGCGAGCTCTCCCCTCAACAGGATAAAACCCCGGCCGAGAGCCGTGGGGGCAGGCGAGCTCTCCCCTCAGCAGGATAAAACCCCGGCCGAGAGCCGTGGGGCCAGGCGAGCTCTCCCCTCAGCAGGATAAAACCCCGGCCGAGAGCCGTGGGGGCAGGCGAGCTCTCCCCTCAGCAGGATAAAACCCCGGCCGAGAGCCGTGGGGGCAGGCGAGCTCTCCCCTCAGCAGGATAAAACCCCGGCCGCGAGCCGTGGGGGCAGGCGAGCTCTCCCCTCAGCAGGATAAAACCCCGGCCGAGAGCCGTGGGGCCAGGCGAGCTCTCGCCGGTGCAGGATAAAACCCCGGCCGCGAGCCGTGGGGCCAGGCGAGCTCTCCCCTCAGCAGGATAAAACCCCGGCCGCGAGCCGTGGGGCCAGGCGAGCTCTCCCCTCAGCAGGATAAAACCCCGGCCGCGAGCCGTGGGGCCAGGCGAGCTCTCCCCTCAGCAGGATAAAACCCCGGCCGCGAGCCGTGGGGCCAGGCGAGCTCTCCCCTCAGCAGGATAAAACCCCGGCCGAGAGCCGTGGGGCCAGGTGAGCTCTCGCCGGTGCAGCGCTGCCCAGGCTGGCACTTGGGGCGGGGTAACTTCCAGCGCTCAGAGGGTGGCTCATTCACAGCCCTGAGTAACACGGACACCCGCGTAGTGTAGACAAGCCCTTAGCCCCTCAGCTCTTTGGGGAAGAGACCAGCACCCAGCCGCTCACTTCAGCAGTGGGGTCAATGCCCTCCCCTAGCTCAGCCCTGCAGCCCAGGGCCCAGACGCTCTAGGGGGTCCCTCGGCAAGGT
The DNA here is from genome assembly GCF_028017835.1 of Emys orbicularis. Taxonomy (NCBI): domain Eukaryota; kingdom Metazoa; phylum Chordata; order Testudines; family Emydidae; genus Emys; species Emys orbicularis. The sequence goes on along the minus strand of NC_088687.1, from coordinate 145,959,515 downwards.
CTCCCCTCCTAGCAGCACCCTACTTCTCAAGTGCTCATGAGAGCCGCTGAGGGGTTGAGTCAAGGGCATTCATGCAGGAGGCCTAGAGGGCACAAACCTGCCCCTTGCCTGAGCTAAGCCACCACCCGGAGCCCCTCCCACCCAGCCCTGAGCTCTCCCACCAGGGAGAGGCGCTCCACCACCTGCAGCCCCAAGTCTGCGCTTCAGGGTTTCCCCCCCCCCGCAGCCCAGGGCTCCCGGCCCTGCTCTTAATCCACCCTGACCAAATTCTCCCGGGGCCCTGGCTCCATGGGGCCTCCAGCCTGTTCTCGGGCTCTACCCTGAGCAGCGCAGTTAAGCTGAGGTGATTTCCGCGAGCAGCACGGCCCGTGCTCTCCCCTGCCCCCCCCAAGAGACAGCCCCAGGCACATTACAAAAGGTTTTATTAAAAGGTTAAAACAGTCCAATACTGCAAGGTGTAGAAAGGCCAGGCCAGGCCAGTGCCAGGCCAGCTCACAGTGGTTAGAAAGGTGGATACAAACAGCCCTTTAGTTGGAGTGAGGGGACGGCTCAGCGTGGGAACAGTGCTCCGGGGGCCTGGCAGGAGCCGGGAGCCATAGAAAAGTGTAAAAGCCATTGGGCAGGTGGCACGGGTGGCCCCGCCAGCCCGGGGCAGTTCCCTTAATGCACCAAGGTGTATAAAAGGGGGGAGGGGGCCCTAGCCCAGGGACCCAGCCCCTCTCACCAGACAGGGCCAGCTGGGGAAGAGGCTTGTAGTGTCAAAGGCACAGAGAGGAGCACAGGGGCCAGTTGGGGGCGCCAGGCTGCCCCCATCCCCAGAGCAGGCAAAGCACAAAGGGGTAAAGGGAGCAGCTCCTACAACTACCGAAAACACACAAATCTCCTGCCCAAACCCAGCTCCAGCTCCCACATGCACCCCCGCCCCGAACTCAGACCCCCCCCCCGGCTCCACCCCCAGCTCCAGCCCACAAGCACACATCTCTGCCCCCCGCACAGCCACCCCCTCACCACTCTGTTAGCGGCCCAGGGGCAAGGAGAACCCCCTCACCCCCAGCGCCCCCCCCACTGATCCAACCCCCTGCACAGCTCTGCTGCCTTCAGGCCTAGGAGGAGCCGGGAACAGGGAGAAGAGGTGCAGGCCCGACCCTGCAGGGGCCCCTGTCAGCATCCCCACCATCAGGGGAGGAGGGCAAGGACAGCCTCCCCAGCACAGCTGTGCCCCAACCCCCACCCAGGGGTGCCCTCCCCCCCAGAGCACAGCAAAGTCATGCGCTCAGCCCGAATGCAGCCCCCACCCCCCATACTGCTAGAGCAGAGGTATCCCCACAGCTCTGCTGGGCTTAGGGCCCCTGGCCACCCCCCCGCAGGGCAATGGGGACCAAGGCACTGCCCAGCTGCAGCAGTGGCCGAGGGAGCCTGTGAACACGCCAGAGCCCTGGCTCTGGGGGCAGTAAACGGGCCCCAGCCCTAGGGGAGCAGCTGCAGTGCCCCTGGAGGGTGGGAATGCTGGGCACCCAGCTCCCAGCCCTACCCCCGGCCCGGCCCGGCTCGCCTGCACAGGTGTCCCCGCCCGGTGCCCCTCCCAGCTCAGCAAGGCACAGGCAGGGCTCAGGAGACGTGGGGCGAGGGGCGCCAGAAGCACCACTTGCTGCGGGTGTGTTGCTTCCACAGCAGCTGCTCCTCCAGGTCCCGCTCCCTCTTCGAGCGCAGGTACAGATCCTCCTCCTTCAGGTACCAGACGGGCGGCCAGCGGTGCCTCTCGAAGTGCGCCTTGTTCTCTGGGGGGCGGGAGGGCGTCAGCCCCAACCCAAACCCACCCAGCTGGGCAGGGCCCCCCCCCCTCACTGCCGAGCAGCCAGCCCCCACCCACAGGGGGTCCCAAGGCAACTGCAGCCAGCCCCAGCCAGGGAACCCACAGCAACGGGCCATGTGCTGCCTCCCGCCAGGGGAGCTGCTCGCAACCCCTGAGCTCCCGCCCTGGGCCGGGGAAGGCTGCCCCAGGGCCAGCCTGTGGGAAAACAGCACCCTGGGCGGGCAGTCCCCGCTGCCTCCGGGCTTCCCCCGGGGGGGTGGGGGGTGCAGTGACAGGAAAGGAGCCTGGTGACGGAGCCCCAGAGAAGTACAGACAGAGCCTCACTGGAGGTGGGGAGCAGTGACATAGGGCTGCAGAAGGGCAGCTCTCCCCACACCGCAGTGCCGAGCACCTGCAGTCGTCAAGTGCCTCTCCCCAGTGCCAGGGCAGGGGGTTAAAACGCACTGGAGGTAGCTAGGGTGGGTGGTGAGGGTGGAAGGTTCGCTCCCGAAATATCCCCAACCCCTGCACGGACACCTCCCTTTGGGAGGAGCAAGAATGAGGGGGAGCCCCTGACAGCTGGGGAGCCCGGGGAACTGGGGGGTCAAAATGTGGCACAGGGAGCAGGATCATGAAGACTAGACCTCCTTGAGAACCAGGGAGAGTGGGGGGCTGCTTGGAGCTGGGGCTCCGGCTGGTACCCAGAGGCACAGGGAGGGGCCCTCTGGGAGTGGGGGGGGGGGGGATCTCTTTCCCCTGCAGTTTTAGCTCCCTTTCCCTCCCAACCCAGAAGAGGCTGGCACCTTTCAGCTCCTATTGGCCAGCTGAGATGCCACGCTCGTCTTCCATTCGGTGGCATCATAGAATCTCAGGGCTGGAAGGGACCTCAGGAGGTATCTAGTCCAACCCCCTGCTCAAAGCAGGACCAATTCCCAACTAAATCATCCCAGCCAGGGCTTTGTCAAGCCGGGCCTTAAAAACCTCTAAGGAAGGAGATTCCACCACCTCCCTAGGTAACGCATTCCAGTGCTTCACCACCCTCCTAGTGAAATAGTGTTTCCTAATATCCAACCTAAACCTCCTCCACTGCAACTTGAGACCATTACTCCTTGTTCTGTCATCTGCCACCACTGAGAACAGTCTAGATCCATCCTCTTTGGAACCCCCTTTCAGGTAGTTGAAAGCTGCTATCAAATCCCCCCCTCTCCCCCACTCTTCTCTTCTGCAGAGTAAATAAGCCCAGTTCCCTCATGACTTTCATTCAGGCCACCCGGGGAAGGAGGAACAGCCAGGCTGGGAGGGGGTGGGGGGGGGAACCCCCTCCCCTCAGAGTGTGGTGCCAGGCTGGGAAACCAGGGGGGCTCTGCTCAGGAGCAGGGAAGCAGGTACTCCTGCCATGCCAGCCTGCACTCTGCAGGCAGCGAGAGGGAGCCCGAGCCCCTGGGCTCTTCCCCATGGCACCCCCTGGGCTGTCACCCACCCCCAAGGCTGGCCCCCCCAGCCTGTACCTGGCGCCATGTACTTCATCTCCCTGGGGAAGCGGCGGCAGACGCTGTTGTAGTTGGTGCAGATGTAGTGCAGGCACCATGCTGCCAGCTGCTGGGCGTTGTGGAACTGCAAGAGAGCAGCAGGCTGACACCCACGTCCTGCAGGCTCTGGGCTTGGTCCCCAGTGACCCGCGAAGGAGCTCTGGGCACCGAGCCCAGGGCCAGGCTGGTAACACGCCGGGGGCCCCAGGGCAGAGGCCACGGGGCTCCACGTCCCAGCGTGCAGTGTAGCCAGGCAGGGGATGGAGGGCACTGGGCAGCAGTCACAGCTGACCTGGATGGAGCACGGCATGCTGGGAGCTGTAGGCTCCGCCAGCCTCCCCTCGGAGCACAGAGAGGCAGCCCCATGCTCCAGACGCCCCAAAACCGCCAGCTGGCAGAAGCATCTGGCACTGGCCACCATTGGAGACGGGCCACTGGCCAGCTGGACCATGGCTCTGACCCAGGACAGCCGCTCACGTTCTCACTGGCACCACAGCTCAGACACCCCGAGCCCTGTCCCACCCCACCCTCCCCATACCTGAGTCATCTCCAGGTAGATGATCACCTGCTCGTCGATCTCCACCTGCTGCACGTAGGCTCGGAGCAGCTCATCCACCGCGTGCTGCTCTGGGAGGGCAGAGACGAGGGGCGGTGAGCTCAGTGCGGGGGCTGCAGGGGCTGCACGCATGGGGGGGCAGGGCCTCATGCGCTCCCACAATACCAGCTGTTCTGGTGCTTTTGGCAATGGCATGGCCCCGCCCCCCAGGACCCCCTGCACGGGCAGGGCAGGGTGTTCCTCGTTCCGGCGTCCCCGGTCCAATGCCAGACAAAGCCATGTGCGGTTCGGGCTCAGCACCGGGCAGGGACAAGCCTCCCACGAGAACCGTCTGGTTTGTAGCAGGGCCAATGGCCTCGCTGGGCGGGGCGTGGGGGAAGCAGCTGCCCCACGGCTCGGGCTGGGCCTGGCGGACAGAACCCAGGCTCTGCCTGCTCCCGGGGCCCTTACATAACAGCTGCGTGTTAGTGACGCTCCAGGGACACATCAACCCACCGCGCTCGTCAGCCTCGTTATCTTAGCAGCAGCGCTCGGAGGAGCCTGCAGCCCGGCAGCTGGGAGAGGCCAGCCGGGCACCGCGCCGCACCGCACCGAGCCTCACCCGTGAGCGCCTGCAGCCGCGGCAGACACAGGCGGTTGGTGAGGATCAGGAGTTCCATGGCGTCCAGGTCGGGCATGGGGGTGAAGTGGCCGGTGTAGAGGAACTCCAGGACGGCACGCAGGCAGGCGCACTTGGTGCCAGGCAGGGAGACCTGGGGGCGACAAGGGGAACCTAAGGGACTCACCCCCAACAACCCCTCCCCTGAGCAACCTCTCTCCTTCAGGAACGGGCAGATGGGACAGGCGTCCCCCTGCACTCCCACTGCCCCCAGCTAGCCCAGCCCACCCCCGCAGCTCTGCTGATGCTCGCGGCTACTCCCCCATTCGCAGGCCTGTCTGCTGGGAACAAGTCGGTCGTAATCCCCCAAACCCAATGGTAAAACCAGCGGAGCCAGCGAATAATCTACCAGGAAATCACAGCTCGTGGGGCGGCCAAGCCTGGGCCAGGACGGGGGATGGGTTCAGAGCCCAGGGATCACCCCCAAGCATGCCCTGGGCCTCTCCCAAGAGGGGCTAGGAGCTGGCTGGATCAGGAGGGAGCAGTGAGAGGAGGTGGTGGCCGTGTGCAGGGGTCTGACCCTGGCCCCAGCCCTGGCACCCACACCCTGCCACATGATCCGCCCGCCTCCCCGTGACCTTTTTATTTTTGAGATTCCCAATTTATCTCCGACGACATGCTGCAGCCGCCCTGCTCCGTTGGCAGGGGAAGGGAACCTTCAGATCACATGCCCCCTCCCGTCCAGCTGCTATTCACGCTAAGGGACAGCTGCCCAAGGGCTCTGGCCCCCAGGAGGTGTGGGGGGGCACCCTGGGCCAGGTCGGAGGAGGGAGCAGGCAGCAACAGCTTCACCAGCAGGCTGAGTTGGGAGCAGCCCCTCTCCAGAGCTCTGCCCAGCTCTTCCCACTAGTCCCAACCCCCTCACCAGCTGGGGGAGGGAAAACCTCTTCCCTACCCTGCTCCCCCCTTGGATCTTGGGGAGCCCCTCCCCCAGCCCTGCCCTTTGCTCCTACGATCCCCCACTCCCAGGGATCCCTCATCTGCCCCTTACCCTCCCTCCACATTGCCCCAAGCCTACCCAGCGCAGCAGCCCCCCCCCCCCCCCGCCCCTTACCTCCGTGGCGTAGCTCTCCCGGAAGTTGCCGCAGAACATGGCCACCATCCAATCACAGCCTGCAATGAGCAGCGGCTTGTGGGCCGGCACCGACCCATCATCCACCAGGAACACAACATCTAGGAGGGCAGAGCGGACAGGGAGTTAGCATGGCCTGGCCCCAGCCCTGCCCCTCCGTGCTGGGCAAAGGGCGCCTGGGACAGAGGGCACCGCCCTTGCCACATGACTGCAGCCACTCTGGGGAACGACATGCCACTGCTGAGCAGCGCCACACAACCAGGCCATCTGGCACGGGAAGAATGCCACACCCACCAGAAACTGCAGGGGGCAGCAGACCAGAATCACCCAGCTGGGGACCCACCAGGGCCCCAGGGCTCACCCCAGAGGATTGGGCCGGGTACCCCAGGATACTGACATGCACGTGCAGGGGAAGGGCCCAATTCTAAACTGCATCCAGGAGCACTGCACAGGGGCCAGAAGAACTGAGGGGAGAGCGCCCCCTACTGAACCCCCTGCAGCACAGCACCCCGGCAGTGAGCGCCCCCTATTGAGCCCCAACCCCACTTTCTACAGCACCTGGATGCTAGAAGAGGCCCCAGGCCCCACCCATACCCGCAAAGACGCCCTTGCCCAGGCCCCGCCCATACCCGCAAAGACGCCCTTGCCCAGGCCCCGCCCATACCCGCAAAGACGCCCTTGCCCAGGCACTCCTTGATGCGGTTGGCACGGCGCACATGGAAGGCTTTGGTGATCTCTTGGTTCATGAAACTCTCCTTGTTCAGCACGTTGGCCACCATCATGCGCAGGTCGAAGACCTCCAGCAGCTCGGCGATGGTGGCCACCTGCATGAGGTCTGCGCGGCCCTGGTCCAGGTGGCCCGTGTACAGGTACTCCAGCACTGCCTGGAAGGGCCCTGGCTGGACCAGGCAGTCCATGTACACCACCGTCATCTGCTTCTCCCGCTGGGTCACGGGGTCCTGAACCAACTCCAGCTGCATGCTGACAAAGCCCCGTCCCCAGCCCGACAGCTCCTGGCCCCCAGCCCCTGGGAGCTGCTGGCCCTCGCCCTGCACCAGCCGCAGGGGGTCGTCACTCTGCGAAGTCCTGAGAGGGGCCTGGGCCCCATCACCTAGGAGGCCCTTCTCCGTCTCCAGCCTCTTAGTCCTGGCAGCTGGCTCCTTGGCCGCCCGCCGCGCCACGCCACAGGGCTCCCCAGCCTGGCTCGCCGACCCCGCCAAGGTGAAGAGGTCGTAGAACTTGGAGCAGGATGTGGCCAGATAGACGCGATGGGCGAAGACACTGTGCCCCCCCTGCAGCTGGAAGACCACATCAGCACAGAGGGGGGTGCAGAAGAGGGCGGCAGGGCCCTGGCCACCGCTGGTAGGGGGCTCCGGGATGTGGATGACAGGCGGGGGCGGCTTGGGGGGCAGGAAGGGTGCCTGCAGCAAGGGCCTCTGCATCTTCTTCAGGTGGGATTTCCAGAACTGCAGGTGGCGGCGGGAGATGAGGGCGGCGCGGATGGCGTTGTCAAAGACATCCTTGACGCCGAACTGTGCCACCACGCTGGTCTCGTAGTACGGCACCCCCAGCTCCTTGGCCACCTCGTGGCCCCGCTCGGGCGGCAGGATGTCCGTGGGTCTGATGGGCCTGGCAAGGGAGAGGAGCCAGCAGGTCAGCAGGGAGCCCCCGGCTAGAAGACAGTGCCAGGCCTGGAGGGAGCCACTCTGCCCACCGAGGCTGGGCACACACCAAGGAGTGGGCAGAAAGTGCTGGCGAGAGCCCCGAATGAGACAGGGAGATGCCAATGATCTGCTGGGCAAGGCATGGGTCTCAGACACCCTGCTCCCACTCAGAGCCTACAGGTAGGCAGTGCCCTCCTCCCCGCCCGCAGCCCCAGGGGCAGGCATCTGGCATTCAGTCCTTGGGGCCCCAGGTGGGGGGGGGCGCGCACCCTTACTTGGCCAGCGGGCGCCGGGCACGGTTGACTGCCTCCAGGTCAGCATAGCGCAGGTCCAGCTGGCACCCTACCAGCACGATGGGTGTCCGTGGGCAGAAGTGCTTGATCTCCGGGTACCACATGGTCTTCACATGGCGCAGGGAGTTGGGGTTCGCCAGGGAGAAGCAGAGAACCACCACATCTGACCTGCAGGCAGGAGGGGGAGAGAGGGGGGGAGCACCAGACCTGTTGGTCCCACCCAAGGAGGCTGCTGCCTTTGGGCACAGAGCAGCACAGCAAGCCCCCAGCTCAGACTGACCCCCACCCCCCAGCCTACATCACCCTCTGCACTGCCCCCAAGGGATCTAGCAGCCAGGCTCCCCCAGCAGAGCTGCCCAGGTGCTAACAGAGCCCTAGCGCTCAGGGGTCCCCCGTGCCCACCTGCCCCCAGCCAAGGAGAGGGCAGATCCTTGGGGGACAGACTCAAGGGCCCAATCCTGCCCCATCAGACTTCTGGAGCCCCCAATGCTATAGCAGGAGCACTTCACGAGGCCCCCAATCTCCTGGCGGCTGGGCACCACGGGCACGTCTGCCGAGAAGCCATGGGATGGGGGCATCTGGCTCCTGTAACCCGAATCTCTAGGCACAAAGGTTACTGCAGCAGCCCAGCGTGGGGCACTCAGACGGCAGCTACTTCAGGAGCGCTGGGGGCCCCCTCACTAGCAGCACACGTGAAAGCCAACAGAGCCCATGCAAACCCTGAAGCGGAGCCCAGCCCTCCCCAAGCCAGGGGGACAGCCGCTGGGAATGGGGGGAGGATCCGAGAAGCCTGTGCGAGCCAGGAGCGCAGTCGCTGGCCGAGCCGGGGCAAAGAACCCGTCTGGGGACACAGCTCAGCAGGAGATGGCAGCTCACACTGCCAGCCCCTGAGCAGCAGTGGGAGGGGAGGGGATTCCCCATCATTAGCACTGGGGCAGGCAGCTGCCTCTGGCTGGGTTCCAGCAGCCACCTGTGAATGGGCCTCTCCCCAAGGGGGTGCTTGGTCCCCGAACCAGCCCAGAGCACGTGGCCCAGGCTCCAGGAGGCCTGCCGCACACGCTGCCCGCCCCAGGCTGTGCATGGGGAGGGATGCTCAGCACCAGGGCCAAGCCCTGCTGGCAGACACCCCCGGAGCCGAGTGCCACAGGGCAGGAGGGGTGAAGGCACATGGGCAGCAGTTCCACAACACAGGCACCACTACAGCCGCCTTCCGAGCGAGGGGATGGGGCCTGGGGCCATCCCTAGACTGCCCCCCAGCCCATGCGAGTGGCTAAGCAGAGCCAGGCCAGGCCAGCACCTGGGAGGGGGGAAAACCCAGCTGTGGCAGGTGGGGGGTTCATGGGGCACTCACCCCTCTGAAGTGCAAGGGGCACTGTGCGGCTGGAGATGCCGTCCCGTGCAGAGGTCGTAAGGTGCCCAGTACTCCGCATTCATGGCTCTGGGGGTTGCACTCCCCCGAGGCATAGGGAAGAGCAGGCACCAGCTCGCTCAGGATCACAGCGAGTCAAAACTCAGACGAGAACCCAGGAGTCCAGGGTCCCAGCCCCTCTGCTCTGCTCACTGCTAGGCATTTACTCCCCTGAACTTCCCCTGCCGCTTCAGCTAGCTGGGAGAGTCTCCTCCCTGCGCAGCTGTTAGACAGCTGCCACGCTCCACGCCAGAGGTGGCTGCATTTCAGTGCTAGGCAACACTTCCTGTGAAGTGCTTGGACGGGAATGGGAGGGGTCTGTTCCTGCGGGACCACCTTTCATGCCCACGAGCGGACACCACATACAGGTATATTGCCATGCTCCCCAGCCAGCAACAGCCCTGCTCCGAAGCATCACTGGGATTCGGCTGGGGGTGCCCTGGCTGTGGGCAGAGACAGGCTCCCACCTGGGCGGGGTAGGTGGCATACCTGGAATGCAATGCAGGACGCCTGTGGGAGCCCTGCTGCCCAAGGGCCCGTGTCATGAGGCAGGGAGCAGCCTGAGCCACTCCTGGGCCCTGTTTGTTTTAGTGGTGCCTCCCTGAGACGTGACCGGGACGCACCCTTGGACTGAGGCCCACATCACAGACCAAGTGGCTCCCGCCTGCCTGCCGCCACAGGAACCCGGCCAAGGCAGGAGCAGTGCCCGGCAGGGAGGGGGCAGACCCCACCCCTGCCCCACGACACAGCGAGGGGCCAAGCCAGCGAGCTGGCTGCAGAGTTGCCACCCAGCCTGGACAGGCCCGTGCCGAGCCTCCGCGGGGCGAAGCACACACCGGAAACCCTGCAATGAGCGACAGGGCCTGCGCCGTGGTGGGGCCCAGCCCCGGCCCCTCGCCACCAGAGGGGAGAGCGCTCCAAGCAGCTATAGGAACGCAGGGGGACCTGGGGGGAGTGAAGGGACCAGGCCTGTCTGGCTCAGCCCAGGAGGGTGTGGAACCAGGCTAGAGCGAGCCAGGAATCATCCCCAGAGAGGGGCCGGGGGGCCCGTCGGTGCCTGGCAGGGCGGCAGAACCGGCCAGGGAATCGCCTCATCCCCTGTGCATTTCAAACTAGCCAGGACAGCTCTAGCCAGCCTCCCTTGGGACCCGGCGGGCCCTGGGGCGGGAGTAGGGGGGCTCGGCCCCAAGGGGACTAGAATGGGACTGCTGGCCCCTTGGGGCAGGGCCTGTCCGTTGTGCTCGTACAGCACCCAGCACAACGGCCCCGACTCAGACACCTAGGCACAAGGGAGGCAGGGATCAGCATGGTGGGTGAGCTGGCAGCCCCCCACTTCCAGCAGCCAGGCCCCCCACCGCACGCATTGGGCTCACGCGCACGTGCGCGTAAAGCCACACGCTGGAGAGCCCCATGCAGCCTACAGGGACTCGGGGACGTGGGCCAGGTGTGTTCCCAAAAGGGGCTTGTCCGGCCAGATGTCCCCAGGAGACCCCCTTGCCCCAGCCGCCCCCCGCCGCTGTTACCCGAGACTGCCACCTCCCCGGGGGTGCTGAAACCAGACACCCCTCACCCCCCCACTGGGGGGCCAGTCCCCTCCCCCGATGGTTTCAGCTGTCTAAGCAGCTTCCGAAGGGAGGGGAGCCCCCCGCCAAAGAGAGAAGGGGGAGGGGAGGGGAGGAGAGGAGAGAAGAATCACATGCCCAGCTCCAGGCAGAGTTGAGCAGCAGGTCAGCACCCCCCCCCCCCTTCCCCCGCAGCTGGGGTATGGGAGCCTCAGGCACTGAGCTTGTTAGCAGTGGGGGAGTCACTCCCCCTTCCAGCAACGCTCTCCCCACCAGGGCGCAGAGGGGTGGAAGCCTCAGGGCCCCTCCACCTTCCAGGACCAGGGGAGATGTGGGAGGCCGAACAGAACTGGGGTGAGGCCGGGGGCGCAGGCAGCATGGCCCTGTGCTGGAGGCCGGTGGGGACGCTGCAGCACCACACACAGTGCCCCCAGGAGCCAGGCTGAGGGAGGACAGCCAGGAGCAGGGACCCCCCCCACACAGCCGCCTGGCTCTCACCTGCCGTAGGCAAAGCGCCTGTCCTTGTGGTGGTCCCCGAAGGTGTCCCAGAGCCGCAGAGAGATGCTGACTTCGTCCACCACGTCCCGGGAGCGCTCCAGCACCTGCCCAGGGAAAGCACAGTGGGACAGCTCAGGTCGGTCCCCCTCCCCCAGCCAGCTTCCCCCTCTACCACAGCCCACCTCAGGTCCCCCCCAGGCTCACACCTCACGGGGGCCCTGTGCTACCCACGGTGCCACCCAGGGGCCATCGGCGAGGGGGTCTCGCCCATGGCACGGGCCCATCCCTGCTCTGCTCTCACCTCCTGGCACACGCGGTACTGGTCGATGGCCCAGACGGTCGGCACGTGGGTGGCCAGCAGCTGGTATTGGGTGAGGGTGGCATTGCAGGCCCTGGCACAGATGAGGCGTGTCTTGCCCACGGCGTTATCCCCGACAACCACACACTTAATGGTCTCAACATTGGGTCTCTCATAGTCCAGATCAATATCCATCAGGGCACAGCTGGGCGGGAACAGCGGGCAAGGGAGTCATTGCACAGGATATGGGGCACCAGGAGGGGCATGGCCCCGGCTGGGGGGAGACACGAGCCCCCAGCCAAGACCCTGCTCCCAGGTCAGCGCCCCAGCTGGGGGCTGCCACCAACAGAGTTGGCAGCTGCTGGAAAGGAGCTCGCAGCCCCAGAGCTCCCCGGGGAGCTCGCTGGGACCCAGGCGCTCAGGGCACCACCCTCATCGGGGATGGGCCGGACAGCCCCCACTCGGCAGGGTGACCCGACACCCCGGTATTAGGGGCTTTGTCCGAGAAAGGGAACTATACACCCCCCCAGAGAAAGAGTGCCCCGGTTTGTCACAATTGCTCGCTGGTCCCCCAAAGCAGCAGGCAAGGAGCCAGCCAGAGCTCCCGGGGGGCATGGCCAGGGGGAAAGGGGGCGGGCTCCGGGGAGTCCATGCCCGGGGCTCCCGGACCGGGAGTAGGGGGCTAAGGGGGAGCGCACAGCCCGGGGGGAGGCTGCTCCGGGGGGGGGGCGCGGCGCAGCACAGGGGGAGGGGACAGGGGTCCATGCCCGGAGCTCCTGGGGAGGGGACGGGCTCGGGGGTCCATGCCCGGGGGGAGGGGACCGGGCTCAGAGGGGTCCATGCTCGGCGGGAGGGGACCGGGGGGAGGGGGCTAAGAGGGGGCACAGAACGGGGGGAGAGGACCGGGGGGGCGCGGCAGGCTCCGGGGGTCCATGCCCAGGGGGGGTCCATGCCCAGGGGGGGTCCATGCCCGGGGCTCCCGGACCGGGGGGAGGGAACCGGGCTCGGGGGGGTCCATGCTCGGCGGGAGGGGACCGGGGGGAGGGGGCTAAGAGGGGGCGCAGAACGGGGGGAGAGGACCGGGGGGGCGCGGCAGGCTCCGGGGGTCCATGCCCGGGTGGGGGTCCATGCCCGGGGCTCCCGGACCGGGGGGACGGAACCGGGCTCGGAGGGGTCCATGCCCGGGGGGGAGGGGGACCGGGGGGAGGGGACTAAGGGGGGGGCGCAGCACGGGGGGAGGGGACCGGGATCGGAGGGGTCCATGCCCGGGGGGCGCGGCAGGCTCCGGGGGTCCATGCCCGGGGGGAGGGAACCGGGGGGGCGCGGCAGGCTCCGGGGGTCCATGCCCGGAGCTCCCGGACCGGGGGGACGGGGCTCGGGGCTCCCGGACCGGGGGGACGGGGCTCGGGGCTCCCGGACCGGGGGAGGGGGGGTCCATGCCCGGGGGGGTCCGGGCTCCCGCCAGCCCCCCACGGGTCCCCGCGCACGGGCCCGGCGCCGCGCCCCTCACCTGCCTGAGGGTCCCGGGGCGGCTCGGGCCGCTCACGGCGCCGGCTCGGCCTCCGGGCGCGCCCGTGTCCAGCGCGGCGGCCGCCGCCGCCTCCGGCCCATCGCGCCCCGGCCGGGCCGCTCCCTGCCCCGCCCCCGCGCGGCCCGTTATCCCCCCGCCCGCCGCCAATCAGCGGCCAGGCCCCGCCCCCGGCCAGAGTCCGCTCCCCGGCCCCGCCCCCAGGCCCCGCCCGGCCTCCGAACAAAGGAGACGCGCGGGAGCCGGCCGCCCACGTGACACGGCAGAGTCTCGCCCCCGCCCACTGGGGCCGCCCCGCCCGGGGGGCCGGACCGCCTCTTAAAGGGGCAACACCCCGGCCCCACACTCCGGCCATTCTCCCACCACGACCCCCAGCGCCGCTCCCGCCCCCACCCTGGCCTGCCAGTGCTCCCCCCATCCACCCCCCAGCACCTGCCTGCAGAACCAGCACCACCTCCCCCATGCTGATTGCAGCCTAGTGCCCCCCCTCGGAATCCAGCCCCCCTGCTCCCACCCCAGTGCCCCCCTGGAGTCCGCCCCCCCCTGCTCCCACCCCACTACCCCCTCCAGAGTCCAGCCCCCCCTGCTCCCACTCCAGTACCCACCCCGGAATCCAGCCCCCCTGTTCCCACCCAGTGCCTCCCAGAATCTGGCCCCCCTGCTCCCACCCCAGTGCCCCCCCAGAGTCTGGCCCCCTGCTCCCACCCAGTGCCCCCCAGCATCTGGCCCCCCTGCTCCCACCCCAGTGCCCCCCCAGAGTCTGGCCCCCTGCTCCCACCCAGTGCCCCCCAGCATCTGGCCCCCCTGCTCCCACCCCAGTGCCCCCCAGCATCTGGCCCCCCTGCTCCCACCCCAGTACCCCCCAGCATCTGGCCCCAATACTTCCACCCCAGTACACCCCCAGTGTCCAGCACCTGGAACTATTATCACCCCAATACCCTCCAGCACCGTCACTCCAATACCCTCCAGCACCACCACCCTTGCCACAGTATCCCCGTTGCCTGATGCCCCCCACCACTATGGAATAGTACTCTCGGGCCCACACTGTTGTTACTCCTAGTGCCAGCACCGTTACTGGAGTACTTGCTACTGTCAGCACTTGGGCCTCTGGCGGGGCAGGTACAAGGTGCCCCGTTGTTTGCCCCAGCCAAGAGGCTGGTGTTGCCGACCCTGGGGAGGGATGACTGGGGGGGAGCAGATGGGGCTTTCCTGGGGAGCTCCTTTCCCATCCACAGGGCCGGTTCCAGGCACCAGCTTGCCAAGCAGGTGCTTGGGGCGGCCACTCCGGAGAGGGGCGGCAGGTCCAGCTATTCGGCGGCAATTCGGCAGATGGTCCCTCACTCCTGCTCGGAGCGAAAGACCTCCCGCCGAATTGCCGCCGCAGATCGCGATTGCGGCTTTTTTTTTTTTTTTTTTTTTGCGCCGCTTGGGGCAGCAAAAACCCTGGAGCCGGCCCTGTCCATCCACGGCTGCTTTGCAGGGCGTGTGCTGCTTTGGGAGAGGCAGCATCAGAAGTCAAGCCCAGCGTCCTGTTCTGCCTGTGGATCAGCAGGACAAAGGCCGGGGCAGGAGGAGGTGTTCCCAGGCCTGCAGCCGCAGGTCGCCTGGACGCTGGGGGGGGCAAGGGCCAGGGCTGGTGCAGGAGCCCAGCGTCCCCGCCCAGAGAGCAGAACGGGCTGCATTCTCCTGTGCGGTCCTCTGACCCCGGCCTGCCTTGTGGTGTCATGAATGGCAGCCCTGTCCCTGTCCGATCTGCCCCCACCCACCACCTCGCCCCAGGGCAGAGTGCTGGACCCACCTGGCAGCGCCCCAGTCTGACCCTCACCTGAGCAGTGCTTTGGGGCGGGGTTCACTCAGCGCCCGGCTGCCTGGCGCACGCAATCCGCAGGACGCGACCTACGCTGCTGATGTTAATGGCCCTGTCGCTGTGACTGGGAATTGACCCAGCCCCAGTGGGGACACCGCTGGGACCTCCTTCTACCCACCCCCAGGGTCTAGGGCCACCGGGGCCCAGGCAGAGTCACTGGCCAGCAGGTGTGATTAACCCCCTGTGCCCGCTGGCCGGGGAATCTGGCCACAAGCACAGGCCAGTGGGAAGCCCCAAGCCCATCCCCCACATTGTGCTGAGCACAGCTGATCTGACTGACCCCTTAGGGAGCCAGGTGTGCTATTTAGGGTCAAGCCCTGGGGTTTCTCTGCGCCATTCCTGTATTTTCCTGAGACTTACATTGAAAGGAGTGTAGCCAAGTGGTCACAGCAGGGGAGTCAGGGCTCCGGGCTGTTTTTGCCAGCCGTGTGGGAGGAGTGAGGTGGAGTGGTTAGAGCAGGGGGCTGGGAGTCAGGACTCCTGGTCTCTATTCCTGCTGCCAGGGGGAGCAGAGAGCCTAATGGTTGGGGGGGAGCTGGGAGTCAGGGCTCTGGTTCTGCTACTGACCTTGGGAAGTCACAGGACATTTCCCTGGCGAGTATTTCTAGAAATGGCCCTTCCTGGTCTGCAGGGGCCCAGGCGCCTCTGGCAACCTTAATACACCAGGACAGATTTTTGTCCTGTGGGCCCTGCAGAAGCCAAGGCAGCCCTGGGAAAGGCATCAGCCCCCCATGGGTGGCGGGTGAAGCGTCCCCTTAGGGAGGCTAGACCCCAATCCTGCCTCTTCAGGCTAAGGCCCCGCCCCTGCTCTCAGCCCCCCACGTGGCCCCAACCCGGGTCCAGCTCTCAGCACCGGCACCCTGGCCAGAGCCCGGAGCCCCTCCCCCGTTCCACTCCTTCCCCCCACAGCCCCCACACCACTTTGCCCCTTCCCCTGGCCCCGCCCCTGTTCCACGCAAAGCCCCGCCCCATTCCGCCCCTTCCACCCACGGCCCCCACACCACTTTGCCCCTTCCCCTGGCCCCGCCCCTGTTCCACGCAAAGCCCCGCCCCATTCCGCCCCTTCCACCCACGGCCCCCACACCACTTTGCCCCTTCCCCTGGCCCCGCCCCTGTTCCACGCAAAGCCCCGTCCCATTCCACCCCTTCCACCCACGGCCCCCACACCACTTTGCCCCTTCCCCTGGCCCCGCCCCTGTTCCACGCAAAGCCCCGCCCCATTCCACCCCTTCCACCCACGGCCCCCACACCACTTTGCCCCTTCTCCTGGCCCCGCCCCTGTTCCACGCAAAGCCCCGCCCCATTCTGCCCCCTCTCCCGCGGCTCTGCCCCTGTGCGATAATCCGCCACTGCCCCCACCCCAGGCTTAGTCTCCCCTAGCCTCCATTATGCACCAGCCATGCAGCCCCCCACCCTCCGCCCCACCCTCAGAGCCCCAGTTGGAAGAGGCTTGGCTGGCAGACCATGGGGCACAGGACACAAAGCGTGTTTACTCGGGAGTCCCCGAGAGACGAGGAACACGGAACCCATTTCCGAGCTGGATGGCCGTGTGCCCAGCTCCCCCTCTCCGCCCAGGACAATAACCCCCCCTTACCCCCCCGGCACCCTGGGGTCAGGGAGCGGCTGCTGCTGATGAAGCAGAACCTTGTGGATCTCACTGTGTCGGCAGAAACGCGGCACGTCTGGGACAATGGCTGCAGCCGCCAGCTCAGCACACGGGCCCCACCCTGCCCCCAATCCAGCACAATCGGCCCAAGGGGGATCAGCCAAGGGAACCGCGGAACCCACCAGGCACCTGGCTGCAGCCGAACCGAGCCATGAGCGGTCTGCTGGGCCTGGGCATGGTCACTCGCTGTGCTGCTGCTGTGGGGCCCTGGCCACACAGGCTGCCCCACTGAGCCAAACCGCCGGGGGGGAGACAAGGGCCCCCAGCAAAGGAGGGGCAGCTCCGCACTAGAACACTGCGAGCTCAGCGACCCAGTGCACCAAGTCCTCCCACGCCCGAGACACAAAGGGAGGCAGGATCTCTGCAGGAAGCGGGGGTGGAGGGGGGTGACCAGATGTCCCGATTTTATAGGGACAGTCCCAATTTTGGGGTCTTTTTCTTATATGGGCTCCTATTACCCCCCACCCCGTCCCGATTTTCCACACTTGCTGTCTGGTCACCCTAGGTGGAGGCGAGGCATTCTGGGTAGCCCCATTCTCTGTTAGAGGGTCCAAGGCCTGTAGCAATTGCATAGGGAGACATGTGGGGTGGAGAAGGAAGGTGAACTCCACCCAAGAGATGCCGCACTCAGTGGGGCAGCGGGCGGGGGGACCACACGCCAGTTCCTAAGCAGTGGGGAGAGCGGGGAGGATGCTGCAGGGTTTGGCTTAGACTTTAATCTTCCCTGGGAGCCTGCAGCCATTACTCTGCATCTCCCCATTGGGCTGGGGACCTTTCTCTCAGGCCTCCTCTCTGGGGGGGCCTGTCTGTGCCGTGGGGCCCTAGCCCCACCGTAGCCGGTTCTGGCTCCCCCGAGATCAGGCGAGGAGCCGGCCGGGCCTGGGGGCTGTATGTGGAGCTCTGAGGCTGGTTTGCAGAGCAGACGAAGGGGTCTGTGGCTCCCAGCAGCGCCTCCCTGGCTGGGCTGCCTCAGGTGGTTAGTTGCTGGCTCTTAACGCTGATGCAGGGGTGGGCAAACTACAGCCCGTGGGCCACATCCGGCCCATCAGACCTTTTAATCCAGCCCTCGAGCTCCAGCCCCTGCCCCACACGGCTCCCGGGAAGCAGCCAGCATAACCCTCTTCCGGCTCCTACGTAGTAAGCGGAGGTGTGGGCAGGCGGCTCTGCCCGGTCCGCAGGCGCCGCCCCCACAGCTCCCATTGGCCGTGGTTCCTGGCCAATGGGAGCTGCGGGGGCAGCGCCAGCGGATGGGGCAATGCGCAGAGCCGCCTGGCCACGCCTCCACATAGGAGCTGGAGGGGGAGCATGCTTCCGGGAGCTGCTTGAGGTAAGTGCTGCCCAGAGCCTGCACCCCTGAGCCCCCCCCCCCAATCCCCTGCCATAGCCCTTATCCCCCGCCTGCCCTCTGAACCCCTTGATCCCAGCCTGGAGCCCCCTCTTCTACCCCAAACCCCTCATCCCGGCCCCACCCCGGAGCCTGCACCTCCAGCCAGAGCCCTCACCCCTCCCGCACCCCTACCCCCAATTTCGTGAGCATTCATGGCCCGCCATGCAATTTCCATACTCCGATGTGGCCATCAGGCCAAAAAGTTTGCCCACCCCTGCGCTGCTGGCTGTTGCACCTGGCTGTCCTGGCTAGCCGGCCTCTGCTCTCCCAGTGGGTCCCAGGCCCTGGCTGCCCCTCAGTGGAGCTGTCCTGAGATCCCCACTGATGCTTGTCCTTCACGGTAAGGGGCAGCCCCTTAATAATGGCCGGGCGGCAGGATACTGGGGGACCTGCCAGGCAAAGGAACGATGGGATTGGGATCCCCCATCTCTGCAGGGGGTGTGATGGGGGACCCTGCTGGGCAGGTTTAGGATGTGGCTCATAGGAAGCCGACGCTGGGGCCGGCTCCCCCAGCCAGCTAAGCACTCTGCAGTGTCCCCACGCCATGAGCCCTGCAGCCTTTGGCAGAATCAGCTAGCTAGGCTGGGCCTAGGCAGGTGCTTCCCCCTGGCTGGCTGGGGAGGGGAGAAAGGGGGTGGGAAGCAGAGGCCTGGAGTCCAGCCCACCCGTTCCCCCCAGGGCACGGGGTTCCCTCTGTCTAAGGGAAGCTGCCATCCCTGCCCTGGGACAAGCCATCTCCAGATCTGTCCCCTCCCACATCTCAGTGGGTGGTGCTGGGGCCTGGCAGAGACACTCCGGGCCGAATCCCCCCCACCCCCACCCCTAATGTGCCATGGTCAGCTCAGGGCAGGGTCTGACCCCTGTGTGTGGATGGGCAGCAGGGCACGTGCAACCTCTTCCTCCTGCTCCAGGCGCCCTGCAGTGCGCCTGAGGATGGGTGGCACACGGCGACTCCGATCGCCGCAGCGCGTCTGCCCGCCACCCTGCACCACTTGGCTTTTCCCTGAAGGCCGCCCTCTGTGTACCCACCTGGCCTGGCCCAGCTGAGCGGGCAGTTGATCCAGAGTCCCACCCTGGCTGGTAGAGCTGGTATATGGTGCTGTGCCCCCTCCTGGCACCTTACTCTTGGCCAGGGAAGCTGTGGGGTGAAGGTGGCCGTGTCCTGCGGGAGCCCCTGGCTGTCCCCTCTGGGTGGTGGCCAGGCAGGATTGCACAGGCTGAGTTGGGTGCGCTCTGGAGGCTGGGATCAATGCAGATCAATGAGCCAGCTCTGTGCTGAAGGGCAGTGACCCAGCAAAGGCATAGAGCAGGGGAGCTGGAACGTGCTGCTCCCCCAGTGCGTGCTGCCATAGGCGGGCAGCGAGCTGGGAGCCAAGCCCCAGGGCCCCCTCACACCGTGACGTTTGTTGTGGAGCAGCCAGCCAGCCGAGCACGGGGAGCAGGGCTTCAGGTCAGGGTGGGGCACAGAGGAGCCTGCACCAGAGAGAAATGTGAAAATGTGCTCACACACGTGTGGACACATTCACACTTCCATGTGAACTCACTCAAGCCACCACCCAGCGTACACACTCGGGGCTCCTGCCCCGTTTGCACACTTTCCATTCTACTAGTATCTCAGGAGGATGTTAAACCGCAGCTGCTAAAGTTGGATATTGTTAAATCAGCAGGTCTGGATAACTGGCATCCAAGAGTTTTAAAAGAGCTGGCTGAGGAGCTGGCTGGCCCATTAATACTGGTTTTCAATGGGTCGTGGAACACTGGGGAAGTACTGGAAGAAAGGTAACGTTGTACCAATATTTTAAAAGGGTCAATGGAATGATCTGGGTAATTATAGGCCTGTCAGTCTGACATCTATCCTGGGCAAGACAATGGAGTGGCTGATATGGGATTCGATTAATAAAGAATGAAAGGAGGGTAATATAAGTCATACCCATCCACAGGGGTTTATGGAAAATAGATCCTGTCAAACAAATTTGATCTCTCTCTTTGATGAGATTATAGATTTGGTTGCTAAAGGGTGATGTAATATGTAGAGTTCTGTTAGGGGTTTCACACAACATTTTTATTAAAAAACTAGCAAGATACTGAGTTCACATGGCACACATGAGCTGGATTAAAAGCTGGCTAGCAGAGAGGTGCCAAGCGTGACTGTAAATGGGGAATGATCATCGAACGGGTGTTTCCAGGGAGCTCCCACAGGAATCGGTTCTTGGCCTGACGCTTTTCAACCTTTTTCTTAACGACCTGGAAGAAAACATAAAATCATCGCTGGTAAAATTTGCATAGAACACAAAAATTGGGGGAGTGGGAACGAATGAAGAGGGCAGGTCACTGATACAGAGTGATCTGGATTGCTTGGTAAACCGGACACAAGCAAACAATAAAGCCTAATATGTGTTTTAATACAGCTAAATGTAGCCGTGCTTACGGGGTTCTAGCCTGGGAAGCAATGACTGAAAGAGACTTGGGGGTCGTGGTGGATGACTAAGGCTACATTTTAGTCGTGGGTATTTTTAGTAAAAGTCACGCACAGGTCATGGGCAGTAAACAAAAATTCATGGCCCGTGACCTATCCATGACTTGTACTATATACCCCTGGGTGCTCTTGGGCAGGGGGCAGCCCGGGGATGCCACGGGTGCTCTGGGGGGGTGGGGGCAGCATGCAGCCCAGAACCCCTGCTGGTGCTGGGGGGGGGTAGCAACCCAGGACCCCCCACTGCTGCTGGCAGGGGCATGGTGGCCAGAGAACCCCGCTGCTGCTGGGGAGTTGGGGGACATGGCAGCCCGAGACTGCCCCAGCAGTGGCCGGTGCAGCTGGCCCAGGGGTTGCCCGGGGAGCTCGGGCAGCTCCTGGCCACCCACAGTGGCTGCTGCAGAAGTCACAGAGGTCCCGGAAAGTCATGGAATCCGTGACTTCTGTGACAGACTCATGGCCTTATGGATAGTCAGCTGAACATGAGCTCACACTGATGCGGTGGCCAAAAAGGCTGTATGAACAGGGAGGTTAGATGTGTGACTGCTGCTGGGGAAACCCAGAGCTGGGAGATCCCCTGCTATCCCTCAGCCTCAGCCAGTGAGAGCTTGGCTGCACCTATGCTGTGGGAGGACTCCCTGGTGCGAAGGCAAACTCCTCAGGGCTCTGCCAGCCCAAACCTGGCCTCACCCTGTGACGACACAGTTCTGGCGGGACCCAACTGAGCGTGCCAATTCAGGACAAATCGCTTAAAACAGGGTAGTTACAGCCCAAGGCTGGGGTTTTTCCACCTCTAAGGCAAACCAAACCAGCCAGGACTTCGGTCTCACCCCACTGGCTAACCACAAGTCTCACAAGCAATTCCCTTAGTCACTCCAGTTTCCCAGTATCACCACCAGTGCCACTCGTTATGGGGACGAATGGTTATGAAAACCAATACCCCAGTAAAAGAAAAAAGGTTCTCCTGATCCCAAAGGACCAAGCCCCAGACCCAGGTCAATATACAAATCAGATCTTACCCACAAATCACGCTGTTGCCAATCCTTTAGAATCTAAAATCTAAAGGTTTATTCATAAAAGGAAAAAGGTAGAGATGAGAGCTAGAATTGGTTAAATGGAATCAATTACATACAGTAATGGCAAAGTTCTTGGTTCAGGCTTGCAGCAGCGATAGAATAAACTGCAGGTTCAAATCAAGTCTCTGGAACATCCCCAGCTGGGATGGGTCCTCAGTCCTTTGTTCAGAGCTTCTGTTTGTAGCAAAGTCCCTCCAGAGGTAAGAAGCAGGATTGAAGACCAAATGGAGATGAGGCATCAGCCTTTTATAGTCTTTTCCGGGTGTAAGAACACCTCTTTGTCCTTACTGTGGAAAATTACAGCAAAATGGAGTCTGCAGTCACATGGGCCAGTTCCTACATACTTTGAGTCTCAAGGTATATTTGCCTTCTCTCCATGGGTCTATTGTATAGCTGATGGTCCTTAATGGGCCATCAAGCAGGCTAGGCAGAGCTAACACCAGCTTGTCTGGGATGTCACCCAGAAGCATAGCATAAGTTTGCCATACAGACAGTATAGAGCCAATATTCATAACTTCAACTACAAAACTGATACACACATATAGACAGCCTAATCATAACCAGTAAACCATAACCTTGTCTTAGACACCTCATTTGACCCCCTTTATACAAGATTTGGTGCCACTACAGGACCTTGGTTGCAACCATGTTCTATATGGTCCCAGATTATATCAACGTCACACACACACCCCACTCCTGTAACAGACCCCTAAGCTCTGGCTGAGTCACTGAAGTCCTCAAATCATGAGTTAAAGACGGAGTTACAGAGAATCCTCCATTTAAACCTGCAAGTGACCCGTGCCCCATGCTGCGGGAGGAAGGTGAAAAAACCCCCAGCGTCTCTGCCAATCTGACCTGGGGGGAAATTCCGTCCCGACCCAAATTACGGTGACCAGTTAGACCCTGAGCATGTGGGCAAGACCCACCAGCCAGACACCTGGGCAAGAATCCTGTAGTAACTGAGAGTCCTCCCCATCCAGTGTCCCGGCTCCAGTTCTTCCTTTCCCAGCAATGGCTGACTAGCTCTTGATCAGGCTGCCCCCCCCAGTGCAAGGCTAGGGCACTGCTTTTCCTTGTCTCCTGGAGTGAAGGAAGGATAACTTAACAGTTCGCTCCCCCTCTTTATAGTCCAGTAAAGCTTTGAAAGGTCTCTCTGAAATGAATCCTCAGGTACAGTTCCTTTTCCCGGCTGGGTGGGGTAGCAGTTTTCTCCCTGTTGGTGATTTTTACAATGCAAACGATTTCTTCCTGCAGCCTCCCTTACAAATGAATATCCCAGGGATTTTGGCCACCCCTGGTTTGAGGGGCTGGCCAGGCCTTTTTCTCTTGTCTGGAGACAACCTGTTTGTCAGCAGCCCCTGACCTGCCTGGTTTAAACAGTTTCATTATAATTTCAGCACATTTGCATGATCCTTTATGGGCTGACTGTATATCATCACATGAGCAAGTTACTGAGCAGTGAGTTACTAGCTCTCTGATGGCATATCCCACGACACAGTCAACGTGGATTCACGCAGGGCAAGTCAGGCCTGACCAACCCGATTGCCTTCTCTGAGGAGATAACTGGCTCTGTGGAGATGGGGAAGCAGTGGATGTGTGTAGAGGGGCAGACTCACCCCCACGGCGCCTCCTGCTGGTTACTTCTGGGAACTAGCTCTTCCAGCTCCGGAGCACCCTCTGCAGGCCAGTGATCCGCCTGTCCTCCATGTCCCTCCCAGACCCCGGTGCCCTTTTATCTGGGGTGCTGCCCCCTGGCAGTACACCCCTCAGTACTAAGGTCTCCCCTCCCCGGGGAACCCCCACCCACTAGCCCTACCTCACCTCAGAATAAGGCCACTGCCAGTCACCAACTAGCCCCCGCTCCCTGGGGCAGACTGCAGTATAGGCCACTCATCATCGGCAAGGTTGGGTTTGGACCTGCTGCCTTGGCCTACCCCTGGGCTGCCCTCTGCACTCCCCAGTACCCCTTGGCCTTCTACTAGGCTGCAGCCTAGGGCTTTCCAGGCTGGAGCTCCCCAGCCTGTCCCCAGCCCTGCTCCACTACAGGTACCCTGTGTCTAGCTCACTGCAGCCAGGCCCTCCTCCCTCTGAAGGCAGAGAGAGACTCTTGGCCTTTGGCTCACAGCCTTTTTATATAGGGCCAGCTGAGGCCTGATTGGGGTGTGGCCCAGCTGCAGCTGCTTCCCAATCAGCCCAGTTTAGCAGCTCCCAGCCACAACCTTCCCCCAGGGCTGTTTTAAACCCTTCAGGGCAGGAGCGGGGTAACCACCCCGCAACAATGTGATATATCTTGACTTTAGCAAAGCTTTTGATACGGTCTCCCACAGTATTCTTGCCAGCAAGTTAAAGAAGTATGGGCTGGATGAATGGACTAAAGGTGGATAGAAAGTTAGATCGTCGGGCTCAACGGGTAGTGATCAATGGCTCCATGTCTAGTTGGCAGCTGGTATCAAGCGGAGTGCCCCAAGGGTCGGTCCTGGGGCCGGTTTTGTTCAACATCTTTATTAATGATTCGGATGATGGGATGAATTGCACCCTCAGCAAGTTCGCGGATGACACTAAACTGGGAGGAGTGGTAGATACGCTGGAGGGTAGGGATAGGATACAGAGGGACCTAGACAAATTGGAGGATTGGGCCAAAAGAAATCTGATGAGGTTCAACAAGGACAAGTGCAGATTCCTGCATTTAGGAAGAAAGAATCCCATGCACTGCTACAGGCTGGGGACCGACTGGCTAAGCGGCAGTTCTGCAGAAAAGAACCTAGGGGTTACAGTGGACGGGAAGCTGGATATGAGTCAACAGTGAGTCCTTGTTGCCAAGAAGGCTAATGACATTTTGGGCTGTATAAGTAGGGGCATTGCCAGCAGATCGAGGGACGTGATTATTCCCCTCTATTCGGCATTGGTGAGGCCACATCTGGAGTATTGCGTCTAGGTTTTGTCCCCCCACTACAGAAAGGATGTGGACAAACTGGAGAGAGTCCAGCGGAGGGCAACGAAATGATTAGGGGGCTGGGGCACATGACTTATGAGGAGAGGCTGAGGGAACTGGGCTTATTTAGTCTGCAGAAGAGAAGAATGAGGGGGGATTTGATAGCAGCCTTCAATTACCTGAAAGGGGGTTCCAAAGAGGATGGAGCTCGGCTGTTCTCAGTGGTGGCAGATCACAGAACAAGGAGTAATGGTCTCAAGTTGCAGTGGGGGAGGTCTAGGTTGGATATTAGGAAACACTATTTCACTAGGAGGGTGGTGAAGCACTGGAATGGGTTACCTAGGGAGGTGGTGGAATCTCCTTCCTTAGAGGTTTTTAAGGTCCGGCTTGACAAAGCCCTGGCTGGGATGATTTAGTTGGGGTTGGTCCTGCTGTGAGCAGAGGGTTGGACTAGATGCCTCCTGAGGTCCCTTCCAACCCTGATATTCTATGATCTTCTATGACACTTTTTGGATACAGATTATAACACTAGTGAGTTGGGGTACACTGACTCACTGCTGGATACCAGACAGCCCCTTGCACTCTGCCGTAGGGATGTTATTAGGATAACAATATTACCTTGGTATTTGGTGCTGGTGCGAGCACGGCTGGAATACAGCATCCAGGTCTGGTGCCCACAATTCAAGAAGAATGTTGATAAATTGGAGAGGGGTCAGAGAAGAGCCAGGAGAATGATCACAGGATTGGAAAACATGCCGTGTACTGACAGATGCAGGGAGCTTAGGCTGTTTGGTTAAGAAGAAGGTTCAGGGGTGACTTGATCCCAGTCTGTAAGTACCTACCTGGGGAACAGAAATGTGATAGTGGAGGGCTCTTCCGTCTTGCAGAGGAAGGTGGAACGTTATCCAAAGGCTGGAAGTTGACACTAGACAAAGGCAGTCTGGAAGTAAGGTGCAGGGTAATGAACCATGGGACAATTCACCAATGGATGTGGGGGATTCGCTGTCCCTGCTTAGTTTGAAATCAAGACTGGCTGTTCATCTAAGAGATCTGCTATAGTTCACGCAGGAACTAAGTCAGGGGAGCCCGATGGCCTGTGTTAGCCAGGTCAGACTAGATGTTCACCATGCTCCCTTCTAGGCTTGTCAACTGTCTAATCGCACAAAACCAACCCCCCTGCCCCGCCCCTTCCCCTGAGGCCCCGCCCCTTCCCCTGAGGCCCCGCCCCAGCTTGCTCCATCCCCCCTCCCTCCGTCGCTCGCTCTCACCCACCCTCACTCACTTTCACCGAGCTGGGGCAGGGGGTTGAGGTGTGGGAGGGGGGTGAGGGCTCCAGCTAGGGGTGCGGACTCCGGGGTGGGGCCAGGGATGACGGGTCTGGGGTGCGGGAGAGGGCTCCGGGCTGGGGAAGGGGGTTGGGGTGCAGCAGGGGGTGAGGACTCCGGCTGGGGGTGCAGGCTCTGGGGTGGGGCTGGGGATCAGGGTTTTGGGGTGAAGGAGGGGCTTGGGTTGGGGTGTTGGGGGGTACAAGGGAGTTTGGGTGTGGGAGGGGACTCCGGGCTGGAGCAGGGGGTTGGGGTGCGGGACGGGGTGCAGGGTCCCGGTGTCGCTTTCTGCAGCTCCCGGGAAGCAGTCGCCAGGTCCCTGCAGCCCCTAGACTCATGGGCGGCCAGGGAGGCTCCGCGCTCTGCCCTCGCGCCTGCAGGTGCCATCCCCGCAGCTCCCACTGGTCACGGTTCCCAGCCAATAGGAGTTGCGGAGCCGGCTCTCGGGGTGGGGCCAGCGTGCGGAGCCTCCCTTAGCCCGGGCCCTACTGCGCCGCCAACCGGACTTTTAACGGCCCAGTCGGCGTTGCCGACCCAAGCTGCCAGGGTCCCTTTACGACTGGGCGTTCCAGTCGAAAACCGGATGCCTGGCAGCCCTACTCCCGTCTAGCCTTGGGATGTGTGAATTAGCCCCAAGCCCAGCGTACACACCCAGGGCCTGGCCCAGCATTAGGGTTGCCAACTGTCTAATCACACAAACCCAAACACCCTTGCCCCACTCCCTGCCCCACCCTTTCCCTGAGGCCACGCCCCTGCCCCAAGGCCCCCCCCCCATCACTCCATCCCCGCTCCCTCTGTAGCTCACTCTCCCCCAGGCTCACTCACTTTCACCAGGCTGGAGCCAAGGGGTTTGGAGTGTGGGAGGGTCTCCAGGCTGAACCTGGGGCAAGGGGTTGGGGTGCAGGGTGCAAGCTCTGGGAGGGAGTTTGGGTGCAGGAGGGGGTGAGGGGTGCAGGCTCCAGGAGGGAGTTTGGGGTGCAGGAGGGGGTGTGAATTCGGGCCGGGAGGTGCTTACCTGGGGTGGCTCCTGGTCGGCGGCGCACTGGGGTTAAGGCAGGCTCCCTGCCTGCCCTGGCCCTGCGCCACTCCCGGAAACGGCCGCCATGTCCCTGCAGGGCGGGGCGGGAGGTGGTTTCTGCACGCTGCCCATGCCCTGAGCGCCAACTCCACAGCTCCCATTGGCCGCAGTTCCTGGCCAATGGGAGCTGTGGAGTAGGTGCTCAGGACAGGGACAGCGTGTGGCCGCAGGGTCGCCAGCTGCTTCCGGTTGCAGCACGGGGCCAGGGCAGGGAGGGAACTTGCCTTAGCCCCACTGCGCCACCAGACTTTTAGCACCTAAAATCTCCCCGTTTGGCTTCAGTAGCCGCCGGGAGATAGGGCCTGATTCCGGGGGACTCCCGGTGAAACCGGGAGGGTTGGCAACCCTACCCAGCATCCACACCCAGGGCCCGGCCCAGGGCCCAGCCCCTCGCTTCCAGGCTGGGCTGAACTTAGCAGCAGAGGACAGTTAAGCGGGATTCTTTATTCAGCAAATTTCAGCTTTCGCCCCATCCCTCTCTCCTTCCCAGCTGCCCCTCATGTTCCCAGCACCACGCTGCATGGCCTGCCCTCCCCCCAGGACAGGCAGCCTGAGCCCCAGACAGGGCGGGGCCTTGTCCCAGCCCCTCGCTGGCCCAGTGGCCCTACGCTCGCCCCTCCCAGCTGTCACTGGATGTCCCCGAGTGCTGGGCGCAGCATCAAGCCCTGTGACAACCTGGGAGGGGAGCCTGGGTAGAGCAGGGCTGGGAGTCCCCACTCCTTGGGCTGGGGAGGGGGGACTGGGAGTCAGGACTCCTGGGTTCTCATTCCCCGCTGTGCTCCTGTCTAGTGTGAGCTCAGCCAGGCTCTGGGCTGCTTCCCCTCTGGGCAAGGGGGACCCTGAGGTGTCCCCGTGTCCCAGGGGAGCTTTGCGCCCGATGTGGAAAGTGGGGTGCCAGCAAAGGCAGCGCGGTGAGACGAGGGCTGCCTATCTCTCAGACAGCTCTGTGCCCCCTGCCGCCTGCCTGGGGGTGCACATGCCACCGCTGCCCTCTGCTGGCTGCCCAGGTGTGTGACATAGGCCCTATCCTGCTGGCAGTGCGTGGCGATTCCCTGTAGCCCCGGGCAGGGCTGTGGGCCCCTAGAGGAGGCGGTGCAGGGTCTGGTCCGGCTGCCAGCTGGGACGCTGTAGGTGGCTGGATCCCATTGCACTATGTCCTCCCTCGGCCCCCCACGCTGTGTTGCAGCAGAAATGCCCGGCAGCCCCCCCCACACAGCCCAGGGGGAGCCAGGGCCCGTCGGGGTCTCGCATCCCGCGGGGCCTGGGTCCCTGTCGTGCCCGGCTCGGGGCTGAGTGCTTGCTGGCTGAGCTGGAGTTCTGCGACTGCTGGCCCCCGCCCCGTCTGCGCCGTTTCCTGCCTCTGCCCTGCACAGACGCCTTGTTTGCGTCTGCTCCTGGCAGGCTCAGGGAAAGGGGGGGTTACTGCGGAGCCCCCCTCCCCTGGATCGTTCCTTTGTCTCCCCATTAACATGCCAGTCAGGCCCCGTCCCAGCGCTGAGCTCCTCTGCCTGCCCCTCCCATGCATAAATCATTCAGCCACTCCAGCTCCCAGTCCGCCCAGGCCCGGGAAGGGCCCGTCTGCCTCGCAGCTGGAGGCCCCTGAGAGACCCAGCCAGTGGTGTGCCCCCCACCCTGGTCCTGGGCCCTGCTCCCAAGGCCAAGCTGCTGGTGGGCTCCCTGGGGGCCCGCAGGGCGAGCGAGGGGAGCTGCCGGTGGGGCAGGAGGGAAGGCAGTGGGGGGCACCGAGGGGAGGGGGATGTGGTGGCCTAGGCGTGTTGTGTGCAGTCACCAGCTTTCACGTCTCCATGGAGACACGGGCTCGAACACAGGGAGCTATAGCCAGGGAAGTCGTGATTTCAGGGGGGTGTCCAAAGACAAGGGTGAGCCAAGCTGACAGGAACTCCCCCGAGGCTGAGCTGGGCCATGAAATGGGAGGGGGGCGGCCTGGGCCAGGGAACACCTCCCCCAGGCTGAGCTGGGGATGGGGGGGCAGCCTGGGCCAGGGAACGTCTCCCCCAGGCTGTGCTGCGGGGGGGCCAGCCTGGGCCAGGGAACGTCTCCCCCAGGCTGAGCTGGGGGCGGGGCAGCCTGGGCCAGGGAACGTCTCCCCCCAGGCTGTGTCCTTTGTTCCTATGAGGCTGGACTGGGTTTGTCCCATACCTGCCCTGGTGAGGTGTGAACTGCCCCTCTGTTCCTGGAGAGTTTTGCCTGGGCTTGTTTTAAGCCATCAGGACACATTTTCAGCCTCGCAACTATATACATGAAATTACAACCTATAACATCACTATAACAACAATGCTCAGTGCATCACGAGCCTTCCGAAGACACCCGACATGACAAACTTTGCACTGGACACCCCACAATCATATTATAAGGATGAACATAGGGGTGCAGGGTGTTCCGCCGAGGGCAGGCACAGCATCGCCAGACAGGATCAGCCCCAAGGCCCATCTAGCCCAGTGCCCTGTCTCTGGCAGGGGCCAGCACCAGGTGCTGCAGAGGCAGATGTAAGAACCGTGCAGTAGCAGCTGTAGGACAAGCTGCATTCACATTAGGTCCACCCCGGCCTCTGAGCGTGAGAGATGGCCAAGCCCTGCAGCAGAAGGGGCTGTATTCCTGCCAGAATCTGTCAGCGCCAACAGCTCTAACTAGCTATTCATGCTGTCCGGAGACATGCCCCACCCCTTGCGGAACCTCGCTGGTGCCGACGCCGTCCTGTGGCAGTGAGTTCCACAGGCTAATCACACGCTGCCTGGGGAAGTATTTCCTGTGATCAGTTTGAATTTCCCCTGACCAGTTCCAGTGTGCTGTGAGGGGGGGAGGACAGGAGCTCCACGCCCCCTTCTCCAGCCCAGTCACTGTTTTATACCCTCAGCCTGGCCCACCTCATTGGTCTCTGCCCACCAGCAATCCCGGCCTGGTCAGTGCTCGCTCATGGGAGAGTTTCTCCAGGCCCCAATTCATCCATATCAACCCCCTCTGACCCCCTCTCGGTGTAACTGGGGAATCCTCACCAAGCAGGGCTGTTTCCAGTGGGGGGCCCCAGTGATCGGTTCTCGGCCCTGTGCCATTTACACGTGTTATCAAAACACAAACTCCTCACTGACAGAGTTTGCAGGTGACACAATGATTGGGGGAGTGGTAAATAACGACACAGACAGATCAGTGATACTGAGCGATCTGGATTCCTTGATAAACTGGGTGCAAGCAAACAACATGTTTTAATACAATTAAATGTAAATGTCTACACCTAGGAACAGAGAATGCAGGAGGGAGACTCTGTCCTGGGCGGCAGCGACTCTGAAAGAGATTTGGGGCTGGGGGTGGATAATCAGGTGAACATGAGCTCCCCGTGGGCGAATGCGATCCTGGGAGGTGTGTAAACAGGGGAATCTCGAGGAGCAGTGGAGAGGTGATTTTCCCTCAGTATCCGGCACTGGGGTGGTTGTGGCTGGGATGCTGCACCCAGGTCTGGTGTTCACAATTCAGGAAGGGTGTTGATAAATTGGAGAGGGGTCAGAGAAGAGCCACGGGAATGATTCAATGTTTAAATGTTTCTATTCCAAAAACCTGCCTTCTAGTGAGAGACTCAAGGAGCTCAGTCTGTTTAGCTCAGGGGTTCTCAAACTGGGGGTCCGGACCCCTCAGGGGGTCGTTAGGTTATTACATGGGGGGTCGCGAGCTGTCAGCCTCCACCCCAAACCCTGCTTTGCCTCCAGCATTTATAATGATGTTAAATATATTAGGGGGGTCGCACTCAGAGGCTTGCTGTGTGAAAGGGGTCACCAGGAGAAACGTTTGAAATCACTGGTTTAGCTGAACAAAGAGCAGGTTACGGGGTGACTTGATCCCCGTCTGTAAGTACCTACACGTGGAGAAGCGCTCGTCTCTCTCCCCAACAGAAGTTGGTGCAATAGAAGATCTTACCTCCCCCACCTTGTCTGTACGTGTGAAACAGAAATTTGATAAGTGAGGGCTCTTCAGCCTGCCAGAGAAAGGTGTAACAAGATCCAAGGGCTGGAAGCTGAAGCGAGACAAATTTGGACTGGAAATAAGGTGCAACAGGCAGGGTAATTAACCGTTGGAACAATTTATCCGGGGTCGTGGTGGATTCGCAATCACGGGTCATTCTGAAATCCAGATTGGATGTTTCCCTAAAAGCTCACAGGAACTAGTTCGGGCCGGTCTCTGGCCTGGGCTGTACAGGAGGTCAGACCAGGTGATCACAATGGTCCCTTCTGGCCTTGGGATCCACAAATCGGACTGTCCTGGGGGGCGGGGGAGGGGCTCCCAGCACTGCGCACAGCATCCGGACGGGCCACCCGGCCCGTTTATAGAACAGTGTTTGAATATTCGCCGTAGCATCCTCCCCATGCAGCCGAGCACTTCGTCTGCTTCTTTGCCCACAGCGGCACGTTGGCTCAAGGTCTCATTTAGCTGCCCACGGTGATGAGTTTCTTGGCTTGATCCAGTTATTCCAGCCCCTTGTCAGGTGCCCGGGGAGTTGAACTTGTTTCCTCCCATGTGCATTACTTTGCATTTGTCCACCTTGAATTTCATCTGCCAGCCTGGTGCCCACCCCTGGCTCAGGCTGGTCACAACCGTCTCTGGTCCTGACTAACCTAAATAACTGTCTCAGTTGCACATTTTCCCACCTCCCTTCTCACCCCCCCTTTCCGGATCATTAATAAAGGTATTAAAGAACCTGGGCTCTATACAGAGCCTCATGGCTCCCCCGCGACCCTTCCCCGGGATGGAAACTGTCCATTGACTCCTACGCTTCGTTCTCTGTCTCCTCTGCAGGGTTTGATCCCGGGCAATACTTTGCCCCTCACCCCCTGGTGACTCAGCAGCCTCTTGCCCAGGATTGAAAGTCTGACTAAACTCTGTCAGCTGGTCGCCTCCAGCCGCTCCTTTGCTGACACATTCACCCAGGTCCAAGGCACGATTCCCTGCTGGTTCGACCCCATCAGATCATGATTTCCAGGTGATTTGTTATTCGATATCTAATTATCAACGCAGCCAATGCCCCAGCGGCGGCTGGGAGGCTGACGGGTCTGTCATTCCTTGGGCCAACCCTAGCGCCTTTTGAAAACATGTTCTGCCGCCGAGCCTCTGGAGGAGCAACTGTGTTTAATGAGCAGCTGGGTCCAGGGGCTCACTGCCTTTCACACCCTCAGTTTGCTCCAGCACGTCTTCTTCTGACCCTCCATCTCTGAGATCCCCTCAGCATTGTTACCAGGGACGAGCCAGGCTGGGGTAGGAAACTGCCCCATGTCCTTCTCTTCCTTAACTGCTCCCTTTGGCCCCAGCCATTCTTTCATGGCCTTCCTGCTTCTAATAGGCTGACAGTATTTTGAGAGCGGTAGCTGCTGGCTCTTGGAAATCCATCTCGTCCCTCTGCCGTAGTGCCAGCTGTGGTCTGTGCTCCTGCCACTGTCTCTGTGGCAGGGTGCAGAGAGGGTCTGGGGGTGGCGTGGTTTACTGGGGTGATGGCTAGAGACTGGGGGAGGGGTGCTCTGGTCTGTTCCGAGGCTGTTGGGGAGGGGCCGGGACAGAGCTGGGGAGTGCTGGAGCATGCAGGAGGCCAGGGCGCTGGAGTGGACTAAGTGACTAATCCCCCCTTTGTGGTGGGTGCTGATGGAGCGGGAGGGGATCGCGTGCCGGGCGCTAACCCTGCGGGGGGGCCACTTGGCAGCGCTGCAGATGTGAGGCCAGACGGGGGGATGGGCGGGCATGCTCTGTGCCGGGGGCTGTCTCTCCTCGCCGGGGAATGAGTCCACAGCCCTGAGCCTGGTGGGCTGGTTACTCCAGGCCCACTTGGCCCACCTGTTCCTGCAGGGTGTCAACGCTATGAGCCCTAGTCTGGGGCAGTCCCTGTTGGACTGTGTTCTAGCCAGCCAGTGGTGTATGGGGCTGGCTGGCTGGTGGGCAGGCAGCATATGTGGCTGGCTGATGGGGTATGGGGGCAGGCTGGCTGGCTGGTGGGGTATGAGGTTGGCTGGCTGGTGGAGTATGGGGCTGGCTGGTTGGCTGGTGGAGTATGGGGCTGGCTGGTTGGCTGGTGGGGTATGGGGCTGGCTGGCAGGGTATGGGGGCGTAACGTGTAAGGCTAAGGCCATTTCCTGTAGCCATATTGTAAGGTCTGAGGCCTTTGTCTGCAGCCAGATTAGAAGAGCAGCAGCCATGAACTAAGAAGCAGAAAGTCACCTCCTCACATTCCATCTAAATGACATGAAAACGATGTCATATCCGGGTGTTCAGGAGGCTCTGTCCTAATAGCCCCCACCATCACCAGACGGAGAGACAGCTTAAGATGGTTAAAGAAAACTTAGTTTGACAGAATTCTGTCTGGCAAGAAACCACTTATCAACAGCCGTGGGTGTGAAATCTCTACTTCTTTATTGTTTTCTCCTTATGGCCCCCATTTCGCTATTGTTTATCTGCCTGGTCTCTGTCTGGTTCTTTGATTGTTTCTGTCTGTTGCATAATTAATTTTGCTGGGTGTAAGTCAATGAAGGTGGTGGGGTCTAAAGGATTGTTTTACATTAGGTTAGGATTGGTTAGAGAATTGTTTAGTAGTAATTTAGTACAATGATTGGTTCAGGTCTAGCTAAGCAGGACTCAAGTTTCACTGTATAAACTGGGGTGCAAGAAGGCGACCAGCTGGGAAGAGAAGAAGAAGAAGAAGGAAAGACCTGGAAGAAGAAGAAGACCAAGACTCAGCCTAGGATCAGATCTACTAAGAATCCTCTGCACGACCGTGAGGTGCAGCAACCAGAACCCAGACGAGACCGACCTGGCCTGGCCGACAGGGAAGGTCCGCCTGCGTGAGCGGGGTTGGTGAGCATGGCATTGTGTGCTTAGCGTGTGTGTTCTGCTTGGTAATTGTTGATAACTAGAGGATCAGGATATTACTGTGTAAGGCTCTTTCATTGGTGAAAGGTCCTGCAAAGAGAGTACGCTCTGAGCCCTAGGAGTTGGGTACGGGTGGGTGCCCTAGTGGGTGTATAGCCGAGAATGTGTGCGGGTAACAGGGCGGGTTGGGTGGTTGGTAGGGCATGCGACTGGCTGGCAAGGTATGGAGCGGGCGGGCTGGCTGGTGGGGCATGGGGCTGGTTGGCAGGGTATGGAGCGGGCGGGCTGGGTGGTTGGTGGGGAATGGGGCTGGCTGGCAGGGTATGGAGCGGGCGGCTGGGTGGTTGGTGGGGCATGGGGCTGCTGGCAGGGTATGGAGCGGGCGGGCTGGGTGGTTGGTGGGGCATGGGGCTGGCTGGCAGGGTATGGAGCAGGCGGGCTGGCTGGTGGGGCATGGGGCTAGCTGGCAGGGTATGGAGTTGGCGGACTGGCTGGTGGGGCATGGGTCTGGCTGGCAGGGTATGGAGCGGGCGGGCTGGCTGGTGGGGCATGGGGCTAGCTGACAGGCTATGGAGTGGGCAGGCTGGCTGGTGGGGCATGGGGCTGGCTGGCAGGGTATGGAGGGATGGGCTGGCTGGTGGGGCATGGGGCTGGCTGGCTGGCTGATAGGGTGGGGGACTGGCTGGCAGGGTATGGAGCGGGTGGGCTGGGTGGTTGGTGGGGCATGGGGCTGGCTGGCAGGGTATGGTGTGGGTGGGCTGGCTGGTGGGGCATGGGGCTGGCTGGCAGGGTATGGAGGGATGGGCTGGCTGGTGGGGCATGGGGCTGGCTGGCTGGCTGATAGGGTGGGGGACTGGCTGGCAGGGTATGGAGCGGGTGGGCTGGGTGGTTGGTGGGGCATGGGGCTGGCTGGCAGGGTATGGAGCAGGCGGGCTGGCTGGTGGGGGATGGGGCTGGCTGGCAGGGTATGGAGGGATGGGCTGGCTGGTGGGGCATGGGGCTGGCTGGCTGGCTGATAGGGTGGGGGACTGGCTGGCAGGGTATGGAGCGGGTGGGCTGGGTGGTTGGTGGGGCATGGGGCTGGCTGGCAGGGTATGGAGCGGGCGGGCTGGCTGGTGGGGGATGGGGTTGGCTGGCAGGGTATGGTGTGGGTGGGCTGGCTGGTGGGGCATGGGGTTGGCTGGCAGGGTATGGAGCGGGCGGGCAGGCTGGTGGGGGATGGGGTTGGCTGGCAGGGTATGGAGCGGGTGGGCTGGGTGGTTGGTGGGGCATGGGGCTGGCTGGCAGGGTATGGAGCGGGCGGGCTGGCTGGTGGGGCATGGGGCTGGCTGGCAGGGTATGGAGGGATGGGCTGGCTGGTGAGGCATGGGGCTGGCTGGCTGGCTGATAGGGTGGGGGACTGGCTGGCAGGGTATGGAGCGGGCGGGCTGGCTGGTGGGGGATGGGGTTGGCTGGCAGGGTATGGTGTGGGTGGGCTGGCTGGTGGGGCATGGGGCTGGCTGGCAGGGTATGGAGGGATGGGCTGGCTGGTGGGGCATGGGGCTGGCTGGCTGGCTGATAGGGTGGGGGACTGGCTGGCAGGGTATGGAGCGGGCGGGCTGGCTGGTGGGGCATGGGGCTGGCTGGCAGGGTATGGAGCGGGCGGGCTGGCTGGTGGGGGATGGGGCTGGCTGGCAGGGTATGGAGGGATGGGCTGGCTGGTGGGGGATGGGGCTGGCTGGCAGGGTATGGAGGGATGGGCTGGCTGGTGGGGCATGGGGCTGGCTGGCTGGCTGATAGGGTGGGGGACTGGCTGGCAGGGTATGGAGCGGGTGGGCTGGGTGGTTGGTGAGGTATGGGGCTGGCTGGCAGGGTATGGAGCGGGCGGGCTGGCTGGTGGGGGATGGGGCTGGCTGGCAGGGTATGGAGGGATGGGCTGGCTGGTGGGGCATGGGGCTGGCTGGCAGGGTATGGTGTGGGTGGGCTGGCTGGTGGGGCATGGGGCTGGCTGGCAGGGTATGGAGCGGGCGGGCTGGCTGGTGGGGCATGGGGCTGGCTGGCAGGGTATGGAGCGGGCGGGCTGGGTGGTTGGTGGGGCATGGGGCTGGCTGGCAGGGTATGGAGCGGGCGGGCTGGCTGGTGGGGGATGGGGCTGGCTGGCAGGGTATGGAGGGATGGGCTGGCTGGTGGGGCATGGGGCTGGCTGGCTGGCTGATAGGGTGGGGGACTGGCTGGCAGGGTATGGAGTGGGCTGGGTGGTTGGTGGGGCATGGGGCTGGCTGGCAGGGTATGGAGGGATGGGCTGGCTGGTGGGGCATGGGGCTGGCTGGCAGGGTATGGAGCGGGCGGGCTGGCTGGTGGGGGATGGGGCTGGCTGGCAGGGTATGGAGGGATGGGCTGGCTGGTGGGGCATGGGGCTGGCTGGCAGGGTATGGAGCGGGCGGGCTGGCTGGTGGGGCATGGGGCTGGCTGGCAGGGTATGGAGCGGGCGGGCTGGCTGGTGGGGCATGGGGCTGGCTGGCAGGGTATGGAGCGGGCGGGCTGGCTGGTGGGGGATGGGGCTGGCTGGCAGGGTATGGGGGGATGGGCTGGCTGGTGGGGGATGGGGCTGGCTGGCAGGGTATGGAGGGATGGGCTGGCTGGTGGGGCATGGGGCTGGCTGGCTGGCTGATAGGGTGGGGGACTGGCTGGCAGGGTATGGAGTGGGCGGGCTGGGTGGTTGGTGGGGCATGGGGCTGGCTGGCAGGGTATGGTGTGGGTGGGCTGGCTGGTGGGGCATGGGGCTGGCTGGCAGGGTATGGAGGGATGGGCTGGCTGGTGGGGCATGGGGCTGGCTGGCTGGCTGATAGGGTGGGGGACTGGCTGGCAGGGTATGGAGCGGGTGGGCTGGGTGGTTGGTGGGGCATGGGGCTGGCTGGCAGGGTATGGAGCGGGCGGGCTGGCTGGTGGGGCATGGGGCTGGCTGGCAGGGTATGGAGGGATGGGCTGGCTGGTGGGGCATGGGGCTGGCTGGCTGGCTGATAGGGTGGGGGACTGGCTGGCAGGGTATGGAGCGGGCGGGCTGGCTGGTGGGGCATGGGGCTGGCTGGCAGGGTATGGAGCGGGCGGGCTGGCTGGTGGGGGATGGGGCTGGCTGGCAGGGTATGGAGGGATGGGCTGGCTGGTGGGGGATGGGGCTGGCTGGCAGGGTATGGAGGGATGGGCTGGCTGGTGGGGCATGGGGCTGGCTGGCTGGCTGATAGGGTGGGGGACTGGCTGGCAGGGTATGGAGCGGGTGGGCTGGGTGGTTGGTGAGGTATGGGGCTGGCTGGCAGGGTATGGAGCGGGCGGGCTGGCTGGTGGGGGATGGGGCTGGCTGGCAGGGTATGGAGGGATGGGCTGGCTGGTGGGGCATGGGGCTGGCTGGCAGGGTATGGTGTGGGTGGGCTGGCTGGTGGGGCATGGGGCTGGCTGGCAGGGTATGGAGCGGGCGGGCTGGCTGGTGGGGCATGGGGCTGGCTGGCAGGGTATGGAGGGATGGGCTGGCTGGTGGGGGATGGGGCTGACTGGCAGGGTATGGTGTGGGTGGGCTGGCTGGTGGGGCATGGAGCTGGCTGGCAGGGTATGGAGCGGGTGGGCTGGGTGGTTGGTGAGGTATGGGGCTGGCTGGCAGGGTATGGAGCGGGCGGGCTGGCTGGTGGGGGATGGGGCTGGCTGGCAGGGTATGGAGGGATGGGCTGGCTGGTGGGGCATGGGGCTGGCTGGCAGGGTATGGTGTGGGTGGGCTGGCTGGTGGGGCATGGGGCTGGCTGGCAGGGTATGGAGCGGGCGGGCTGGCTGGTGGGGGATGGGGTTGGCTGGCAGGGTATGGAGCGGGCAGGCTGGCTGGTGGGGGATGGGGCTGGCTGGCAGGGTATGGAGGGATGGGCTGGCTGGTGGGGGATGGGGCTGGCTGGCAGGGTATGGTGTGGGTGGGCTGGCTGGTGGGGCATGGGGCTGGCTGGCAGGGTATGGAGCGGGCAGGCTGGCTGGTGGGGCATGGGGCTGGCTGGCAGGGTATGGAGGGATGGGCTGGCTGGTGGGGCATGGGGCTGGCTGGCTGGCTGATAGGGTGGGGGACTGGCTGGCAGGGTATGGAGCGGGTGGGCTGGGTGGTTGGTGGGGCATGGGGCTGGCTGGCAGGGTATGGAGCGGGCGGGCTGGCTGGTGGGGCATGGGGCTGGCTGGCAGGGTATGGAGGGATGGGCTGGCTTGTGGTGCATGGGGCTGGCTGGCTGGCTGATAGGGTGGGGGACTGGCTGGCAGGGTATGGAGCGGGTGGGCTGGGTGGTTGGTGGGGCATGGGGCTGGCTGGCAGGGTATGGAGCGGGCGGGCTGGGTGGTTGGTGGGGCATGGGGCTGGCTGGCAGGGTATGGAGCGGGCGGGCTGGCTGGTGGGGGATGGGGTTGGCTGGCAGGGTATGGTGTGGGTGGGCTGGCTGGTGGGGCATGGGGCTGGCTGGCAGGGTATGGAGGGATGGGCTGGCTGGTGGGGCATGGGGCTGGCTGGCTGGCTGATAGGGTGGGGGACTGGCTGGCAGGGTATGGAGCGGGTGGGCTGGGTGGTTGGTGGGGCATGGGGCTGGCTGGCAGGGTATGGAGCAGGCGGGCTGGCTGGTGGGGGATGGGGCTGGCTGGCAGGGTATGGAGGGATGGGCTGGCTGGTGGGGCATGGGGCTGGCTGGCTGGCTGATAGGGTGGGGGACTGGCTGGCAGGGTATGGAGCGGGTGGGCTGGGTGGTTGGTGGGGCATGGGGCTGGCTGGCAGGGTATGGAGCGGGCGGGCTGGCTGGTGGGGGATGGGGTTGGCTGGCAGGGTATGGTGTGGGTGGG
Source organism: Emys orbicularis (assembly GCF_028017835.1). Lineage (NCBI taxonomy): Eukaryota > Metazoa > Chordata > Testudines > Emydidae > Emys > Emys orbicularis. The sequence goes on along the minus strand of NC_088687.1, from coordinate 145,921,165 downwards.
CTGGCTGGTGGGGCATGGGGTTGGCTGGCAGGGTATGGAGCGGGCGGGCTGGCTGGTGGGGGATGGGGTTGGCTGGCAGGGTATGGAGCGGGTGGGCTGGGTGGTTGGTGGGGCATGGGGCTGGCTGGCAGGGTATGGAGCGGGCGGGCTGGCTGGTGGGGCATGGGGCTGGCTGGCAGGGTATGGAGGGATGGGCTGGCTGGTGAGGCATGGGGCTGGCTGGCTGGCTGATAGGGTGGGGGACTGGCTGGCAGGGTATGGAGCGGGCGGGCTGGCTGGTGGGGGATGGGGTTGGCTGGCAGGGTATGGTGTGGGTGGGCTGGCTGGTGGGGCATGGGGCTGGCTGGCAGGGTATGGAGGGATGGGCTGGCTGGTGGGGCATGGGGCTGGCTGGCTGGCTGATAGGGTGGGGGACTGGCTGGCAGGGTATGGAGCGGGCGGGCTGGCTGGTGGGGCATAGGGCTGGCTGGCAGGGTATGGAGCGGGCGGGCTGGCTGGTGGGGGATGGGGCTGGCTGGCAGGGTATGGAGGGATGGGCTGGCTGGTGGGGGATGGGGCTGGCTGGCAGGGTATGGAGGGATGGGCTGGCTGGTGGGGCATGGGGCTGGCTGGCTGGCTGATAGGGTGGGGGACTGGCTGGCAGGGTATGGAGCGGGTGGGCTGGGTGGTTGGTGAGGTATGGGGCTGGCTGGCAGGGTATGGAGCGGGCGGGCGGGCTGGCTGGTGGGGGATGGGGCTGGCTGGCAGGGTATGGAGGGATGGGCTGGCTGGTGGGGCATGGGGCTGGCTGGCAGGGTATGGTGTGGGTGGGCTGGCTGGTGGGGCATGGGGCTGGCTGGCAGGGTATGGAGCGGGCGGGCTGGCTGGTGGGGGATGGGGTTGGCTGGCAGGGTATGGAGCGGGCAGGCTGGCTGGTGGGGGATGGGGCTGGCTGGCAGGGTATGGAGGGATGGGCTGGCTGGTGGGGGATGGGGCTGGCTGGCAGGGTATGGTGTGGGTGGGCTGGCTGGTGGGGCATGGGGCTGGCTGGCAGGGTATGGAGCGGGCAGGCTGGCTGGTGGGGCATGGGGCTGGCTGGCAGGGTATGGAGGGATGGGCTGGCTGGTGGGGCATGGGGCTGGCTGGCTGGCTGATAGGGTGGGGGACTGGCTGGCAGGGTATGGAGCGGGTGGGCTGGGTGGTTGGTGGGGCATGGGGCTGGCTGGCAGGGTATGGAGCGGGCAGGCTGGCTGGTGGGGGATGGGGCTGGCTGGCAGGGTATGGAGGGATGGGCTGGCTGGTGGGGGATGGGGCTGGCTGGCAGGGTATGGTGTGGGTGGGCTGGCTGGTGGGGCATGGGGCTGGCTGGCAGGGTATGGAGCGGGCGGGCTGGCTGGTGGGGGATGGGGCTGGCTGGCAGGGTATGGAGGGATGGGCTGGCTGGTGGGGCATGGGGCTGGCTGGCTGGCTGATAGGGTGGGGGACTGGCTGGCAGGGTATGGAGTGGGCTGGGTGGTTGGTGGGGCATGGGGCTGGCTGGCAGGGTATGGAGGGATGGGCTGGTTGGTGGGGCATGGGGCTGGCTGGCAGGGTATGGAGCGGGCGGGTTGGCTGGTGGGGGATGGGGCTGGCTGGCAGGGTATGGAGGGATGGGCTGGCTGGTGGGGCATGGGGCTGGCTGGCAGGGTATGGAGCGGGCGGGCTGGCTGGTGGGGCATGGGGCTGGCTGGCAGGGTATGGAGCGGGCGGGCTGGCTGGTGGGGCATGGGGCTGGCTGGCAGGGTATGGAGCGGGCGGGCTGGCTGGTGGGGGATGGGGCTGGCTGGCAGGGTATGGGGGGATGGGCTGGCTGGTGGGGGATGGGGCTGGCTGGCAGGGTATGGAGGGATGGGCTGGCTGGTGGGGCATGGGGCTGGCTGGCTGGCTGATAGGGTGGGGGACTGGCTGGCAGGGTATGGAGTGGGCGGGCTGGGTGGTTGGTGGGGCATGGGGCTGGCTGGCAGGGTATGGTGTGGGTGGGCTGGCTGGTGGGGCATGGGGCTGGCTGGCAGGGTATGGAGGGATGGGCTGGCTGGTGGGGCATGGGGCTGGCTGGCTGGCTGATAGGGTGGGGGACTGGCTGGCAGGGTATGGAGCGGGTGGGCTGGGTGGTTGGTGGGGCATGGGGCTGACTGGCAGGGTATGGAGCGGGCGGGCTGGCTGGTGGGGCATGGGGCTGGCTGGCAGGGTATGGAGGGATGGGCTGGCTGGTGGGGCATGGGGCTGGCTGGCTGGCTGATAGGGTGGGGGACTGGCTGGCAGGGTATGGAGCGGGCGGGCTGGCTGGTGGGGCATGGGGCTGGCTGGCAGGGTATGGAGCGGGCGGGCTGGCTGGTGGGGGATGGGGCTGGCTGGCAGGGTATGGAGGGATGGGCTGGCTGGTGGGGGATGGGGCTGGCTGGCAGGGTATGGAGGGATGGGCTGGCTGGTGGGGCATGGGGCTGGCTGGCTGGCTGATAGGGTGGGGGACTGGCTGGCAGGGTATGGAGCGGGTGGGCTGGGTGGTTGGTGAGGTATGGGGCTGGCTGGCAGGGTATGGAGCGGGCGGGCTGGCTGGTGGGGGATGGGGCTGGCTGGCAGGGTATGGAGGGATGGGCTGGCTGGTGGGGCATGGGGCTGGCTGGCAGGGTATGGTGTGGGTGGGCTGGCTGGTGGGGCATGGGGCTGGCTGGCAGGGTATGGAGCGGGCGGGCTGGCTGGTGGGGCATGGGGCTGGCTGGCAGGGTATGGAGGGATGGGCTGGCTGGTGGGGGATGGGGCTGACTGGCAGGGTATGGTGTGGGTGGGCTGGCTGGTGGGGCATGGAGCTGGCTGGCAGGGTATGGAGCGGGTGGGCTGGGTGGTTGGTGAGGTATGGGGCTGGCTGGCAGGGTATGGAGCGGGCGGGCTGGCTGGTGGGGGATGGGGCTGGCTGGCAGGGTATGGAGGGATGGGCTGGCTGGTGGGGCATGGGGCTGGCTGGCAGGGTATGGTGTGGGTGGGCTGGCTGGTGGGGCATGGGGCTGGCTGGCAGGGTATGGAGCGGGCGGGCTGGCTGGTGGGGGATGGGGTTGGCTGGCAGGGTATGGAGCGGGCAGGCTGGCTGGTGGGGGATGGGGCTGGCTGGCAGGGTATGGAGGGATGGGCTGGCTGGTGGGGGATGGGGCTGGCTGGCAGGGTATGGTGTGGGTGGGCTGGCTGGTGGGGCATGGGGCTGGCTGGCAGGGTATGGAGCGGGCAGGCTGGCTGGTGGGGCATGGGGCTGGCTGGCAGGGTATGGAGGGATGGGCTGGCTGGTGGGGCATGGGGCTGGCTGGCTGGCTGATAGGGTGGGGGACTGGCTGGCAGGGTATGGAGCGGGTGGGCTGGGTGGTTGGTGGGGCATGGGGCTGGCTGGCAGGGTATGGAGCGGGCAGGCTGGCTGGTGGGGGATGGGGCTGGCTGGCAGGGTATGGAGGGATGGTCTGGCTGGTGGGGGATGGGGCTGGCTGGCAGGGTATGGTGTGGGTGGGCTGGCTGGTGGGGCATGGGGCTGGCTGGCAGGGTATGGAGCGGGCGGGCTGGCTGGTGGGGGATGGGGCTGGCTGGCAGGGTATGGAGGGATGGGCTGGCTGGTGGGGCATGGGGCTGGCTGGCTGGCTGATAGGGTGGGGGACTGGCTGGCAGGGTATGGAGTGGGCTGGGTGGTTGGTGGGGCATGGGGCTGGCTGGCAGGGTATGGAGGGATGGGCTGGCTGGTGGGGCATGGGGCTGGCTGGCAGGGTATGGAGCGGGCGGGCTGGCTGGTGGGGGATGGGGCTGGCTGGCAGGGTATGGAGGGATGGGCTGGCTGGTGGGGCATGGGGCTGGCTGGCTGGCTGATAGGGTGGGGGACTGGCTGGCAGGGTAGGATTTGAAAACCTGCCTTATAAGTGATAGACTCAAGAAGCTCAATCTATTTAGCTGAACAAAGGTTAACACCTGAACTGATCTCAGTGTGTAAGTACTCTGCTACCCTGATATAACGCTGTCCTCAGGAGCCAAAAAATCTTACCGCGTTATAGGTGAAACCGCGTTATATCGAACTTGCTTTGATCTGCTGGAGTGCACAGCCCCGCCCCCCGGAGCACTGCTTTACTGCGTTATATCCGAATTCGTGTTATATCGTGTTGCGTTATATCGGGGTAGTGGTGTACCTACATGGGGAAGATACATTTAATAATGGGCTCTTCAATCTAGCCGAGAAAGGTCTAACCGGATCCAAGGGCTGGCAGTTGAAGCTAGACAAGTTCAGCCCGGCAATAAGGGGTAAATGTTTAACCGGGAGGGGAGGGGAATTAACCGTTGGAACAGGTCACCCAGGGTCGTGGGGGATTCTCCGGCCCTGGCAATTTCTCAGTCAAGACTGGACGTTTTGCTCCAAGCTCTGCTCTGGGGATGATGTGGGGCTGGTCTCTAGCCTGGGCCATGCAGGAGGTCAGACTAGATGGTCACCATGGTCCCTGCTGGCCTGGGAAGCGACGAGTCTATGGATTCATGGATGGAGAGGGTAAAATTGTTACAACTATGCAGAAAAAGCAGAAGTGTTTCATAACTATTTATTTTTGATATCTGGAAAGGAGCAGGAAGAAGTATTCGTATCACATGAGGATGATGAAATACGTTCCAGGCCATTACTAACCAAAGAGGATGTAAAACAACATCTACCAGGGGGATAAACATTTTCAAACCAGCAGGCCCAGATAACTGGCACCCACAAGTCCTGAAAGAGTTGGCTGAAGAGCTCTCTGGCCTGCTGAGGTTGATTTGAAATCAACCTTGGACTCCTGGGGAAATCCCAGAAGGCTGGCACGGTGCTACCACTCTGCCACGCTTCCCGGGCACCTGGGCTGTCCTGGGTCCCTGGTTAGCCTGGCGTCAATCGTGGGCAAGCCGATATGGGAGTCAAACGACAAAGAATAAAAGAGTGGGAATGTTACTGATGGCAGATGACGTGGTTTTATGGAAAACAGGGTTTGTCAAGCAAACGTGAACTCATTCTTCGATGACATCACAGGATGGGCTGCTAGAGGTAACCGCACGCATGAAACAGAGAGACTTTTGTAAGTCATTTGACTTAATGCCGCAAAACATTCTGATTACAAAATGAGCTGATTGCATAGCATCAGCAGAGCACAAGCTGAATGGATTAAGAACTGGCTAACTGACAGACCTCAGAAAATAGTGGGTGATCACCACTGAATGGGGGCATATTTAGGGGGTCCACAGTCATCAGGACCCGGCCAGGCTCTAGTCACCATGTTCGGCATTGATCTGGAAGTAAATCTGGAATCCCGGCTGGTCCAATGTGCAGATGACACAAGATTGGTGGTAAATAAAGCTGAGGACAGAGGAACAGTGACTTGGATCACTTGGTACGCGGGGCCCATGCCAACAAACGGGTTTAATGCGTCCAAATGTGAAGTTCTACATCAAATGATCTCGATAAATTGGAGAATTGGCCTGAAAAGAACAGGATGAAATTCAATAAAAACATGTGCAAACTACTGCACTTTGGAAGGAAAAATCAAAGGCACAACTACAAGTGGGGGACTCCCTGGCCAGGCGGTAGCGCTGCGGGAAAGGAGCTGGGGGGTCTAGTGGATCACAGATCGAATATGCGCTGATAATGTGCTGCAGCGCGTAAGAAGCTAAGATCTTTCTGGGGTGTTTTAACCGGAGGTCATTGTCCGGCTCTGCTCGGCTCTGGGGAGGCCACAGCTGGAGTCCGGTGTCCAGTGCTGGGCACTGCACTTCGGGAAAGAGGTGGACAAACTGAAGGGAGTCCAGAGGAGAGCAAGAGAAATGGGAAACGGGTGAGAAAGCCTGACCCGTGCGGACAGGTAGAAAGCATTGGGCATGTTTGGCCTAGCGAAGAGAAGGCTGAGGGGGACCTGATCACAGGCCTCAGATTGTTAAAAAGCGGACAGTGACCAATTGTTCCCCATGTCCACCGAGGGTCGGACAAGAAGTAATCGAGTTTGTTTGCAGTACAGGGGGAGTCAGGTTAGAGAACGGGGAAAACGTCTGAACTCTCAGGGGAGCTAAGCTCGGAACAGGCGTCCAGAGGAGTTTGTGGAATTCCATCATTGGAGGTTTTTAACAACAGGTGGGACAAACCCCCATCAGGGGTCCTCTGGATTTACTTGGTCCTGCCACAGCCAGGGGCCTGGGCTCGATTTCCAGCCATTCTGTGCTGGGGGACCAAGGCCTGCAGGCCAGAGTGACAGAATCGAGGCTGTATCCTGGACCGCAGTGACTCTGACAAAGAGCTCGGGCTCGTAGTGGACACGCATCTGAACATGAGCCCCCAGGGCGCTGCTGGGAGGTATAAATGGGCGCGGTGAGCAGGGGCAGGGAGAGGCTTTTCCCTCTGCATACAGCAGAGGGGAGACCGATGCTGGATACTGCATCCAGTTCTGGTTTTTAAAGATTTTGGGAAATTGTAGAGGGGCAGAAAGGAGCCAGCGAAGGATTCAAGGGCTGGAGAAAATGTGTGATGGTGAGAGGCGGAAGGCGACCTGGTTAGTTTAGCAGAGGGGCGACGTGATCACCTGGGTAAGTACCTGCCTGGGGAGAAAATCCCCAGGGGCTGACGGGCTCTGGAGTCTAGGGGAGAGAGGCAGCACACGAGCCAGTGGCGGGAAGTTGAAACCAGACACATTCCAATTGGAAGGAAGGCACACACTTTTCACACCGCGGGGGATCAGCCGGGAGGGCAGTGGGCAAGTCTCCATCCCTTGATGTCTCCAAGTCCAGCTGGCTGCCTCTCTGACGCCGCTTGAGCCCAACACAATAACCCAACCCAGACCTGATGGGAGCCAACTACAAGCGTTGGGTTTGGGTCAGGTCAGGTAGGAGCCAGTCCCAGGGGCTCAGGTCGGGTGGGTTTGGGTCCGGATCTCCAACACCAGCTATCGGGCTCCCTGGGGAACAGGGGCCGTTCTCTGGGCAGTGCTGTGCAGCAGGTCAGACTGGATCAGCAACCGACCTGTCTGGCCATGAGCTCTCCCTGACCTATCAAAGCCTGTCCTAGGATCCCTGGGGCATGTCCCTGGGTCAGTGGGGGCAGGGATCTGCCCCCGGTCATTGGAGGCCCTGCTCCCCCAGGCCATAGGTATGCAGGGACTAGCGTCCCTCCCCCCAATCTGGGTTACTCCCCCCCCCCGGGCCAGGAGGCACCTGCACGCTGGGATCACTGGGGGCCTGCCCTGGATCACTGCCCTGGGGCCGCACTGAGCTCCCCTCCACCCAGCTGAGCAGCAGGGACAGCACCCTCCTCCCTGCCCCATCCTCACCAGCAGTCGTGGGCTGGGGAGCTCAGAGGAGGAGGCGTGGGGGTGCAGGGTGCTCAGAGGAGGCAGCATGCATGGGGGTGCAGGGTGCTTGGAGGAGGAGGCCTGGGGGTGCAGGGGGTTGAGGGGTGCAGGGTGCTCAGAGGAGGAGGCATGGGGTGCTGGGGGTTTAGGGGTGCAGGGTGCTCAGAGGAGGATGTGTGGGGGTGCAGGGTCCTCAAAGGAGGCGTGGGGGTGCAGGGGGTTTAGGGGTGCAGGGTGCTTGGAGGAGGAGGCCTGGGGGTGCAGGGGGTTCAGGGGTGCAGGGTGCTTGGAGGAGGAGGTGTGGGGGTGCAGGGGGTTTGGTGGGGCTCACTGGAACCAGACAACTGTCCTCCACCCCACCCCGCCCTGGGCATGCCAGCCCCCCAGCCCAGCGCACAGGAGCCCCCTACTCCCAGGGGCAGGCTGCAGTTTGGCCCGTGGGAGGCAGGCAGGCTGTGCCCACAAGGTGGCGTCAAAGGGAAATGTATGAAACTAAAGGACTAGGGTCAGAACTGGGGCCCCCTGCCTGATGATAGGAGGAGCCGGGGGTGCAGGGGCCTGTGTGCTCGGAGGAGGGGGAACGAGTGCATGGAGTTCGGGGGTACTCAGATGAGAGCTGCATAGGAGTTGGGGAGCTGTGTGCTGAGATGGGGGCTGGGGGCTGGGGGCTGAGATGGGGGCTGGGGGCTGAGGTGGGGGCTGGGACTGGGGGCTGTGTGCTGAGATGGGGGATCGGGCTGGGGGCTGTGTGCCTAGATGGGGGCTGGGGCTGGGGGCTGGGGGCTGTGTGCTGAGATGGGTCTGGGTCTGGGGGGCTGTGTGCTGAGATGGGGGATCGGGCTGGGGGCTGTGTGCTGGATGAGGGATCGGGCTGGGTCTGGGGGATGGGGGGCTGTGTGCTGAGATGGGGGATGGGTCTGGGGGGCTGTGTGCTGAGATGGGGGCTGGGACTGGGGGCTGTGTGCTGAGATGGGGGATCGGGCTGGGTCTGGGGGATGGGGGGCTGTGTGCTGAGATGGGGGATGGGTCTGGGGGGCTGTGTGCTGAGATGGGGGCTGGGACTGGGGGCTGTGTGCTGAGATGGGGGATCGGGCTGGGTCTGGGGGATGGGGGGCTGTGTGCTGAGATGGGGGATGGGTCTGGGGGGCTGTGTGCTGAGATGGGGGATCGGGCTGGGTCTGGGGGATGGGGGGCTGTGTGCTGAGATGGGGGATGGGTCTGGGGGATGTGGGGCTGTGTGCTGAGATGGGGGCTGTGGCTGGGGACTGGGGGCTGTGTGCTGAGATGGGGACTGGGGGCTGTGTGCTGAGATGGGGTCTGGGTCTGGAGGATGGGGGGGTTGTGTGCTGAGATGGGGACTGGGGGCTGTGTGCTGAGATGGGGGCTGGGTCTGGAGGATGGGGGGGTTGTGTGCAGGGATACAGGATGGCGTGTGCAGGGATACAGGATGGCATGTATATGGAACAATGCAGGGTCATCTGTGGGCACTTGGGGTGGAGGGTGTGGGTGCCAAGGATCTGGGTCCTCTTGTTTCCCCTACCCCGGCTGGGCCCAGCCCCCCAAGAGGCAGTGGGCTCCTGGCACAGTGGAGTGGGGTGTGCGTGGGAACAGGCCAGTCGGACAGCATGCTGGAGACACCCGTGACACCCGCCCAGCAGGGGCCTGAGAGCGGATGCTGGGGACGGCCTGCCCGCCCACCGAGATCAGCCCTGGGCAACTGGCCAGTGGCAGGGGAGGGAGCCTTCAAACGAAGCAGGATACCGGGCTAGATGGGCCCCCGGGTCTGGCCCAGGTTGGGGAGGGGATGACTGAGCTAGATGGGGCCATGGGGCCGGTCCTGGGCTGAGGGTGGGGATGCCAGGCTGTACAGACAAGCGTGGGAGGAGCTGGGCTGCTGGGCCAGGCTCCGCTGAGATGGAGCAGGGCCGTTTGTTGGGGGTGGGAGGCCAAGGGCCAGCCCAAGCCACTCCCCCTGGGTGCCCGGGTGGGTCTCGTCCCAGCTGCTGGGAGCTGTGTGCAGAGGGCGCTGGCCCTGCATTTTTCCAGCTGGCCAGTCCTGGCTCTGCGAATATTTTCCTGGGGCTTTGGGGTTTTGGTTGGTGGTTTCATTGACCAAATAAGGGAACGGGCCGCTCGCTGCTGCGGCCTCTGCCAGCTGCCCCGGGGCCAAGGGCTGCGCAAACGCCAGATTCCAAAACCGGGGGGGGGGGGGGGACGGACTCCCAGGATGGGAGATGGAGCTGTCGGGGAGCTGCCTCCCCGGGCCCCATTGCCTGGGACAGCGACAGCTCCCAGGGGACAGGGCCCAAGCCGTGCAGCAGGCACCATCAGAGCCCCCATGCGGCTCCATGTGTCATGGGCCCATTGGCCGCCCCACCAGGGAGCACACGCCCTACAGCCTGGGGACGTCGCACTCATCCTCCCTAACCCCAGAGACGTTCTCCTGCACGGACACTGCCCCCCATTCCCCTCTTGGCGGCCACAGCCCCGGGCGTCCCAGCTAGCGCCCCGGCAGCCCCGAGCGCTGGTGCGCCTCCTGCTGGCCACTTCAGCAGCACCTGGGTGTTACTGCAGGCCCTACATCAACTGGTTGTGCCACAGATTTTCAGCTGGAGACAAATGGGGGCTCGCCACAGTGGGATCGGACAGAGAGACGGACACGCTGGGTGATGACTGCCCCTGTGCTGGGCAGCTCCAAGCTCTACATGGGTATTAAGGACTTGTCTACACTTCAGAGTTTGTTTGGATTAAGTAGAGTGTGAATTTAAAGTGCACCAGCTATTCTGGACTAACTCCATTGGGTGGACAAGCCCCAACTGACTGAGTCTCACAGGAGCACATGGATCAGAATCCCCACTGGGCAGAGGGGGAAACTGAGGCACAAAGAGAGGGAGGGACTCACTCTAAGGCATCACACTGCATCATGAACAGAATTCAGGAGTCCTGGCGCCTAGCCCCCCCCTGCTCTAACCACTAGCCCCCACTCCCCTCCCAGAGGGGCGAGAACCCAGGAGTCCCGGCTCCCAGCCCCTGACTAAGGCTCCCAGCCCCCCCGGCCAGGCTGTGCCTGCAGCCGGCCCAGGCTGTGGGGCCGGGGTGCTGCCCCCACGGGGCCGCTCGGCCTGTTCCGGCGCCTCCCCCTTGCCCCCGGGGGCGCCCCTCCGCGCCCAGCCCCATCCCGACCCTTGCGCCGCCCGGCCCGGCCTCTCCCTCCCTCCCTCCCGGAGCTGGGCAGGGCTCCGGGTCCCTCCCTCCGCGGCGGGCTGGGGCTGGGACGGGGGCCGGGCAAGGCGGGGCGGGCGCGGGGCTCCCTCGCCGGGAACTTTCCGGCCCGGCAGAGCGAGCGGGGAGCGGGGCTGAGCCATGAACCGGCTGGACCTGGACACGCACCGCCTGGCGCTGCTGGCCGCCAAGGAGGACATCGGGAGCCGGCGCCTCTCCGCCGACTGGTGAGCGCCGGGCCGGGCCGGGCCGGGCCGGGGGGCGATGGGATGGGGCAGTGGCAGAGAAGGGTGGGGGGCTGTGCAGGGGGGCGCAGTGGGGCGGGGGGCTGTGCCATGGGGTGGGGTGCTGTGCAGGGGGGCGCAGTGGGGCGGGGGGCTGTACAGTGGCAGAGAAGGGGGTGGGGCACTGTGGGGGGGCTATGGGATGGGGCAGTGACAGAGAAGGGTGGGGGCGGGGGGCTGTGCCATGGGGTGGGGGGCTGTGCAGTGGGGCGGGGGGCTGTGCAGTGGCAGAGAAGGGGGTGAGGCATTGCGGGGGGGGCGCAGTGGGGCGGGTGTGTGATAAGGTTTGGGAGACAGAACAGACTTTCCTGGAGCCCTTTGCTTCGCGCTGAACTCAGCGGTGCCCCCCCCCCCCGTTGGTGGGGTTGCGAGACCAGGAACCTCAAGGCAAAGCTGGTGTCACTGGCACTGCCGTGAGCCCAGGCCTGTGGGGTCCTGGCTCTTCTCCAGGGAGTCCCAGAGCCACTGGGCCTGCATTCTGTGCGCTGTTCCCACGCGACAGGCAGCAGGAGCTGGGGAAACTGAGGCACGGAGCAGGCAAGTGCCTTGCCCAAGGTCACATAGCAAGTTAGTGTCAGAGCCAGAACCCAGGTGTCCTGCCTCTCAATCCCCCCCACCGCTGGACTCCTCTCCCCACAGAGCTGGGAACGGAACCCAGGAGTCCTGCTTCCCAGCCCCCGCTCTTGGAAATCTCACTGGACCGCGGGGTGTTTGGGGAAAGCAGCAGCTGTCTCACTGCCAGCGAACAATTCCTGTTTGAACCCGCACCTCTAGCAAGGCGCTGCCAGGCTGGGCTGCCTTGAACCCGCCCCTCCCAGCTGCCTCTGCCCTCCCACAGGGAGTCACCCCCCCCCCCGCACCGATTTCCCCTCCCCCAGGACAGTGGGATTTCTGCAAGTGGAAAATGTCGAGGTTGCAGTTCTGCGGAGTGACTGGCTGGGGTTTCGGGGGGCTAGTGAGCGGGGGAGGGGAAGATGGGAGGACCCTGGTTATGAAATGACCGTGGATTTTGGACTTGTTTTCCAAGCCGCTTAACCCACTCGCAGGACAGGAGCTGGGCTGCTGAGCTCTGCTAATCCAGGGAGCGGCTCTGGGGAAGGCCACAGGGACAGGAGAATGGACCTCCTACAGCAACAGTTCTGTCACCTCCCAAAAGGGGGCGCTGTGGGGGGCAGGGCAGGAGCGCTGGCTGGGGGGGAGTTCCCGGCTACTCCAGCCCCGGCCTGTCCCAGCAGGATCCCAAAGCGCCCAGTAGCGCCACAGGGCAGGGACTGGGGGGGCGTCCCAGCAGAGGGATTCAGGGGAGCTGAGCGAGTTATCCGGGTGAGGATTGAGCCAGGACTCCGGGGCCATCGCACTGCCCTGGGGTGCCCCCTCTGGCCCCATGGAGACGTGGTCTCTGCCTGGAGGAGGCACTGGGGCATGTGGGGGGCGTTAGACCCAGTGTGCGGGGGGTTGTGATGCTGTTTTCTGCCCTGGAGCATGATGCCCAATCTCGCTCCCTCGCGGACGGGCGGCTCTGGGGCTAAGGGCCTGGCCTCCAACGAGTTAAATAGACGTTAGGGGCAAGCAGCCATCCCGGCGCCCCCACGCTCTCCACGGGAGACAAGCCCCGAAAGCAGGAAGGAAGCCCCCCTATTAACTCACCCTCCCAGGACAGGCTCTCTGTCCCTGGCACAAGGCAGCAGGAAAGCCCCCCAAGCCCACTGGTTTGCCCTTTGACGCTGGGCCCAGGCTTGGCTCTGCAGGACAGGCTCCCTCCAGTCTTGCGCCCCCAGCGCCCCTCCTCCCTCCCCACGGTGCTGGGACGGGAACAGGGCTTCCTCCAGAAACCACATGCAGCTCTGTGGCTTGGGCTGCTTCTCTTTGGGCGCAACTGAGCGGTGACGTCACCCTGTGGGGACGCTGGGCGCGAGCCAGGTGGGAATGCAAGGGGAAGTGGCAGGCAGGAGCCGGGGGGGGTGAGGGGGGAGAGGGGGCAGCAGGGGAAGTGGCTGAGTCCCCAACACCATATCTCCCGTCTTAGCCACCTTCCCTGCCCCTGCCCCTGCCCCCAAGGCGCATAGGCAGCACTGCTCTGCCCCTCACCCTGACTCTGGCAGTGGGAGCCATGCCCAGGAAGCTGGCACGTCTGCCCGAGGGCAGGAGAAGCTCCTGCTCAGGCCTGTTTGCTTGGACGCCGCTAGGTCTGCGGGACGCCACCTACACCCTGGCACCGGGACGTTCTTACTGTCAGTGCAACGCCCTCCCCCGGGGCTGGCACCCGTCCGGGCAACAAGGCGCCTGGGTCTGTGTGAGCCATGCCCAGCGCGGGGCCCAGCCATGCTGTGGGAAGGCAGAGCAGCTCCAGATTTTCACCAGAGCAGGATCCCTCCCCTGTAGGTCTCTGGGGTGCCAGGCCTGCCTGTGTTCAAATGAACACGCAGAGCCACATGCGTGTTCCCGGAGCGCCGCAGCGGCGTGTGCTCAGAGCGGAGCGTGTTGTCACATGTACGGGTAATTGGAGCCGCGCAGAGACAAAGGGAGCTGGGGGGAGTGCAGGCGGGTTGGGGAAGGCTTGGGGAGACAGCCTCCCTCGAGAGAGGGATTCAATTAGCCGGGATCCGAGCCAGCGTCTCTCTGGTCTAGCCCCAGCCGGGCTCCAGGCCCCGCACAGGCTCATGCCCCAGTCTGGCTGGCTTGGCCAAGAGACACCGAAAGGGGCCGTAATGGGTCCCGGCACGGCACAGGGGGACTGGCCTCTAGGGCAGCTTCTGTACGTGACTCCCCCCACATGAGTCCCCCCTTGCTGGGCCTCAGGATCGCTTCAGATGCACCGCAGCGGAAGCTGAGCAAATTAATTGAATATGTCGCGTCTTGGCATGGCAGCATCGTAGGGAACAGGGCCAGAGAGCTGGGGGGGCGCTCCCGGCTGCTCCAGCCTGGCCTCTCCCAGCAGGGGGCGCTGTGGGGGCAGGGCAGGAGTGCTGGGTATGGGGGGGCACTCCCAGCTACTCCAGCCTGGCCTCTCCCAGCAGGGGGCGCTGTGGGGGGCGGGGCAGGAGTGCTGGGTATGGGGGGGCGCTCCCGGCTGCTCCAGCCAGACCTCTCCCAGCAGGGGGCGCTGTGGGGGGCAGGGCAGGAGTGCTGGGTATGGGGGGGCGCTCCCGGCTACTCCAGCCAGACCTCTCCCAGCAGGGGGCGCTGTGGGGGCAGGGCAGGAGTGCTGGGTATGGGGGGGCGCTCCCGGCTACTCCAGCCAGACCTCTCCCAGCAGGGGGCACTGTGGGGGGCGGGGCAGGAGTGCTGGGTATGGGGGGGGCGCTCCCAGCTACTCCAGCCCGACCTCTCCCAGCAGGGGGCGCTGTGGGGGCAGGGCAGGAGTGCTGGGTATGGGGGGGCGCTCCCGGCTACTCCAGCCCCGGTCTCTCCCCGCAGGGGGCGCTGTGGGGTGTGGGGCAGGAGTGCCGGGTATGGCGGGGAGCTCCCGGTGACTCCAGCCCCGGTCTCTCCCCGCAGGGGGTGCTGTGGGGGGCGGGGCAGGAGTGCTGGGTATGGGGGGGCGCTCCCGGTGACTCCAGCCCCGGTCTCTCCCTGCAGGGGGCGCTGTGGGGGGCGGGGCAGGAGTGCTGGGTATGGGGGGGAGCTCCCGGTGACTCCAGCCCCGGTCTCTCCCCGCAGGGGGCGCTGTGGGGGCAGGGCAGGAGCTGGCTGTGTCAGCAGGGAGTTGGGGTGGGGATCAGTGTGGGAGTGCTGCCCATTGGGGGCTGTTTGTGGGCCATGTGCACCCCTTTGCGCTGAGCCAGGCAGGGGGCCCGGGGGGGGTCCTCCTGCCATTGTGCCGGATCCTGTAGCCCCATTGTCCTGGAGCGGATGCTGCCGGCTGCACGCACTGAGCCAGGGAGGGGCTGAGCGGAGGAGAGGCCGGGTCCGGGATCCGGGAGGGGCTGACCGGCTAACTGGAGGAGAGGCGGGACGGGGGAGGGGCTGACCGGAGGAGAGGCCGGGCCTGCAGGTGTCCTGGGGCTCTCCGGGCAGGGGCAGGGCAGCTGGAGCTGGGGGCTAGGGGATGAAGTGTGTGGGGTAGGGGCTGGTGCTTTCGTGTCCCACTGGCCCCTGAGCAGGTGGCATGTGCCATGATGGAGCCCAAGTCACCAGGGTAGGAGAGAACCCTGCTGCCCCTGGCTGCAGAGCAGGTGCCCAGTTTGGGCCCAGGCTGGGTCCTGGCCCCCCGCCCCCCAACCTCTTTCCTATCTCAGCGTCTCAACAGCCTGACTTCCTGCAGGAAAGCCACTTCCTCTGGGGCCGTCCTGGCACGGAGCTGGGGCCAGAGAGCCGGGGGGGAGGGGGTGTGCAGGGGCGGGGCACTCGGGGCGCAGGAGACCTTTGCAGTTTGACCCCAGCAGCTGGGGATGGAGCAGCCAGTGCAGGGGAGGGGCTGGCACTGGGCGTCGGGAGGGCTCTGCCTGTGGCAGTGCAGTGACTGGCCTACGCCGGGTAACCGAGGGCAGGCACCCCCCCACCCCACCCCACCCGGCTGGGCTAAGGGACAGCTGCAGCGGGCGGGGGGAATGCAGAGGAGTGAGGCAGGGCGGGATATGGTGGAGGGAGACAGCAGGGAGATGGATCTGCCCCAGAGCCCTGGACAGGAGATGGGAGGGGAGCGTGTAGCTCTGCCTGAGCCCCCTTTGGACTCTTTGTATTGCAATAGATCTGCGGGGCGCTGGCCGTGTGCCGCTGCATGTCAGATCTGCCCCGTCCCATACACCCCCCTGCGTGGCGCTGGCCGTGTGCCGCTGCGTGTCAGATCTGCCCCGTCCCATACACCCCCCTGCGGGGCGCTGGCCGTGTGCCGCTGCATGTCAGATCTGCCCCGTCCCATACACCCCCCTGCGTGGCGCTGGCCGTGTGCCGCTGCGTGTCAGATCTGCCCCGTCCCATACACCCCCCTGCGGGGCGCTGGCCGTGTGCCGCTGCGTGTCAGATCTGCCCCGTCCCATACACCCCCCTGCGTGGCGCTGGCCGTGTGCCGCTGCGTGTCAGAACCCTGGCTGTATGGTACACAGACGCCCCATGCAGCTCCTGTAGGGCAGAGCTGGACTGGGGGTGCTGTGGGGTTACCAGCTGACAGCCAGGGCCTTGGGCATGGCAGGAGGCTAAAGGAGCAGGCTTGGATCATAGAATCACAGAATATCAGGGTTTGAAGGGACCTCAGGAGGCATCTAGTCCAACCCCTGCTCAAAGCAGCACCAATCCCCAACTAAATCATCCCAGCCAGGGCTTTGTCAAGCCTGCCCTTAAAAACCTCTAAGGAAGGAGATTCCACCACCTCCCTAGGGAACCCAGTCCAGTGCTTCACCACCCTCCTAGTGAAATAGCATTTCCCAATATCCAATCTAGACCTCCCCCACTGCAACTTGAGACCATTACTCCTTGTTCTGTCATCTGGTACCACTGAGAACAGTCTAGATCCATCCTCTTTGGAACCCCCTTTCAGGTAGTTGAAAGCAGCTATCAAATCCCCCCTCATTCTTCTCTTCTGCAGACTAAACAATCCCAGTTCCCTCAGCTTCTCCTCATAAGTCATGTGCTCCAGCCCCCTAATCATTTTTGTTGCCCTCTGCTGGACTCTTTCCAATTTTTCCACATCCTTCTTGTAGTGTGGGGCCCAAAACTGGACACAGTACTCCAGATGAGGCCTCACCAATGCCGAATAGAGGGGAATGATCACGTCCCTCGATCTGCTGGCAATGCCCCTACTTATACAGCCCAAAATGCCGTTAGCCTTCTTGGCAACAAGGGCACACTGTCGACTCATATCCAGCTTCTCGTCCACTGTAACCCCTAGGTCCTTTTCTGCAGAAGTGCCCTAAAGGGAGCCTGTCACAGGCCTGGGGTCACTGTCCCTGGAGGTCTGGACTGGGTCTGTCCTGCCAGACTCTGGATCCAACCCCAGGGCTGTGGAGGGGGTGGCTGGGCTGGGGGAACAGGTGTTTGAGCTGGGGGTGGTGGAGGAGAAGATTGGTTGCCCCAATATCCCCCTCCCCCCATCTGACCTCCCTTTCTGCCCCACTCCAGGGCCATCTTTGCGTATGGGAAGCACAATGAGCTGAAACTCCTGGACTCGGGAGGTAAGAGGTGCCGGGGCGCTGGATCCACAGCCCCTCTCCCAGCCGCCTGCCCCGCAGGAATCCACAGCTACTGCCACAGCTAAGGAGCGGTCCCCTGGCGCTGCCACCTGGCAGCTCTCTAACGCCCCACAGCAGCATGGGCCGGCCTCCCGCTGAGAGTGTCGAGGGGCTGGAGAGACCTGCCGGCGCCCCCCAGGCTGGGACTGCACCCAGACGCAGGAGAGATTCGTCAATAATCACAGAACTCGGCCTCGCTGTCACAGCTCACCTCGGCACAGTGCCCCCTGGGGCCAAATGGGGCCAGCCCTGACTGCCAGGGGAGAGCCCCTGCCCGCTCCCTGCGGCACAGCACCCCCTAGTGCGGCACCGACTGCCGGGAAGAGCGCCCCCTGCCCATTCCCTGCGGCACAGCGCCCCCAGTGCAGCACCGACTGCCGGGGAGAGCGCCCCCTGCTGCCCCCCGCCCACTCCCTGCGGCACAGCGCCCCCAGTGCAGCACCGACTGCTGGGGAGAGCGCCCCCTGCTGCCCTCCGCCCTGCTCCCTGTGGCCCGGTGCCCCCTAGTGCAGCACCGACTGCCGGGGAGAGCGCCCCCTGCTGCCCTCCGCCCTGCTCCCTGTGGCCCGGTGCCCCCTAGTGCAGCATCGACTGCGGGGAGAGCGCCCCCTGCTGCCCCCCGCCCGCTCCCTGCAGCACAGCGCCCCCAGTGCAGCACCGACTGCTGGGGAGAGTACCCCCTGCCCATTCCCTGCGGCACAGCGCCCCCAGTGCAGCACCGACTGCCGGGGAGAGCGCCCCCTGCTGCCCCCCGCCCTGCTCCCTGTGGCCCGGTGCCCCCTAGTGCAGCATCGACTGCAGGGAGAGCGCCCCCTGCTGCCCCCCGCCCTGCTCCCTGTGGCCCGGTGCCCCCTAGTGCAGCACCGACTGCTGGGGAGAGCGCCCCCTGCTGCCCCCCGCCCTGCTCCCTGTGGCCCGGTGCCCCCTAGTGCAGCATCGACTGCGGGGAGAGCGCCCCCTGCTGCCCCCCGCCCGCTCCCTGCGGCACAGCGCCCCCAGTGCAGCACCGACTGCCAGGGGAGAGCGCCCCCTGCTGCCCCCCGCCCTGCTCCCTGTGGCCCGGTGCCCCCTAGTGCAGCACCGACTGCGGGGAGAGCCCCTGCCCACTCCCTGCGGCACAGCGCCCCCAGTGCAGCACCGACTGCCAGGGAGAGCGCCCCCTGCTGAGCCCCCTGCCCATTCCCTGCGGCACAGCGCCCCCTAGTGCGGCAACGACTGCCGGGGAGAACGCCCCCTGCTGCCCCCCGCCTGCTCCCTGTGGCCCGGTGCCCCCCAGTGCAGCACCGACTGCCGGGGAGAGTGCCCCCTGCTGCCCCCTGCCCGCTCCCTGTGGCCCGGTGCCCCCAGTGCAGCACCGACTGCCGGGGAGAGCGCCCCCTGCCCACTCCCTGCGGCACAGCGCCCCCAGTGCAGCACCGACTGCCAGGGAGAGCGCCCCCTGCTGCCCCCCGCCTTGCTCCTTGTGGCCCGGTGCCCCCTAGTGCAGCATCGACTGCGGGGAGAGCGCCCCCTGCCCACTCCCTGCAGCACAGCGCCCCCTAGTGCAGCACCGACTGCCAGGGAGAGCGCCCCCTGCTGATCCATGACCCGCTCCCTGCAGCACAGCGCCCCCTAGTGCAGCACCGACTGCCAGGGAGAGCGCCCCCTGCCCACTCCCTGCGGCACAGCGCCCCCAGTGCAGCACCGACTGCCAGGGAGAGCGCCCCCTGCTGCCCCCCGCCTTGCTCCCTGTGGCCCGGTGCCCCCTAGTGCAGCATCGACTGCGGGGAGAGCGCCCCCTGCCCACTCCCTGCAGCACAGCGCCCCCTAGTGCAGCACCGACTGCCAGGGAGAGCGCCCCCTGCTGATCCATGACCCGCTCCCTGCAGCACAGCGCCCCCTAGTGCAGCACCGACTGCCAGGGAGAGCGCCCCCTGCCCACTCCCTGCGGCACAGCGCCCCCAGTGCAGCACCGACTGCCGGGGAGAGCGCCCCCTGCTGAGCCCCCTGCCTTGCTCCCTGTGGCCCAGTGCCCCCTAGTGCAGCACCGACTGCTGGGGAGAGCGCCCCCTGCTGCCCCCCGCCTTGCTCCCTGTGGCCCGGTGCCCCCTAGTGCAGCATCGACTGCGGGGAGAGCGCCCCCTGCCCACTCCCTGCAGCACAGCGCCCCCTAGTGCAGCACCGACTGCCAGGGAGAGCGCCCCCTGCTGATCCATGACCCGCTCCCTGCAGCACAGCGCCCCCTAGTGCAGCACCGACTGCTGGGGAGAGCGCCCCCTGCTGATCCATGACCCGCTCCCTGCAGCACAGCGCCCCCTAGTGCAGCACCGACTGCCGGGGAGAGCGCCCCCTGCTGCCCCCCGCCCGCTCCCTGCAGCACAGCGCCCCCTAGTGCAGCACCGACTGCCGGGGAGAGCGCCCCCTGCTGATCCATGACCCGATCCCTGCAGCACAGCGCACCCAGCACCTCTCTGCAGCTAATCCAGCTGCTGTTCCCTGATCTCTCCTACCACCCTGGACTCTCTCCATGGGGCAGGCTAAGGGAGCTGCCCCCTGTGTGGGGGGTGGGGATAAGGATGCGTAGGGAAGCTGCCCCAGTGCCCCTCCCCCAGACAGGGAGTGGGGGCAGCCAGCAGTGGGGGTCTGCCCCAGTGTCCCCTGGAGCACTGTGGGTGGCTGGGCCCTGCTGATCCCTCCTCCCCCCCCACCCCCCGTCTTATTGCAGCCGGCGGGGTAGACGAGCTGGCCGGGAAGTTCTCCAGTAGCAGCGTCATGTACGGCCTCTGCCGCGTCCAGGACCCCAGCTCCGGGCAGCCCCGCATCATCCTCATCAACTGGGTGAGAGTCGCGGCGAGGCGGCAAGCCCTGTACCTGCAGGCAGGGTGGGCATGGAGGGTCCCTTTGCCCTCTGCCGGGGGTCAGACTTACTGGGGGTGCTTATAGCGCCCTTAATGCCATGAGCACCCACCTGAATTTTTCTGGGTCCCTGGGTGGGGGTTCTGGGGCTGGTTGGGGGGCTGGGTCCCTGGTTTGGGGGGCTGGGTCCCTGGTTGGGGGGCTGGTGCCTGTCTGGGGATCACAGATGGCTGGTGCGGCCCGGTCCCAGGCTCCTCACCAAGTGCCGTGGGGCCTCCCCACTCGCTGACTCACTCGCTGGCTTCTCATTCCCGCTCACTGGGGCGGGGCGAGTGGGGCGCGGGTTGGGGGGGCGCAGGGTGTGGGGACTCAGTGGATGGGCGGGTAGCAGGAGGAGTTCGGGGGCAGCAGGGGGGTCACATATGGGGCCCTAAGCGGCTCCTTGTCTCCCCCAGCCCCCTGGCATCCGACGGGGGGGGGGGTTCATCTGGGCTGTGTACCCCCCCTGCAGGCTTCTGGGTGTGTGCAGCCCCACCCCCCGTGTGTGCAGCTCCAGGTGCAGGGAGCTGCGTGTGCCCCACGTGCCCTGGCACAGGCTGCACTCGAGTTCCTGACATGGCCCCCGCCCGGGGCGCAGGCCGTTCTCCGCTCTGCACAACGCAGCTGCAGCCCCCCTGGAGGGCCAGCAAGCACTGAGCACCCCCACTTCCACTACTCCAGCCCCGGCCTCTCCCAGCAGGGGGCGCTGTGGGGAGTGGGGCGGGAGCCCTGGCTGTGCGGGGAGCTCCCCCCTACTGCAGCTTTGGCTCTCAGCAGATCGGGGTGCTTTCTTGCCCCTGACACCTGACTCCCCAGTTCCGAGAGCTCTGGCTCATTGGGGCCGGCTGCCAGTTCCCCCACCCCCAGCCCTGGGGCTGTCTGAGCAGAGTCTGGCGGCGAATCTGCTGCCTGGGGGAGCCCCCGAGCGAATCGATACCATCCCGGGGGCTGTGATTCTGGGCAGCAGGGCCCCGCCATCCAGAGCAGGGGACATCCCTCTTGGTCCAGACAGACCCTGTGCTCTCCGGCTCCAGGCAGCACCCCGGAGACAATCGCACGCTGCAGGGTGCTCAGAGCGGGGGTGGGCTCAGTTGGGGCCTAGATTAAGAGGACTGAGTGACAACCAAGGGGATGTACGGGTCTGCAGGGGGACGGGGAAAATGGGCGCTTGGACAACTGAGGGGAATGGAGGGAAACTGAGGAAGGGAACAGACAACGCCCCGCAGGGGAGCCCCAGCCCTGGTGACGAATGCAGGGACCGCCTGCCGAGCTCAGTGAAATTCTGTATCCACAGAGAGGAGGGGGAGCCGGGTCTCTCCTGGGGGGCCCCTTCTCGGGGGGCTGCAGGGGGAGCGCACGGCAGCCAGCCATGGAGGCAGGGGGTGGAGTGAGCTGGCCTGGTCTGGGGCCCTGCGCTGGCACTGGCTGCCCGGCTGAGCTGATGTCTGCTTGGTGCCCAGGTGGGGGAGAAGGTGCCGGAGTCCTACAGACAGACCTGTGCAGGGCATCTGCCTGCCATCAAGGCCTTCTTCAAGGTGAGCTGCCCGGCGGGGGCACCACAGGGAACTTTGGCCATTGAGAGACTGGGGTCACAGAGACTGTCTGAAAGGGGGCGCTGTGGGGGGCGGGGCAGGAGCTGGCTGGGGGGAGCTCTGGGCTACTCCAGTCCCAGCCTGTTCCAGCAGGGAGCGTTGTGGGGAGCGGTGCAGGAGCGCTGGCTGGGGTGGGGGGGGCCTCCTGGCCCCTCCAGCTCCGGCCTCTCCCAGTAGGGGGCGCTGTGGGGGTGGGGTGTGTCCAGCCTTTTTCTCCGTTTCAGCTCCGGGGATTGGCTGTCTCGCTGCTCCCCGCCCACTCTCCCAGCCACGTCCCTGGTGTTTGGCTTCGTTTCCGTCAGACTCACTCCCTGCCAGCCCCCACAAGCTGGGACCCCTGCCCTGGGCAGCCCCTGGCCTTTGGACGCTTTGCTCAGCACATTCCCGGCGCTGCCGACTCAGGCTCTGCCGTTCCCAGCCTCGGCTGCGATTCCCCCTGGCCCTGGCCCGGCTCCCCGGCCCCAGAGCTGGGGGGCTTTCCCCGGGCAGGAAGGGGGTGGGGGAGCAGCTGGGACCCCTCTCCAACCCCCCCTCACCCCATCTGTTGTTTGTGTCTCTCCCGTTCACAGCGCTGGAGCCTTAGCTCGGTGCACGGGTGCTCCCCTCCCCCCGAAGGCCCCCCCCCCCCGGTGAGTGGCCCTGTCTGTCCCGTCCTCCCCCAGCCCAGGCACCCAGCCCCCTGCACGGCCTGGCCCCGGCAGCCAGGGGGAAACGGTCTCAACCATCTGGAGCCCAAGAACCTATAAATAGCGGGGAATGGAGCCAGGGCTGGGGGGATGGGCAGGAATTGGCCAGAGACAGGCTGCAAACCAGCCAGCCAGCGGCCCGCCCCGCTGGGGGGCATGGGCCGGAGCTGGGCATGGAGCAGGCTGCATCCAGGGCCTGCGCCGGGAAAGCCACCTTCCCCTCTCCCAGGCTGTGTGCTGGGTTCCCCTTGGGGGGCTCGGCCCCGGGGGGCTCCCCGTGTCCCAGGCCTGGGTGAGCAGAGGCTGACGCTGTCCTCCCCTCCCTCGTGCAGGAGGCCAGCCTGGTGGTGAGCGCCCACCGCCCCGAGGAGGTGACGCAGGAGGGGCTGCACCGCGTGCTGTCCCGGCTCGCGCCAGCAGGGGGCAGCGCCTCCAGGCGAGCACCAGCCAGCGGCTCTGAGGAACTGGTGGTGAGTGGGGCAGCAGGCGGGGGGGCAGGGGGTGAGGGAAAGTGCAGGGATTGGGGCCGGACGGACAGATGCTGTGGGATGCGTGGGGGGAGGGGCTGTTGGGGTTTCCCCTGGGCTGTGTTGGCGCTTGCTCCCTGCAGACGGGAGCCCGGCCGGGGCAAGGGGGGGGTGACGCCACCTGCAGGGCCCTGGGACCCTCCCCCCTCACTGAGCTGCCATGGCCCAGCACAGGGATGGAGATGTCCCTGGGAGGGGGCTGCTCTGAGCCCCCCTTGGACCCATTTCTGCCTCTCTCCGCAGGGCACCAACTACAGGAAAACGAACCCCGCCCTGGAGATCCGCAGGACCAAACGGGATTCGTTCTGGGCGCAGGCCGAGGTGAGCAGACAGCGCAGTCCCAAGGGACCCTACCCCAGGCCCTGCCCCACGCCTCTGCAGCCGGGAACTGCCCCCACAGCCAGGGCTCCTGCCCCGCTCCCCACAGCGCCCCCTGCTGGGAGAGGCCGGGGCTGGACTAGCCTGGAGCTCCCCCCATACCCAGCACTCCTGCCCCGCTCCCCACAGCGTCCCCTGCTGGACTAGCCCGGTGCTCCCCCCCAGTCTGGGCTCCTGCCCCGCTCCCCACAGCGCCCCCTGCTGGACTAGCCCGGCGCTCCCCCCCAGCCTGGGCTCCTGCCCCGCTCCCCACAGCGCCCCCTGGAGCAGCCAGGGGAGGTTTCATCAGGAGCTGCGAGAATGCTGAATGAGTGGTCCAGTGGTTCTCAAACTTTGTTTTTCACAGACCACTTGAAAATTGCTGAGGGTCTCGGCGGGTCATTTAATGATCTTTCCAAATGTTGTTTGTACCGTTAGCTAACTATTGTAAAGCGCTTTGGATAAAAGTGCTATATTAAAAAAACTTAATAATAATTAACTTTTTTTGTTCTATAAATAAAAGCCCACAACTCATATTTTAATATCCGTAGTCTCGGCAGCCCCCGAGCTAGGCTGGGAAGGAGGGGGTTCTTTCTCTGGCCGCTGCAGCCCTGCACGTCCCAAATTCCCCCTACCTACCTCCTATTTCCCCCACCTCACCCCACTGCCCCCTACCAGCTACCCCCATTCCCCCCAAGGCCACCACCTCACCTTACATGTGGTGGGTGGCCCTTAATTCTCTCCTGTGCCGCCGCCCAGGCACGCACCTTAGAGGGAACTCTCCGCGGACCACCTGAATGGAGCTCGCGGACCACCACCACCACGGTTCGAGAGCCTCTGGAGGAACCCATCTGTGCTCCTTGGTCCCGGGGCCGGGCTCTGGGTTCCCAGCCTCAGCCTGATCCCTGCGGGGTTCTGGGCTCTGATCCTGCCCTGCCCCCCTGAGTCCCCCAAAGGTTCCAGTGAAGGGGGGTCTCAGGCAGGTTCCCTGTGGGAATGTGGCCCCATGAAGCTGCTGTATATGCTGCCCCCTGGTGCGTCCCCGCAGTACTGCCCTTGGGGAGACGCCTTAGGCCCCTGCTTTGGGAGCAGGGCTGGTTGGAAACGCAGAAGGGGGGGCAGTGTCTGGCCAGGGGGGCTGGGCCAGGCTGCTGGGTGTTGGTGGGAGCTCTGCACCTGGCCTCGGTGCTGGAGGCTGTTTGGGGTCCCCAGCGCCCTGTGCTGTGCCCAGAGGGAAGAGGAGCAGCGGAAGGAGGAGGAGCGCCGGCGGCTGCTGGAGGAGCGCAAGCGCTGGGAACGCGAGCGCATGGAGGAGGAGAAGAGAGAGGCGGCCGAGCGAGAGCGCAAGTTCAAGGAGAAGGAGAGGCTGATCGAGGAGCAGAGGTGAGTCCCCCAGCCTGTGCCATGGGGCTGCCAGGCCTGGCGCCCCCACCCCCTCCCGCAGACCTGCCTGGGAGCCCTGCACCTGGGCCCAGCCGGGGCTCACCAGCTCCTAGGCTGACCCGGGGTCCCTGGCTCTCTCTGCAGGAAGGAGCAGGCCCGGCTGGAGGCTGAGGAGCGGAGGAAGGAGAAAGCCCGATGGGTGAGTGGAAGCAGCGCCCGCCCTGCCCCTACGTCAGGGAGCCGGCAGCCAGCACTGGGCTGGGGCCGAGCAGGGGAGCCTCCTCCCAGGGAAGGGCTGGGGGCTGCCAGGCAGACGCTGAGAGGGGCTGGGGGCAGTGCCGGAGCCGGGGTGGGCACAGGCTGAGTACGGAGGCGCAGGAGGTGGCACAGTGCGTCTTGCGGCTGGGAGCCGGCAGGGCGGGGGGATCCGGCCCCCAGGAAGGAGCATGAACCAAGGCAGGCAGCGGGCAAGAAGCTTGGGGGGAGAGGACATGGGGGCCCAGCCCCCTCGAGCTGCCCCAGCTCTCTGAGGGTCTCTCCTCCATCCCGTCCCAGGAGCAGCAGCAGCGGGAGCACGAGGAGGCCATGCGGGACCGGTTCCGGCGCAGCGAGTCCATCGAGAAGGCCGTGGTAAGTGGGGGGAGCCTAGAGAGAGCACCCCCTGCTGGGCCGGGCCTGTCCTAGCCTCCTGCCCCCCGCCCGGCCGGGACGCCCCCTGCTGGGCCGGGCCCGTCCTAGCCTCCTGCCCCCCCCGCCCGGCCGGGACGCCCCCTGCTGGGCTGGGCCCGTCCTAGCCTCCTGCCCCCCCCGACTGGCCAGGATGCCCCCTGCTGGGCCGGGCCCATCCTAGCCTCCTGCCCCCCCGACCAGCCGGGACGCCCCCTGCTGGGCCGGGCCCGTCCTAGCCTCCTGCCCCCCCGCCCGGCCGCCCACTGCTGGGCCGGGCCCATCCTAGCCTCCTCTTCACTCAGGCTGGGATGCAGAGCCCCCTGCCCGCCCCCTCGGGGCCCCCCTCACTCTCTGTGCGTTGCAGGAGGCGGCCACGCTGGTCTCCCAGCGCTCACAGAACCCCCGGGAGTTCTTCAGGCAGCGGGAACGCTCCAGCTCCACTTCGGGTGCCCAGTCGCCCCCCTCGCCCCTGGGGGTCAGGCCAGGTGAGTGTCAGCCCTGGTGCGGGATTCGGCTTCACTTCCTATCCCGAAATGCTGCCTGGCTGGGAGCCCTCAATCAGGCTGGTGCTGCCACCTGCAACCCGAGCCTGCCATTTGCTGGGGGCATGAGGGAGCTATTAGGGGCCTATGGGTTAAGCAGCTGCCGTGTTGCCCCCAGAGGTGGCTGCATGGCAGTGGTGGGTGATGGTGTGGGAGGGGCAGCAGAAGCAGCTACTGACTGACAGTCTTCTCTGTGCTTTCCCCCCAGGAGCACCCCACAGGCCCTACCTGCGCTACCAGCGCAGCCTGACGGAGTCTGCCTACATCTTCCGCCGGCCAGAGCCCCCCGCTTCGCCGGGGGACTTCCTCCCGGCCCCCTCCAGCCCTCGCCCCTCTGAGTCCAGCTCCAGCAGGGCTGCCCCTCCCGCCAGTCCACGCAGACCCACACCCCTGTCCCCCACCAGCCTGCCCGGGGCCAAACCCCTGTCCCCCACCAGCCTGCCCGGGGCCAAATCCCTGTCCCCCACCAGCCTGCACGGGGCCAAACCCCTGTCCCCCACCAGCCCACGCGGGACAGGGCCCCTGCCCCCCATCAGCCCGCCTGGGGCCAAACCCCCATCCCCCACCAGCCCATGCCGGACAGGGCCCCTGCCCCCCATCAGCCCGCCTGGGGCCAAACCCCTGCCCCCCACCAGCCTGCACGGGACAGGGCCCCTGCCCCCCACCAGCCTGCACGGGGCCAAACCCTCGTCCCCCACCAGCCCGCACGGGACAGGGCCCCTGCCCCCAGCTATTCATCCCAGGACCAAAGATTTGTTCCACATCAGCCCAGATGGAACCATGACTCTGCCTCCCATCAGCCTGGCTGAACCCGGGTCTCCAGCCCCTGCCCCCCATGCCAGAGCTGGGTCTCCACCCACTGCCCCCTCTGCCAGAGCTGGGTCTCCATCCCCTCCCAGAGCTGGGTCTCCACCCCCTGCCAGCCCCTCACCCCCTCCCAGAGCCGGGACTCCACCCCCTGTCAGCCCCCCACCCCCTCCCAGAGCCAGATCTCCATCCCCTGCCACCCCCCCCAGAGCTGGGTCTCCACCCCCTGTCAGCCCCCCACCCCCTCCCAGAGCCAGATCTCCATCCCCTGCCACCCCCCCCAGAGCTGGGTCTCCACCCCCTGTCAGCCCCCCACCCCCTCCCAGAGCCAGATCTCCATCCCCTGCCACCCCCCCCAGAGCTGGGTCTCCACCCCCTGTCAGCCCCCCACCCCCTCCCAGAGCCAGATCTCCATCCCCTGCCACCCCCCCCAGAGCTGACTCTCCACCTCTTCTCTCTCTACCCCCTGCCCCAGTGTCTCTGAGCCAGCCCCCAGCTACATTTCTGCCCACGGAGGAGGATGCCCCTTGCATGGCTCCCAGATCACTCCAGGGCCCCTCTGAGAGCTCCCTGGTGGCAGAGCTGGTGCCCATGGAGGGGCCCCATGGCAGTCTCCCAGATGTGCCGACCGGGGCCCTTGCTGACCCCACTAACCCATCACTGGCCGGGGGGGAGCCTGCTCAAAGCTGCCCAGTTCTCTCCAGCGCCGGGGCCTGCTCCCTGGAACCTCTGCCTCAGTCCGCGCCCCTGTGGCCCTGGCATCCCGGCCCCTCCACGGCTGCAGCCCCCAGGCCTGGCGAGGACCCCGTGGCAGGTGGGTGTTCGGGGCAGAACGGTGCCGTCGCACACACAGGGAGCTGCCGGGCTGAGCCAGCACTGGGGTCACCTGGGCCAGCGGGTCTGCCCCCCCCCCCAGCCCCAGCACGTCCCCCAGCGGGTCTGTCCCCCCCTTGGCACGGCCCCCAGCAGGAAACCTCCCAGCGGGTCTGCCCCCCCCAGCACGGCCCCCAGCAGGAAAGCCCTTGGGGGCTCTGTCCCCACTGCTCGGCACGGCCCCCCAGCAGCAAACCCCCGGGGAGGGGACCATGCAATGCTGCTTGGCCGGGCTGTCACGCGGGGGCATTCTGCTCTGGGGAGAGGCGGCGGGATTATTGCCATCAGCCAGACTGGCAGAGCGTGGTGCGTGACGGAGCCCAGCAGCCAGCTTGCCATCCCGCAGAGTGAGTGCCAGGCGCTCAGCCCTCACCCGTCTCCCCACAGGTGGAGAGGCACTGCTGGAGCCCTCCCACGGGCCCCTCCTGGCGCCAGAGGCCAGCCCGGACGAGCTCCTCCCGGAGTCAGGACACAACGGCATAGCAGGGCAGGAGGTCGGGAGGTGGCCGGAGCTCAGGGAGCTGGAGCCGGAGCCAGGAGAGAAGGTAACAGAGCCAAAACCTATAAGGAACTTTAATGTCAGGGGCTGGCAAGTTCAGGACACGGGGCCTTTCCCCTCCAGGAGGCGCCAACTCCACTCTGCCCGAGGGCTGGGGGCTGGCTGGTTAGGGGGGTGGGGAATGGGACACAGGGTCTTTCCCCTCTAGGGAGCACTGGCTCCACTCTGCCCCAAGGCAGGGGACTGGCTGGATCGGGGTGGGGGGTGGGGGTGGGGAATGGGGCCTTTCCCCTCTAGGGGACGCTGGCTCCGATCTGCCCCAGGGCAGAGGAGTGGCTGGAATGGGGGGGGGGGGGAGAATGGGGCCTTTCCCCTCTAGGGGGGAACCGGCTCCGACTGAGGCCCATGTCAGTAGTTCCCATGTGGCGTCAGCTCAGGCTCCCTCTGCAGGCCCCCATGGGCAGGTGGCCCCATTGCAGCCCTCCCCCCCCACACACCCACCACCACCTGCACCAGGCTGCTCAGGCCCTGGAGGCCAGAGTATCTGCCCCAAGGGGGGCCAGTGGGAGTGCCCTGCCCCCCCTCAGTGCCCCTCTCGTTCCGCAGGGCACCCTGAGCGGCAGTACCAAGCTCCAGCTGCAAGCAGCGTGGGATCCCCCAGCAGGTACCGCGGCTGCCCTGTGCCACCCCCACTTCGGGCTTCCCCCAGGGAGCGGGGAGGGGGTTGCCCTGGCTGGGATTCCCCAGGAACGGGGTTGGTGGGGGAAGAGGCGGCCTGGCCGGGATGCCCTGCAGCGGGGGGGCTGGGGGCGACTCCCCAGCAGTGGCTCCTGTAACGGAGGTGCCTGTCTCTCCGCAGGGGACACAGCCTGGGTCTCTCTGCAAGGCGGTGCCAGGCGGGCGGCGCTGGAGGGGGGGGAGGCCGTCGAGGGCCCCTCCCCCCGCACTGCGTAGACAGCAGGGGCTGCCGGACCCCAGCGTGGGCTCGGCTTTATGACTGCGACTCGCTGGGGGACTGCTCCGCTTGTCCCCCCCCCGCCCCCCCGGGCCCTTCTAAGAACCAGCAATTCCCCACACACACACTCTGGAGGTGCCTGTGGGCCCAGCCCCTGCGCTCTGAACCCCCGGCGTCCCGGTCTCTGCTCGCTGGGTGAGCCCCCAACCCACCATGTTACCCTGTAACCTGGGCGGCGGCCTCCAAGGCCTAATAAAGGAGCTGTGGGAACTGGCCGTGGGTCTGGCTTCTCTGCCCGTGGGGCTGGGGTGCCTGGACTCATCCCCACCATGGGGCCCAAGGTCACTGAGCCACCCCGGCTCATCAGCAAGTCACGGGGGGCAGGGTGGGCATGGCCCAGCCCTCCTGCTGGGGACACCGCTCGCCCCTAAGCCCCCAGCAGCCCCCCACACGTCCATTCTCGCCAGGGCAGGGGGATGGGGGTGTGGGCCAGGGTCGAGGCATGGGAGGCCAAGTACCCGGGTTGGTGGCTGGAGGCTGCGGGGTGCTGAGCAGGGGGGTGCTGCGTGCCCCACCCCCAACAGCAGAGAGTGGCCCAACCCCCCAACCTGCTTGGGGGGGAGGGGAGAGGGCTCCCCCAGGGAGGGCAGGTTGGGCTGGGGGTGGGGGGCTCCAAGCGGCTCCAGGTCCCCTGGGCCACGCGCTGCTTGTGACATCACAGCCGCCTGCAGGGCCCGAGCTCATGGGGTGGGTGATGGCGGCTGGGCCCAGCCCGGCAGGGCCTAGGGGGACCAGCCAGCAAGGGTGACAAAGCGGGACGGGGGTGGGGGGTAATAGGCGCCTATGCAAGACAAAGCCCCAAATAGCAGGACTGTCCCTATAAAATAAGGACATCTGGTCCCCCCAGCAGGGCCGGTCCCGCCCCACTCCACCCCCCCGCCCATCACCATTCTCCAAATCAGAGACTGGGAACATTAAATACATTTTAATGCATATTAATGAGGTGGCTCCAGCCTCCGTTCCCTCCCGCAGCCAGCCAGCCCCATACGGGGAGGGGCTATGCACACCTCTGCAGAGGAGCTGGTCTGTTTTAGGGGGGCTGCAGCTGCAAGGGGGGGGGCATGGAGCAAATTCCAGCCCCAGGGGCTGGTTAGTGAGGAGAAGCCGTTAGGGAATCCACAGGCCCCTCCCGCTCCCCATCACTTGGGCCAACCTCATTCCAGTTTTTTGTCCTGAAGCCCCCCCGGGTTCGGCCTTTGGTCTGAAGCCAGGCTGAGGACAGCTCAGCCCCCCCTCCCCAGCCCACAGGCTGCCCTGCTCCCCGGGCGTCTGGCTGGGGCCGGGGGCAGCTCCCGCTCTGCTCAGCGGGGCCTGGGGGAGGGGGTGAGCTCAGCACCTGTGGGGCAGGCCCTTGGCCCAGGGCTCAGCCCAGCTGGGGGAGCGAGCGGACCCCGTGCCCCAGGCTGGGGGCAGGGACGGTTGTTCCTAACAGCCCTCCCCAGCGGATGCCAGGGAGCTCGGGTGGGGACGAGGGGCACGGGCCCTGCTCTGGTCTCCCCACAAGCCAGGCCCCGGTGGGGTCCCTTGGCCCTGCGTGAGCGAGGTCCCCAGGGCGGGGGCTCAGCAGGAGGATGGGGTGGGGAGGTGCCGCTGCTCAGGACGGAGAACTGACACCGCGACCCAGCCAAGGCTGCTGCCTGAGCAGGAGGCCGTGAGGCTGGCTGGGCCGTGAGGGGGCCCCTGCCCAGGGCATCTCCCCTGTCACCTCCTGTCCTGGTCAGGGTGCAGGCGCTGGCGCCCCCTGCTGCTCAGACCTGGGACTGCAAACCGCTGCGGGGATCCAGGGTGGAGCGGGTGGGGCGGCGGCCCTGGCGCTCCGATTCGGGGGTGGTGCTGCCGCTGCTGGAGGAGCTGGAGTGGGGGGGGCCGGCCAGCGGGCGCAGGGCGGTGGCAGGGCCCTTCCCAGCACGCCCCTTGAGCGTGCTGAGCCTGGCGTCCAGGGAGAGCGTGCGGGGCCGGCCCCACGACTGGCGTGAGTGAGCGGGGCTGGCGCTGGCGGTGTCAGAAGTGATGCTGGCATGGGAGGCGCTGAGCAGGGGCCCCTCGAAGAGAGACAGCCATGGGGGGCAGCCCAGGTCCGTCCGCAGCTCCAGGGCCGTCACCCGCCGTGCCAGGATGTCCGTCACGGCCTCAATGTCGTCCACAGGCTCAATAGCTATGGGGCAAGGAGGTGGGGGTCAGGAGAAACGTCTCCCAGAACCACCAGCTCACCCCTGCCCCGCTCCCCACAGCGCCACCAGCTGGGGAAGGCCTGGGCTGGAGTAGCCGAGAGCTCCCCCCACAGCCAGTGCCCCCTGCTGGGAGATGCTGGGGCTGCAGTAGCCGAGAGCTCCCCCCCACAGCCAGTGCCCCCTGCTGGGAGATGCTGGGGCTGCAGTAGCCGAGAGCTCCCCCCCACAGCCAGTGCTCCTGCCCCACTCCCCCCCATAGCGCCCCCTGCTGGGAGATGCTGGGGCTGCAGTAGCCCAGAGGCCCCCCCCACAGCCAGTGCTCCTGCCCCGCTCCCCCCCATAGCGCCCCCTGCTGGGAGATGCTGGGGCTGCAGTAGCTGGGTGCTCCCCCACAGCCAGTGCTCCTGCCCCGCTCCCCCCCCCCCACAGCGCCCCCTGCTAGGAGATGCTGGGGCTGCAGTAGCCGAGAGCTCCCCCCACAGCCAGTGCTCCTGCCCCGCTCCCCCCCACAGCGCCCCCTGCTGGGAGATGCTGGGGCTGCAGTAGCCGAGAGCTCCCCCCACAGCCAGTGCTCCTGCCCCGCTCCCCCCCATAGCGCCCCCTGCTGGGAGATGCTGGGGCTGCAGTAGCCCCCCCCCAACAGCGCTCCTGCCCTGCTCCCTAGACGTGACCCTGGCTGGTCACTGCCCCGGGGAGAGACGGGGGGGGGGGGTCCCTGGGGCAACAGGCATGTGGGGGCCAGTTTGGTCCTGTGTTTGCGGAGGGGGGTACTGCAGATAAAGGCCACTTGGAGCAAGGGCCCTGCTAGGGTCTGGGCCTGCCTGTGCCAGGCCAGCTCCATGCGCCCCCCGCCCGTACGTCACCTGTCACTGTAATAGGAGGAGAGAAGCGCCCGAATCTCAGCGGAGACGGCGTTATCCTGGAGCAGGAGCCCCTCGCAGGCCGCGGGCGGCACCGCAGGGCCCGGCAGAGCTGGTGCCCGGGGGCAGCCGGGGGAGGGACAGAGGCAGAAGAAGGGGAGGGAGGGCAGCGCCAGGAGGGGAGAGAAAGGGGAGTGGTTACAGAAACATACACCCAGGGGTGTGAGTCAGACAGGGGCAGCGAGTGGGGGGTCACCCCCCCAGCAGCTGGGTTAGCAGAGAGCGGGCAAGGGCCCTGCAGACAGGAAGCCAAGACAGACTGAGAGTGCACAGACCCTGTGCCCAGGCCCCCCCATCTCCCCTGTGCCAGAGACAGCCTGCCCCCCACTGCTGGGCCCTCTGCGCCCATCCCCAGGACAGGGATCCCGGGGGAGCCCCTTACCCATCTCATGGTACAGGGAGCCCTGCTTGGCCAGAAGGGCTGGGGGCTTGCGTGGGGACGGCACTTCGATCTTCATGAGCTCGTCGCAGCACTGCTTCCACTGGCCTGCAGGGAGGGGAGGGGCAGGGTCACTCCACAGCCCCCCAAGCAGCCGGGGGGGGGCCAGGCCCGGGGGCGTCTGTGCCCTGGACATGCCAGCCAGGAAGGACGGACGTGCACTGCCCCCATGTGGCTGCTTTGTGTATTGACACCAGCTGCACTTGGTGCCTCATCCCCCCTCTGCCCTGGCTTCTGGGGCAGCCCCACTCTGCGTCGGCCTGGCTCTGCCCCCCCGTGGGCCTGGGCTCCCATTGGCTCCTGGGGTCTGGCCCTATTCCCAGGCCCAGAGTGCCCCCCCCGGCCTCAGGCTGTACCCCCCCAGCCAGCTCCCCCCGGCCTCAGGCTGTGCCCCCCCAGCCAGCTCCCCCCAGGCTCCAGCTGTGCCCCCCCAGCCTCAGGCTGTACCCCCCCAGCCAGCTCCCCCCAGGCTCCAGCTGTGCCCCCCCGGCCTCAAGCTGTACCCCCCCAGCCCGCTCCCCCCCAGGCTCCAGCTGTGCCCCCCCAGCCCGCTCCCCCCAGGCTCCAGCTCTGCCCTCCTCACTCAAGTCGTAGAAGTGCTGCCAGAAGGCCTCCATCCAGCGCTGCGTGTCGGGCCGGCTCTCCGCCAGCAGCGTGTGCGTCACCTCCTCACCCCCATAGCGGTTGGTCACCGACATGCTCTGCAGCTTGTTCCTGGCGTCCTTCTCCGTGGCCCGGATCCGCGTCTCCTGCCACAGCAGAGACCCTCAGCCCGGAGCCCAGCCCCCTTCTCCCCCCCCCCCCCGCAGAGACCCCCCAGCCCGGAGCCCAGCCCCCCCCCCAAGACCCCCCAGCCCGGAGCCCAGCCCCCTTCTCCCCCCCCCCGCAGAGACCCCCCAGCCCGGAGCCCAGCCCTCTTCCTCCCCACACAGAGACCCCCCAGCCCCCTTCCTCCCCCCACAGAGACCCCCCAGCCCAGCCCCCAGCTTCCCCCCCGACACAGCCCAGCCCCAGCCCTGACACCTTCCCCAACAGAGACCCCTCAGCCCTGAGCCCAGCCCCCTTCCCCCCCCCACAGAGATCCCCCAGCCCAGCCCCCAGCTTCCCCCCCGACACAGCCCAGCCCCAGGCCCGACAGCTCCCCCACTGAGCCCAGCCCAGCAGGGAATCCAACCCCAAGCGTCTAAGCAGCAGCCCAGGGCAGGAGCCCCCAGTTGCCGGGCGCCAGGCCATGGAGTGAGGCTGGGACCCCGAGGGGCAGCACTGTACCCAGCCCCCCAGCTAGGGCGCCAGGCTCCACAGGAAGGGGCTGGGACCGGGGACAGGGTGGGAGGCTGCGGAGAGGCTGTAGGGACCAGCCCTGCCCCGATCCACCCTCAGTGCCCAGCGGCCCTGCTGCCCCCGCCCCCTCCTCACCTTGTTGATGGCGATGGTGAGCGCCGGCTCCACCGGGGCCTCGGCGTCCTGGGGCCGGCGGTAGCAGAGGAGGTTGGAGCCCCGCAGCACGCAGAACAGCCGCGCCCAGCTCTGCTGCTCACCCACCTGCTGCTGCAGCCGACAGGCCAGGCCCAGGTTACTGCCGGGCAGGGGACGCGCCCCCAAGGGGGAAACGGGCTCATTCCCACCCCACGTCCAGCCTCAGTGGGCAGGGCCCAGCCTGACGGCTCCCAGCCTCCCCGCACCGTCGCTGCCCACGTGGCCCCGGGTTCCTGGGACGTGGAGACCTTCGCACTAGAGACTGCGCTGAGACCCAGCAAACTCAGGCCCCCAGGGCCGGGAACGAGCTCTGGTCACCTCAGAAACGCCGAGCTTCCAAGGCACCAGCGGATCCCGCGTGAGCCCCAGCCAGGGCCGCTGGGCTGGCTGGAGAGCCGGGAGAAACAGACCGCCAGGCTGGACGTACAGATCCAAGTGATGGGACAATCCACCAGGGCCCTGGGTAACATGAGGCTGGAATGGGGAACTCGGAGGGGAGAGACCCCGTGTCCCATTCTCTGAGCCAGCCCGTCCCAGCCAGGAGCCGGATCAGGCCCGGCGCCCCCCAGCGGAGAGAGGCCCCGTGTCCCATTCCCCTCCCGCCAGCCAGCCTGTCCCCAGCCAGGAGCCGGATCAGGCCCAGCGCCCCCCAGCGGAGAGAGGCCCCGTGTCCCATTCCCCTCCCGCCAGCCAGCCTGTCCCCGGCCGGGAGCCGGATCAGGCCCGGCGCCCCCCAGCGGAGAGAGGCCCCGTGTCCCATTCCCCTCCCGCCAGCCAGCCTGTCCCCAGCCAGGAGCCGGATCAGGCCCAGCGCCCCCCAGCGGAGAGAGGCCCCGTGTCACATTCCCCTCCCGCCAGCCAGCCTGTCCCCGGCCAGGAGCCGGATCAGGCCCGGCGCCCCCCAGCGGAGAGAGGCCCCGTGTCCCATTCCCCTCCCGCCAGCCAGCCTGTCCCCAGCCAGGAGCCGGATCAGGCCCAGCGCCCCCCAGCGGAGAGAGGCCCCGTGTCCCATTCCCCTCCCGCCAGCCAGCCTGTCCCCGGCCGGGAGCCGGATCAGGCCCGGCGCCCCCCAGCGGAGAGAGGCTCCGTGTCCCATTCCTCACCCCCCAAGCCACCCAGTCCCCACCTGGGAGCCAGATCAGGCCTGACACCCCCAGCAGAGAGAGGCCCCGTGTCCCATGCCCTCCCCAGCACAGGCTCTCCAAGCTGGGATGCAAACTTACCTGCAATTTCAAGAAGCCGCACATCATCTGCTGGGCCATGCAGTAGGGCTGGGCAGCCAGGCGACAGCACATGCTGCCATAGAGGGGCAGCCAGAAGGAGCTCTCCTCTGAGGGGGAGAGACAGGGCGTCACCGGGGTTACGCAGGGGTCTGTGGGTGCAGCGGGGGCCAAGCAGCCAGCAGAACTCTCTGCTGGTATCACCAGCCCTGCCAATCCCATGCCCGGCCTCCCTGCTCCTCCCCCTCCCATCCCTGCCCCTTACCATTGCTGGTGATGGCCAAGTCGTGGGTGCGGAAGCTGTCCTGAACCTCGGCCAGGGAGAGCACGGTGTGGGCCAGCAGGTGGTACTTGGGGCCCCTGAAAGGGGGGAGAGAGGGTTAGGGTCCAGCGGGCCCTGGGGCGCACGGCAATGCAAGGGCGACGGGTACTCACGCCACGCTGGGGGCCGGCAGCAGGAGGGGGCTGCTCCCCCCATTACTCACGGGGCTCCCCGGGGCCCCGTCCAACGCCGTGCGCAGCCGCTTCCCGGAGGAGCGTCCCAGCGAGCTGCTCAGTTTGCTGGCCAGCTTCTTCGGGGTGCTACCGAGCGCAGAGTCCTCCTCCAGCCCCGCGCTGTACAGCTCCACCTTCAGCTCGAAGTCCGGGCCCGCCTCCGTGCTGCCGGGGAGAGAGCCATCACAGCCCGGCTACCACGGGGGAGCGCCAGGCCAGTCCACCCCGGCCTCTCCCGGCAGGGGGGCAGGATCGCTGGTGGGGGGGGCTCCCACTTACTCCAGTCCCACCTCTCCCAACAGGGGGCACTGTGGGGAGTGGGGCAGGGTCCCTGGCTGTGGGGGGGGAGCTCCCGGCTACCCCGACCTCTCCCAGCAGGGGGCGCTGTAAGATGCAGCGGGAGGGTGCTGGCTGTGGGGGTCTCTGGGAACATGCCCCCTGGGGAGGGGTAGCTGCTGCACAGGGAGGCCCTGGGGCCAGTTACTCACAAGAGGACCCCGTTTTCGAAGCAGATGTCGGTGAGTGTCCGGTCCACCAGCACCATCTCGGTGTCATAGATCTCCACGCCGAGCTGCAGCAGGCAGAACACGGCACAGCGGTGCAGGTCTGGGCAGGAGGGAACATGCCAGCGTCAGAGAGAACCCCACCCCGTGCCGAGCCCTCCGCCAGGGCCCAGCCCCACCCCTCACACTCACCTCCCTTGTTTTTGAAATACTCCGTGTCCTTCCACATCAAGGGGATCCGGAGATCTGGGGAGGGAGGAGAGATGCCAGACAGCTGGGGGCGGCAACCAGTGGGGGGGAAGAGGCACAGAGTGTGCATGGGGTGGGCACTGGGGGGCACAGGGCAGGTCTGAATCACAATACAGATTCGCTGGGCCTCTGAGTGACCCCCAACCCCCAGGCTGACCTAGGGGGCAGCTCCCCCTGCCCCTCACGGTCAGCAGCTTCCTCCTCTTTCCCTGTCCTCTGCTGCTCTCCAGACCAAAGCTAAATGCCCCCCAGAGATGCTGCCCGCTTGGAAGTCACCTTGCCCGGCTCTCCCAGCTGGGCTGGAACTGACACTGCAACCTGCCATAGCTGGGTGCCCCTCTCCCAGTCTCCCAGGCAAGCTGGCACCCAAGGTGAGCGAGCACCCTAGAGCAGGGATGAGCAAACTGATGAGGGCAGGCAGAGAGCGGGCGCCGGTCTGCAGAGCCGGGACGCGGCCGTGGGGCGGGCAGAGAGCGGGCGCCGGTCTGCAGGGCCGGGACGCGGCCGTGGGGCGGGCAGAGAGCGGGCGCCGGTCTGCAGGGCCGGGACGCGGCCGTGGGGCGGGCAGAGAGCGGGCGCCGGTCTGCAGGGCCGGGACGCGGCCGTGGGGCGGGCAGAGAGCGGGCGCCGGTCTGCAGGGCCGGGACGCGGCCGTGGGGCGGGCAGAGAGCGGGCCCCGGTCTGCAGGGCCGGGACGCGGCCGTGGGGCGGGCAGAGAGCGGGCGCCGGTCTGCAGGGCCGGGACGCGGCCGTGGGGCGGGCAGAGAGCGGGCGCCGGTCTGCAGGGCCGGGACGCGGCCGTGGGGCGGGCAGAGAGCGGGCGCCGGTCTGCAGGGCCGGGACGCGGCCGTGGGGCGGGCAGAGAGCGGGCGCCGGTCTGCAGGGCCGGGACGCGGCCGTGGGGCGGGCAGAGAGCGGGCGCCGGTCTGCAGGGCCGGGGCGGGCAGAGAGCGGGCGCCGGTCTGCAGGGCCGGGGCGGGCAGAGAGCGGGCGCCGGTCTGCAGGGCCGGGGCGGGCAGAGAGCGGGCGCCCGTCTGCAGGGCCGGGGCGGGCAGAGCGCGGGCGCCCGTCTGCAGGGCCGGGGCGGGCAGAGCGCGGGCGCCCGTCTGCAGGGCCGGGGCGGGCAGAGCGCGGGCGCCCGTCTGCAGGGCCGGGGCGGGCAGAGCGCGGGCGCCCGTCTGCAGGGCCGGGGCGGGCAGAGCGCGGGCGCCCGTCTGCAGGGCCGGGGCGGGCAGAGCGCGGGCGCCTGTCTGCAGGGCCGGGGGGGGGGGCAGAGCGCGGGCGCCCGTCTGCAGGGCCGGGGCGCAGCCGTGGGGCAGGCAGAGAGCAGGCGCCGGCCTGCAGGGCCGGGGCGGGCAGAGAGCGGGCGCCCGTCTGCAGGGCCGGGGCGGGCAGAGAGCGGGAGCCGGCCTGCAGGGCCGGGGCGGGCAGAGCGCGGGCGCCCGTCTGCAGGGCCGGGGCGGGCAAAGAGCGGGCGCCCGTCTGCAGGGCCGGGGAGGGCAGAGAGCGGGCGCCCGTCTGCAGGGACGGGGCGGGCAGAGCGCGGGCGCCCGTCTGCAGGGCCGGGGCGGGCAGAGCGCGGGCGCCCGTCTGCAGGGCCAGGGCGCAGCCGTGGGGCAGGCAGAGAGCGG
Source organism: Emys orbicularis (assembly GCF_028017835.1). Lineage (NCBI taxonomy): Eukaryota > Metazoa > Chordata > Testudines > Emydidae > Emys > Emys orbicularis. The sequence continues at coordinate 145,883,230 of NC_088687.1, read as the reverse complement.
GCGCCGGCCTGCAGGGCCGGGGCGGGCAGAGAGCGGGAGGCGGCCTGCAGGGCCGGGGCTGGCAGAGAGCGGGCGCCTATCTGCATGGCCGGGGCGGGCAGAGCGCGGGCGCCCGTCTGCAGGGCCGGGGCGCAGCCGTGGGGCAGGCAGAGAGCGGGCGCCGGCCTGCAGGGCCGGGGCGGGCAGAGAGCGGGAGACGGCCTGCAGGGCCGGGGCGGGCAGAGAGCGGGCGCCCGTCTGCAGGGCCGGGGCGGGCAGAGCGCGGGCGCCCGTCTGCAGGGCCGGGGCGCAGCCGTGGGGCAGGCAGAGAGCGGGCGTCGGTCTGCAGGGCTGGGGCGGGCAGAGCGCGGGCACCGGTCTGCAGGGCCGGGGCGGGCAGAGCGCGGGCGCCCATCTGCAGCCCCAGGGCGCAGCCGTGGGGCAGGCAGAGAGCGGGCGCCGGCCTGCAGGGCCAGGGCTGGCAGAGAGCGGGCGCCCGTCTGCAGGGCCGGGGTGGGCAGAGAGCGGGCGCCCCTCTGCAGGGCCGGGGCGGGCAGAGAGCGGGGGCCGGCCTGCAGGGCCGGGGCTGGCAGAGCGCGGGCGCCCGTCTGCAGGGCCGGGGCGCAGCCGTGGGGCAGGCAGAGAGCGGGTGCCGGCCTGCAGGGCCGGGGCTGGCAGAGAGCGGGAGCCGGCCTGCAGGGCCGGGGCGGGCAGAGAGCGGGCGCCCGTCTGCAGGGCCGGGGCGCAGCCGTGGGGGAGGCAGAGAGCGGGCGCCAGTCTGCAGGGCCGGGGCGGGCAGAGCGCGGGCGCCGGTCTGCAGGGCCGGGGCGCAGCCGTGGGGCAGGCAGAGAGCGGGTGCCGGCCTGCAGGGCCGGGGCTGGCAGAGAGCGGGCGCCCGTCTGCAGGGCCGGGGCGGGCAGAGAGCGGGCGCCCGTCTGCAGGGCCGGGGCGGGCAGAGAGCGGGGGCCGGCCTGCAGGGCCGGGGCTGGCAGAGCGCGGGCGCCCGTCTGCAGGGCCGGGGCGCAGCCGTGGGGCAGGCAGAGAGCGGGCGTCGGTCTGCAGGGCCGGGGCGGGCAGAGCGCGGGCGCCCGTCTGCAGGGCCAGGGCGCAGCCGTGGGGCAGGCAGAGAGCGGGCGCCGGCCTGCAGGGCCGGGGCGGGCAGAGAGCGGGAGACGGCCTGCAGGGCCGGGGCTGGCAGAGAGCGGGCGCCCGTCTGCAGGGCCGGGGCGGGCAGAGCGCGGGCGCCCGTCTGCAGGGCCGGGGCGCAGCCGTGGGGCAGGCAGAGAGCGGGCGTCGGTCTGCAGGGCTGGGGCGGGCAGAGCGCGGGCACCGGTCTGCAGGGCCGGGGCGGGCAGAGCGCGGGCGCCCATCTGCAGCCCCAGGGCGCAGCCGTGGGGCAGGCAGAGAGCGGGCGCCGGCCTGCAGGGCCGGGGTGGGCAGAGAGCGGGCGCCCCTCTGCAGGGCCGGGGCGGGCAGAGAGCGGGGGCCGGCCTGCAGGGCCGGGGCTGGCAGAGCACGGGCGCCCGTCTGCAGGGCCGGGGCGCAGCCGTGGGGCAGGCAGAGAGCGGGTGCCGGCCTGCAGGGCCGGGGCTGGCAGAGAGCGGGAGCCGGCCTGCAGGGCCGGGGCGGGCAGAGAGCGGGCGCCCGTCTGCAGGGCCGGGGCGGGCAGAGAGCGGGCGCCCGTCTGCAGGGCCGGGGCGCAGCCGTGGGGCAGGCAGAGAGCGGGCGCCAGTCTGCAGGGCCGGGGCGGGCAGAGCGCGGGCGCCGGTCTGCAGGGCCGGGGCGCAGCCGTGGGGCAGGCAGAGAGCGGGTGCCAGCCTGCAGGGCCGGGGCTGGCAGAGAGCGGGCGCCCGTCTGCAGGGCCGGGGCGGGCAGAGAGCGGGCGCCCGTCTGCAGGGCCGGGGCGGGCAGAGAGCGGGGGCCGGCCTGCAGGGCCGGGGCTGGCAGAGCGCGGGCGCCCGTCTGCAGGGCCGGGGCGCAGCCGTGGGGCAGGCAGAGAGCGGGTGCCGGCCTGCAGGGCCGGGGCTGGCAGAGAGCGGGAGCCGGCCTGCAGGGCCGGGGCGGGCAGAGAGCGGGCGCCCGTCTGCAGGGCCGGGGTGGGCAGAGAGCGGGCGCCCGTCTGCAGGGCCGGGGCGCAGCCGTGGGGCAGGCAGAGAGCGGGCGCCAGTCTGCAGGGCCGGGGCGGGCAGAGCGCGGGCGCCGGTCTGCAGGGCCGGGGCGCAGCCGTGGGGCAGGCAGAGAGCGGGTGCCGGCCTGCAGGGCCGGGGCTGGCAGAGAGCGGGAGCCGGCCTGCAGGGCCGGGGCGGGCAGAGCGGGGGCACCAGGCCATGGCGAGATTGGACCAGGACGCCCTCACTGCCGGGCTCAGCCGCAGCCTCGATCTGCACAGTCCCACAGGCCCAGTGGTCCCCAGCAGATGTCCCAGGTCGGGGCCCCCAGCGGAGCTCCAGGAGCCGGCACCTCCCCAGCTCTGGCACTCATCACTCTATGAGGAAGTTTGGTCTCTCCTCCTTGCAGACCTGCCGCCCCCGCCCCCCAGCCGTGGGCACAGCCCACCCGCTTACCTGACACGCAGACCTTCCCCCTGCAGGGTAAGCGTTCGTCCATGGGGCCAGCGTCCGAGGGGCTGCAGGGGAAGCACAGAGCTGTGACCAGCATCCGGTGCCGCACATCTGCCCCACTCCCGCATCCCAGCTCCCCCCAGCCCCCAGCCCCAGGTCCCTCTGCCCGGTCACGGGGTCCTCACCGCCGGGCCGTCCTCTGCACCACCTGCGCCTCCTTCAGGCGCTGCAGCTCGGACATGTAGGCCATGATGCGGCTGTTGCAGACCAGAAGGCTCTTGGTTGCCTCCAGAGCCTGCTCCCGCTGTGTGCAGGCTGCCAGCAGCTTGCAGGCACCTTCGCGCATCCGGAGCTCATGGTCAATCTTCTTCTGGATGTCAGTGTCCTGGGGAGACGGGAGGGGTCAGTGGGGCTGGGGGCACCAGGGGGCATGGCCAATGGGGCTGGGGGCACCGGGAGAGGTGGGGCAGGGCCAGGGAGCCTGGGGTACTGGGGGATGGGGCCAGTGGGGCTGTGGGCACTGGGAGTGGAGCCAGCAGGGCTGTGGGCACCGGGGCGGGGCCAGGGCTAATGGGGTCAGTGGGCACTGGGGACAGGGGCAGTAGGGCTGTAGGCACCGGGGGTTTGGGCCATGAGTGGCCAAGGGAGGGGTAGGGCAGCTGTGGGCACCATGGGGAGGGGAAGGGGTTGGGGAGAAGCATTTAGGGGAGTAAACATGCAGAGCTGGGCCATGCAGCACCTGGGGGGCCAGCCCCACAAAGGATAGGGAGGATTCTGGGGGTGCCTGGGGCTGAATCCCAGAACCCCCGAGCTGGGGTGGCATCCCCCATGGGAGGGGCTGGGACACCCAGCCCTGGGGAGCTGCAAGGCCCGAGGGGTACGGGTCACCCCGCCCATGGGCCAGGACAAAGCCCAGGCCCTGCTGTGGGGTGTGCGGGGGGCTTGGGGTGGGACGTCAGCCAGAGCTGCCCCGTGGCAGATCAGCTCAGGGAGGGGCTGTGCACGGAGACAGGGGCATGGCTGGCACAACGGGGCGCCTCGGGGGACTCAGGAGGGCACAGACCCCGCCCACACAGAGACAGCTGTACAGTGCCCCCTGGCCCCCACCAGCTGCTGCCCCATGAGGAGCTGAGCGACAGGCCCAGCCCCGGGCCACCCGGGCACACAACAGGTCCTTGGCCACCCGGGGAGCCAGCCTGGGGCACCCCAGTCACAGGGACAGGTGTGGGGAGGGCACAGAGGGTCTGGAGCTGCAGCCATGTCAGAGCGAGGGGGAATCCACACCCAGGCTCCAGGGCACCAGGGGAGGGCCCTGAGGTCAGGAAGGAATCCACCCTTTCTCCCAGGCCGGCTGGCCAGGTAGCAGCTAAACTCCCATTGGAGAGGAGGCAAGGAGATCCCAGGGAAGGCAGCCTGAAGACAGCCACAGGGAAGGGGCAGGGCCCAGCGTCCGAGGGCGGAGCTGGCAGGTCCCGGGGGAAGCCACAGGCTCCTGGGAACCAGCACAAGGGCTGGGAGGTGGGAAGCGGCTCCAGGAGCCGCCTTGGCTGCTGAGCCCAGGCTGCCTGGGCCAAACCCGGAGCAGGGGGTGGGCCTGGGCCCCCTCTCAGCAGGAGGGTGGCGTAGAAACCAGGGATTTTCCTACCCCCCCCCCCTGAATTTCCCCAACCCCAGTTTTGTGAACTAGTTACATGTAGTGCTGCCAATGTAGTGATTGTTTGGAAATCTGAATTGAAAATGAAACATTAATACACACTTTAAAAGCATATACAGGGTATGATAAAATACGTGTATCTGAAAAGGTATCATAGATTTGAAAAGTATGAACATAGACTAGCTTCCTTATACGGCTGTTGTTTTTATGACAATGTCGGTGTATTCATTTCAGTGATGTTGACCAACCTAATCATTTCAAACTATGATTTATAAGCGAAGTCTAAATGAGCTCTCCCTGACAGCTAGTGATGAGCTGGGGGGAAAGGCTTCAGGACCAGATTGTATTTACATTCGTCTGGGGGGTAATGAAATGTTGTTCTTATTGTCTGAGTAAAGGGCAGTAGAACTGTACTTAGCCTGTGCTGACTGAGGGCATCAAGAGAGAGGGTGGGGACAGCTGTTTTGCTTGACGGTCTGCCTGAGTCACAAGTGCTATTTGACCTGCTCCTCTCCACTGTTTAAAGACAGAGCTGATTAGACTCCACAGATAGCCTTTTGTTTTGTTACAGCTGAAATCACTGATAATCAGGTCTAAGTGCTTAGACCTGCTGTGGGACAGTGTTTCTGTGGAAGAGACGGCCCAGTCTGCACTAGCAGCGAGGTTCCCCCACTGAGAGCTCAGCTGAAATCACTGAGAGCTGGTGGAACCTCAAGAGACCAACTCGCAGAGGTCACAGTGGCAGGTGGCAGCAAAAGGTGACTGTGCAGGCCATTGGCAACAGAGCGATGGAATGAACGGTGGCACAACGAACATCAGTGGCCAGAGCGAACAGTGAGCAGCTGGAGGAACGAGCAAAGTGCCTTCTTGCCCCCCACCTGGGAGGTGAACTCATGTGAAAGCACCTCTGAACTCTGAGTCTCTACAGACTAAGGACAGCACCGGTGAGTGTTAATGAGGCTTTTAAGAATGCTGGAGACACAACACAGTTCATGCGAACAAACATGGCTGTGGCAACATACTTTCTATTTAAGCAAGAGATACCACACACTACAAACTGGAGGCCAGTGTTAAGGGCATTGTCACTTGTTCATCCTGAAGTTGAACACTGGTTCCGAACAAGACCAGCAAATGCTCACTATCTTTCTGCAAGAAACTCAACTGACTGGCTAGAAGCATGCGGTGCAACAGTGAAAGACTCAACAGTTGAAAAAGTGAAGAACTCTCTCACCACATTCAAAAAATGTGCATACATGGCTGCTGAATGCACCGATGCAAATGGGCATCAAGTATTAAGTCATTGCGTACATTATCTTGATGTCAGCGGTAGGCCAGTAGATGCATTTCTAGATGTTCAAGTTATAGAAGTCACATCGGCTGCATCTGTGACAACCCACCTCTTAGAAGAGTTAAATGCTTGTCAATTGGACCCCAAACAGATGGCTGCTTGTGCATTTGATGGAGCTGCAAACTTCTCTGGAAGACATGGTGGAGCACAAGCTTTGCTCAGAGAAAAGTGTAACCCTAATCTCTCCTATACACACTGCAGAGGCCATCTACTCCAACTAGCGCTAGTACGAGCTGCAGACTCTTCAAAAGACATTAAAAAAGCTATTAATTTAATGTCTTCATTTTATTCTTTTTTCAGCAAGAGTCCAAAAAGACTGAATATCTTGGAAAATATAGAAGATACACTGGGACTGAAGTTCAAATTAGTCCAACCTGGGAAAACCCTCTGGCTTTCTCATGAGTGATCCTTGGTTGTTGTCTTAAAATTACTCCAGCCGTTATTACTGGCTTTGGAAAGTATCTACCAAGATGGGATGAATCGAAGTAGTGAGGCTGGTGGATTACTTTTGCTACTATGTTCAGAGAAGACTATTGCCATTCTCTCTCTCATAAGGGGGGGGGAAGGATAGCTCAGTGGTTTGAGCATTGGCCTGCTAAACCCAGGGTTGTAAATTCAATCCTTGAGGGGGCCACTTAGGGATCTGGGGCAAAAACCTGTCTGGGGATTGGTCCTGCTTTGAGCAGGGGGTTGGACTAGATACCTCCTGAGGTCCCTTTCAACCCTGATATTCTATGAAGTCTACTATTGAAACCACGTGGGTCATTAAACAATACCATCCAGGCATCTGCTACAACAGGAGTAGATCTTTGTCCAGCAATAGAAGCTACATTTGGATCAATCAGAGAGCTATCCATTGAAAAAGTACTGGAAGAAGCAAAGACTTCAGTCCAGAAGTTGACTAATGAAGGCATTTATATTGAATCCTTAAGTGAAGAGGACAAGAAGTGTTTGTTAAGACAACTGAAAAAGTACACAGACTTGATTCTTAAAAATCTACAACTGCGACTTCTAGATTCTACTCAACCTCTGCGTAGCTTTTACAGATCCCTGTCCTATAAAACACCGACAGTTGAGTGGAGTGAGGCACTACCAGCAATGGGGCTGCCATGTGCTCAGGACAGAATAGAGAATTTGAACACAGAGTGGAATATCATACCATGAATGAATGAAGATTGGACTTCAACTTCTTTTTTATCATCACTAGTGGCTCGACCTGATCTTTGTGTTCTGTTTCCTGGGATGAAAGAAGTAGGAATTCATCTCTCGCTACTCCCAGTCACGACAGCTACAGTTGAGCGTTCTTTTGCCTCACTGAATAGAATTTTGTGTTCTGAAAGAAGTCGCCTTCTGCCTGATCATGTGAATGAACTGATGAGCAGATCAACTGAAGGAATGGAAGTACTGGACACACGAGAAGCCACCGAAGATGAACGCGTTGCATTCAGGAAGTTCATTAACAGAGTTGTGCAAAATTATAACAAGAAACCAAGAAGGATGTAGACGTAGTGCTTCATAGAAGGCCTGAGTAGCCAACTTTAATTTGTGTGATGATTTTAAAACATGAGTTAAATCTACTAAAATGGTCATGAAACATTTCAGTTTTTACTATGGTGCCATACAGCCCACCTTCACCCTCACGGTCTCACCTCTCATCAGCCCTGACCTCCCCCCCCCCCCCAAATTGAAACACCCCCCCCCATTTCAATTCCTGGGGAAAACACTGGTAGAAACCCCAACCCAAGGACTGCTGAGCCCAGGGCAGGGCTGAGGAGTGGCCTGAGGGGGCGACCCTGGGACTTGTTACCTGGTAGGGATCTGGCCTAGGTGCCATGGCAGGGCCAGAGCTGAGCAGCAACCGGCAGCATAGTGTGACGAAGTGGGAGATTTTCTTGGTTTTCCAATGGTTTGCATGCAGAGCGGGTGGGACTCAGTGCCCCGGGTGTTACTGGTTTAACAAGGGAGGGGAGAGGGAGTTTGTGGTTACAGAGGACCAGCGAGGGAACTCGGGACCCCAGCCAATGGCCTGGAGAATGGAGACCCCAGCAACTGGTGACCCGGAGGCCCAGCCGGTTCTGGCCAGTGGGAGGACAATGGGCTGCGAAGAGAGGACCCCAGTGACCTGACCAGGCGGTTCCAGCCAGAGGGGGCCAGAGGAGGCCCAGGCGACCTGGTTTACGACCCTGTTTACCTGGAGAGAAGACAATGGACAGAGGCGGGGCTTGGGGCCGGGGATCTCAGATGCCCAGCTGGGGAGCAGGGGGGCTCTGGGCTGGAGAGGGGGAGCAGGCAGAGCCCACCTGGATGCAGGGGAGACTGGGATGTGCTGTGCTGAGGGAGGCCAGGCCTGAGGCCCAGGGAGTTTCCTGTGCTGTGTTCAACTCTCAATAAATCCTCCTGTTTTATGCTGGCTGAGAGTCGCTCCAGGCTAGAGAACAGGGGGGGTGGGGGGGGATTATTCCCTCTGGGAGTGGAGGCCCTGGGAGCCCAGAGTGAGGGGACTCCCTGAGGGGGCCCACGGCAGAGACAGACGTGCTAAGGCTCAGAGAGGTGCGGCTCCAGGAGGTGGAGGGGCCTGACCCCGAGAGAGAGTGGACCCCCAAGAAGGGCTGTCGCACTGAAGGAGGTTCCCCCCACGGACCGCATGGGGCCAAGAGTGGGCTCGACCTGTGAGTCCGTGACACAGTTTCCAAGGCCAGGAGGGACCCTCGTGCTCACCAGTCTGACCCCACAGACAGCCCAGGCCTGAGACCTGCCCCCATTCAGCCTTGCAGCAGAGCGCTTAGAAAATCGGCCGGTCTGGACAGAGAAATGGCCTGGGATGGAGACTCCCCCAGACCCCTGGGGATACGGGAGCAAGGGCTCATTGCAAATGGACCCCTTCTTGCCAGGCTGAATTTGTCTGGCTTCAACTCCCAGCCATTGCAGCGTGTTCAACCCTCCTCTGCTGAGATGTGTCCCCAGGCAGGTACCTACAGACTGGGATCAGGTCACCCCTGAGCCTGCTCTCCGTGACGCCAACTCCACTGAGCTCCCGGAGTCTCTCACTATCCGGCAGGTGTCTAACCCTACAGTCATTCCCGGGGCTCTTCTCTGACCCCTCCCCAATGTCTCAACCTCCTTCTCGAACTGGGGGCGCAGGCCTGCAGCAGCGGTCGCCTCATGACCTGACCCCGGGAGCACTACAGCAGGGCGGGGCCCCGGCCGCACAGAGCTGGGTCCGGGCACAGTGCAGCAGGGGTCCCCTGCCCCAAGCAGCAGGGCATGCTGGGCTTGGGCCGAGGCAGGGGGGGCCCATTGGTCCCATCACAGGGGCGAGACTAGGAGAGCCCACTGGGCTGATGTTCCTGCACATGCCCCGCCCAGCCCCATACGTGGCAATGGGGGAAGCCACCTGCACAGCCCCCATGGCCCTACGGCCGCAGGTGGGGCCTGGCAGACACCCGCCTTCCCCTGGAAGCGACATGGCCCAGACCTTGCCCTGTGCCAGGCAGGCAACCAGACCCTGCCCACACCTGCAATCTCACGGGACAGGACCCGACCCGGGGAGGCGCGTGCGACCGACCCAGCGCCCGGCCGAGACACAGAACCCCCCCTCCCCCGCCAAGACACAGTGCCCCCCCCCCCCAACACACACACACTCACCCCAAGCCCACTAGGTCCTGGCACCCCAGCGCCAAGCTCTAGTGGTGGCAGAAAACACGAAAACACAGCCGGCCGCAGGCCCCAAGCCCCCACCCGCGCCAGCACCAAACCCTGCCCCCGCCAGCGGAGTTGGGGGTGGGGGCGATTTCCTTCTTCACAAATCTTGTGCTGCCGTCAGGAAATAAGCACTGGTTGCTAAGCCACTATCCATCTGCCCCACATTCCCCAGGCCCCTGCCAGCCCCCAGGGCAGCTGGGAAATGCAGCAACCCAGGGCCAGAGAAAGGATCGGGGCCGGAGGTCCCATCTGCCTCTCTCCCGTTTCATAAGTCACTGGGGTGGGGGGAGTCTGTAGGGCTGGAAGTGAGTCTAGACACTCCCCAGTTCCAGGTCACTGAGCGCTCCCCACCCCGTGACCCAGCACCCCACAGCAGCCCCAGTCCCTACGGGGTAACACCAGCTGCCCCCTGAAACTTCACAAGTCCCACGGATTGAAGACCAGAGTCCCCAAAGCACCCCCCCCAGATGGACACTCCCCCCAGTGCACCCCGTGAGCCAGGCCTGCAGAGAACGGCTGCACAATCGCTCCCCAGAGGGTGCGCTGCCCTGAGAAACCAGCCCAGACACGCCCGGCACGGCACGATGCAGCGACGTCTGCCCGAGCTGCCCCATTCCCCTCCCCAGGGTGTTCACTCTGCACCCATGTGAGCATGTCCAGTATCAAACCCTTCCGTGACCGCCCAGCTCCCCTATGGGGCACAGTGCTGGATAGAGTGGGGGCCATGGGGCCGCCGGCTGCTCTCACAGTTTTCGGTGGGGGGATGAGGAATTCAAGCTCCTAGATTTAAGTCCCCCCATCTCTGTCGAAGAGGGGAGGAGAAAATCAGCCCCAGCGTGGAGCCCTGTCGCCCCCGGACATGGTGCCTGCCCCGGGGGGGTTGTGGGGGGGGCTGCACATTGGCACAAGCCTCCTCCCTGCTGCACAGGGCACGGCTGCAACCCCCCGCAGGGCAACGCTGCCCCTCATTTGTTCCTGCTGGGCAAGAGACTCGCGCCCACCTGCCTCAGTCTGGCCAAGCTGAGGGGCCGGGGCAGGGCACAGGCCCGTGAAACACACGTGCACATCACCACGCAGCGCTCCAGGCACCGAGCCCTCACTTACAGCAGCAGCGCGCCAGACGCTGGGAGAAAGGAGCCCAGCCCGCCAGCAGGCAGGACAGGCCCCCTCCCTGCCCGCGGGCACCGCCCTGTTGCCAGGTGTGCCAACTCTCACCACACGCCGGGTCTGGGGAGGTGCCTGCTCCAGCCCTGGCCTGGGGAGATGCCCGGGACCCAGCCCAGCCCAGCCCCGCCCCTGCCCAGGGCCCAACCCAGCCCTGGCCCGGGGAGGTGCCCGGCCTCCAGCCAGGGGTGATTCCCAGACTGCCAGGGATGGGCACAGGCTGAGCAGGCCCCTGGAGGAGATGCAGGGATGGTCCCACGTCAGGAACAGGCCCTGGGATCCAGCCCCAGCCAGGGCAGATCTGCTCCCCACCCTTGAGGTGCTGAGCCCTCCACGCTGGGGCAGGCGCAGGGCCTGGCAGACACTCCTTCAGGCTTGCAGCGTGGCTGGGGGCGGAGCAGCATCCCCCACCCCCACCCCATGGAGCCTGTAGGTGGGTTTGTGCCTGTGTCCCGTGTCTCCCTGGCCTTGCCCCATCCCCTCGCCAACCTGGTCTGGCTCTCTCATCCCCCCCCAGCCTGCCCCCCGAGCCCATCAGCCCAGCTCCCTCCCTGCAGCGTCTCCGCGGGCGCCCCCAGGTCTCCCTGGCACTCACTTTGCCGATCCTGCAGCGGTCCATGCTGGGAGCTCCCAACTGCCTGCAGGCTCCCCCTCCTAGCCGCGTGCCCCCAGCATGCCAGCGCCCCGGCCCATCGCCCCCAGCCTGCGCACGGCTCCGGGAGCTCTGCAGTGCTGGCCTGGCGGCTGACGAAGGGTGAGGGAGAGCTGAGCAGTGCGATGCCAAGCTCCCTGTGGAGCCGGCGCTGGGCGCAGGGGAGGGAGGGGACCGGGGAGCCGGCAGGGGAAGGGGGAGCAGCAGGAGCTGTTTCCCGGCAGCGCCAAGGCTGAGCCGGCAGCTCCAGCAATTCACACCATGGAGAGCACGGAGGAAACGGTGACATCACCAGCTGGCTATAAATAGCATGGGGGGGGGGGCAGACAGCTGCACTGGCGAGGGGGATGGACAGCTGCCTCCTTTCCCAGGTGGGGGGGGGGGCACAGCTGCAGCCACCAGGGTGAAGCCAAGAGGGGGAGCAGCTGCCTCCCACCCCCAGCTCGGGAGAAAGTGATGGGGGGGCTGAGGCACCCCAAGGGGCATGGGCAGAGGGACCCCTGGCAGGAGGCACTCCCCACCCCCCCCCCGGTCACAGGGAGCACCCACCGGATGGGCTCGCCTTGGAGGTGGGGCCCCAAGACAAACACAGGGTGTCCGGGGAACGGCTCCCCCCCACCCCGAGAGGCAGGGCAGGGTGGGCGGGACAGTCTGCCCCTACTCCGGGAGGGATGGCCAGGTGACGGTGTGGGGAGGGGTACTGGAGGGCAGGGCAGGGGTGGGTCTCCCCCAGCTATGGGGGGGCATGGTCCCCACCCCTTGGCGCTGGCTAAGCCAGTTGTGTTTGGTCTCATGCTGCCTGGGACCTAGAGGTGATTAACAGCCGATTTGCTAATAGGATTGCTCGGTTAATCCTGCGGGGGGCGGAGGGGTAGAGCTGGACAGACACTGGGTTTCCCCCTGGCCAGAGTCTCACCAATTCCACCCCCTCCCCGGCAGGACAGCTCAGCTCAGCAGAGGGGGCTCTCCCCCTCCCCCTGCAGGGCTGGATGGTCACAGGTTCAAATCTCCCCTGTCTGGATCCTGACTCAGAACCGACCCCCCCCCAGGGCTGGGGCAGGACACGGACACCAAATCGCAGGCCTGGAGTGAGTGCCCGGCCAAGGGCACCCTGGGGCTCCCCAAAGGCAGGGACACGGGAGGTAACACCCAGCCCCTGGCTGCTGGCCAGGGAGGGGCTCCCTACTCTACGCCCCTGTCCTGGGGATCCCCAGCGCCCCAGGAAGGGAAGAGCAGAGCGGATGGAGAGCCCAGGACGGGGTGAGGAGACATGCACAGAGGGGGGAGGCCAAAGAGCAGGGCAGGGGGGGCCTATACCCAGCGCTCCCTGCAGAGCTGGGAGGAGCAGAGCGGCACAGCCGGGGAGAGGGGCCTGGATGTCGAGGGGGCTGGGGAAGCAGAGGCTAACGGGGAGGGGTCTAGGATTAGGGGGCTCTGGCTCACAGGAAGCATTTCACTAATCTGCTGCACCGGGGAGGGGGGAGACCCAGCCCCGGGGAGGGGGAGCAGCACCTGGCCGGGAGCGACTCAGCCCTGGGTCCCGGGAGACGCCTTTGGGGGCAGGGGCACGTGGCGCTGACTGAGGCGGTGCGCCCCCTGCAGGCAGAGTGGGGGCCCAGCTCCTTGTCCTGCAACGGGGACTCCCCCAGGCACCCAGCTCCTGAGCGCACCCGGCTCACGTCTCCTCCCTCCTCTGCACCCCCACTGCCCAAGCGCCGCTCGCCCCCCCCGTCCCGCTCTCCTGGATCCCCGGGCACCCCACTGGCTCACACACGCCCACGGCAGCCGCCCCCTTCGCAGGCACAGCCACGACCGACCGCCGACGTGGAAATCAGGAGCAGACAGCGCCTGATTAAAAGCAGCTTGGAGAGCCCGCAGCCAGGACCCCCTCCCCCAGCCCGCAGGGGGAGAGAGCAGAGTCCCCACAGCGCCAGCCCCCCCCCCCCCCAGCAACGGGCACAGAGGGGAAAGGACGAGCCCCAGGTGACAGTGAGTCATGGCAGATCTGGAAAATGAACCCTGAGTCCTGGCTCCCAGCTCCAACCCACCAGCCCCCACTCCCCGCCCAGAGCCAGGGAGAGAACCCAGGAGTCCTGGCTCCCCGCCCCCCCACGCTAACCTACCAGTCCCCACGTCCCTCCCAGAGCCAGGGAGAGAACCCAGGAGTCCTGGTTCCCAGCTCCAACCCACCAGCCCCCACTCCCCGCCCAGAGCAAGGGAGAGAACCCAGGAGTCCTGGCTCCCAGCCCCCCCTGCGCTAACCTACCAGTCCCCACGTCCCTCCCAGAGCCAGGGAGAGAACCCAGGAGTCCTGGTTCCCAACTCCAACCCACCAGCCCCCACTCCCCTCCCAGAGCCGGGGAGAGAACCCAGGAGTCCTGGCTCCCAGCCCCCCCGCGCTAACCTACCAGTCCCCACGTCCCTCCCAGAGCCAGGGAGAGAACCCAGGAGTCCTGGTTCCCAGCTCCAACCCACCAGCCCCCACTCCCCGCCCAGAGCAAGGGAGAGAACCCAGGAGTCCTGGCTCCCAGCCCCCGCTGCGCTAACCTACCAGTCCCCACGTCCCTCCCAGAGCCAGGGAGAGAACCCAGGAGTCCTGGTTCCCAGCTCCAACCCACCAGCCCCCACTCCCCGCCCAGAGCCGGGGAGAGAACCCAGGAGTCCTGGCTCCCAGCTCCAACCCACCAGCCCCCACTCCCCTCCCAGAGCCGGGGAGAGAACCCAGGAGTCCTGGCTCCCAGCTCCAACCCACCAGCCCCCACTCCCCTCCCAGAGCCGGGGAGATAACCGAGGAGTCCTGGCTCCCAGCCCCCCCCTCCCCCCCGCTCTAACCCACCAGTCCCCACGTCCCTCCCAGAGCTGGGGAGAGAACCCAGGAGTCCTGGCTCCCAGCCCCCCCTGCGCTAACCCACCAGCCCCCTCTCCCCTCCCAGAGCCAGGAACAGAAAATGATCCCAGGGGCTGGGTTTGCCCCGAGAGCAGGAAACTGGTGAGCAAAGCCTGCTGCAGCAGCTTCCCGGCAGTATGGAGGGTGAGGGCCAGCCCCCGACCTGCCCGCATGCTCCGTGCCGCTGCCCCGCTAAGGGATGCCCGGACACAACCCGGGTGCCATCCCCCTTGGCTCTGTGCTCTCCCCGGGGCTAGAGTAACAAGGGCCAGACTACAGCTCCCAGCATGCACCGCTCCCGCCAGCACCAACCAGGCCAGTAGGTCTCCCCACGGGAGCAGACGCATTCGGGCGCATGCTCTGCCCAGGGGCACACGCTGCCAGCCTGGTCTTTGCTGTCAGAGTCTGGGCCCATCCCCTGCACCGGGCCCCCCTCCAAGGCACCATCCGCACACGAGCGCCCCGCCAGCCCTGCACACAGGCACTGACGTGAGTCCCTGCCAGGCTGCACGCGCTGCCCCACGGAGCCCACGCAGCGCCCTGGAGCCATGCCAGCCTACTCCACCCCAGCCAGGATGCCACACGCATTCCTGAGCTCAGGGCCCCCGCCCACAGGGAGATGGATGCTGCACGCTGACTGGGTGCTGGGACTCGGGGGTGGCAGAACCCAGGAGTCCGGGCTCCCAGACCAGTGTTAATCACCTCACTGGGATCCCTCAGCACAACCATTCTGCTCCAGCGCCAGCCCGAGGCACCAGCTGCCCGCAGCCACGGGGGGCGGGATGCTGCCCCCAGCAGCGCCACCACCAGCCAAGCACCCCAAGCACTTCAAAGTCCCAGCAGCCCCTTCAATGCCCGACAGCCCCAAAGCTCCAGGGTCTGCCCTCGCTCGTCCCCTGCAATAAGGCCCAACATGGACTGGAGCTCAGCAAAGCCAGCCTGGCTCCCTGGACACCCGTGGGGGTAACCATGTGGTCTTGGCACCGACGGGCCACAGGGATCCCAGGACGGGCACCCCCCGCGCCCTGCCATGGTGAGTGCCAGGGTGGGATGCAGGAGCCGCCCCCAGCGCAGGCTGGGCCCTGCCGGACGCTTGGCAGGGGCACCGCGGGAGCCGTACCTGCAGGCTGAGCGCTATCTGCCGGATATACAGCATGTTGAGGTCCTCCAGGATCCGAAGCCTGTCCTGCATCTCTGCAAACCTGTCCCTCGCCGCCATGTCCATGGAACCGGCTACACCCCCAGCCTGGCCCAGCCCCTGGCAGCCCCAGTGCCCCTGCACAGGCTCGCCAGGCCACAGCCAATGCCCATGGCCACCCCGCCTGGAGGGTCAGGTGCAAGGTGCCTGCGAGCGGTGCCCCGAGCTCTGCTCCGCTCTGCCTGAGCGCCACAGGACAGGGCTCCCCGATCTCACCCAGAGCAGGCGGGTACGTGGGGCAGGCTCGCTGCCTCCTCGCGTTCCCCCTGCCCCCGGCTGTCTCGTCAGCAGATTCCCAGCCACGGGCCCAGCTGTGAAGAGAAAAGGCCCATTCATCCCAGCCCCAGTACTGCACATTTTCCTCCCACAGAACAAGCAGCCAGTGTGCAGGGGCCAGGGCAGCGCCCCCCACTCGCAGCCCAGTGCCGGGGGGGGGGCAGGAGCCAGGGCAGCGCCCCCCACTCGCAGCCCAGTGCCGGGGGGGGGGCAGGAGCCAGGGCAGCGCACCCCACTCGCAGCCCAGTGCCGGGGGGGGGGGGCAGGAGCCAGGGCAGTGCACCCCACTCGCAGCCCAGTGCCGGGGGGGGGGCAGGGGCCAGGGCAGCGCCCCCCACTCGCAGCCCAGTGCCGGGGGGGGGGCGGGCAGGGGCCAGGGCAGCGCCCCCCACTCGCAGCCCAGTGCCGGGGGGGGCGGGCAGGGGCCAGGGCAGCGCCCCCCACTCGCAGCCCAGTGCCGGGGGGGGCGGGCAGCGCCCAGGGCAGCACCCCCCACTCGCAGCCCAGTGCCGGGGGGGGGGGGCGGGCAGGGGCCAGGGCAGCGCCCCCCACTCGCTGCCCAGTACCGGGGGGAGGGGGCGGGCAGGGGCCAGGGCAGCGCCTCCCACTCGCTGCCCAGTACCGGGGGGAGGGGGCGGGCAGGGGCCAGGGCAGCGCCCCCCACTCGCAGCCCAATACCGGGGGGGGGGGGGCAGAGGCCAGGGCAGCGCCCCCCACTCGCAGCCCAGTGCCGGGGGGGGGGGGCGGGCACGGGCCAGGGCAGCGCCCCCCACTCGCAGCCCAGTACTGGGGTGGGGGGCAGGGGCCAGGGCAGGGCCCCCCACTCGCAGCCCAGTGCCCGGGTGGGGGGCAGGGGCCAGGGCAGGGCCCCCCACTCGCAGCCCAGTGCCAGGGGAGGAACAGGGGGCAGGGCCCCCCACTCGCAGCCCAGTGCCCGGGGGGGGGCAGGGGCCAGGGCAGCGCCCCCCACTCGCAGCCCAGTGCCCGGGGGGGGGGGGCAGGGGCCAGGGCAGCGCCCCCCACTCGCAGCCCAGTGTCGGGGGGGGCAGGGCTCAGGGCAGCGCTCCCCACTCGCAGCCCAGTGCCCGGGGGGGCCCTCAGGGCAGCGCCCCCCACTTCCATGCCAGTGCCGGGGAAGGGCGCAGGGCAGCCCCCGCAGCCCTGCGCACATGGCAGGGCAGGGCTCGGCCCCACAGCACCCCGCGCACCCCCTCTCCGTGCCCCGCACGGCTCAACCCGCCCCGTTACCTTCGCCTCCTCCCGGCGCCGGTTCCCCGCTGCCCGCGCCCCGGCCGGGCGGCCCCTGCCCGGCTCCCTCCCGCCCCGCCCCGCCCGGCTCGGGTTACAGGGGCGGCCCCTCCACGCCGGGCCGCGGGGCCGGGCCAGAGCCGCGCCGGCTCCAGCCACTGGCGCTGCCCCTCACCCCGGCCTCTGGCCCGGCCCCGCTGGGCGCCCCGGGGCCCCGCGCGCAGCCCCTGCCTGGGCAGCCTGGCCCGCGGCACGGCCCCAGCTGGCGGCCGGAGCCCACGGGGATGGGCAGGGAGCGGCTGGGCGCCCGGTGCCCCCTGGTTCCCGCCCGGGCCCTGCAGGGGGCTCCCGGCTCGGCCTGGCCCGGCGCTGCCCCTTCTGGTGCAGAGCGGCCCGGGCCGGGACGGGCTCGCCCGGAGCCACGCGGCCACTGCGTGGCAGAGCGGAGGGGGGAGCCCCGGGGACCCGGCTCCCCGCCTGGCGCCCGGCAGGGAGAGTCCCCGGCCTGGGCGGGGCAGGGCCGCGGCGGGGTCTGTGCCCAGCCCACGGTGCCCATAGGGGTGCAGCGCCCCCGGGGGCCTGGCTGCTGGCCCCGCGTCCAGGGCTTGCCCGGCCTCAGCTCGGGCTTTCAGCCCCCCCGCTAGAAAAGTGTTCAGGCGCCACTAGCGGTGCCTGGCCCAGGCCCGGCCCTGGCAACCCCCTCCAGGCCCTGCCTTCGGCAGGGGGCTGCGAACCCAGCCCCGGCCCGGGGTAGCACAGAGGGGCCAGGCCGGGAGCCCATCGGCCAGGAGACGCGAAACAGGGAGATAGGTCCCGTCCTACAACCTGCACACAGAGCCCAGCCCTCACCCTGTCCTTTCCCTGGGCGGGACAGATGGGAACGGCCCCCGCCTCAGTGCCCAGACGCCGTGACAGGGTGCTCAGACAGCCCCAAGCCCCCCGATAATGCTCAGCCCCCATCCAGGCCCTGAACCCCCAATAACGCTCAGCCCCCAGACAGCCCCCCAAAACCCCAAGACAATGCTTAACACTCAGACAGCCCCCAACCCTCCCCCCAATAACGCTCGGCCCCCTGATGGCCCCCCATGCCCCAGAAAAGGCTCAGCGCCCAGATGCCCCCCCCCACCCCGAGATGACGCTCTGTGCCCAGCCTGCCCTCTCTCCTCCTAAGACACGTGGTGCCCACACAAGGCACCCCCCCCCCCCCCCAGGAACGTTCAGCGCTCACCCGGGGCTGAGTGTTTGGCATCCAGACAGCGTCCATGTCCCCCCACCCCACCCCAAACGCTCAGGCGCTGCCAGCTCTAGCCAGGCTCCAAGCGGGACAGGTCTTGTTTGACCAAAGGCCCCTCCCCCCCCCGCCAAAATTGCCCCCAGAGCCAGGGCAGTTGTCAGACTCCCTGCAACAGGCTCCCAGCTGCATCAGGTGCCACCCGCTGTGGGGGCTGCGGGTTCCAAGCACTCCAAGGGCCCCCCCGTGGCACGGCCCAGAGCCACCAGGCAGGGGTAGGGGATGGCGCTTCCCAGGGACCAGCAGGGATGTGAGAGCTCCCTACGGGCAGGAACCGTCATGCCAGGCCACTCCACCGTGCCGGGGCTTCATGCCTACCACAGGCCCTCATCCTACTCCTCCAGTCACCAAGGAGGCAAATGCTGCCCCAGGCGGGTCTGGGAGCGAGAGCCCCACCCAGACTCTCGAGCCAAGCACTGAGTGCCAGCCCCAGGCTCCTGGTGCCTCAGACCGAGTGCGCCCAGCCCTGGGCAGCCTGCCAGGAGTCCCCATGGCACTGAGCAGGGGGCAGCAGGAATCCCCAGCCCATCGGCCCTGCACATGGCTCTGGGGCCACCACGCGGCACGTAGCCCCCCCATGCCACTGTCAGGTTACCTTAAAATCCACTGTGGCCAACTACCCTCTAACCCCTGCCCTTTGCAGGCCTTCTGGGTCCATGCCAGAGCCACCTAGGCACAGCCAGTCCCCAGACACGCAACACGGCCCACTGGTCTCCTTGGGGGGAGGGGCATCATCTCCCCACAGCCCTGCCCCTGGGGATAGCAACGGGGGGCGGGGGGTGATGGAGCCCTTTAAGGGGGCATCAGTTCGTGGACCTGAGCCGAGGGTTTGGATGAACAGCTGGGGAGGGAAGAACTGGCACGAGAGAAGATAGGAGTGCTACAGAGGAAGTTTGCCGATTCCTCTCCCTGCCCCTGGCACAGGCCCTGAAGGCAGCAGAGGTGAAGGAGGCCGGTGAGAAGGCTGAACACTTCCCCTCCTCCCCCACCCCAATGGCCTGGACAGTAAACTAGGGATAAGGACCAGCCTGGAGAGAACCAGACTAAGGACTCCAGGGAAGATGCCCTGAGGGTCCACGGCCTGGCAGGAACAGGGACTCTGGGGAGAGAGCCCTGCAGAGCCTGGGAGGGGGCGCAGGGGGCTGGGGCCTGAGCCCAGGGAGGTGAAGAGTTTCCATTCCTCGGCATTGAGCCTGGACGTTGGCTACCCTGGAGGGGTGAGAGCCCCCAGCCCCCCTGGCACTCTCAAGGCAAACTGGCTGCAATGCTGGGTGTTGCCACAAGGGGCGCTCTGAGGTGGTAAGGCAGTCACGGCATGACCCCCAAACCTGTCCCATCCCACAGCTCCTGGGGTGGCCATAAGAGCTCTCACCTGCACTGATGCTGATCTGCACACCAGGGGGTGCTCAAACCCACCCTCCCCTCTACAAGGTGGAGCCAGGGAGAGACACCTGGGCAGGTGCCTGGGGATGGGATGGGTGGGACCAGCAGGCATGTCCCAGCGCCCCATGGGGATTCGATCCTGGAGCCCCTGCGCAAAGCTGGCAACTGAGGCAGGGAGGGAAGCCACAGCACGTCCTGGCCCTGCGCGAGCCAGTCTGGGGACAGGCAGCCTCGAGGTAGGACGTGCTGTCCTGCGGCCCTGCCATGCACACACACTACAGCTGGCCGGGAACCCATTCTCCAGTGAGAAATTTCAACCAACCAACATTTCTTTTCGTTGGGGGGGCGGGGGAGGGAATGACAATGCGTGAGCAGGTGCAGGTGGGTGAATGTCTGCACATGGGCATGGGGGTGGGATTGGTCGGTCGGTTTTGGGGAAAAGCCATCGCTGTGGGGAAACATTTGAAGGGACCATTTTCTACCAGCTGTAACCCCAACAGCCTGGACCCACGAGAGCCAGGGCTGGGCTAGCAGGGGGCTGCGGGTCGGGATTGGGGGCACCGGTAGAACATGGAGGGAAGGTTGCACAGCCCTTTCGATTTTGTCCGACTGACCCTCTCCCCTGGGGTTTTCCCTGATTAGGAGTATGGTGGAGTATTGTGTACAGTTCTGGGTGCCACATTTCAGGAAAGATATGGACAAATTGGAGAGAGTCCAGAGAAGAGCGAGAAAAATGATGAAAGGTCTAGAGAACATGACCTAGGAGGGAAGATTGAAAACACTGGGTCTGTTCAGTCTGGAGAAGAGAAGACTGAGAAGGGACATAACAGTTTTCAAGTACATAAAAAAATTGTTCCAATTAGCCTCTGAGGATAGGACAAGGAGCAATGGGCTTAAATTGCAGCAGGGGAGTTGGACATTAGGAAAAAGTTCCTAACTGTCAGGGTGGTTAAACACTGGAATAAATTGCCTAGGGAGGTTGTGGAATCTCCATCATTGGGGATTTTTAAGAGACGGTTGGACAAACACCTCTCAGGAATAATAATAATTTTAAATATACCTATCTCCTAGAACTGGAAGGGACCTTGAAAGGTCATTGAGTCCAACCTGCTGCCTTCACTAGCAGGACCAAGTACTGATTTTTGCCCCAGATCCCTAAGTGGCCCCCACAAGGATTGAACTCACAACTCTGGATTTAGCAGGCCAATGCTCAAACCACTGAGCTATCCCTCCCCCATGGTCTAACTAATTAGTCCTGCCATGAGGGCAGGGGACTGGACTAGGTGACCTCTCAAGGTCCTTTCCAGTCCTACGATTCTATGAACACACACAGCCGGCGGGGCGGGGCTGGGCCGGGCCTGGGACGAGCCGACAGGCAGTGGTGGCACTAGGCATAAGCACACTAAGCAATTGCTTAGGGCCCCGAGCAGCTCGAAGGCTAGCGAACAGGAGCAGCTAACAGGAGTTTTGCAAAGGAGTTAAGAGGAGCAGCGTGGCGGGGGATAGGTACAACTTACCATTCTTTAAACGTAAAGCCAAAACCACCCCGATACAAACAAAACAAAGCAAAGAGCTGCCGGAGTAAAAAGAGAATGCAGGCAGAAGTCCAGCAACAGAGTGGGGGCTACCCAGTGTATTGCACCCAATGCAGCATGTCTGATTACCTGCCCTATGGGCGGGTGGCATGTGTGTGCGTTCGGTGCAAGGAGCTATTGGCCCTCAGCGACCGTGTACGGGCTTTGGAGACCAGAGTGGCTAAACTGAAAGCTAAGGGAGACAGAGAGGTACATAGATTAGACTTTCTGGGACACCGTAGAATGGTCCCACCCCTGGTCTGACAGCCTGTGCGCTGTTGAGGAGGATGAAAGTCTCAGGGAAGGAGAACATCCAACAAGAACAGAGGGAAACAATCGAGATACATGTGGTCGAGGTATATGTAGGTACCAATCACATAGGGAAGGGTAGGAGAGAGGGCCTAGAGGCCAAATTTAGGCTGCTAGGTAAGAGATTGACGTCCAGGACCTCCATGGTGGCATTCTCTTAAATGCTTCCAGTTCCACATGCAGGGCCAGTTAGACAGGCAGAACTGCAGAGTCTCAATGCGTGGATGAGACAATGGTGTAGGGAGGAGGGGTTTAGATTTATTAGGAACTGGGGAAACTTTTGGGAAAGGGGGAGCCTATACAGGAAGGATGGGCTCCACCTAAACCAAAATGGAACCAGATTGCTGGCACTTAGTTTAAAAACTGCTCTATGGTCTTTTTAATGTTAAGGGCTGGGGGGAAACCGACCGGTACGGAGGAGCACGTGGTTCAGACAGAGACATCCCTTAGGGGAGGATCTATTAATGGAGATTCTCTATGTCCTAGTAGGGAGGAGAGGAGGGAAGATGATAAAATACAGGTAGAATCTGATGAGAAACAGTCAAATGAAAGTATCAGGGGGTAGCCGTGTTAGTCTGTATCTGTAAAAAGCAACAGAGAGTCCTGTGGCACCTTTAAGACTAAACAGATGTACTGGAGCATAAGCTTTCGTGGGTGAATGCCCACTTCGTCGGATGCATGAAAAATGAAAGAAAGTCCCGTTCAATTACATCATGTAATGGCAGACAGCTAAAAAGTGACAAGTTTTTAAAGTGCTTATATACCAATGCTAGGAGTCTAAATAACAAGAGGGGTGAACTAGAGTGCCTCGTATTAAGTGAGGATATTGATATAACGGGTATCACAGAAACTTGGTGGAATGAGGATAATCAATAGACACAGTAATACCAGGGGACAAAATATATCGAAAGGACAGAACAGGTCGTGCTGGGGGGGGGACACTATACCTGAAAGAGAGCGTAGAATCAAATGAAGTAAAAACCTTAAATGAACCAAACTGTACCATAGAATCTCTATGGATAGTATCAGAGGGGTAGCCATGTTAGTCTGAATATGTAAAAAGCAACAGAGGGTCCTGTGGCACCTTTAAGACTAACAGAAGTATTGGGAGCATAAGCTTTCGTGGGTAAGAACCTCACTTCTTCAGATGCATCTGCATCTGAAGAAGTGAGGTTCTTACCCACGAAAGCTTATGCTCCCAATACTTCTGTTAGTCTTAAAGGTGCCACAGGACCCTCTGTTGCTTTTCTCTATGGATAGTAATTCCATGCTCTAATAATAAGAATATAGCAGTAGGGATATATACCACCTAACCAGGATGGTGATAGCGACTGTCAAATGCTCAGAGAGCTTAGAGAGGCTATTAAAATAAAAAACTCAATAATAATGGGGGATTTCAACTATCCCCATATTGACTGGGTACGTCACCTCAGGATGGGATGCAGAGATAAAGTTTCTTGACACCTTAAATGATTGCTTCTTGGAGCAGCCAGTCCTGGAACCCACAAGAGGACAGACAATTCTCGATTTAGTCCTAAGTGGAGCACAGGATCTGGTCCAAGAGATGACTATAATAAGAATTTAATATATGGAGAGATACCTATTTCATAGAACTGGAAGGGACCTTGAAAGGTCATTGAGTCCAGCCCCCTGCCTTCACTAGCAGGACCAAGTACTGATTTTGCCCCAGATCCCTAAGTGGCCCCCTCAAGGATTGAACTCACAACCCTGGGTTTAGCTGGCCAATGCTCAAACCACTGAGCTGTCCCTCCCCCCTATATAGCTGGACCGCTTGGTAATAGTGACCATAATATAATTAAATTTAACATCCTTGTGGCAGGAAAGCCACCACAGTGGCCCAACACGGTAGCTTTTAATTTCAGAAAGGGGAACTACACAAAAATGAGGAAGTTAGTTAAACAGAAATTAAAAGGTACAGCACCAAAAGTGAAATCTCTGCAAGCTGCGTGGAAACTTTTTAAAGACACCATAATAGAGGCTCAACATAAATGTATTTCCCCAAATTAAAAAACAGAGAGAACCAAAAGAGCCACCGTGGCTAAACAACAAAGTAAAAGAAGCAGTGAGAGGCAAAAAGGCATCCTTTAAAAAGTGGAAGTTAAATCCTAGTGAGGAAAATAGAAAGGAGCATAAACTCTGGCAAGTGAAGGGTAAAAATACAATTAGGAAGGCCAAAAAAGAATTTGAAGAACAGCTAACCAAAGACTCAAAAAGTAATACCAACATTTTTTTTTTTTTTAATTACATCAGAAGCAGGAAGCCTGCTAAACAATCAGTGGGGCCACTGGACGATTGAGATCTAAAGGAGCACTCAAGGACAATAAGGCCATTGCAGAGAAACTAAATGACTTCTTTACCTCGGTCTTCACGGCTGAGGATGTGAGGGAGATTCCCAAACCTGAGCCCTTCTTTTTAGGTGACAAATCTGAGGAACTGTCCCAGATTGAGGTGTCATTAGAGGAGATTCTGGAACAAATTGATAAACTAAACAGTAATAAGTCACCGGGACCAGATGGTATGACCCTGAAGGAAGTCAAAGGTGAAATTGCAGGACTACTAACTGTGGTTTGTAACCTATCATTTAAATCAGCTTCTGTACCAAATGACTGGAGGACAGCTAATGTGACACCAATTTTTAAAAGGGCTCCAGAGGTGATCCCAGCAATTACAGGCCAGTAAACCTGACTTCAGTACCCGGCAAACTGGTTGAAGCTATAGTAAAGAACAGAATTGTCAGACACATAGATGAACATAATTTGTTGGGGAAGAGTCAACATGGTTTTTGTAAAGGGAAATCATGCCTCACCAATCTACTAGAATTCTTTGAGGAGGTCAACAAGCATGTGGACCAAGGGGGATCCAGTGAATATAGTGTATTTAGATTTTCAGAAAGACAAGGTCCCTCACCAAAGGCTCTTAAGCAAAGTAAGCTGCCACGGGATAAGAGGGAAGGTGCTCTCATGGATTGGTAACTGGATAAAAGATAGGAAACAAAGGGTAGGAATAAATGGTCAGTTTTCAGAATGGAGAGAGGTAAATAGTGGTATCCCCCAGGGGTCTGTACTGGGACCAGTCCTATGCAACATATTCATAAATGATCTGGAAAAAGGAGTAAACAGTGAGGTGGCAAAATTTGACGAGGATACAAAATTACTCAAGATAGTTAAGACCCAGGCAGACTGCGAAGAGCTACAAAAGGATCTCTCAGAACTGGGTGACTGGGCAACGAAATGGCAGATGAAATTCAATGTTGATAAATGCAAAGTAATGCACATTGGAAAGCATAATCCCAACTATACATATAAAATTATGGGGTCTAAATTAGCTGTTACCACCCAAGAAAGATCTTAGAGTCATTGTGGATAGTTGTCTGAAAACATCCACTCAATGTACAGTGGCAG
Source organism: Emys orbicularis (assembly GCF_028017835.1). Taxonomy (NCBI): domain Eukaryota; kingdom Metazoa; phylum Chordata; order Testudines; family Emydidae; genus Emys; species Emys orbicularis. The sequence continues at coordinate 145,858,582 of NC_088687.1, read as the reverse complement.
TCAAAAAAGCGAACAGAATGTTGGGAATAATTAAGAAAGGGATCGATAATAAGACAGAAAATATCATGTTGCCTCTATATAAATCCATGGTACGCCCAGATCTTGAATACTGCCTGCAGATCTGGTCACCCCATCTCAAAAAAAGATATATTGGAATTGGAAAAGGTTCAGAAAAAGGCAACAAAAATTATTAGGGGTATGGAACGATTAGAGGAGAGATTAATAAGACTTGGACTTTTCAGTTTGGAAAAGAGACTGCTATGGGGGGATATGATAGAGGTCTATAAAATCATGATTGGTGTGGAGAAAATAAATAAGGAAGTGTTATTTACTCCGTGGCAGAACACAAGAACTAGGGGTCACCAAATGAAATTAATAGGCAGCAGGTTTAAAACAAACAAAAGGAAGTATTTCTTCACATAACGCACAGTCAACCTGTGGAACTCCTTGCCAGAGGATGTTGTGAAGGCCAAGACTATAACAGGGTTCAAAAAAGAACTAGATAAATTCATGGAGGATAGGTCCACCAATGGCTACTAGCCAGGATGGGCAGGGATGGTGTCCCAAGCCTCTGTTTGCCAGACGCTGGGAATGGGCGACAGGGGATGGATCACTTGATGATTCCCTGTTCTGCTCATTCCCTCTGGGGCACCAGCCACTGTCGGTAGACAGGATACTGGGCTAGATGGACCATTGGTCTGATCCAGTATAGCCATTTGTATGAGGGGGGCCTGATTTAGTGTTACCCCCAAAATACAGTTTGTCTGATTGACCGTGGACATTTAATGATCTCTCAATGGGGTGGGCTGAGCGGGAGTGTTGGGCTGGGCTGTTTTCTGGTTTGTGGAAATAATACAAGTGTTTTTAGAGGGTGGGTGCAGGGTCAAGGTGGGCCCCTGGTACAGGGGGCAGGCTAGGGTTGGCTGGCGGGGAACAAGGCAAGGGTAGTGACATCAGCAGGGGACTGCTGGGGTCAGGTGAGAGCAAGGCTGCAGCTGGGGGGGTAGGATGACCAGACAGCAAATGTGAAAAATGGGGATGGGGGGGGGGGGGGTAATAGGAACCTATATAAGAAAAAGACCCAAAAATCAGAACTGTCCCTATAAGGGGGAGGGATAGCTCAATGGTTTGAGCATTGGCCTGCTAAACCCAGGGTTGCAAGTTCAGTCCTTGTGGGGGCCATTTAGGGATCTGGGGCAAAAAATCTGTCTGGGGATTGGTCCTGCTTTGAGCAGGGGGTTGGACTAGATACCTCCTGAGGTCCCTTCCAACCCTGACATTCTATGAAAATCGGGACATCTAGTCCGGGGGGGGGGGGGCGCATTAGCCTTCAGAAGTGCCAGTCCCAGCCTTCCCTAGGCAGCAGGGTGGGAATTCCCAGCTCCAGGAGATAATCGGGCCTTTGTTCCGCCAGGTACAGCTCCCCTGGGAGAAGAGGAGGAGCTGGAGTTAACCCTTTCCATGCACAGGGCTGGGCATGTGCTAGACTGTCTGGGGACCCAGCACCATGGCCCAGGGGATGCAGCAAGTCCCTCATCTCTCTCCTGCCCCCCCCCCCCCCCGCCGGGGGGTGAGCAGGTGACTCAGGCCTGGTCTACAGTAGGAAATTAGGTCGGTTTAACTCCATCACAGAGGGGTGGGGAAATCCCCAAGCAGCATAATTCGGCCAACCTGAGTCCCTGGGTGGCCAGTCCTGAGTGGATGGAAGAACTTGGCCAGCGGTGGATTAACTGCGCCCACAGGAGAGCCCCTCCTTCCCCACGGGGCAGGCAGCGCCACACTGACGTGCTGCAGCATCTTAAGGGTGGACCAGGCCTCGGTGCCCGGTGCTGGCAGACAGCTGCTCCCATCCCAGAGCACAGACGGGGGCTGGGAGACGAGTGGGCCCTGTAAGCTGCCCGGCCACCCCTGGACCCTCCTCAAGGTGAGGCAGCAGAGGCAGCAGTGCCCTGGCATGCGGGGAGCAGACAGTCAGACGCTCGGTGCCCACGGCCCAGCTGGGAGCTAGAGGAGTCTGCGGAGGCTTGTGGTGGGGGCCCCACAGGCACTTCCTGGGGTACATACTTTTGCTAAGAGGGATGGGAAGGAGGAGGGCAGAGGGTTCCCCCCAGCTGTAACGCAATGACCCTGCACACACACACATAAATAAATTAAATTAAAGGAGATATCCCATCTCCTAGAACTGGAAGGGACCTTGAAAGGTCATCGAGTCCAGCCCCCTGCCTTCACTAGCAGGACCAAGTACTGATTTTGCCCCAGATCTCTAAGTGGCCCCCTCAAGGATTGAACTCACAACCCTGGGTTTAGCAGGCCAATGCTCAAACAACTGAGCTATCCCTCCCCCCAACACACACACACACACACACACACACACACACACACACACACACACACACACACACACACACACACACACACACACACACACACACACACACACACACACACACACACACACACACACACACACACACACACACACACACACACACACACTTCACTACGGGGGGGTCGATTTAAGATACGCAAATTCAGCTATGCGAATAGCGTAGCTGAATTCGACGTATCGCAGCCGACTTACCCCGCTGTAAGGACGGCGGCAAAATCGACCTCCGCGGCTCCCAGTCGACGGCGCTTACTCCCACCTCCGCTGGTGGAGTAAGAGCGTCGATTCGGGGATCGATTGTCGCGTCCCGACGAGACGCGATAATCCGATCCCCGAGAGGTCGATTTCTACCCGCCGATTCAGGCGGGTAGTGTAGACCTAGCCTCAGAGGGAACGCGGACGCGCTGCAGCAGGGCACAGGGTGGGCACAAACTCCTCATCTGCTGGCCCACAAGCAGCACTGGAGAGACTCAGCAGGGATGCAGGGCAGGAACCCGGGCTAGGGACATTGCCAGAGTCTCCCTGTGGGACCAGAGCCTGCCACCTGGGGGCAGATTTCTCAGCATGACTCACAGGCAGGACTCAGCTCTGAGCCACCCACGGCCCCCCAGCCATAACCAGTCCAGGCCTGGCTTCCCCAGGAGCTGTGCTGGGTGGGGCAGGCGAGCCCCATGCCCCAGGGGGCAGTGCCCTGTGCTGCCACGCGGGGAGCGGGGGGGGGGTGCAGAGCCAGGCCTGGGCCCCCCACTGGGGCCCAGGTTTCAGTCCTAGATCTCGCCCCCGATGCTGGGCACGCTGGGCCCAGCACCATGCTGCTTGCAGCTTGCTCCGAGTCTGCAGCGGCTGAGTGCCCCTGTGTGACACCGACAGGCCGGGAACCCCACCAGCCAGAGGCCACCCCCAGCTGCCCCCAAGAACCCTGGCCCCCCACTCACCCCCAGAGTCACTGACCAGGCCCGGCAGGGAGGAGGCGGGTTGGAAATCCCACAAGTCCCAGGGAGAGACGGGAGGCCTGGCCCAGCTCAGCCTGGCTCCAGCAGAGAGAAGGGGCTCGCCCAGGGTCACACAGCCAGGAGGAAAACCCCGGAGTCCTGACTCCCAGTCCCACCCTCTCCCTCCTAGCCCGCCTCAACAGCCGCTCAGCTTCACCCCTCACTGTCTGAGAAGGGGCAATGGCAGCACCCCGCCCTACAGGCGGCCGAGCACTGTGCCTGGGGGGCAGGCGGGCAGCCACCTCCTTCCACTCCCCCCGGCTGCGGACGGGGGCACTGCCACCACAGCAGCACAGCTGCCCCCCAGCGGGGACCCCAGGTGGCAGGCCAGTGACACCCCTCGCTGGGGGGCAGCCCCCTGCCAATCCCCTGCTGGCTTGTTGCCCAGTTAAAACAAGTTAAATGGCCTTGAAGTCAGCGAGAAACCCCGTTTTCCGGTCCCGTGGCCGGCAGCCGCCTGAGCATGATCTCAGCAGGGTCTGGCTTGGCCAGCGGGAGGGTGGAAGGCCTGGAAGTCCCCAGGTGCTGCAGGGTGGGGGCTCCGGAGGGGGCGCTCTGCTCTCCCCTCAGTGCTGACCCCAATGCTCCAGCAAGGCGCTGCGGGATGGGGGGCCAGCAGGGGGGCTGTCTCCTCACAGTCTCGCCACACGCTGTGACCCCAGGCGCCAGGCTACTCGCTCAGACCTGGGGAGGGTGGGCTAGGGGCTCCTGGGCCAGGGCTGCCTCGGATGGAAAGAGGAGGGTCAGGCGGGGGGATTCTGTCCCCCCACTTTAAGCGGTGCTCTACAGACCTGGCTGACCCCTGCAACCCAGCACAGGGAAGGACTGTGCTGCAAGGATGGGGAGCTCTCCCCTGGCAGTGCTGACCCCGCATTAGGGAGCTGTGGGGCAGGGGGCTCCATAGGGGCACGGGGCTCCATAGGGGCACTCCCCCCTGGCAGTGCTGACCCCCAATGCTCCCGTTAGGGGGCTGTGGGGCAGAGGGCTCCATAGGGGGTGCTCTCCCCTGCCAGTACTGACCCCAATGCTCCCATTAGGGGGCTGTGGGGCAGGGGGTGCTCTCCCCTGCCAGTACTGACCCCAATGCTCCCATTAGGGGGCTGTGGGGCAGGGGGTGCTCTCCCCTGCCAGTACTGACCCCAATGCTCCCATTAGGGGGCTGTGGGGCAGGGGGCTCCATAGGGGTGCTCTCCCCTGGCAGTGCTGACCCCAATGCTCCCGTTAGGGGGCTGTGGGGAAGGGGGTGCTCTCCCCTGCCAGTACTGACCCCAATGCTCCCATTAGGGGGCTGTGGGGCAGGGGGCTCCATAGGGGTGCTCTCCCCTGGCAGTGCTGACCCCAATGCTCCCGTTAGGGGGCTGTGGGGAAGGGGGCTGTAACAACGTCTGTTCGGGGAGCCCCAAAAGCCCACAGAGGGTCACTCAAAGTTCCCGGACCCAACACTGCCCAGCCCAGGGAGCCGCCCAGGCCGGCAGGGGCAGCACCTGGGGCCGGGGGCGGGCCCCGGACGCAGGTGAGAGTGACCCGGAGGAGGAGGAGCCGGAGCCGGGCGAGGCGCAGGGGGAAGCGCGGGGGACCCCGGCCGCCGCGGGGTGTTGGCGGCAGCGGGGGTTCGGGGCTGGCCGGGGGCGGGGGCGCTGCATGGGGGGGAGGTTCCTACCTGCGGGGTGTCCCCGAGGAGGCTAAGCCTGAAGTGGCCCCTCCGGATCTCCATCTCCAGGGCTGAGCCCCGCGCCACGGTCACTCGGCTCCGGTGGTTCCGGCAGAACATCCTGGCGCAGCCGGGACCGGCCCGATCCAAACGTCTACGGGGGATCGGAGCCGCAGTGGTCCGGGCTGCAACCCACCGGGGCGGGGAGCCTGCGGTCCCGGTTCCGATCACCCCGGCCCGGTCCCCACGGGTTCGGTTCCGAGCTCGCTGCCCCCGTGCCCCGGTCCAGACCTGCGCGCTCAGTCCCGGTCCCAGTCCCGCTCCCGATTCCCAAGGGAAGTCTCCAAACTTCGAGTCAAACTCCGCCCCCGGGCGGCACCTGGCGGGGGCGGGCAGCGCTGCAGCCCCGAACCGAACCGGGCCCGGGCGGCACCTGGCGGGGGCGAGCAGCGCTGCAGTCCCGCACACGTGGGTAGTAAGGAGCAGGCTGCTTTTATACAGAACCATCCAGGGCCTCCCTGGGCGGGCACAGAGAATCATGAAGCCAGCTGCTGTGGGCTGGCCCCGGGGTGCTGGTTCCCTAGGGTGGGGATCTGGGTCAGGATCCCCTGGGGCGGGGGCCTGCGGAGCTAGGCAGCAGCAGGCACCGAGGAGCCCATGCAGAGAGTTGGCAGGAGCCCTGTGGCACTGCCAGGCCTGCAGAGGGGACAATGGGACAGTGTGAGACAGCACATGGGAGCGTGTGTGTGTGTGGGGGGGTGAGTGTGTCATTGTGAGGGGATGTACGTGTGTGTGCCAGGGGTATCTGAGTGTGTGCCCATGTGAGTGCCCATGTGAGTGCATGGGGGGGGGTGAGTGTGTCATTGTGAGGGGGACGTACATGTGTGTGCCAGGGGTACCTGGGCGGGTACCTGGGTGTGTGCCCATGTGAGTGAATGGGGGGTGAGTGTGTCACTGTGAGGGGGACGTACGTGTGTGTGCCAGTGGTACCTGGGCGTGTCCCTGGGTGTGTGCCCATGTGAGTGCATGGGGGGGTGAGTGTGTCATTGTGAGGGGGACGTACATGTGTGTGCCAGGGGTACCTGGGCGGGTACCTGGGTGTGTGCCCATGTGAGTGCATGGGGGGTGAGTGTGTCATTGTGAGGGGGACGTACGTGTGTGTGCCAGGGGTACCTGGGCGTGTCCCTGGGAGTGTGCCCATGTGAGTGCATGAGGGGTGGGTGTGTCATTGTGAGGGGGACGTACGTGTGTGTGCCAGGGGTACCTGGGCGGGTACCTGGTTGTGTGCCCATGTGAGTGCAGGGTGGCACGCCAGGATGTGGGCCCGTGTGTACGTGCGAGCCTATGCACATAGATGGATGCCTGCACACGCCCATGCATGTGTGTACACCAGCGCGTGTCTGTTGGTGACTGTCCCCCTGCACACTCGTGTATGGAATTGGATCAGACACTGTGACCCCAAAGGTGCTGGCTGATTCCTGGGTTGGCTCTGCCCAAGGCTGCACAACGCTGTGCCCCTGTCCCCCCTCCTGAAATGGCTGGAGCTGCTCGGTCGGGGCCCCCATCACACTCCTCCTCCCTGCGGTGCCAGACACGCCCCGTGTGTGTGTGCAGCCGCATGCTTGGACATACCCATGTGTAACACCCTTGCGCGCGCGCACACACACACACACACAGCTTTGCACACACCCCATGTTTGCACACGTGAAAGGCACACACCACAATTCCTATTTCCACCCACACCCTTCACATATTTGCTGACTCTTATCATGTCCCCTCTGTGCCAAGCCAGACGGATTTAGCTCCTTTAATCTGTCCTCGGGCAGTGACCCAACCTCGGCAGCTCTGTGGCGCTTCTCTGAGCTCCCTGCACTTCCTCCCTCTCTGGGGGCTGAGGGGCCTGGGGCAGCACACCAGCCTGGGCAGGCTCTCCCCGAGCTGCACGGAGAGGAACTCTGGGCTGCATGCAGCTGGGCCCCCCGCCCGGCCATCCTTTGCTCCATCCATTTCTGGCCTTTACTCTAGTTCGACTGGGAGCTCTCTGGGGCAGGGCCCCCTGCACAACACGGCCTGACCCTGGCTCTGGCCCGGGCACCCACTGCAACAGAAACAGTCATGGCAGTGGGGCAGGGTTGGGGAGGGTTGAGCCCTCTGGAAGCCTGGGAGGCCCCTGCGGGGGGCAGCTCCCTGAGTGATGGTTGGTTGCAGCAGCTCACAGAGATTATTCATTAACCTGTGGAACTCACTGCCACAGGCTCTCTCTAAAACAAAGAGCTTAATGGGGTTCCAAGAAGATTGGATGCTCCAGGGCAGCAATTGTCAGGATCAGCCATGCCAGGGCTCCCAGGCATGAGCTTAGCTCTGCCAGGGACAGGAAGGAGCATGGTGAATTAGGGCATCTTTAGAAATTCCAGCCTCAGGGACTATTCCCTTCCTTTGCCTCCTGCCCACGGCTCCGGGATGGGGCCACACAGCAGCTCCACAAAGCGGTGAAACCCACATGGGGAAAAAACTCTCCCCGAATATACCCCATGTGATACCAGCCTGGAGGGGAAAATCCAGCATCCTGGGGTGGGAGAAGCAGAAAACACACACACACACACACACACACACACACACACACACACACACACACACACACACACACACACACTGCTAGCCCTGCTCCGCTCCCACCCCCTGCATTTCACAACCCCCTGCATGGGGCAGGGCAGGCAGAGGCTGCACCATTACACAGACAGCAGCTCGCTTCGGAGCTGTATTAGCAGCCAGGCTGCCTTGGGCTGTGAGCGTCTCAGATCTCACCAGCTAGGCTGGGTCAGTGCCTGGATGGGCGACTTCCAGGGAAAATCCAAGGTGCTTCAGGCAAGGTGGGGTGGGGGGTCCAGTAGGGGGCTCTCCCCTCCCAGGCACAGTGCTGGGGGGTGGGCTGTGCTACAGGGAGTGAGGTGAGGGAGGGGCGCTCTGTCCTCTGAGTCCCCCCATTCAACTCGCCTTTGCCCTGGTGCTCATACAAAACTTGACAAGCCTGAGCTGAGCGCAGTGCCCGGCCCGCCTTGCCTTGTGCTGCCCCGTCCGTCTGGCTGGCTGGCTCTGTCATCTCTTGAGTCATGGGCTGGTTTGATTGAAAAATGCTCCCACTCGCCCTGCGATCTCCGTTTGCTCATGAGTCGCTGTGACTCAGCCTGACACAGCTGCTCGGAGCGATTTGGGGACCGTCGGGCCTCCTGTGTGGCACAGGCCATCGCCTGTCCCCCAGCTGCCCTCGCAGGGAGCCCAGGAACTTGGGCCGCACTGAAGCACCTTCCGGAAGGGCCCGGTGAGGGCCTGGCTAAAGACGGACAAGGTGTGAAGCTGTATGACGAAAATCTGCTGGGTCAGGACTCAGGAGTAAGGTCGGTGTGTGGCTCCACCACCGCTAGCAGGGCCTGACGCATGGACGCCCCAGAGAGACACAAAGGGAAACAACGTGAATACAGCACTTAGACCTCACAAGGGTTAGTCCCCAAAGCAGCAGCATCCTTAGGAAAACTAGTTCAGCTGATTCCTCTGGAGGGAGGGGGAAGGGAGGAGCAGTGGAAACTTTCCAGGTGAGAACAAAAGAGACCAGGTGACCAAGGGGAGTTTAAATCAAGAAACAGACAGTCAGGAACACGCCGGGGGCCTTTTCTTCAGTCCAGGAGGGAGAGTTCACCCAGCAGGAGCAGCTTCCTGGGGCAGCAGAGGCGTGCAGCTTTTCCTGAGCCCAGATGGCCCCAGTGATCCCGGACAACCCCAGGGACTCATGCCCTAGCCCAGAGAACGCCCTGGAGTGGTGAGGAAACTGAGGCAGGGACATGCATTGAGTGTTTATTGCTTTGTAGGATCTGTGCTCTCCTGTGCTTTACACGATTAAGTATAAAAGAGAATGAATGTGTTAGACGGTGCAAAGTGTGGTGTGTGTTGCCTGCTTCACAACTACTGCTTGCCCCTGAGAGTGAAACTGACCAGAAGGGTGTGTTTAAGTACTGGGGAGTCTGAAGGGTCGGACTCGGGGCTGCACCCAGAAGTGCTTAACAGCAGGTTTCAATACTCAGGGTCTGCACCCGGCCGGAGAATGTGCCGAGGGATCCTGAGACTGGGGCAGTGGCGGGACGCCATTAACACCCCCAGGGGATCCAGAGCACAGAGATCTGGATTCCTCTCACAGCAGTCCTAGTGGGTGGCCAGGCTGGGGGTGCAGTAGGATCTGCGACAGGTATTTAGTCTGGCTTTGAAGCCATCCAAAGATGGAGAATCCCCAACCTCCCTTGGGTGTTTGTTGGAGTGGTTAAGCACCTGCACCGGTAACGAATTGTGCCTAATTTGGGAGATTTTCACCATCAGAGTGAAGGGCTGGGAATTCCTGGCGGGTGGGGGGGCAGAGGCTGGCTTGGAGGCTAATGGGTCCGATCTCAGTGCCTTGATGGAAAATCCCCCGAGCAGCCGCACCTGTAAATTAACACAATTGTACGTGTGGGCATTTCTGCAATACTGGGAACACGCCTAGTGCTATCCAGCTGGTGGGGCTGTGCCCAGCAAGCACCAGGTTCCCTGTCCCAAAGCCCCTGCGTGGTGTCCCGCGGTCTGGAGCTGCTCACGACTGTGAGTACCGACTTCAGGGCAGACCGTGAGAAACAGGGCAGCCACCCAGTAGCAGATTAGCCAATGGGGCCCGTGCCCAGGGTCCCCAGACAATTGGGGAGCCCTGGAATAATGGGCATCCCTGTGCCCTGACCCACTCTGCCCGCCTGGCGCTCCTGCCAGGGAGCAGTGTCGGGGCACGGGGGAAAGCCCCCACGCCCCAACCCCATTTCCCTGGCAGGAGCGGGGGGAGCAGGGCGGGGCTGCAGGAGGAAGGGGTGAGGAGGGGCCCCCACTTGCTGTGGCCCAGGGCCCCTCTAAAGCTTAATCTGCCTCTGCAGATACCCCATGCTGGTGTGTGTCACCAAGCTTGTGAAACGTGAATTCCTGGAGCATTATAACAATCTTACCCTGGAGTCACAGACAGTCCCCTCAGACTCTCCAGTCTGTCCTGCCACCCAGACAAATGGACTCGGTGATAAACGGTCACTTACACCAAAACTCACACCACATTCCAGTCTCAAGAGACCAGTCACGTACCCCAGATCAGCCAGTACCTGGCCTAGATCTTACACTGAAGACAATGCCAGTAGCCAATCCTGTAATAAACCATCTCAAGGTTTATTAACTAGGAAAAAGGAATGAGCGCGTTATTTACAGGGTAAAGCCAGCAACCATCTGCACACAAATGAGTTACCATCTACATCCGAAGAGTGACCAAGTGGTAGTGATTTGTCAGTTCGAAGTATCTTTCAGGGCAGACCCCTGGGGGTCTCAGTTGAGAGTCTCTGACCCAGCCAAGAGAGATGGGAAATTGTCCTGTGACTTGGTTTTATTTCCTTCATTCAGCTTCCAAGTCCAGAGGAGGGTGGAGCTTCCTTGCAGGTAGCATTTCCCAGGTGAGATAGGGCCATTAACCAATCCTTTGTATTGGGATATTCCTTGATGCCCCATCTGAGTTTGATAGGCCTTCTGGATGGGTGGTGGGGAGGGGAACCGATTCCCATGCCTGAGTTCACAAATTCAGAGCAAACATTTTCAAAGTTCTAAAGTAAAACTTACATATTTTCTTATAGCCTGGAACCCACAGATCAAAGTGAGAGGAACGCAGGCAGCAGCATGCAAGCATTTCCTAGTCTAAACACTAAATACATCCTTGGAAGACTAACACCTGGTTGGAGCAAGATTAACATACGGGTGACCTGGTCTGGGCTCCGGCTATGATACTGCCAGTTCTTAGCTAACGCCTGCAGCCTGGGCAAGACCTGGCATCTGGCCTGGCAGCGTCACACATGGGACACACCGAGGGAGCGCTGGGGACTTTGCCTGTGTTGAATGGGAGGCGAGGGAGAGAGCTAGGAGGGTGCGTGGGGAGACTTTGGACCCTCTGGGATGGATGTAATCAGGCAATACAAGGCCTGGGGGAAGGACCAATGATCAGCAGCAAGTCTGCAGCGAAGGGGCAGGAGACTGACCCTCGCACGTGAGGGCCTGTGCCCAGTGCAGACGCATTGCCCCAGGAAGGCCGAAGTGTCAACACCCACAGAAATGCCGGGTCCCTTTGCCCAGCTCCGTTCCGACAACACTGCACCAAGCAGACGTGGGGACAGCGTGTGGCCAAGGGAGCCCCTGGGTTCACGGGCAGGGTGAATGAATGCCCCTCATTCCCATTACCGGGCAGCTGGCCACCCTGGAACCTTCTTAGCAAATACATCCTCACGCACACGCAGGCAGGGCTAGTCCCCCCATTTACAGGTGGGAACTGAGCCCCAGGGAGACCAAGGGACGTACCAAAGTCACAGGGAGTTTGGTGCAGAGCAGGAACTTGACCCCAGGCCTCACAGGCTAATGCCCAAAGCCCTGGACCATCCTTCCCCTCATGTCATTAGCTGCTTAAGGCAGTGAAATCAGACGCTTCTGTGCGTTGCGTTGCCACCACTCCTTCCAATGCTGGAGAAACCACTGGCCCTCGCACGAGGTCTCCCCCAGTGAAAGTGCTCACTGCACTGGCTGCCCTCCATGCCCCTCCTCCCCCACTACAATCCTCTTTGCAAATCTGCTCACCCTATTCCTAGGGCTTCTGCCTGCGGGGTGGGGAGACTTGTGCCTTCTGCTGCCCTTCTCTCTATGTAAGCACTTCCCCAGGCCCTATCACCATGGTACGCGCCTCGCAATGGAGCCAGGCCAGGGCTACCCTCCTTGTGCAGGTGGGGACTGGGGCACAGTGAGTCTAAGGGACTTGGCCGAAGTCACACAGGGAGTCTTGGACAGAGCCAGGAATTGAACTCCTAAGTCCCAGGGTGGGGATCCCACCTGATCCCTTGTCCCCGTCCAGTGCCCTTTTAGCATTACCTGTTATTTGCACTGCAGTGGCGTGTGGGCCCCATCACGGAGCAGGGCTCCCTCGCGCCAGGCACTGTACAAACATAGAACAAATAAAGATGGTGTCTGCCCCGAACAGCTGACAATCTAGACTCTCCTTCTCCCTTTCACCAGCTTGGTGGCTCTCCATGTGCAGGAGGCAGCCACCCAGCCCCCTTGCACCAAACCCACATGCCCTGGAGTAGCGCCAGCAGCAGGCTGTGTTGGAAGCAGGCTCTGCCCGTCCCAATGGGAATGGGTCAAGCCAGGGATGGGGGAGGGTCCTGCTGGCTGGGACAGGGTGGAAGGGGGAATTCTGTACTGGCTGCCAGTGGCTCAGAGCCTGGCTGCGGTTGGGGGCTGTAGGACCTTTACTCTATCCCGGTCACAAAGTGCCCAGAGGCGTGTTTCTAGAGGGAGCCCTTTAGGAGGGGACTGCGCCCCGAACAAAGATGGCCGCCAGCCACGGGGGAATGTTCAGTGACTGAGCGCCGTGCGGGGCGGAAGCGGAGAACGGGTCCGTCCGGAATAGCCCTCCCCGGGCTGCCGGCCCGTAGCTGAGCCTGGGCCCGATGAGCAAGGCGTGGCGGAGAGGGGGCGCCCCCGGCGGCAGGATGGAGGGGGCCGAGGCGGGTGAGGAGCGAGCGCGGTCCCCAGCCCCCCTCCTCCCCCCGGCCGCTGCCGACACCTGGGGCCCGGGGTCCCCCCCCTCCCAGGAACGTCTCGGGCCGCTGGGACCGGCCGGGGGGGGAGCGGGAGCTGCCGGGGGGAGGGGGCCCGCTGGGGGGAAGGGGCGGGGGCGGGGGCCCGGGCCCGCTGGGGGGCGGAAGCTGCCGGGGGGAGGGGGCCCGCTGGGGGGAAGGGGCGGGGGCCCGGGAGCTGCCGGGGGGAGGGGGCCCGCTGGGGGGAAGGGGTGGGGGCCCGCTGGGGGGCGGGAGCTGCCGGTGGGGGGGAAGGGGCAGGGGCCCGGGCCCGGTGGGGGGTGGGAGCTGCCGGGGGGCCCGGTGGGAGCTGCTGGGGGGCCGCTGGGACCGGCCGGGGGGGGAGCGGGAGCTGCCGGGGGGAGGGGGCCCGCTGGGGGAAAGGGGCGGGGGCCCGGGCCCGGTGGGGGGGGAAGGGGCGGGGGCCCGGGCCCGGTGGGGGGTGGGAGCTGCCGGGGGGCCGGTGGGAGCTGCTGGGGGGGCGGGCCCCGGGGGTTATATATGCCCTGCACTTGCTCCCCAGCCCTGGGGCCCCAGCCCCCGGCTAAGCAGAGCTGGGGTGGGAGCGGAACAGGGGGCATAGGAGCTGGCGGGGCTGTTGGGTCTCATCCCCTCCCCTGGGGAATCAGGGCGGCTCGTCCCCCCCGGGAACGCCCCAGCCCCGGTGCCCCTGTGCCGCCCGTGGGCAGCGAGGTGACATGAGCGTCTGCGCGTGTCCCCAGGGGACCAGGACGAGTCCAGCGGGCACGGTTCCCACAAGAAGAAGCACAAGAAGCACAAGAAGAAGCACAAGAAGAGGCATCACCATGAGAACGTGGGCCCCAGCTTCTCCTCCGAGACCCTGGAGTCCAGCCCCTTGCTCCCCAAGCCCCAGCTCAAGCTCAAAATCAAGCTGGGGGGGCAGATTCTGGGCACCAAGAGGTAAGGGGGGCCCCAGCGTCTGCTCTGGGTGACGGGGGCGCTGGGAGGGATGTGCGACATTTTCGGAGCCAAGACTTATATTTCAAAATAGGAGTCGCCGTACTGGCGAGACCATGGCCAGGATCCATGCCTGGATCAGACCAGCCTGGTCTCTCCCTCCAGGCCCTATCGGATCAGCAGGCCCCCCTCGCCCTGTGTTCCCACCCTGACTCCCACTCCCCAGAATAGACCAGTGGGCCCCCTGCCCTGGAGCTGTACAGTGGCCATGCTGGTGTTGTGCCGGAAGACGCACACCCACAGGTCCTAGTGCGGCTCTGTGGACGTGCAGGCTCTGCTGCACCCTAACGTGCAGGGTTTGTGGGCTGTCTCTCCAGCGTGCCGACCTTCACGGTGATCCCCGAGGTGCCGCGCTCGCCTTCCCCTCTGATGGTCGTGGACGACGAGGACGAGCCCATGGAGGGGGTCCCCATTGAGCAGTATCGGGCCTGGCTGGGTGAGTGCTAAAGGAGGAGATCCTCGCTCTGCAGCTCCGCAGCATTCCCAAACAGCAGTCAAGGAAGCCCAGCCCCTGAATAAGGGTTGGGAGGGGCCCCCGGGGCAGCCGCATGGCTGGGGTGAGGCCCCTGGGGCAGGGAGGTATCAGGCGATCCCACATTCACCCGGCCAAGCTCTAAGTGCTCTCGTTTCCCTCCCATAGGCAGTAACAAAATAGCTGTAAACAGCTTTGGGGGACCCCAGCTTCTCCCCCGTGCTGGGCTGCCCCAACTGTCTGGCTCTAGAAGGCCGGAGGCTGTTCCCTTGGCTCTGTTCCGGCTTGGCTGGTGAGGCTGTGGGTGCTGCCCGGGGAGCCAGGGCTGAGCTCTGCTGTGCTCTGGGGTTTCCCCTGGTGGGAGCGAGAGACAGAGGAAGTGTGCAGCCAGGTCCTAGTCGGGGTCTGTTGGGGCGTCCACCCCTGGAGAGAACAGTCCCTTGGGAGCAGGCCAGCCACTGGGCGTTCCAGGGGGCCCAGGAGAGGTGGTAACACACTGTCTCCCTGCTGGGGCTGCGCAGATGAAGACAGTAACCTGGACCCATCGCCCCTGCCGGACCTGGACTCGGAGAGCTGCTTCCCCGCCCGCGAGGACGAGGAGGAGGAGCGCTGGCTGGATGCGCTGGAGAAGGGCGAGCTGGACGACAACGGCGAGCTCAAGAAGGAGGTGGATGAGTCGCTGCTCACGGCCAGACAGGTGAGGGGGTCTGGGAGCCCTGTAGGGGTCAGTCCCTCCCTCCCAGGCAGGTGCCTGCAGCCCACGTGCACAGGGCGGTGGCTGCGATGTGCAGGGGTTGTGGCTGCAGCGGCCTGCTTGGTGCAGAGAGGAGCCGGGGTAGCACAGAATCCCCTGTGCCCAAAACTCTCCCATGCGTGGGGCTTCAGAGCCCGTGTCCTGCCTGGCTCCCTGCCTTCACTGCACAGGGAGGCCCTGACACACACACACTCCCCAGAGCCAGCCGATCTCTCCCCAGCTGGGGCAGGATTGGAGCCCCTCCCTCAGCCCGTGCATTGGGTCTGACCGTCCCTCGTGCTCTGTGCCCCCCCGCAGAAAGCCCTCCTGCACAAGCAGCAGAGCCAGCCGCTCCTGGAGCTGCCCATGGGCTACAAGGCGAAGGAGATGACGGAGGAGATGCTGGTGAAGCGGGAGGAGCGAGCCCGCAAGCGGCGCCTGCAGGCGGCCAAGAAGGCGGAGGAGAACAAGAACCAGACCATCGAGCGCCTCACCAAGACCAACAAGGCCAAGGTGAAGACGCTGCGGGAGCGCAAGGCCAAGCAGGCCCCGTGCCCCATGATTCGCTACTGCAACGCCGCGGACCGGATCACCGTGTCCTTCCCGCCCGGGATCATGCTGCCCCTGCCGCTCTGCGCGCCCCCGCTCGTGCCTGCACCCACCACCTGCGGGGTCAGCGGCTGCCCCAACCGCAAGCGGTACTCCTGCTCGCGCACCGGCGTGCCCCTCTGCAGCTTCGCCTGCTACCAGAAGAACCTGCAGCGGCAGGAGGCGGTCGGCTAGGGGTCCTGGCGCCGACCCTGGCCAGGTGCCACCTCTTCGAGGGCTTGGCTGAAGATCGCTGCGTCCTTCTGGGGAGGCCATAGGGGGAACGTTCACTCTCCATCAGCTCAGGACGCAGCTGCTGCCCTTGTGACTGTGAGCTGAGGACCCTGGCGTCCGGGACCCCTACTGGGACTGGCTCATTCCCTGAGAGCTGAGTCATGTCTGAGCCCAGAGTCTGCCCCAGGCTGGCCTGGGGTCCCCAGTGCAGCATACATGGCTCCATGCAGCCTGGCCTCCCCGTGTCTCTCCCACCCTCCCAGGTGACTGGGAGGGATGGGAAACAGCCCAAGCTGGGCCTGGGCTCAGCCGCATGGTGTCTCCAGGCCCTGCCACGAGGAGGCGTATCCCGCCCTTCAGTGCCTGCCTGCACGGCTGAGCTCTGCTGTGCTTGGGGGAAGGAGGAGCTTCTTCCAGCTGTCAGTGGAAGGACTGGCTGGGCCCCTACACGGCGGAGCTGTTAGCTCTCCTCCGTCCCAGTCTAGGAGAGGTGAATCAGCCAGCCCCATTGGCTGGGGCGAAAGTCTCTGCTGGATGTGCTCAGAGAGCCCCTCCCCCCAGGGCAGGTGTTGTGGGGCCGCGGGAGGCCCTCGGGGATGTGGGTGGTCCCCCTGCTGCCACTCACGCTCAGTAGCTATTGATGTGGGGAGGCAGTTGAGTGGGGTCAAAGCGGATGGAGGAGGTCAGGGCTGCCTGGGCCTGGCTCGCTGCTTCCTCCTGGCCGAGCTGTGTCACTGTAGCTCTCCAGACCACAGCGTGTGTGCGTGGGAAGGTGAGATGCTGCAGGCCCCTTCGTGCCCTCCCCCTCTGCTCTCCTGGGGGCCGGGGCTTTGGGCCCAGGGACGCTCGTTACCTGTAACATTCATTAAACCCCACAGTACAGAGGGAAGATCTGTTGCTCCGGTGGGAGCCTCTCTTTGATCTCGGGGCTGGGCTGGTGGGTCGTGGTGGGGAGGCCTGGGCTCTCAGATTCTGTTGGGGAAGGCAGGCTGGTCTCTGCTCCATGCACCCAGCCTGTGACCTCGGCCACCCCACTTCCAGAGCCCCTTGTACCAGGCCCCAGGGGACACTTCCAGAGCCCCCTGATTTCATCATCAGGTCCCCGGGGGAGCAGCTGGGGCAGTAAGTCTTGTTGCTAAGGCCCAGGCTGTGGGGCCTGATCCCAGAGCCGAGATGTAGCCAAGGGTCGCTCCCCTCTGAGCTCGCCCAGTGTCATCCACTCGCCTCCTGGCTTCTGCCGCAGGGCTTGACCTGGCCCGTGGCCCAGGCTGGGATTCCCACCTCGTGCTCCGAGCTCCCTCTGCTGGGGCTGTGTCCCAGGAGAGTCGCACTCTTGGGTGCACATGAAGTATCGTCCTAGAGCTGCAATTCCTCACTCTTCCCCTCGTCCTGCGCCTGGGCTGGCAGCACCTCTGCCCCCTCGCCGGGCCCAGCAACCCTCTGCAGAGCACTCGGTGTGGGAAGCCCAGGGCTGGCAGCACCTCCCCTGCACCCAGCGACTTCTGGAGTGTAGCTTTTGGGCTTAGGGCTGGCAGCCCTGGTGCTAATGGGGACCCTACAATAACACAGCTGTGTGCAGCATTCCGAACCAATGGTTTTACCCTCCAGCGTAGCAGGCTTCCCTTCCCCACGTACGGCCGCCTGCACCACTGTGGGGGGGATCAGGGGCTTTGGGGCGCCAGGCCAGCTCTTCGCAGGAAGATGCGAGAGGGTCCCCCACCCCCATTGGACTGTTATGGACCAAGCTGTTCAAAGGAGAAGCGCCCCCCTGTCCCGCAGTTAGGGGCTCAAAGTGGTCAGGGATGGCTCGGGCTGAGCTGACCCCAGCCCCCACCCTGTCCCTAGTGCAGATGTAGGTCAACACCCTTAACGTTCGTGAGCTAACCTTGAGCTCAGCCTCCTCCCCAGTCTGTACAACCCCCCCGGCTGCCATCTGCCTGTCCTTCCTAACCCACCTCATCCCCTCGGGAGTAGTAGGGGAGCGGCTCTGTGCCTATAGACACGGCCATTCCTTCTTGCCTGTTTCCTGCAGAGCTCCTGATTTCAGTGGCACCCTGGGGCAGGGTGTTCCCCAGGACAACGGGGGGATGTGTGTTTCCTTGGAGTGATTTGCATTGTCATCTCTCCTCAGTCAGGGGTCTCTCTGGCCCCAGCGGGAACCCCCTTGGCTTCTGCTCTGTCCTTTCCCCAAGCTGGCCTGACCAGAACTGGACCCCAGGGCAGGGCGGCCCACCAGTTTATCGAACGCCACTAGCCCGGTTTGCCTGTTCTCCCCCCCCCCCCATTCTCTCTGCACCCCGACAGCTCGTTGGCTGCAGCACTCTGAGCTGAGCTGCCTGTGGTGCCAGCAGGTCCTGCCCCCGAGAACTGAGCCCCCAGAAAGGGCATGAGGGGGTCAGATTAAACCCTCCAGTGGACCTTACTTGGCATCTCTCAGCCCTGAATCCCAGGTGCTGCCTCTTCTCCTAGCTGGCTCTGAAGTTCCTCATGGGCTTCTCTGTCCTACAGCCTCCTACCACAAGCGGGTGGCCCGGCTGCCTGGCCCTTCCGGCAGTTGATGTGGGTTGCAAAGAGGAAGGACAGAAACTTTTCTAAATAAAGGGCTGCTTCCCCTGCCGTTTCTGGCTGCTGTAGCCCGGGGCTGGGCCCAAGCTGCCTGTGTGCGTGTTGGGGGGGGTGCGCTCCAGGGACCTGGCTCCGAGCCCGGCTGGGTGGCAGCATGCCCACCTCGCCCCTTCAGGCTGCTTGGCCCATTGCAGACCCAGACAGGACAAGGCAGCAGGTGGCAAACATCAGATCCAACAGAGGCACCTCAGGTAAACCAAAGTCATCTAAGCTCAGAAACCAGAGCCAATGCGAACAGATTTTATGCTCGTTAAGACCACCACAGAGCAAAGGCTTCCCACTAGCGCTCGCCGAGACCTGTCCCAGGACATGTCACCGTGCATGGTGACAAGGTCACAGATGCAAAGCCCCCGTCTCTCCCCTCTCCCTTGGACTCTCGCAGGTCGCCTCTGCTCCCACCCACCAGCTGCTCACGCCTGGGCCCTGCTCTGCGGTTCCGCTGTCAGTGTCGAGGACATCACAGCCCAGCCACTGCCCTGACCATCCCCTCACTAAGGTACGGCCAGCACTCTCCCAGCTCCCCAGCAACGAGAGCCATGACTCACCACAAAGACTTCACCAAATCCCTCCAAGCCTCTGCTGAGACTATGGGTGGCGTGTGAACTCGGGGAGGCTAGCCCCCCGCAGCTGCCGGTTCCCCAGCCCCGGGCCACCCGAGCACCTCCAGCCCAGAGCACTGGGCGGCGTGAGCACCGACCCCATCTACCTGGGCCACAAGCCCCCAGCCCAGCCACGGGGGAAGACAGGCAGAAGGAGGGGACCTGAGGGTGGAGCATGGGCGGGGCCACGCGGCTGTTTGAGACTCAATCAGCCTCCCCTGGCCTGTGATACCTGCCGCCCATGGCTGAGGCTGTATTCCAGGCCAAGAGAACCTGGTTTCAGCTCCCACCAGCGGTTCCTTGGCCAGGAGCTGATCTCACCCAGGCAGTGGGCCCAGCTGGGCACGTGCTGTGGTCGTGCATGAGGACGGGTAAATAGAGCTGTCACCTGCATATCACTGGCAGTGACTTGGTGTCGTCCGACCCGTTCACCTGGCTGCAGGTAGATGTTAATAGGAGCAGGAAGAGAATTGATCCCTGTGCGACTCCCCAGAGGAGGGGTCCATCGGTGGAGGTGCAGATTCCCCTCTCTCCTCAGGAAGGCCTCAAACCATTTTAGTGCCTTACCCTGGGCCCTGCCACCACAGCAGTATCCCACGGGCGACGGTGTCGAATGCTGCAGAGGGGCCCAGGGGGATGGGAGGTGAGCTGGTTACAGCAATATGCAGGTAAGACACCTCTGTTATTTACCCATCGTCATGCACGACCACAACACTAGCGCCAGGCATGGATGAGTTGGGCTCAGGGCCGAGGAACTGCTGGCGGAAGCTGAAACCCAGCGAGACGGAGGTGCCGCTGGCGGGCAGAGGAAAGCACTTTGAAGAGTTTGCAGCCATGGTATAGTCCCCGTTAGTGGAAAGTTCATGCCCACAATTGGTTGGTTCAGTCTGTAGTTTAGGGGGCCCCTAGATTCCTCTTTGGAGCTGAACTCTCACATAACAGCACTCACAAATAAAGCTTTTTACCCGCTCTGGCTAGGAGACGCCAGTGACCTGGGCCTGGTTAGACAAGCCTGCGTCACCTCCCAGGGGACTACAGCAACACAACATCACTGGACGTGAAGCCACCACTTTAGGAAACTCCAGCTGCTACGGAAGACTGCAAAGCATCTCCCCAGCACTGCGAGCCCAGCAGGTCTGTCCTTGGCTCTCTGCACTGGCTTCCCATAGTCTGCGAATCAAGTTCAAGGTTTCAATCCTTGTCTTCAAGGTACTCAATGATCTGGGCACAGGATGGGAAGAGATCCCTTACGTCTCTGGGAGGAGGAGAACTCTACTCCACTGGCACAATGGGCCTCTCTACAATAAGGGTAAAGCTCATCTGTTCCTGGGGCCAATCCTGTGCCATGAACATCCCCAGACAGCAGCGGGGGATATGTCTGTATCAACTTGTGAAGTGTTCTGTGCCAGGGCTGAACTATTGGCACTGTCACTACTTCAGACCTGCCCAGCCTGTTGGGTTGCAGTCTAGATGGCTGCCCTGCCTGGGAAAGGTATTTAACACCTTCGAGGGACCAGCAGTAAGAGCCCTCCTGAAGAATGCATGGGGGGGGGGGCATCCACTCTCTATAACTCTCAACCAGTGGCCCACCCCCATGGAACAACAGGGGCCCATACAAGGGCCCAGAAGGGAGAGGGAACTTCAGCGTGGGAGCACACGGCACAGAGCTGGTGGCCCTGTTAAGAGTGGGGTTCTGCTGGCAGGCTGGGGCCGCCTCATGCGAGAGGGCAGAAGGGACTCTCTGCCTAGTGGGACTCACTCATGAGCCAGGAGGGTGAGCTCTGCAGGAGGGGCGGATGTCTCAGGCCTTCTGTTGTTTTCAATATTCCAGGGCTTTCTGGGTAAAGCTGCCGGGTAAAGAAATCCCTTTGCTGAGGCTGTGTGCCTTGCTTTCCCGGGGTCAAACTAGGTGCCCCCTGTGACGTTAGGAGTGTAATATAATATCTCATTGAAAGGTGACAGGGCCAGAAAGAGTTAATTACCTCACAGACTGACCTGATCCATGGCCGAACTTTAGAGACTGGTTAGGAAGATCTGTAAATGAATAGAGCTTGGAAATGCAGAGATAGGATAGATGTTTGCTCAGGTCTTGTGATGTAAGCAAACAAGTCTTGTGTATTGCTATAGATTTGATTCAAGGATCAAAAAAGGAATAGTAATGTTTAGGAAGACACTTGAGTGAAATAGTATTATTGTCTCTATGTCTCTTTGAAGGTTGTGGTAACCTGTAGCTGAACTGTTTAATGGATAAATTACCCTGTGCTAATTGCCATGATATTTGGGAGAGGAAAGTTGAGCCTATTGTCGTCTCAGGCCAAGAGGCTGCTGGAAATGTATAAAAACCCTGGGACACGATCCTTCTGTATCTCGGATCTGCTTTGGGTTTCAAGAGGGGGAAACCTTAAGCCATAAGAAGTGAGATCCCCAGTCACTGACTGGAGTCACCCTGAATATGGACATTGGACTATAACCTATGGACTATTTCTAAAAGGACTTTTGGCAACTACAGACTCACCATTTCTGCTATGTAACTGGACCTCAAGAAATTGAACTCAAGTCTGTATGTATATTGATCTTTTAACCAACGCTCTCTCTTTTATTTTTTAATAAATTTTAGCTTCGTTAATAAGAATTGACTATAAGCGTGTATTTTGGGTAAGATCTAAGGTATCATTTGACCTGGGTGTGTGGCTGATCCTTTGGGATTGGGAGAACCTTTTATTTGATATGATGAAATACGATTTTCAGAATTTATCATCCTATATTTGACGCGTGTCTGGACGGAGGCCTGAGGCTGGGTACTTTAAGGGAACTGCGTTGTTTGGACTTCTGAGTAACCAGTGAGGTAATACACAGGCTGTTTTGTGCTGGTTGGTAAATCTCAGTATTGGAATATCCACCAGTGTTTGGGGTTTCTCTGCCCCGTTTTGTTTGCAGTTCACCCTGACTGAGTGACCTCAGCTGGCTCCCACGGGCAGCATTGTTACACCCCAAGTTGGAGGGAACGTGGGGAGAGCCTCTGGAAGTGACACAAGGAGGTGTGAGACACTGAGTATGGGGTCAAGGGCTGCTGGGCCCCACATCCCAGGGAAGGGGGTCAGAGAAGAGATCTAAGCTTGGGTGCCTGCCCTAAGGCCCCAGAAGAGGAAATAGGGACTAGCCTGTAGCCAGACCCTGCTGGCTTGGAAGTGGTTGGATGTCTGAGTGACTCCACTTGCAGCAGCCTGGTGCCTGTACAGAGGGCACTGGGCCAAGTGCTAACACCAAGGGACATCCCCACCCTCTGCCCCAGACATGGGGCCCTGGCCACCCTCTGCTCTGCCCTGTGCATGGAGCAGCCTGGGCAATCAGAAACATGCCCTGAGTCCTTGTGCAGCACCACTGCCTTGCCTTGACCTGCCCACAGCACCCAGACCCCCACCCTGCCTTGCTCTGCCCACAGCACCCAGACCCCCACCCTGCCCACAGCACCCAGACCCCAGTCCTGCCCCGCCCTGCGCACAGCACCCAGACCCCCGCCCTGCCTTGCTCTGCCCACAGCACCCAGACCCCCGCCCTGCCCACAGCACCCAGACCCCCGCCCTGCCCACAGCACCCAGACCCCCACCCTGCCTTGCCCTGCCCACAGCACCCAGACCCCCGCCCTGCCCACAGCACCCAGACCCCCGCCCTGCCTTGCTCTGCCCACAGCACCCAGACCCCCACCCTGCCCCGCCCTGCCCACAGCACCCAGACCCCCACCCTGCCTTGCCCTGCCCAGCCCTGCCCACAGCACCCGGGAACAGCCGGCAGAGGGCGGACTGTAGCAATTAGTGCCCGAGAGGGTTGCCCGGTGGATCCGTTGGCTGACTCCCTTGTCAGTCACGTTCTCAGTGGACAGTGTGTGGTTTCCATTGGTCACAGCGCCTGTCAGTAATAACCTAGGGGTGGATCTCGCTTTCCATTGGGCAGGTACTTGTTAAGTTCCACCCAGAGGGCGGGTGTCCATCTTCTATTGGTTTTCGTAACTATCAGTCTATCACCGAGACCGAGCTCAGCCCTGCCTTTGGCCAGACCTACTGGCAGTCAGTCTTGGAGAGGCGGGAATGCGATCTCAATTGGCCAAGCTTCCTGTCAGTCATCGTCGGGGCCGGGTCTCGGTCTCTTTGTCTCCTGTTGTTGGGCGTGAGGGTGCAGGAAGGTTGCCGCTGATTGGCTGAGGCAGGGTGGGGTAGCGGCGCTGATTGGCGGCTGGCCGCAGCTCGGGAGCGGATTGGCCGAAGGGGGCGGCGGGGGGCGGGCGTTGCGGCCCGGGCGTGATGGCGGCGGCGGAGGCTGCGGCCCGGGCTGAGGAGACGGGCCGGGCGGCCGGGATGGAGGCGGCGGCCCCGGGGCCGGGGGAGCGGCTGCTGCTGCGGGCGGCGGGGGCCGGGGCGGCGGCGCTGGAGCGGGGCCGCGGGGGGCTGTAGGCGGCGCCATGGAGCGGCCCGGGGGCGGCGGCTCCGAGGGGGCCTGGGCCGCGCTGCTGGGCCGGCAGCAGCAGCAGGTACCGCGGGGCGGGGCCCCGGGGGCGGCGGGGCCCCGGGGGCAGCGGGGCCGGGCTGAGTCCGGGGGGGGGCTGGGCCCGGCCTGCACCGACCCCCCCCCCGTGTCCGCACGAGCGCGTCGGTCACACGCTCTCCCTCCCCCCCCCCCCCCCGGGCCGTGTGCGGTGTGTGGCCGCGGGCCGAGCCCGGCGCGGGAGCGCTGCCGGCTCGTGTCCCGCAGCACGGGCCTGGGGGAGCCGCTGCCCGGGCAGGGTTTGCCCCCGTGCGGCTAAACCTGCCCTCGCGTAGCCGGGACCGGCC
This sequence comes from Emys orbicularis, assembly GCF_028017835.1. Lineage (NCBI taxonomy): Eukaryota > Metazoa > Chordata > Testudines > Emydidae > Emys > Emys orbicularis. Next base: position 145,834,834 of record NC_088687.1, on the reverse strand, counting down.
CCGTGTCACACGCCCCGGGCTGCGCTGGGGTTTGAAACCAGCCCAGGGCGCTCCGGTGTCTGCCACGGCAACCCCCAGGTAAACCCCCTAGAGCATCACACGGGCCGGGCGAAATCCGGCGCAGCTCGCTCATGAGACCGGGCCTGCAGCGGTTTAACATCGCACCTCAGATCAACCCGGAGCAGGTCTGTGTAGACGGGGCCCAGGCCTTGAGCAGGCTCCGTGCAGGGAAGGGAGGGAGACCGCCGTGACCCCGGCTTCGAGACCCGGACAGCCCTTCAGGGATGCTGAAGAGAGGGGCCCCGGGAGAGTGCCCGGCTCCAGGCTTGGGTAGAGAGGAGCGGGTGGGATCCCTTTAGCCGGGTGGGATCCCTTTAGCCAGGTGGGGACACTTCACCCTCCGTGGCAGCTGGTGCTGAAGCGGGTTCGTGCTAACCTGCAGCCCTGGCTCCATAGAGGAGTGTGTGTGTTGGGGGTGAGGGACTGGTGGGGTGGGTTCACCTGCGTCAGCCTGAGCCCTCTGTGCGCTTCAGGGGACTTGGCCTGGCCCTGCCCGTAGTTGCATGAGGCGCCTCCACCAGAGACTCCGTGGACGCCCGGCCTCTGTCCTGGAGCGCTGCTGCGGGGCATCGTGCAGCTAGGAGACCCTCAGCCATGGGAGCGCGGCAGGGTCTGTCTGAGCCTGCTGCCAACCAGCCCGCAACGTAGGGAGCTCCCAGGCTCTCCTGCAGACGTCCCGGCAGGGCTGTGCCCCATATGCGGTGCCAGTGCGGTGGGAGGGGACTGGTGGGGTGGCTGTGGAGTGTAATGCCAGGTTCTCTCCCTGCAGGCTCGGGAATACTGCCCAGGGGTGAAGAACCAGCCCTACGTGTGTGAGACGGGCCACTGCTGCGGAGAGACTGGATGCTGCACCTACTACTACGAGCTCTGGTGTGAGTGGGGAGGTGATGGCGCGGCACTAGGCTGCCGGGGGTTGGGGCCAGCACCTGCCTCTCCGGGATCCTTACTGCGATGGGAGGAGCTCTCAGCCTCTCCTGGCAGGGAGCAGGGCTGGGGTGCTGGCTGTGGGGGGAGTTCCCAGCTGCTCCAGCCCTGGCCTGGTCCAGCAGGGGCACTGATTGGGGGGAGTTCCTGGCTGCTCCAGTCCCAGCCTCTTCCAGGTGGGGGTGTACTGGGGGCTCCTGGAGGAGGGTTGTTCTCCAGTGTTCTCCTGTCTGTAGGGTTCTGGCTCCTTTGGACTATTCTCATCCTCTTCAGCTGCTGCTGCGCCTACAGGCACCGCCGCGCCAAACTGCGTCTGCAGCAGCAGCAGCGGCAGCGTGAGATCAACCTCATCGCCTACCACGGTGCCTGCAACTACCCCACCTCCATGATGGATCTCAGTGAGTGTCGCACAGCCTCTGTGAGCTCAGCTCGGGCAGTCTGGCCATGTGTGCATGGCGCTGGCCATCCCCACCCAGACAGGCTCTCAGACCCCTGAGCTGGAAAGCCAGCCTAGGTCTTACCCCGCTGTTGCTGGAAAGTCGTGCATGGAACTAGATCCTCCACTGGGGAGGGGAGGGGGGAGCGCCCTGGTTTGAGGCTGCGTCCTCACCAGCTCAGGTGTAACGTCTGTGGCGTGGCTCTGGACCCCACGGGGCGGTCAGCCTGGGAAGCACAGTGAGGGCAGGGTGGCGGGCAGGCTGTGTCTGGGGCAGAGGGGGCAATGCCAGGAGCACACAGCTGAGGGGCTGACAGGAGGGGCAGCTCCAGAGGCCTGGAGGGGAGCTGGGCTCACAGGGCGGGAAGCAGGTGGGGTTGCCTGGGGAGGAGGGGCTGGGGTCTGTGGTTGTGGCTGGCTCCCTTTGGGTTCCCAGGTGACTCTCTCTCTCCCCTCCAGGGATGCTGGCTTCCTTTAAGCTGCCCGCCTATGAGGAGGTGGCTCACCGTCCCAGCACCCCTCCTCCCCCCTACAGCACCATCCTAGCCCAGCTGGGCGGGCCGCATAGCCGCCTGGGCTCCAGTCCCCTGACCCTGTCTCCCAGCTCGGAGAATTTCACCAGCTGCTCGTGCGAGTCGAGCTGCCTCACCTCCCCTAGCAGCACATCGCTGTCGGTGCAGATCACGGATGAGACGGAGCGCAGCCAGGCCAGCACGCCCAGCGAGGAAGGCGGCAGCAGCAGCACGGGCACCGGCGCCAGCTGGGAGCTGCCCGAGGAGCCAGCCCCCTGCGAGGCCCCACCCAAGCAGACCCTCTTCTCCTCCAACGTGGATTTCTTCGAGGCCGACTACCACCGCTGCTCAGACATCGAGGAGGAGGAGGAGGAGGAGTGCATGGGGGAGGAGGAGGGCGCAGCCCAGGGGGACAGCAGTGAGCACTTCCGGCACCGGCGCCTGACGGGCGATTCGGGCATTGAGGTGGGGCGCTGCCAGGAGGAGGAGGGCGGGGAGGACAGTGAGGAGGAGACGCACCTGCTCAGCAAGGCGGGGCCCGAGTCCCCCCAGCTCTCAGAGCGCAAGAGCCTCTGTGGGCTCCAGAGCGAAGGGGGCAGTGAGGAGCCTGGCTCGCCTGTCCTGCCTGTCTGAGCCCTGAGCTGGGGGCTGCCCCAGACGGCAGCTCCCCACTTCCTGCCCTGTGACCCCAGCTCCCTTTCCCTGCCTGGCAGCCCCCACCTCTGTGCTCCTGGCTGAGGGGCAGAGGTCTCTGAAGGCTGTCCCATGCCCTTACCCTGTTTGGGTGGGGCACATCCCGCCTGGTGGGCTGCCTGGCACTCCTGCCCTGTGGTGTGGGGTGTGTAGAGGCTCTTCCTGTACCTCGAGAGGCAGTGCCCTGGCCTCTTCCTGCCCCACATGCTGGGCAGTGGGGGGGGGAGCTGGGGCCAGGGCAGCTGCCTCTGGGCCCTTCCCTCTCCTGAGTGATTGTGGCTGGCAGCGTTGGGGCTCCATGCTCACCAGCGCCCTGCGTGGGCTTTTCCCCTCCCTGGCGGGCAGGACAGCAGGCAGCTCCCAGCTGCAGCGTGGGGTCCCACCCGCCCAGCGACCAAACCCCTCCTGTCCCAGGGCCCTGCCTCCAGCTCTGCTTCTGCCCTGTGTGCCGGCTCGGGGACAATTTGCACCGGCACCGCGTGGCTGACTGACCCTTCCCTGGGGTGTGGACTCTTGGCATGGAGCCCCTGGGGAGAGCGTGCCCTTGTGGGGGGCTGTCCCCCAAAACTGACTCTCTGTAGACGATGTGTGTCCCTCACTCTGCGTGCTGCTGTCATTTGTTGGGTACCATGTGTAGCGCTGCCCTGCCCGGGCACTTCCCCTCCCCCCGTAGAGTTCCCACTGGGACTGGGTTTCGGTGGAATTGCACGAATCAGATTATTCCTGCCCAGCGCCCCCTCCCCCTCCCAAAGTGCTTCTCCTGGGGAGTGTGGGGTGGCTGGCCTGGGGCAGCTAGCAGCCTTCCCCATGGCAACCCGTCACTGGGAGTGGGGGGTGGGCGGCTGCCTGCTGCACTCAGCTCTGCTGCCTTGGGGGGGAGACGCGGCCTCTGCTCCCAGCCTGCGGGTCTGTGCTCTGGGGGACAGTAGTTCTCATTATTAAAGAGATGTGGAATTACAGCCTGTGAGTGTCTGCGCGGGGGTGGGGGTGGGGCAAGGCAAACCCACCTCCTGCCGCTTGGGCTCTAAGCTGGGGGGGGGAGAGAGAGTCCAGCTACCAGTGGGAAACGTGACCGCAGGGCGGCCTGCTCCTCACTGCTGCCCTAGCTTGGTGCAGAACAGGCCTTGGCCCAGCCTGGGGAGGGGGGAGCAGTTCCTTTGGCCTGGGGGGGCTCACGGGGGCCTCATCAGTGGAGCAGCACTACGGGCCCCTGACATGCCCTAGGATTTTGATGGGGGCTCCCTGCTGCCCAAGCACCTCCCGTTCTGGCCCCTGCTCCTTGCAACCTCCAGGAGAAAGGGCTGTGGCCAGCAGCCCCCCTCAGCTCCAGGCTGTACCCCTAAACACAACAGGCCCCTTACCTACTAGGCCCTTCTAGCCCCCTGCGGAGCTCATTGCCCCAGCAGGCACCCTTGTGGGACCTGCCCCCTCCCCAGAGTGCCCCATGGCTGGCTGTGTCCACCCCCCACCCCGCTGAGTCCCAAAGATGGCAACAGCCAGAAAAGGGTAGAGCTACTCAGCTTTATTCTTTAAAAAAAAGTAGAGACCCCTCTCCCCCCAGCTGCGGGGGGGGGGAAGAGAGGCAGGAAGGTACAGAGGACAGCCCCCCCTCCCCAGCCTAGAACATTCATATTAAAACACCTGAGAAAGACGAGCAGGGGCAAAGGCCTGGGCAGTGCATGGTATCCTCGTAATGCAGCAAAGCCACCGCTCCCCACCCCTGGCCCTGAGGTGGCTGCAGGGTCCCAAGCACCAGGGTTAGAATAAGAGGTCGGGGGGTGCCCTTTGCCCCCCCGCTGGTAGCTGGAACCCCCTTCTCCCAGCCTGGCCCCTAATACTCCTCGGCCATCATGAGCACCACCAGGGCAGACCAGCCCGTGAAGGGGTAGCAGCCCCGGCCCTGGCCTGTGCTGTCGCTGTACTGCTCCCACAGGTAGCCGCTCTCCACGTACTGGCGGTACAGGTTGGCAATGAGGTTGGCACGCAGCTCCTGGTAGAGTGCAGCTGCCCGCTGCTGGTAGGGCCCCTCCAGGCTGGCGTAATGGTGCAGCGCCCGCACAGCCAGGTAGTTCATGTTGATCCAGATGGGCCCCCTCCAGTAAGGGGGGTCGTGCTCCGTGTTGTGTTTCATGTAAAGGGGGCTGGTGCGGGCGAGCGAGCGCAGGCCGTACGGGGTCCAGAGCTTCTGCTCGCTGCGCATGTCCCCCAGGATGCTGGCCAGGCGGGGCGAGTCGGGCCGCAGCAGCTGCAGCAGGAAGGGGAAGAGGCTGACATAGCCCAGGGCCCCCACGAACTGCAGCTTGGGGGGCTTGCGGACCACCCGCACCAGGCGTGGGGCAGGGAGCTGGTGGCGGGGCTGCCCCGGCCCCACAGCCACCTTCTCGCGCTCCAGCCCCACGGCCTGGCTGTGGTTGCCGTAGTCGGCGAACATGCCCAGCTGCTCGGCCCAGTGCTGCTGCTCCAGCCGGGCGTTGTCACTCAGCGCCTGCTGCATGCGCCGGTACTCGGCAGCTGGCTCGCCCAGCCGCTCGGCCACCTCGGCCATGACTCCCGCGGCCAGGGCCATCCAGCAGCGCAGGTCCAGGTGGCGCTCGACTGGCGAGGGGTGCGAGGCGCGAGGGTAGTCGTCCAGCCCGGAGGTCAGCGTCTTGGGGTTGAGGAAGAGGTCGGTGTCCTGGTCCCGGCCCCGCCAGCGGAAGGTGTAGGGCAGCGGCCCCGCCTGCGTGGTGTTGTACCACTCGTACCAGGTGCGCAGGCGGGGGAAGAGCCGCCGCAGGTAGGACAGCTCGGCGGGGCCCTGGCCCGGCTCCCGCAGCAGCTGCTGCAGCACCAGGAAGAGGGTGGGCGGGTTGGCAGCCTCGTTGTGCTGCAGGATGAATTCAGGGGGCACCTTGGCTCGCGCCTCGTCGTCCAGGATCTGCTCCCGCGGGATCCAGCCCTCCACATTCATCAGGTCCAGCCAGTGGGCGATGACCTCGCGGCTCAGGGCCGGGTCCCAGCGCGCCAGCAGCAGCTGGTGGAAGCCCTCGTCCCAGAGGAAGCCGCGGGGGAAGAAGGAGCGGGAGGGCACGGCGGTGAACAGGGGGCCCTCGGGGTAGGGCAGGGGGTGCGGGCTGTGCGCAGACTGCACGATGGAGTGCCCGTGGAAGTAGCCCATCCCACCCATCATGTTGCTGAGGGCAGCCTTGGCAAAGCGCTGCTGCTGGGGCGTGAAGCCCTTGCGGGCCAGGGAGAAGGTCTCCTCGAAGCGCCGCTCGAAGGCGGCCACGTGCCCAGCCAGCTCCTCGCTTAGCACCGCCCCCACCAGCGAGCCGGGGCGCTCGGCAAAGCTGCCGGACTCAAAAGTCACCTCCACGCGGCAGGGCAGCGGCAGCGTCACCTGGTGCAGCAGCAGGTGGCTCTGGGGCTCTTGCTCCGGCTCCCCCGGCAGCGCCCGGTACGTGTCCACAGCCAAGTAGCGGCGCTTGGGCCCGCCTGGCGCAGCGTAAACAAAGCGGTCGCTCAGGCTGCTCTTCACCACGTCCGTCAGGCGGTGCAGCCCCGGGCTCCTGGCATCCAGGTGGTTATAGCTGCAAGAGAGGAGGGATCAGTGCAGGAAGGGAGGCCGGGCTAGGAGCCAGGACCACCCCACAGCCGGAGCTACTGCCCTGCTCCCCACAGCGCCCCTCCTGGGAAAGCCAGGAGCTTCCCCCACAGCCAGCTCCCGCCCATACCTGACATATCTGAGGGCTTCCCCAGTGTCTGTGGTGGGCTTGTGGAAGGTGATGTTGAAATGGCCGAGTTCCTCGGATGTCCCAGTCACCGACACCAAGCGCGTGTTCTCCACGTGGGGCTGCAGCGTCCCCTGCCCGTTGGTGGCCACGTAGAAGAGCAGGGAGACGAGGGAGGTCTGGTCGCCCGGACTCTGCAAAGAGGAAGATGGACCCTGGGCATCGCTCGCCCCTGTAGCTCTCTGTGCTGCAGACCCCAGGGGCAGCCCCGAGACCCTGGCAACCAGGAGACCCACCCACAGCAGGAAACGCTCCCCGGGGACAGAGACTGGGGCGGGAGAGGAACCGCCACAAATCACAAGGGGCCGGGTGGTCCAATCTATCGGGAAAACACGCGGGGCTCAAAGCAGGGAGTCCCCATCGACCGGCCCGGCCCAATGGCTCCGCTGGACGCAGGAAGGGGCAGCACCGAGCACTGTGGGGTCAGGACTCCCAGCTCCAGGAGGACACGTGGCTTAAGGGTGACAGTAGAGACTTGGCGGGAGGGGGGAGCCCAGGACTCCTGGGTTCCTTCCCAGCTGTCCCTGACCCCGGGCAGGGCCCTGCATTCCCGCGGTCCCACCTCCGGCCTGGCCGTGACCCGCCAGCTCCAGTCCCCGCCGTGCTCCCCGCCCGGCCGCTTCACGAACTCGGTGCGCAGCGTGAGGCCCCGGTCGCGGATCTCCTGCGCCCCGAAGCGCAGCCCGTCGTGCAGCAGCCAGCCGTAGCCGGGCAGCCCGTCGCTCTGCTCGCACGTGTGGCGCAGCCGGGCCTCCGCCGCCTGCCGCAGCCACATGAGGCCTGGGGGAGAGAGGGGGGAAGGGTGAGACCGGACCGGACCGGGCCGCCGGAGCCCGCCCCCGCCCCGGCCGGGCCCCTACCTGCCACGGGCGGCCGCGGGCTGCGGGGCCGCATGCCGAAGTAGACGTGCGGGCGGTAGGAGCCCCAGAAGCGCTCGGGCGCGGCGCGGGGGCCGCTGCTGCCGGCGGGCAGGACGCGCGGCGCCGGGTGCGGGGTGACCACGCGGCGGCCCAGCCGCCAGCGCCCGTAGAGCCCGTAGGCCAGGCCGGCGGCGGCCAGCGCCAGCGCCAGCAGCGCCCAGCCCCGGCCCAGACCCGCGCCCGCCCCGCGCTCCCGCCGCGCCGCCTGCGGGCCCCGCCCGCCCCGCTCCGGGCCCCGCACGGCCTCCGGGCCCCGCCGCCTGCGCTCCCGGGCCATGGCCCCGCCGCGCCGAGACAGGGAGCGAGCGGCACCGCCAGACTCCGCCCCCGCCCCGTCAGCACACCGGGCCCCGCCCCCAGCCCGAGCCCGCCCCTGTCAGCACACCGGGCCCCGCCCGCCCCCAGCCCGAGCCCGCCCCTGTCAGCACACCGGGCCCCGCCCCCAGCCCGAGCCCGCCCGCCCGCCCGCCCCTGTCAGCACACCGGGCCCCGCCCCCAGGCCGAGCCCGCCAGGCCCCGCCCCCGCAGCACACCGGGCCCCGCCCCCAGCCCGAGCCCGCCCCTGTCAGCACACCGGGCCCCGCCCGCCCCCAGCCCGAGCCCGCCCCTGTCAGCACACCGGGCCCCGCCCGCCCCCAGCCCGAGCCCGCCCCTGTCAGCACACCGGGCCCCGCCCCCAGCCCGAGCCCGCCCCTGTCAGCACACCGGGCCCCGCCCGCCCCCAGCCCGAGCCCGCCCCTGTCAGCACACCGGGCCCCGCCCCCAGCCCGAGCCCGCCCGCCCGCCCGCCCCTGTCAGCACACCGGGCCCCGCCCCCAGGCCGAGCCCGCCAGGCCCCGCCCCCGCAGCACACCGGGCCCCGCCCCCAGCCCGAGCCCGCCAGGCTCCGCACCCGCCCCGTCAGCACACTGGGCCCCGCCCCCAGCCCGCCCGACCCCGCCCCCGCCCCGTCAGCACACCGGGCCGCAGCCCGAGCCCGCCCCCGCCCCGTCAGCACACCGGGCTCCGCCCCCTTCGCGTCAGCTCGCCAGGCCCCCAGGCCGAGCCCGCCAGGCCCCGCCCCCGCCCGTTCGCTGGGCTCCGCCCCCCAGCCCGAGACCGCCAGCTCGCCAGGCCCCGCCCCCACCGACGCTCTCGCGGCACTTGTACGTCACCATCCTCAGGAGCGCGCGGCTGGAAGGGCTGACGGCCCCGTCACCGCATCTCCCGGCATACCCCGCGCGGGGGCCGTAGAGCTACGACACCTGTCGGTGCACACTGTCCACCATAGCCTAACTAGCACGTGGCTGGGAGCCCCGCCGCGCTGCATGCTGGGAGGTGTAGTCCTGGCAGCTCCCCACAGCAGAGGACACAGCCAGGCCCAGCCGGTTCTGAGCCACCCCAGGAGGGGGTGGGGGCCAAGTGCAGCTCGGTGCCCAGCCAGGCGAGCGAGAGGCTGAGCCCTACCCATGGCCAGGGGCTAACCCAGGCACAGGCAGAGGGGTGACAGGCTAGCCCAGGGCAGGCAGTTCCCGAGCTCTGCGGGCAGCAGCTCTCAGGGGTCAAACCTCAGACGCCCCGAGCCCTGCAGCTGGGAACACGCTGGGTGGGCCACGGTCCTTGGGGCTGCCCCACACCCTGCTGGCCAGCGAGCTCCCGCCCGCCCTACACTAGGGTCAACCCCCCACAGCCCACACAGTGGAGGACAAACACAGGCTAGACCAGCGGTTCCTTTGGACACATCTTTATTGTGTTTATGCATCAGCGTTGCCCCTTTGCCCCGCTCCTCAAGCCAGGGAGGGCCATTCACTGCTGCAGCACCCAGCTGCTGACTCCCTGCTCCCCAGCCCAACAGTGGGGCCTACCAGGGGGTGATAGACTCCTCAGGGTGCTGGAAGGCAGACCTGGAGTAGCCCCAAGTCCCACCTTGCTCAAGCGCTGGGGTTTAAGGCCCCTGCCCCAGGAGATGAGTCCCAGCCCATCACCTCCCCGAGATACCCCCAGCCACCCTAGGCCTACAGGCCCCCCCGGCTCCACACCCTTCAAATACCTGCCCTTCGTCAACTGGGCCCCCTTAGGCCAGGCAGAACCCCCCACTCCAGCTGTCACACCCAGTGCTCCTGCATGCGGCCCGTACCAGTGGTTGGTGCTACCTCCTCCCAGTGCTGCAGCCCAGGGGAGCTCCACTATGATGAATCGCTGTAGGGTAGTAAAGTAAGCACAAGGCAGTGGACTGTGGGTAATGCTCAGCCGATCACCCTAGGGGCAGAGCTGAGGCTAGTCCCTGGGGGGGAGCAGGATCTCTGCCTAGAAGAGGAGCAGAGCTGAGATGTGGGGAGGTGGGTGTGGCCCCCTTACCTGTGTCACTGCCCATGAGGCAAGCTGATCGGTGTGACCCAGAATCCTTTGCTGTGGAGGTTGTTCCTGGCCCTTGGCATAAGATACAAGGAAGCAGCTTGTCCTGTGTGGCCGGGTGCCCAGCCCAGGGGAGAGGCCTGGGCATGTCTCTTGCAAGCCCCCAGCTCCACTCCCTGGGGCAGAGTAAGGACACACTGCCTTCCCCTAAGACAGGCTGGTTTTACCCAGCCCATTCTGCAGGCCACGCCCTGGTGTGGGAAGGGGGGGCACCAAGGAGCAAGCTGTAGATGGAGTTACAGCCAGGCTTGCGCCACCAGGCCCCCCACAGCTGGACTGACACATGGGGTGACCTCAGTTGCTCCATTGTGGGGAAGAAAGGAATCCCAAAGCCCCCAAGCAGAGCTCCCTGCCCCGGGGGTAGAGTGAGAACCAGGCCCTTTCCTGAACTAGCCAGCATAGGAGGCTGGGGGGAGAGGGGAGGGAGGAAATGCCCCCTTGCTAACCCCACTGCATGGAGCCAAGCTTGGGGGGGCACAGACACAGCCCCACTAGGCGAGGGAGGGGCATCTCCCAGCTGGGGCTGAGGGAGGGGGAGGGGACAAGAGTCCTGCAGCTGCACCCAGCCCCCCCGCCCCCCTTCCACCTCCAGGGCAGCCCCAGCTGGGAGATCAGCCCACCAGCCCCCTCCCTGCTCCTGGACCCCACCTCCCCCCCAAGATCCATCACAGCCTCTGCACCGCCCCTCTGGGAGCTGGGGCTGGGTGGTTCCCTGGCGCCGTTCCCAGCTGGAGACAGACAAGGAGGAGCTCCAGGGCTGGGGGACATCAATCACCTCCAGGGGACTGTCGGGCTGGGGGGGGACGAGACGGCCAGTTACTGCTTGATCTGCCCCCCATCACCCTCGCTCACAAATCGCTTCCGGCCCCTTGGAGAGAGGAAAGACACGAATGTCAGTGAGCTAGGCCCCAGACAACCCTGGGCTCTCCCCACACACAGCTCCGCTGGTGCCCCTCACTCCCGACCCACAGCTCTGCTGTGCCCCTCAATCCCAACCTGCAGCCCCCGCTACCTCAGCCCAGGGCTCCACACACAGCTCTGCCAGTGCCCCTCAATCCTGACCCACAGCCCCTGCTACCCCAGCACTGGGCTTCCCCCCCACCTCCAACCCACAAGCTCCTTCTATCCCAGCCCTGGGCTCCCCTGCAGTTCTCCTGGTGCTCCTCAAACCTGACCCATAGTCCCCCATGCTGCAGGTACCTGGCTGGGCAGGTGTCTCTCAGCTGCTTGGTGATGACTCCCTCCTCGAAGCAGAGATCCACCAGTCGCTCCAGGATACGGTGAGCGAGGGGCACATCCAGGCTGATGTCTCCGAGCTCGTCATAGACTCGCTGAAAGCCCTGGGGGATCAGAACTGGGATCAGAGACAGGAATGCTGGGACAGAGCAGGGAGGGGCCGTGATGCCCCAGGGAGACCTCGCGCCCTGGGCTGGGAATAGCAGCCTATGCTGCAGTCAATCCTAGAGGCTGAATCTGCCCCCACAAGGGCCTCCTCACCTCTGCTGCAGCTGGCGAGTCTGCCAAGACTCCATGGCTGGCTCCCCCTCACTATTCATGGCACCAACCCAGCCCCTTGCTCCCCGGGCTCCTGTCCCAGCTCTAGCACTCACCCGGTTCATCTGGTCCAGGGTCACCAGGCCGGTCTCCCACAGCACCTTGAGCAGTTTTACCATCATGACGACGGGAGTCTCGCCTGTGGACTCCAGCACCATCACTACAGCCTGCGAGGATGGAGGAGGGGGCGTCAGCATGGGGTGGGCAGCACCAGCCACTGCTGGCATCACGGACACCCCCCAGGATCCAGGTAGCAAGCACAGCTCCCACGGCCGGGCCGCAGCAGCCACTGGGGGTGCCATGGGTACTGGCCCCGGCCAGCGCTGGCGATCACAGCACAGCCCCAAACAGGCCAGGCCTGTGCCCTACCTCATAGACCAGCTCATGATGGAAGTGAGGGACCTCCAGTTCCCGCAGGCAGTGCTCTGCCTCCGACACCTCCCCGGACAGCAGGTACTCGCGCAGCAGCAGGTTCATCTGTGGGGACAGGTACTGAGGGCTCAGCACGGGGACGGGCAGGCGCCCGCCCAGGCCCCGTGCAGCCCCGGGGCCAAGCCAGCCAGCGAGGGGCACAAGGCGCTCACCTCTTTGATGAGATGCTTCACAGGCCTCTGGCCGCCCCCCACTCCCCACACGTTGTCCAACTGGTTCACGTCCCGCTTGATCCGGAGCAGCACTGCGGCGCGGTCCAAGGCAGCCCTGCAAGGAGGAGACAGTGAGGGGCAGGGGGCTCTCCCTGGAGATGCTGCCAGCTGGGGGCAGAGCAGACCAGGCTGGTGCCAGGGCAGGGCGGGGGGAGGAGACTCTTACCGGGCGTGTTCGCAGTCCACGCGCCCCTTGTAGCGGTCCAGGAAGTCCAGGGGCAGCGCATGGTCAGCCACGGCCCGGGCAATGAACTGGCCCAGCATCTGCAGAGGCGCGAGCATGTGGTCAGGGCACAGACGCCACCCAGGGGCCTGGCACAGCACCTCCTCTGCCTGGCAGGGCCAGGTCCTAGAGCCCCCACCCAACTCCCGATCACCACAGCATTCCCAGCCCCGCCCCCACCCTCCCAAGGGCATTCCCAGCTCCTCCCTTCCCATGCCCCTCCCCCCCCCACGGCATTCCCAGTCCCACCCAGGGCATTCCCCCCACCCAGCTCTCCCCCCCCATGCCATTCCTGCCCCTGCCCCCACGATGTCTCCCCAGCCCCGCCCCCACCCCTCCCAGGGGTATTCCCACCCCCACCCCCACCCCAACCTGCGGAGCCTCAGGAGTGTCCAGGATGAGGTCAGGCAGGTCCTTGAGCATCTTGTCGAAGGCCCTGGCGATGTCCTCCGGGGTCATGACCTTGCCCACGAGGTCAGAGAGCAGGCGGGAGGTCAGCTCCCGGTGGCTGGCCTTGCCTTCCAGCGCCAGCGCCACAGCCAGTGAGGGGACGGCGTGCTTCCTGCCGCCCAGGTTCAGCTCCTTCAGCAGCTCCTGCGCCCAGCACAGCGCGTCAGCCCGGCCCCGCTCCAGCCTCCTTCCTCCACGGCGCCCAGCCCAGCCCCACTCCATCCTCCACGGCTCCCAGCCCGGCCCCGCTCCAGCCTCCTTCCTCCACGGCGCCCAGCCCGGCCCCGCTCCAGCCTCCACGGCTCCCAGCCCGGCCCCGCTCCAGCCTCCTTCCTCCACGGCGCCCAGCGCGGCCCCGCTCCAGCCTCCACGGCTCCCAGCCCGGCCCCGCTCCAGCCTCCTTCCTCCACGGCGCCCAGCCCGGCCCCGCTCCAGCCTCCACGGCTCCCAGCCCGGCCCCGCTCCAGCCTCCTTCCTCCACGGCGCCCAGCCCGGCCCCGCTCCAGCCTCCACGGCTCCCAGCCCAGCCCCACTCCAGCCTCCACGGCTCCCAGCCCAGCCCCACTCCATCCTCCTCCTTCCTCAGCGGCTCCCAGCGCCCTCCCCTGGCACTGCAGGGGCCCCCGGGCCTAGCCAGACGGATGTGGCCCCTGAAACCCTCCCAGCCCAGAAGCCCGCTGGGGGGAGGGGGGGTGGCAGAGGGACTCCCCAGACTCACCATCACCTCGAGGGTGTCCCCGTGTTCAAAGTACTCCAGCACCATGGGGTGCACGTTCTTCTCCAGCTCCCCCTCCTCCAGCTCCGGCGTCACCGTGGCATAGACCGTGTCGCCCTGTAGAGAGGGGCAGAGGGGCTCACGGCCAGCGGTACCCCCACTGGGACAGGCCCCACCCACACAAGCACCAGTCCGTGGGGCTCCGGGGAGGGGGCTGGCATGGCTGAGCGGGGGCAGCAGTGGATGAGTGCTGGGGTCCGAGCTCGGTGACGCTGGGCTCTGGGGGGGGAGGAAGGGGCCCGGGAACTGCACTGCCCTTGGGAACGTACCTGAGATGACTCGTCGTAGTTGGGGTCCCGCGCGTCGGGCTCCTGGTACCCGTACACCAGGCCAGGTGCACCCCACACACCCTTGCCCCCAGCGCCACCTGCAGGAGACATAGTGGTTCAGCCACCCCCATGGGTCACAGCATCCCAGCCAGGCACCAACCCAGCTCCGCCCGCTACAGAAAAGGGACCGGGGGCCTCTGGGCAAGGGTAGCGCACTGCTCAGCGCCCCCGGCCCAGGGCAAAGCTGGGCACCAGAGCAGCAGTGGCTCATGGCAGGCTCCCAGCCCGGGCATGATTGTGTCACAAGTGTAGTGAGTTCAGTGGGGCCCAGCAAACCCACAGCACGTGGCAGGAGCGGCTCCCACCCAGCACAGGAAGAGCAGGGGACTGCGTGGGGATTGAGGGAGGTAGAGGGGAGGATCCCGGTGTCTTTGGGGCAACAGGAGGGAGCAGGGGCTGCACTGTGTGGGGTGCGGGGACTGGGGAGCTGCACTGTGGGGCAGCAGTGAGCCAGGAGGGACTGCAGGGGTGTGCGCTATGTAACAGCCAGGCGGGCCACAGGCTGCATCGTGGGGCAGGGGTGTGCCCCAAGGCAGCAGGAGGGGCCAGGGGGCTGTGGGGAGGGCATCAGGGGGATGGGAGCCTGCACCGTGGGGCAAGGGTGTGCCCCAAGGCAGCAGGAGGGGCCAGGGGGATGCGGGAAGGGCATCAGGGGGATGGGAGCCTGCACCGTGGGGCAGGGGTGTGCTGCACTGGGCAGCTGCACCTCACCTTTCTTGGGGAGCCCACGGCCCTTGCCCATGCGCGACTTCCTGTCGTTGGTCTTGCCCTTGGGGCTGCTGGGGTCGGGGCTGGGCTCCCCCCCCTCGGGTGCCGGCTCCCGGGTGGAGTCCCGGGACGAGGTGCGCCGCAGGCGCCGCTTGGCCTTGGCTTTGAGCCGGGCTTCGTGCAGGGCCTTCTCCTGTGGGGTCCAGGAGCGGGACTCGTCGCCATCCATCAGCTCCTCTTCCAGAGCCTCGTCCTCTGAGCCTGCCTGGCACGTGGCCTGCAAGGCACGGTGGTCTCAGAGACGCCCCGCGGACTCCTGCTGCACCCGAGCAGACCCACGGCCACTCCCCAGAGCCCCGGTGGGAGAGGCAGAGGAGCCAGGGGCTGCCCCACAGAGCGCTTCCTTTCCCTTCCTATTCACCCCCACTCCAGTCCCGGCCTCGTCCAGCAAGGGGCGCTCTAGGGAGCAGCTGGCTGAATTCACACAGCTCCAGACAACCTGCCGCCCCAGGGGGAAGTGACAGAGCCAAGGCCCAACCTACAAATGTCATGCCAAGGAGGGGAGCAGCCTGGCGGCCTAGGCTGGAGGGCAGTGGAGGGGCTGCCCATTCCTCCCCCCCCAGAGGGATGCAGACAGCTCCAGGACAGGTCTCTGCCCCCAACCTCACTATGGGGTGTAGCACCCTCCTGCTGCACCCCCAGGCTGGGGGCAGAGTCGCTCAGACGGGCCAGGCTCCTGGCATCCCAGGGCATGGAGACCGGGCTTGGGGGCCTGTGAACGGCCGAGTTCGCCGCTGGGAGAGAATATGGAGAATTGGGCTAGAGCCAGGCAGGACTGGGCAACCCCCGCCAGTGCCCCCCACTCCCAACCCGCAGCCCCCTTGGCTCCCCGCCCCCCGCCCCCTTGGCCCCCCGCCAGCGCCCCCCCCACTCCCACCCCACAGCCCCCTGGGCTCCCCGCCCCCCGCCAGTGCCCCCCACTCCCAACCCGCAGCCCCCTTGGCTCCCCGCCCCCCGCCAGCGCCCCCCCCACTCCCACCCCACAGCCCCCTGGGCTCCCCGCCCCCCGCCAGTGCCCCCCACTCCCAACCCGCAGCCCCCTTGGCTCCCCGCCCCCCAGCCCCTGGACCCCCACCAGCACACCCCCACTCCCGCCCCGCAGCCCCCCGGGCTCCCCGACGCCCGCCAGCGCCCCCCACTCCCGCCCCACAGCCCCCCGACCCCCGCCAGAGCCCCCCACTCCCGCCCCGCAGCCCCCCGGGCTCCCCGACCCCCGCCAGAGCCCCCCACTCCCGCCCCGCAGCCCCCCGGGCTCCCCGACCCCCGCCAGTGCCCCCCACTCCCGCCCCGCAGCCCCCCGGGCTCCACGACCCCCGCCAGTGCCCCCCACTCCCGCCCCGCAGCCCCCCGGGCTCCCCGACCCCCGCCAGAGCCCCCCACTCCCGCCCCGCAGCCCCCTGGGCTCCCTGACCCCCGCCAGCGCCCCCCCCGGGCGGACAGAAGCGCAGGGGGAGGGGCCCCCGCTGGCCAGGCAGCTCGTGCCCCGTGGCGCTCGGCCCCGGCCCCGCCCCCAGCGCACATGGTGACAGGGCAGAACACGCCCGGGAGGCGCTGGGGGCAGGGAACGGAGCCGGGGGCGGGGGGGGGCAGGGCCGGCGCGAGGCACCGGCGCGGCCAGAAGGAACTGGCGGGGGGCGGGGAAGGGGGGGCTCGCGCGGGGGGGGGCGGGGATTGGGGGGCTCATGCGGGGGGCGGGGCAGACCCGGTACTTGCCAGGGCGGGGGCGGCCGAGCCGCGGGCGGGGCTGACCGAACCCGACATGGCCGCTGGCGGCAGCTCCGAGCCGGGCACGATCCCGACCCTGAAGCTCCGCCGAGCCTCACTGTTTCGCGCGCCCGCCCCTTGCGGAAGTGACGCACACGGGGGGCGGGGACTCGACAACTCCCCTCAGCCTCGCAGCCGCAGAGCGCGAACGGCCCCGCCCCCAGCCGCGCCCCCCAATGCCCCGCCCACGCCAGTAGGGGCCGCGGGGTCGCTGCACGGACCAATGGCCGCTCTGCACCGCCCCCTAGCGGCCCCCGGAGCAACGGCTCCGCAGCCGCCAGGCTCTGGGGAGGGGGGTTAAGCAGGGAGCGGACTGACCCATGGCTCTGGGAAGGTGGGGGGAAGCAGGGAGCGGACTGACCCATGGCTCTGGGAAGGGGGGGGAAGCAGGGAGCGGACAGATCCATGGCTCGGAGGAGTGGGGGTGGCAGGGAGCGGACTGACCCATGGCTCTGGGAAGGGGGGGAAGCGGGAGCGGACTGACCCATGGCTCTGGGAAGGGGAGGGGGGCAAGGAGTGGACTCAGTCATGGTTCTTCCGGGGACCCCACCAGCCAGCGCAGTGGTGGGGGGCAGAGAGGGGGCCAGGGGTCTAGGTCTGTGCTCTGGGTCCATCCCCGAGACCCCAGTGTCACACCGCACTGATCTCTCTTGGGCCCAACCCCTGTTGTCCTTGCACTGACCATTGGGTTGTGCTGGAAGGGGGCAGCCAGGAGTGACAGATCTGGGTGAGACGTGTGCTAACTGCCCTTCATGCGGGCAAAATTAAGGGGCAATTAAATGCCCTGTTGCGTTGTGAGAGATGAAAAAAAAGAAAGCCACTACCCAAGGTACTGGCAAGGCCAGACCCAGAGGTAAGCCCTCTGGCTGAGGGAATCTCTGGGACCTGATTGCCACACAGGGGCTGGGGCATTGACTGGGGCAGCTGTTGTGTCTGGAAGCCCAGAGAAAGGAGCAGGCAGCGAGAGAAGCAGTGGTGAGCATGGCCTGGAGAGGGAGCACACAGTGCTCCTGAGGCGCAGGGCTGGCTGGAGGGGCAGACGTGGGACTAGTAAGGGAACTACCTGCGTGCTCCTGCTGTGTCCAGGGAACCAGGATCTAGTGTGTTGTTTGTGAATGAACTGGATTGCGCCACCTGCTGACTTGAATCAGCCCTTTCTCCCCATGACGGAAACTGCCTGCAAGGCCCCCGCTGTCAGCTAAAGCCCACCCCTCACACAGAGGGGCAAGAACACTGCAGGCCCCTGCTGGGACAGCTGGAGGTGGTAAGGGACAGGGAGACCAGAGGGCTGGAGGCCTGGTTTGCCTTGGCCCCAGCCTCTGGCTGACAGGGTGTGGGAAGTACGGCCCCAGCTTCCAGCCACCTCGGGGGGCAGGACAGACCCCGGGGCTCTGCCAAGGAACCTGCGGCTGCTCCCTCCCTTGCTGTGGGCCTCCCCGCCAGTGCAATGGGCTGATGGCCCCATGGCTGGGCTGCCCCTTGGCTCTCTCTGCATTTCACTGTGGTGGAGATGTGCTGGGGCCAGAGGGAGCTGGGACCCCTTCTCAGGCTGTTCCTGGGTTCCTTGGGGGCCTGAGGGTGTGGGTGTAGCCACCCTGCCCATCCACCCAGGCTGGGAGCACTGATAAAAGCCCAGCTCAGACTCTGGGCAGCAGGCAGCTTGTCCAACCGCCCTCCACTCCATCCCACTCCCGGGGAGCTCCGGGAAGCAGGCTCCTGCATCGGGCAGGGCTGGCAGAGGGAGGAGTGGGCGTTTCTGTGGCGCAGTCAGAGCAGTGTGGGCAGCCCAGCAATGGCTGTTGCCCCTCACCCCCTGCCCAGCAAGGGGAGACTGGACCTGGGGCCTGGCTGAGGGGCTGCCTCTCTGATTGTGCTGATCCATCACCCATCCTCTGGTTCTTGGGTGCTATGGGCTCGCGACGGGCGGTGCCCTATGTGACGTTATTGATATAATCTGGGACCATATAGATCATTGATGCAACCAAGGTCCTGTAGTGGCACCAAATCTTGTACAAAGGGGGTCAAATGGGGTGTCTTAGACAAGGTTATGGTTTACTGGTTATGATTAGGCTGTCTATATGTGTGTATCAATTTTGTAGTTGAAGTTATGAATATTGGCTCTATTTCAAACTTATGCTATGCTGCTGGGTGACATCCCAGACAAACTGGTGTTAGCTCTGCCTAGCCTGCTTGATGGCCCATTAAGGACCATCAGCTATACAATGGACCCATTGAGAGAAGGCAAATATGCCTTGAGACTCAGCAAAGTATGCAGGGACTGGCCCATGTGACTCCAGACTCCATTTTGCTGTAATTTTCCACAGTGAGAACAAAGAGGTGTTCTTACACCTGGAAAAGACTATATAAGGCTGATGCCTCATCTCCATCTGGTCTTCAATCCTGCTTCATACCTCTGGAGGAACTTTGCTACAAACTGAAGCTTTGAACAAAGGACTGAGGACCCATCCCAGCGGGGGATGTATTCCAGAGACTTGATTTGAACCTGCAGTTTATTCTATCGCTGCTGCAAGCCTGAACCAAGAACTTTGCCATTACTGTATGTAATTGATTCCATTTAACCAATTCTAACTCTCATCTCTTTTTCCTTTTATGAATAAACCTTTAGATTTTAGATTCTAAAGGATTGGCAACAGCGTGATTTGTGGGTAAGATCTGATTTGTATATTGACCTGGGTCTGGGGCTTGGTCCTTTGGGATCAGGAGAACCTTTTTCTTTTACTGGGGTCTTGGTTTTCATAACCATTTGTCCCCATAACGAGTGGCACTGGTGGTGATACTGGGAAACTGGAGTGCCTAAGGAGATTGCTTGTGAGACTTGCGGTTAGCCAGTGGGGTGAGACCAAAGTCCTCTTAGTCTGGCTGGTTTGGTTTGCCTTAGAGGTGGAAAAAACCCCAGCCTTGGGCTGTAACTGCCCTGTTTGAGCAATTTGTCCTGAGTTGGCACTCTCAGTTGGGTTCCGCCAGAACCGCATTGTCACACCCTGCCCCATGGCGGCTGTGGGCTCGTGGGTGGTGCCCTCCCCTGTGGCAGCTGTAGGCTCGTGGTTGGTGGCTGTGGGCGGCACCCTGCTCCATGGCGGCTGTGGGCTTGCGGGTGGTGGCTGTGGGTGGTGCCCTGCCCTGTGGCAGCTGTGGGCTTGTGGCGGGCTGTGCCCTGCCCCATGGCGGCTGTGGGCTCGCGGGTGATGGGTGTGGGTGGTGCCCTGCCCCATGGTGGCTGCAGGCTCGTGGGTGGTGGCTGTGGCCGGTGCCCTGCCCCATGGCGGCTGTGGGCTCGCGGGTGATGGCTATGGGTGGTGCCCTGCGCCATGGCAGCTGTGAGCTTGTGGCAGGCGGCTATGGGCTCGCGGCGGGTGGTGCCCAGCCCCATGGTGGTTGCAGGCTCGTGGGTGGTGGCTGTGGCCGGTGCCCTGCCCCATGGCGGCTGTGGGCTCGCGGGTGGTGGCTGTGGCCGGTGCCCTGTCCCATGGCAGCTGGCTCCCAAATAATCATGCGCATTAACTCTACACGGACATGCCAGGCCTAGCTTAACACACACTGCTGCTCCCTCTTTCTTCTAAAACAGAAACCAGAGGCCACCCGCAGAACCCCCACACCCCTTCAAGGAACCCACCCTGTCCCTATATGCCGCCGGTAGCTGAACCAGCTCGCAGCTTCAGTGGTGCTGTGAGACTCAGACAGCAGCAATGTGGCCTCGTCCACGTTAATGGGAGTCGGAGGACACCAGCTGTGGCTCGTGTCTCCTTTGCGACAGAGGGCAGCTGAAAGCTAGTTGTGCGGTGTAGGAGCATCTCACTTTTGTCTGCAGTCAATGAATGGGAGGAAAAGACGAAGGTCACTACTTTGATCTGACCACCAAAATCCATCGTGTTTCCTTTCAACTTCCTTGTGCTTCCCACTGGAACATGGCCCAATGTTACATAAGAACGGCCACACTGGGTCAGACCAAAGGTCCATCCAGCCCAGTGTTCTGCCTACCGACAGTGGCCAATGCCAGGTGCCCCAGGGGGAATGAACAGAACAGGGAATCATCAAGTGATCCAGCCCCTGTCACCCATTCCCAGCTGCTGGCAAACAGAGACTAGGGGACACCATGTTCAACAAAACCAAAGCCTTCAGCCACACACCAGTCATGAAGCCAACAGTTCACCTCCAGCACGTTCTGCCTTGTCACACAGGGACCGGTAGACTCTCAGAGACGGTCACTTGGACTTTCCTTTACTTCTGCTCCCTTCCAAGCTGCCCGAGGCCTTCTATAATCTGCGTGGTTCCATGGGATGCCGTGCCATTGGTTCCAATGTGCGTCATCAGCCTTGGGGGAGACCTGCCAGACAGCCTCCGAATCCTGTGGTTACAGCTCCTGTTTTCACTCTGGCAGACAGCGCACTGTCCCGTTGGCTTGTGGCCCTGCCTGAATTCTCTTCCACTCCTCTTGGAGTCACCACTGACGACTGTTTGCATTCTTACAATGGTGGAACCAACTCCAGCAGTAGCTACTTATTTCAGACCACAACGACCCCCAGCCCCGGTTTGTCCTCTGTAGATTTTTGTTCCAGGTTCTCCTGTCCTTGATTGCTGACTATCTGAAAACATTTTGATGGGTCTAGCTGGGCTGAATGCCTCCTGGCTCTGTTCCCTCTCGGTCAGACATTGCCCGTCTGCTGCTTTGGTTCCTGCTCTCTCCACTTCCCTCGTTGCTGATCCTTCCCCTTGGGGCGGCGGGACAATGATGTCTGAATCTGGCTCTGCAGCATGCAAGAAAACAAAGACTTCTTGGACATCGTTGTGACGTACGGTACCAGACCAGGTATCTTCTCCTCTGGTGTAGCCAGAAATCTGTTCTGTCCTCTGGCAGACAAAAACAGCACAGCCAGGGCAGGGCAGAGCAGCAGTTCCCTCATCCTCCGTATCCGCTCTGTGGCGTAGAGCCACACCTCAGACAGGATCACGCTGGCTCTCTGAACTCTCCCCGGGTTGCCCCTCCTGTTTACCTGGCAGGTGACCTGGATTAAGCCTCACGGCTCAGCTCTCTCCCTCGCAAACAAGGCAGGAATAAGCAGAGAGGTCAAACACAAGTTTTGTTCAAAGCCCCAAGGGTCCCAGCAACAAGGGCCTTCCCTGAGATACAGACCTGTCTCCCCTCTCCCTGTTTGCCAGAAGCTGGGACTGGGTGACAGGGGCTGGATCACTTGATGATTCCCTGTTCTGTTCATTCCCTCTGGGGCGCCTGGCATTGGCCACTGTCAGAAGACAGGACACTGGGCTAGATGGACCTTTGGTCTGACCCAGTCTGGCCATTCTTGCGTTCTCATCAGTCCAGGGTCCACAGCCCAGCCATGCAGCCCTCATGGAGAACAACTGACCAACACTCGTAAGTCCCTTTACCCGCAAGCCCAGGGCCCACGGGGTCACTGACACCCCATTTCCACTCCCGAGCCTTTCCGAGGGGGGTGTTTCGGGGGAGGGGGCACGAAGGCTGGTGACAGGGGCCATCGATTTGTGAACGTTTTTCTTTGCGAGTCTGGGAGTTCCACGGCTCAGCCACATCAGAGCAGCTGAGAGGGTGAAGAGACGTGGTCCACGGGGAGATTTATTCTGTCACGAGGAGCCAGCGAAAACCCAGCTCCTTAGTCAAACTCCAGGCCCAAAGTAGCAGTGGGGCGGCGGTGCCCCGTAAGAGCCCACTGCTCAGGAAGGAAGCTGCAGGTGGGCAGGCAGCCGGGCGGTGGAGGGGAGGTGTCACTCAGGGTGTCATGTACAACCCACCAAACCCCAGCGCCTCTCATTAGTTAGTTACAAATGGAAATGAGTCATCACCACCCCCAGGCACTCTCACACTGGTCTCTGCCACGGATTTCATTGTAAGGAGCTGGGATGTCTGCCCTGCGCATGCCCGCAGCGAGCAGAACACAGCTCAGAGCCCCAAGGCCGTTCCCTTTCCAGGACTCCACAGGGCTGGAGCCCGCAGCCGGATCGCCCCACGAAGTGAGGCCTGCCAACGCTGCTCTATGCAGCCACAGCACCTGTGTGTCTTAGAGATCCCAGGGCTGGTGGCAGTAGGGGGCACTCTGATCCTAATGCCCCGGCATGGTGCTAGAGGGAGCAGGGTGGGGGCTCAGTAGGGGCGCTGACCCCAGTGCCGGGCCAGGGGTGTGGGGCTAACAGTCTGCAGGGGGCCTGGTCCATGCAGCCAGGCCAGAGTCACTGGGCCGAGCTGTTTGGGGGGGCAGTGACCCCACCCAGAACACTTAGGCTGTGCGCCACCCCACCCGAGCCAGGGGCTGGCTGCAGGCAGAGAGCCTGGCCCAGGGGCAGCTCAGACAGCAGCCAGCCCCAGCCCCAGCCCTCTCCTGCTGCTGCTGCGGGGAACCAGCCAGCTGCCGGGCCTTGGCTCAGGGAGTTCCGTGCCCAGCTGTCCTCGCAGAGGCCCATTGCATGCTGGGATCTGTAGTCCCAAGGGGAGACGGGCTGTGGTCTGCTCCAGGAGGCGGGTCGGGGAATGTGCCACCCTGCCGAGGCACGCCTTGGCTGGCCAGGCCGGGGGGGGCAGCGGATCCCATGGGGGCAGAACAGAACCACGGAGCCAGGGAGCTTTGGGGCTACTTGGCTGCTGTATTTCTAACCACAGATACGTGGCTGGGCTGCAGCCCAGCCCCTCAGGGCTCAGAGCTCTTGGTGCAGGGCAGGCTGGGCACCTTCCAGCGCCGCGGGCCGTGCAGCCGCAGGGAGAGCCACTCCTGCTGGGTGCTCGGGAGGTAGGACTCCGGGGTGCAGCTGCCCTGCAGTTGGCTGAGGAGGTCGGAGCTCTGGGTCTCCAGGGCGGTGCTGTTGCGCAAGGCCTGCACGTCCAGGCTCTCCAGGCTGTTCAGGCTGCCCGAGGGGAAGTCCTGAGTGCGGACGCCGTTGTGTGAGCCTGGGCCAAGGAGAGGAAATGTCAGCCGGGGGCGGGGGGGGGGGGGGGGGGGAGCTAGGAGAGGTTGGCTGTGGGGGTGGGGGGCAGAGGGGAGGTTAGCTGTGGGAGGGGGGGGTTGTGAGGGGTGGTTAGCCTGTGGGGGGCAGGGAGAGGTTAGCTGTGGGGGGGTGGGGTTTGTGAGGGGTGGTTAGCCTGTGGGGGGCAGGGGGAGGTTAGCTGTTGGGGGGTGGTGAGGGGTGGTTAGCTGGGGCGGGCAGGGGGAGGTTAGCTGTGGGGGGGGGTTGTCGTGAGGGGTGGTTAGAGGGGGCGGCAGGGGGAGGTTACCCCGGCACTGACGTCGCTGTGTTCCGTTCACTCGCTGTCATTGCCTGGGCCCTCCATGCAGCCCGTCCCCCCCTGCCCTGGCCCCCCGCCCCGTTGGGGCTGATCAGAGCCAGGGGAGGCAGTGCCCCACACAGACTCCTGCCCGCTCCATACGAACAGCTGCTCACCCTGGAATCACCCAGCAGATGCACAGGGGTCTGGGGCGAGCTAATCTCCTGGGGAGCTGGGCAGGGGCCCCTCGGACAGGCTGTTGCCATCTGCAGAGGAGCCCAAACCCAGCAGCACGGGGGATCCCAGCCCACTGCCCCATAGCTGAGAAGCCCTCAGCATGGCTGAGCCACCCCAGGGTGCCAAGCCAGCCCCACCACCTACGGGAGGGCCTCGGCCAAGGGGATACTGCTCCCCTGTGCCCAGCCAGGCCCAGCCCCGCTGGGAGGGCGGGACCCAGGAGTCCAGAGTGTCTCCAGGACGGAAGGCTGTCAGCAGGCTGCTCAAGAAAGAGCCACGGACCGGCACCTCCGCTTCGACGGGCGCCCGCTAACCTCCCTGACACCACTGGGCCCGGGGTGACATGCAGGGTGGAGCCGGTCCCCCCCAGTGCTCCCCCACAGCCGGTGCAGAGCTGAGCGAGTCCAGCCTGTCCCCGGGCCTGGGAGCGGGGCTCCGCGTGCTCAGCACGTGCATGCTGATCGTGCGCCGGGAACGGCACCCAACAGAGCCCATCTCTGGGCACGTCCCACCCAGGGCCCAGCCCTGCTCGCCCGGGCTCCCACCTCTGACCCGCCATCATGCACCTGGCTGGGGGTAGTGCAGCCCCACGGCACTCACAGCACTTGCGGAAGGACTCCCAGGTGTGGGAGGGCAGGTAGGCCTTGCTGCTGGGCTGCTGCAAGAGGCAGATGATGGCATTGTCCATCTGCTGGAAGATGCGCAGCGACAGCACGGACTGCTTGATCTCAGGCGACAGGCCGGAATCCTCCGACTGCACCAGCTGCCTGACCGTGTCGAAGTCCTGCTTCAGCTGTAAGGCACCCTGCAGGCTGGGGAGCCCCAGGGTTAGAGCGGGGAAGAGATCGCAGCCCTGGGCGCCCCCCAATCCTGACCCGCAGCCCCCTGGTACCCCAGCCCTGGGCTCCCCCCAGCTCTGCTGGTGCCCCTCAATTCTGAGCCGCAGCCTCCTGGTACCCCAGCTCTGGGCTCCCCCCAGCTCCGCTAGTGCCCCTCAATCCTGACCCATAGCCCCCTGGTACCCCAGCCCTGGGCTCCCCCCAGCTCTGCTGGTGCCCCTCAATCCTGACCCGCAGCCCCCTGGTACCCCAGCCCTGGGCTCCCCCCAGCTCCGCTAGTGCCCCTCAATCCTGACCCGCAGCCCCCTGGTACCCCAGCCCTGGGCTCCCCCCAGCTCTGCTGGTGCCCCTCAATTCTGAGCCGCAGCCCCCTGGTATCCCAGCCCTGGGCTCCCCCCAGCTCCGCTAGTGCCCCTCAATCCTGACCCATAGCCCCCTGGTACCCCAGCCCTGGGTTCCCCCCAGCTCCGCTAGTGCCCCTCAATCCTGACCCATAGCCCCCTGGTACCCCAGCCCTGGGCTCCCCCCAGCTCTGCTGGTGCCCCTCAATTCTGAGCCGCAGCCCCCTGGTACCCCAGCCCTGGGCTCCCCCCAGCTCTGCTGGTGCCCCTCAATTCTGAGCCGCAGCCCCCTGGTACCCCAGCCCTGGGCTCCCCCCAGCTCCGCTAGTGCCCCTCAATTCTGACCCACAGCCCCCTGGTACCCCAGCCCTGGGCTCCCCCCAGCTCCGCTAGTGCCCCTCAATCCTGACCCACAGCCCCCTGGTACCCCATCCCTGGGCTCCCCTCAGCTCCGCTAGTGCCCCTCAATTCTGACCCGCAGCTCCCTGGTACCCCGGCCCTGGGCTCGTCCCAACTTGGCAGTGCCCCTCAATCCTTACCCACAGCCCCCTGGTACCCCAGCCCTGGGCTCCCCCCAGCTCTGCTAGTGCCCCTCAATTCTGACCCGCAGCCCCCTGGTACCCCGGCCCTGGGCTCGTCCCAACTCTGGTAGTGCCCCTCAATCCTGCCCCACAGCCCCCTGGTACCCCAGCCCTGGGCTCGTCCCAACTCTGGTAGTGCCCCTCAATCCTGCCCCACAGCCCCCTGGTACCCCAGCCCTGGGCTCCCCCCAGCTCTGCTAGTGCCCCTCAATTCTGACCCGCAGCCCCCTGGTACCCCAGCCCTGGGCTCGTCCCAACTCTGGTAGTGCCCCTCAATCCTGCCCCACAGCCCCCTGGTACCCCAGCCCTGGGCTCCCCCCAGCTCTGCTAGTGCCCCTCAATTCTGACCCGCAGCCCCCTGGTACCCCAGCCCTGGGCTCCCCCCAGCTCCACTAGTGCCCCTCAATCCTGCCCCACAGCCCCCTGGTACCCCAGCCCTGGGCTCCCCCCAGCTCTGCTAGTGCCCCTCAATTCTGACCCGCAGCCCCGGGCTCGTCCCAACTCTGGTAGTGCCCCTCAATCCTGACCCGCAGCCCCCTGGTACCCCGGCCCTGGGCTCGTCCCAACTCTGGTAGTGCCCCTCAATCCTGCCCCACAGCCCCCTGGTACCCCAGCCCTGGGCTCCCCCCAGCTCCGCTAGTGCCCCTCAATCCTGACCCGCAGCCCCCCACCCCGTGAGCTCCAGTACCTGAACTTGATTTTCTGGGTGAGGATGTGGTCCATCCAGGCTTCCACGAAGGCTGTCATGACGTGGGTGAGCGCGGGCACCTGGGACTCATGTGGGAGCAGCTGGATGCCCTGCAGGACCTGGCCCAGGACACTCTGGGCGGCGGCCAAGGCGTACTCACCCGGGGTGCTGGGCAGGTCTGAAAGAGGCGGGGGAGGGGGCAGCGTTACCCCTGCATGGCTGGAGGGGTGTATGCCCCACACTGGCACTGCAAGGGTTCCGGGGAGCGCTTTAGAGTGTGGTAGGCCCAATGCAGATGGTCAGCTGGGCAGGTGCAGACAGGAAGCAGGAGGGGCCCAGGGAGAGCTGGCAGCAGGGGGCAGGGCCCAGATCTCCCCGGCGAGCGCTGGAAGGGCCACACGAGGGACGGAGCTGGGCAGCGAGGGCAGCACCTGGGGGAGCCTGGAGCGGATCCGGAGCTGTGGGAAGGGCCCGCTGACAGGCGGAGCAGGGAGTGAGTCTGACTAGGCAGACCCTGCTTGTTCACGGCCGGGTCCCCGGCTAGAGCCCAGAGGAGAGCGGGGCCTGGGCAGGGAGGTGGGCAAACCCCGGGGAGCAGGGAGGAAGGACTCGGTGTGAGGCCGATGGACCCGTTTGTGGGACACTCCACCCCTGAAGGGCAAGACTTACAGTGACTCACCATGGCCCCAAAGAGCCTGCTATGCCACGCCCGGCCCCAGGGGGCGCTGGCTGCCGAGTCGCTCGACCACTGGAGGGAGGGCAGTGCTCACACTGCGCCCCCAGCAGCAGGTACCTCCCGTTCTCGCTGGGACCAGAGCTGGCCTGGGCCCTGTGGGCGTGGTGCTGCCCCAGAGACACAAGCTGCAGCCAGCCCAGCATGCCAGGGGCCCTGGGAGTGCCACAGGGGACAGCCGGGTCAGCGGCCTGTTAGCAGGGCCTGGGCCCAGAGCTGGTGCTCCGGACTGCCTTGGCAGGGCAGGGTCCGGGACAGGCCTGGGCAAGAAGGAAGCTGCTCTCAGCCTGACATGCCAGCTCTGAGCTGCTCTGCCCACCGGGTCTGTCGGCGGGCAGGGGCTGGGCACAGAGGACACGGGGGGACGTACCTGCACGGAGGCCTGCTCTCCAGTGCTTGCCCAGCGGCATGGTCTGGCTGAAGATCTCTGCCGACATCCGTTTGCAGTCGCTGGAGAACATCCGCAGCACGTCCTGCGAGAAGCTCTGGGGAACAGAGGGGGAGCTGGGCCGGCACCCCCGAGAGAGCCCGGCTTGGCACCCCCACCCTCAGGCACCTGTCAGCTTACTCCAGCAAGGACGACAGCGCGCCCTGCCAGGACGTAGCAGGGTCCCGGGCACGTGTGCCAGGAGATGGAGCAGAGCCAGCCTCCGTCCAGCGCCGCCACCGTGGGGCCACCCCGCCCTCAGCCTACCCAGCTCAGAGCCAGCTCTGCACACTCCACACCACCCATCTGACTAGAGCTGGCCCCAGCTGTTCCCCCTATGACCTGCCTACCTGGATCAGAGCCAGTCCCCCTCGCCAGGTCCCCGCTGGCCCCACCCCGGCAGCCCTGCCCTGCAGCAGAACAGGGCGGGGGACAGGAAGCTGTTCCAACCCTCCATGCAGGGGTTTCCAGCCCGTGCCCAGCTCCCCAGCCCAAGCTGCCCGGCCCCAGCTCCCCGGGGCTCGCCAGAGGAGTGCGGCCAGGCCTGGCCCCTGCTCCCGGAAGGGCTGCGGCTGAGGGAGGAAGGAGCTGGCCCAAGGCAGGGACCCTCCCCTGAAGCCCCGAGACCCGAACCTGTGCAGCCACCGTGAGGCAGGGCAGGTCCCTTACCTGGATGCTGGTGGCAGTGGAGTGGATCTGTAGGCACAGCTGCCGCTCCTGGTGGGAGCCGAGGGCCGGCCGCACCCACCTGGGGCTGTCCCCCCCCTCAGGGAAGGCCCCACTCACGAGCTCCGCCAACCTGGTGGTCTCTGCCTTTAACAGCTGCAGAGGAGAGGAAGACGTGAGGCCCTGAGCCCAGCCATGGCCAAAGAGAGCCTGGCTGGGGGCCAGCTGCAGCCCTCCACAGGCCTGGGATCCCAGCCCCACCCCCGCTGCGCCCGGGCACACTACAGGGAGGGACTCCGGCTTGGGAGTAGCTGGTGCTGGGGGTCGGGTCCCTGTGGCTGTGGGAGGAGAGGCCCCAGGCCCAGCCAGCATCTCCCTGGCTGCGGGTCCCAGCCCGAGGAAGCGTCCCAGGAGCCGTACTTGCCTGGAGATCTCCCTGGGTGACGAGCAGGAACGGGCAGAGGGACCAGGCCGCAAGGTGCTGATAGGCCTTGGCCATGAGCCAGGAGCAGGAGGCCTGCCCCGTGGCCAGGCAGCGACTCAGCAGCTCCAGCCGGAGACTCGGGGAGACGAGGTCGCCGCTCGCTGCAGGGAGGGAACAGAGTGAGCTGGCGCAGGGGAGAGGACTCGGGGCGGGAGGCAGTGCCAGGGGTGGCCCCAGAAGTGGGGGAGGGAGGGCTGGCGCTGGGGTGGTGGGGCCGGGCAGTGCCAGGGGGCAGGCAGTGCCAGGGGTGGCCTGGGGGTGTGAGGGGGATGGTGTGGGGATTCGGGGGCCAGGAAGTGCCAGGGGCGGCCTTCGGGGCATGGGAGTGGGGCCGGGCAGCACCCGGGGTGGCCTGGGGGGGGGGGGGGGGGGACAGGCAGTACCAGGGCCCTAGAAGCTGATTTCTCTGCAGAGCACTGGGGCACATGTCCCCATGAGGAACCGCCCCCCACAGTGAGCGCCCCCTCTGGCTGATACAGAACCCTCCTCCGCTGCCCTGAGTCTCCAGCCCTGCAGCCGAGAGACCCCTGGCGTCCGGGCAGGGCCTCACTCACCAGTCCTTGCAGCGAGCGGAGGCTCCAGGCATTTCAGGGCGAAGGCCAGGGGAGGGTGGAGCTCCCGGAGCAGCTGGGCAGTCCTGCTGTGCGCCGTGCCCGCTGTCCTGTGCCCAGGCACGCACTTATCGCTGAGGCTGGAGCCCAGGGCCTGGCAGAACCCTGCGGAGAGGGAAGGGAGATGCTGCCGCCACCTGGCCAACGGGGAGCACACTGGGGCCCTGAAACACTCTGCCCCTGTCCCCCCGAGGTCACCGAGAGCCTCCCCACTCCCAGCGTGCCCCCAAAATACCCCACGCAGGGCCCCCTGTTCCCAGAGCCCCTCCAGTCCCAGTGCCAGCAGCCAGGCCTCTCCAAAGCACTCCTGCCGGCCTCAGGGCCTCCAGGCCAGCAGCCCCTGGGCCTTACCTCGGTCCCAGCTCTGGAAGACAGCCTGAGAGATCAGACACAGGCACAGGCGCCGCAGCGCCGCCTCGCACTCCAGGGGCACGCGGGCTGCAAGCGAACACAGGGGTGAGCACCAGGACAGGCCCTGCCCCTGGGCACAGCCCCGGGGGAGGAGGAGGGGATTAGGCCAGGCAGCCTTTGGCTCCCTGCTGCTGGTGCCAACCAGGGAGCTAGATGCTGCCAGGCCAGGGCAGACCCCTGGCCTGAGACCCCAACTCCTGCACCAGGGGCCACGCCGCAGCGCTGATGGGAAGGATATCTGGGCACCAAAACCTTAACCTGGATGGGAGCCAGCGCCCTCAGAGGGGAGACGCACCGTGTCCCAAACCCTGCCCCCTGAGCCAGCCAGTCCCCACCCTGGGTCCGGATCAGAGCCAGCACCCTCTGGAAAGACCCTGTGCCCCAGGGTCCAACCAAGCCCCCACCCTGAGACCAGATCGGAGATGGCACCCCCTAGAGGGGACAGGCCACGTGTCCTATTCCCCATCCCCCAGCCAGCCAGTCCCTGCCCCAGGGCCAGATGGGAGCCAGCGCCCCCAGAGGGGAGATGCACTATGTCCCAAACCCTCACCCCCCACCAGCCAGCCAGTCCCCGCCCTGGGTCCGGATCAGAGTCAGCACCCCCTGGAGAGGAAAGACCCCATGTCCTATTACCTACCCCCCGATCCAGCCCGTCCCTGCCCCAGGGCCGGATCAGAGCCAGCACCCCCTGGAGGGGAAAGACCCTATGCCCCATTCCCACCCCCCATAACCAACCAGGCCCCCACCCTGAGACCGGATCGGAGCCAGCGCCCCCTAGAGGGGACAGGCCCCATGTCCCAGTCCCCACCCCCCTGCACTCACCCTGACTCAGCGCCTGGCTCAGCTCCTGCGCCAGCGTGGCTGCTGCCCTTTCTGTGCACTGGGGCAGGCCTCCGCAGGGCTGTGCCTGGTCCTGCCGCAGCTCCAGGCGATGAGCCAGTGAGGTCGCCGCGGCCTCCCAGAAGAGCGGGCAGTACTGCGCATACAGAACCTCGGCAGCCTCCGAGTAGGACGCGTCCAGCCAGCGCACGGACTTCCAGCTGGGCAGGGAGGCCGAGCTCATCCTCTCGTTCAGGCCCGGGCTGGCTGCCGGCACCAGCGGGGGCTCCTGGCCCTCCTCTGCCGTGGGCTTCTCCTGCTTGGGCCTCTTGAGCACATGGTGCCAGAGCGTGTCAGTGGAGGCCACCAGGACTCCCAGAACAAGGTCCAGGAGCTCCTTGTCCTCCCTGCACAGCACCTGCAGCTCCTCGGGGAGGCTCGGCAGCCCCTCCACTGTGGGGGGCCCAGGGGACCCCACATCTGTCTCGCTAATGCTGCTGCGGTCCATGGACCAAGGCACCACAGCATTCTCCCAGTGCACCTGTTCCAGGCAGTCCCGCTGTGCCCGCTGCAGGAGGAGCTGGTGGAGTCTGTGGGCGGCCAGCCTGCCTCTCTCGGCTGCCAGCACGCCCAGCACCCGCCCAATGGGATAGGCCTGAGCAACACCCCCCACCACCCCTTTGCGCCGGAGTGGGGTGGCGGGATCAGCCCCCGGCTCGCTGGAGGCCCGCTCCAGGGCCTGGTCGCTCAGCACGTGGTTGTAGATCTCCAGGCCCTGGAACAGGTCGGAGAGCTGGGCAGGGGAGACGGCGGCGGGGCCGGCCCGTGCCAGGCAGTGCAGCAGCACCTCCACGTAGCGCTCCACCAGGCGGATGGCGTGCAGGGCCAGCAGGCCCAGCGCCCGCTTCATGTGCGTCACCGACTCGTGATGCTGCAGCAGCAGCACCCGCAGCCAGGGGTCGCTGCGCAGCTTGCGCTGCAGCCCGCTCCAGTGGCTGGTGTGAGTCCGCAGCTCCTCACAGAGTCCCCTGAGCTGCCTGCTCCCCCCAGGGTCCCCGCCCGGGTCATTCAGCGCCAAGAGAGCCAGGAGGTGGCGGACGAAGTCCGAGGCCCCTTTGAGGCGGCGGCTGTACTCGTGGGAGAGGCGGAGGCGGTGGCGGTGCTGCAGCAGGGCGTGCAAGGTGGCACAGTGCTTGGCCACGCGGGGGTAGACGGGGTGGTAGGAGAAGGTGCCCTGGGCCGTGTCACTGGCCGCTGGCTTGATGTGGCCTCGGAAGGTCTCCGTGCGGGGGTTCTCCTGCACGCAGAGGCAGCGGCTGAGCCCCAGGAAGCTGTGCTCCACCTGGGCCAGGCGGGCGAGGGCGCCGGGCGAGTCCTCCTCGTCGCTGTCGTAGGCACTGGCGCTGGCATGCTGCTGCAGGAGGCGCCGCACACTGGGGTTCACGCAGTTCCACAGCAGGGCCTCTGCCTTCTGCAGGGACTTGGCAAAGCTGCTCAGGGAGCTGCAGCCTGCAAGACACGGAGCCTCAGGGAGGAGGCGGCTGCAGCCCCAGGAACCCCCTGTAACCTCCCCCAGCAGCGAAAGCAGAGCCAGACTGGGGCTGAACGGAGAGGGCACAATACGTAGGGGAGCAGAGATATGCCCCCCCACGGCCCGTCATGCCCCTGCAGCTGTGCCTCCAACACTCCCTAGGACACCCCCAGCTCCAGTGGCCTGGGGAACCACAGGGGACCTGCTTTATAGCCCCTGGACCACCCATAATTACCCCATCCTCAACCCACCACTCCCACACGCTTCTTTGGGGACCCCCCGCCAGCCCTGCCCTGGGGAAAGGAGCTCGACCCCTCACTCGCCTGGCTGCTGGAGGCACCAGCTGTGCTTTGGAGGGCCAGCGCTATTGAACAGACCAGGGTTCCAGTGCCAGTGCTGGAGAGGGACAAGGGGGCAGCTCCAGCAGAGCTCTGTCTCCCCTGCTGCCCGTTGCTGTCAGGGCTGTGACACAAGCCTGCAGGTCACCCCCTGCCATCTTCAGCTCCTTCTCACTCTTCCCTGCTGCCAGCCCCCTGCACTTCCTCCACCTGCCCTGCTTCTTACCCTCCCCCATCACTGTCTCTGCTGCGCCACCTCTGCAGCTGCTGGGACCTCAGCTGCCCTCCCCCTGCCGGTAATTCCCAGGGATTAAATGGCCCAGACGGAACAAAAGGAGCTGCAGGAAGGAGGCACAAATGCAATTAAAGGATCAAGAGACTAAAAAGAGCAGCCCCCCCTGCCCCAGGTGGCTACCTGAGCTGGCAGCAGTCAAGCATGCCCTGGCACCGCAGCGAGCGGCCCCTGGCACCGCAGCGAGCGGCCCCTGGCACCGCAGCGAGCGGCCCCTGGCACCGCAGCGAGCGGCCCCTGGCACCGCAGGCAGCCAGGGAGTTGCCGTCACAGCCCTCAATTGGGGCTCATGGTCTCTGCCTTCAATGGGAGGCTCTGGTGTCCAGCTCTCCTCCTGCCCGAACCGGTCACGGCGCGATGCTGCCCAGCCCCACCAAGTTTCTGTCCTCACCTGAGTCCGCTGACTCCTCTCGCTCCCTCTGCCCATCGGTGGGAGACACCTTCTTGGGCCCCACCAGTGAGCTCAGCGGCGGCAGGATGGAGCCCGAGGCCTGCGCCATGCGCGACATGATGAGGATGAAGACAGCATTCAGGCCAATGCCGTCTACTTCGATCATCTGCAAGAGACAAGGGTTGGTGGGTCAACCTCAGCATCGCCCGCAGAGGCAGCCGCCAGTTTAGTTGCCTCTGACCCTGACCCCTCCTGAGGACAGCAGCACCATCTCCTGACAGCCCTAGTCACATGGACCTCGGCTGCCACCTTAGGGCAGTGCCCCAACCCCCAAGTGCAGGCGACGGGCACCCAGGAACCGAGGGTGTGTCTACACTGCAGTGTGAGCCCCTTCTGCCTACACACAAATCACGCTAACCCAGGGTTTGGACCCAGGGTCCCAGGACCCCACGGGGGGTGGAGGACCTGCGCCTCAGTCAAGCTTGGAGCCAGGGTTCAAGCCCAATGTAGATGTGGCAGCCCCACTGGACTCGTGCTCTGGCAGTCTGACAAAAGTAGACACGATCCCAAGCCCTGACTTTCTTTGTCTTCTGGACAGGCAGCTTGAGTGGCCAGTCAAGTCTCCCCACATTGCACCAGGAACAGAGGGATAGAGTGGCCACGCTTTGGGAGGGTGCATGAACTCTGGGATGTGGGCGGTTGGACTCAGGCCCGCATAATGCAGTGTAGATGCTGGAGCCTCAGGCGGGGCCAGGGTGTAAGAGCTCCACACCGGGGCTTACAGACGCTCAAGGCCAGGATCTGCTAACCTGAGCTCACGCTGCAGTGGAGACAGACCCAGAACGGGCCTGTAACGTTATGAGTGTGATATCATATTTCATTGGAAGGTGACAGGGCCAGATAGAGTTAATTAACTCAGACTGACCTGACCCATGGGTGAGCCTTAAGGACTGGCTAGGAAGATCTGTAAATGAACAGAGCTTTGAAATGCAAGTCTGCATTGTTAGAGATCTCAAGAGTAGAGGTTTGCTCAGGGCTTGTGATGTAAGCAAACAAGTCCTGTCTATTGCTATAACTTTAATTCAAAGAGCAAAAAAGGAATATTAACATTTATGATGATACTTGAGTGAAATAGTATTATTGTCTCTATGTCTCTTTGAAGGTTGTGGTAACCTGTATCTGAACTGTTTAATGGATAAATTACCCTGTGCTAATTGCCAGGATGTTTGGAAGAAGAGTTAAGCCTATTGTTTTCTCAGGCCGAAAGGGACACGATCCTACTTCATCTCAGATTAGCTTTGGGTTTCAAGAGGGGGAAACCTTAAGCCACAAGGATTGAGATCCCCAGTCACTGACTGGAGCCACCCTGAATATGGACATTGGACTATAACCTATGGACTATTTCTAAAAGGACTTTTGGCAACTACAAGCTCACCTCTGCTATGCATCTGAACCTCAAGAATTGAATTCAAGTCTGTGTGTATATTGATCTTTTAACCAACACTCTCTCTCTTTTCTTTTTTAATAAATTTTAGTTTAGATAATAAGAATTGACTATAGAGTGTATTTTGGGTAAGATCTAAGTTGTAATTGAACCTGGGTATGTGGCTGATCCTTTGGGATTGGAAGAACCTTTTCTTTTCTATGATGAGATAAGATTTTCAGTAATCATCATCATCATATCTGACGGGTGTGTCTGGATGGAGGCCTGAGGCTGGGCACTTTAAGGGAACTGCGTTGTTTGGACTTCTGAGTAACAAGTGAGGTAATGCAGAAGCTGTTTTGTGCTGGTTGGTAAATCTAAGTATTGGAATAACCACCAGCGTTGGGGGTTTCTCTGCCCCGTTTGGTTTGCAGTTTGCCCCGATTGAGTGACCTCAGCTGGCTCCCACGGGCAGGGCCGTCACAGGTCCCCCCAGGGCATGTGCTGATGCCAGGGCAGCGGGGGGCAGCTCAGGCCACGGACACACGTCCCCACACGGCCTCAGCCCGGCCGGGGAGCAGCCGGTCCGAGGCAGGGGGTGATTCTAAGGGGTGAGCAGGGCTATAAAGGGGGGGCCCTGCAGATCCCAGACTTTGGGGGTGCTGGGGGCACATCTCCCCCCTCCCCCCCGTCAGCCCCTTCAGCACCGGCCTCTTGCCCCCTCGTCACCATGTCCGGCGGCTCCGGGCCCTAGGGGGATGGAAGGGAGGAGGGGGGAAGAATAGGATGGGGGTGAAGGGGGGGGGGCAAGAGGCCAGGGGGCGTGGCTCGTCCGGATTTGGCCCCGCCCCCACGGGAAACCTCCGGTTCCATCCGGGCACTTCAGCGGGCACAAGGCGGCCCGCGGTAGCCATGGTAACCGGCACCTCCGCGGCCGCCCGGAGGCTCCTGGGGCCCGGCGCCGGGTCCCTGGTGGCCGCAGAGCCGCGGCCGCGCCAGCCCCACCCCGGCCCCGACACTCACCGGCCGCCACTGCTCGCCGAACCGCCCCCAGCTCGGAACGGGGAGCTGGGGGCCAACACCCAATCAGCGGGCTAGGAATCGGCACGTGACGAGGGTCAGCCTGCTTCAGCGCCCCCGCCCGCTGTCACGTGATAAGGGAAGGCGGTGTCTCGCCACGTAAGGACGGTGATGGGCGGGGCCTAGGGGTTGTATCTGCCCCTCCCCCGCCCGCGTTGCCCCTCGGTGGAGGGGGCTGGGCTGTGGGGCATGGCTCAGAGACAGGCCCCACCACTCCCAAACTATCGCCAACCTGTGGAACTCCCTGCTGCGCCCTCTGCAGCCAGCCAGACACTGCCCCTGCCATGAGCCCCCTCACATCACCCTTGACTGAATGCCCTTGCCATGAGTCCCCCATGATTACCCCTAGGTCACCCCTGAGTGAACCCTGCAGAGCCCCCCATGAACTCCCTATGTCACCCTGACTGAACCCCTGTGACACCCCCACAGAGCCCCCCATAAACCCTCTATATCACCCCACTGAACCCCTATGATGCCCCTGCAGAGCCCCCCATGAACTCCCCATGTCACCCCTGACTGAATCCTCCATGACACCGCCACTGAACCCTTGTCACACCCTTGCAGAGCCTCCCATCTCACCCCTGACTGAACCCCCGTGATGTCCTTACGACACTCCCTACAGAGCGCCTACAATGCCCCCCGTAAACCCCCCCCGGGCCCCTTGCAACACCCCAACTGAACCGCCCACAACAGCCCCCATGAGCCTCCTGCGACAATCCCTCCAGAGCCCCCCATGACACTCTCCAGAGAGCCCCCTGCTGAACCTCCTACAGAGCCCCCCAATGGCCCCTCACAATGCCCCCTACAGAGCTCCCTGCAACACCCCCTGTAGAGCCCCCCTGTGATGCCTCTGGCCAAACCCCCCTGATTCCCCATGCAGAACCCTCTGCAACACCCTGGTAGAGACCCCCATGTTCCCCATAAATTATGATGCCCCTGCAGAAGGTGCTGGGCGGAATCTGTGCCTGGGCCCCCTGGATAAGCTGGTGTGGCCAGTGACTGCCGGAGCCCTGCTGCTACCTGCCCCATAGTGTGCTCTTTGGGGCAGAGACCGGTCGGGCCTTCTCTGCCTAGCATGCCCCAGGCCCTTCCAGAAACAACTCATCCAAGGACTGGGTAAGGACTTAGCAGGGAGGGGTTGGCTGGGCTGGCCCTCAGCTGGGCTCTCCCCTCCCTACCTGCACAGCCTGTGTTATGGGACCTTTGCACTTTGCCAACTAGTCTGATGAGGTGCAAGCAGGAGGCAGGCCTGCCACGTAGGTGTGCCCACTGGTCTGCTCCAGCGCAGCACGGGGGAGCGGCAGGCTAGCAGGGCCCCCAGAGTTATCTCTTTCTATACTTCTGCTCCCCGTTCTAGCACGGCTGAGGGCTGACCCCAGCCCAAAGGTCTCCCAGGCACTGCCAGCCCCTTCCCTCAGGGGCTGCTTTATGCATGAAAGGAGTGGACTGAAAGCCAAGAGTATTCTGAGGTCTAATCCCTGCCAATCTCCTCGTTTAGCGTGTGCCACCAGGTCAGTTGCTTGGCCTACTTAGCCCAGCCAGTCAGGCCTCCCTGAACACACCCAGGATCCACTCTCTGAGAGAGCAGGGGCGCCGGGTAACCCCAGCCGGGCATTGTCCTGGAAGAACGAATTCCAGAATCTCCCCTGCTCCCAAGCCAGCTCCAGGCTCCCCTTGAGTTAGTGCTGAGCTCAGTAGGTGCTGGCGTGTGGAGGGCAGCTGCCTGGGTGACCACAGGGAGCTAGCGATGAAGGGAGGGAGAGCCCGAGCGGGGATGGGCCATGCCTTGGGTCTGCTGGGGCTTCTGACGTGTTCTTGCAAAGATTTGCTTTATGCTCTTTGGCAAAGTTCTCCAAAGCAGTGCGGGGTCACTTGAGCCTTGTCCGGGGGGTCCATGTGCACATTGGAGGATGGGTGGGGGCGGTGCATGCACCTGTGCGGTGGGCTGTGTGCACACATGGGTGGGTGCATGTGCATGCAGGACGGGGTGGGGGTGCTCGTTGGGGGTGGGGGGAGGGCAGGCGTGCATGTGCTGGGATCGCTCATCTCCTGCACCAGGAAAAGCCACTGGACGGGCTTGACTTCATCAGCGCTGCCCTCCCCCAACTCCCCAGGAGCAGCAAACACCAGGACTCTGCTAATTTCTAACCCAACTCTCCGTGCCCCTCCCCGTCACGTCAGCAAGGGGCAGGCAGGCCAGGAGGGGGGCAAGGAAGCTGAAGTGGTCAGGGACCTGTGCTTTGCTAGAGAGGCCGCAGAGATGACACTGGTCCCTGCTGCGCTGCAATCTATCAGCTGCCCCCTGCGAGTCAGCTGGGACCTGGGTTTAACGGGGGGGGGGGGGAGCTCTAGGTGTGGGGGAGGAGAGATGGATAATGGGGAAAGCCCAGCGGTTGGCCCCAGGGCTGAGCGTCTGACTCCTGGCCCTCGCTGCCCACCTGCCCCAGCCCAGTTGCGGAACCCAGTTCTCTGGCTCCCCTGTTCGGTGCCCCCCACCCCTTTGCCCCTCTGCTCCCTTCTTCCCTTCCCTGCACCCCTCCACCCCTTCTCCCCCTCTGCTGCACCCCTCCAGCCAGCACAACAGGCCTGGCTGCCGATTTCAGTTCTGTCACATTCCCACAAGCCACCCAGCTGCACTCTGCCTGCACGTCTCCCTGCCTGAGCCCAGAGAGCGTCCGGCCCAGGGACAGGGCTGTGCACCCACCCTGTCGCCTAGGGAAGCCACCCCAGTGCTTCATGACTCGTGGCAAGGGGTTTGTGTAACCCACAGGCCTGTCTGGAGCTCGGGGGGCTGCTCGGTAGAATGGAGGAGGAGGGCAGAGGAGAGCAGCAGGGAGAAGGGGGTAGAGAGGTGCAGGGAAGGGGGGGGGAGGGTTGCAGCAATGGAGGAGGGGAGAAGGGGCGGAGAGTGAAAGGGGGTGGGGGGGATTAGGGAACAGGAGAAGGGGTAGGGTGCCACGATGGGGGAGGGGAGAAGGGTTCAGGGAAGGGTGGGGTGGGGTACAGCGATGGGGGAGGGGAGAAGGGTGCAGGGAAGGTGGGTAGAGGGGTACAGCAATGGGGAAGGGGAGAAGGGTGCAGAGAAGGGTACAGCGATGGGGGAGGGGAGGACCTCGCCCTGCCCTGGCAGTGTGGAGGTGCAGGAACGGTGGGTTTGTGGCAGGACGTAGGTGAACCTGGTGCTGCTCCTGGCTTTCCCGGCACTTGTGGGGAGATGTTCCCCAAAGGGGCATAGTGCACATGGGCTGGGGGCCAGGACTCCTCGCAGCTTTGGTAGTGACTCGGTGCACCTGAGCCCCATGCACTGTGCTGCTCTGCTCTGCGGAGCTCGGCATTGGTGTCTGTCTCCATTAGACCCTAACCCCGTCCATGTGCCCCGGGTGGCAGTTCTCAAAGCTCTTTACAGACCAACTAATCCTGGGTAACTAACTAACCTCCCACCTCCAGGGCAACAGCACTGTCCTCACTTTACAGAGGGAAACTGAGGCAGGGGGCTGGCCTGCCACAGGCCAGGCCCATTGGTGTGCATTGGGATCCCAACGCCAGGGCCTAGCTCCCAGCCCACCCCTCTCTTGAGGACACTGCTTCTCCGGGTGGCTGGCATTCTGCCCGCAGAGCCATTGCTAGCTGGGGCTGGCGACGGGGTTCAGTAACCTGTGTCTCCTCTGGCTGGGTTGGGGGGAGAATTTCAGGGGGTGCCTGGGCAGATGATGGGTAAGGGGGGCAGGATGCTGGGGATCCACTCTCCCTTGTTCATGTTGTCCCAGCCTGGGGTCCCCCCACAGTTACTTATATGGCAAGACAAGCTACTTGAAGTCCAGCCAGAGAGGTGTCTGTCCCTGGGGAAGGACCCTCTTGGCTCCATGGTCAACTCAGTGCCTGGGGCTCACCAACACTCCCACCCATAGGGCTGTGGTGTGTTGGAGACATTCACCCCCTTGCCTGGCCTGAGAAACACCCAGCCCCCAAGGGGGAGAACTCCCTGTGCCAGCTGGAGCCCCATGTAACAGGGCTGCTGTGGGGTTAGCTCAGCCTTCCCTCCAATCCCCAGTGACTGGCCTCAGTCCCCTGCTCCCATTGCACCCCAAAAAGACACAGCACAGACGCAGTGCTCCCCCCAGTCCTCACCTCGAGGTAGGCCTTCCTGCGGCTTCTCTCTAGGCTGCTCTCCTTGTCCATGTCTCCTTGTCCAGGCAACGGCCCCAGGCAGCTGCCTGCTGCTAAAGCCAGAGAGAAATGATCTTAATAGCGGCTCTAATCAGCTCCTAATCCAGGCAGTCCCGGAGAGGGGGCAGGCAGGCAGTCGGAGCAACCCTCTGAGCACATCCAACCCTCTGGGGATTTTGCCAGGGTGCTGGGGAACCGCAAGCTCACATTAGCTTCCTGCCTGCAGTCACAGCATTGTCCTCAATTGCCCATCCCGTGTGTGAGCGTAGGGTTCCCCCTGGGCACTGGGCTCGCCCACACCTTGAATACTTTGTGCTGTTTGGGCCACGCCATCTGAAAACAAAATATTAGAATGGGAGAAAGTACAGAGGGCAACAAAGTGATTGTGGGTATGGAACAGCTTCTATACGACAAGAGACTAAAAAGACGGGGACAGTTCAGCTTAGAAGAGAGACGACTAAGGGGGCATACGACAGAGGTCTATAAAATCATGACTGGTGTGGAGAAAGTAAATAAGGAAGTGTTATTTACTCCTTGGCAGAACACAAGAACCAGGGGTCATCCAATTAAATTAATACACAGCAGGTTTAAAACAAACAAAAGGAAGTTTTTTTTCACACAACGCACAGTCAACCTGTGGAACTCCTTGCCAGGGGATGTTGTGAAGGCCAAAAGTATAACTGGGTTAAAAAAGAGCTAGGTAAGTTCATGGAGGATACGTCCATCAATGGCTATTAGTCACCAGGATGCAATCCCATGCTCTGAGTCTCCCTAGCGCAGTGGTCCCCAAACCGTGGGGCATGCTCCATACATGGGGGGGGGACGGACATGCTACAGGACCTGGGCCAGCCCCCACAGAGGGTGGGGAGGGAGCACCACCCAGCCCCTCTCTGCCCCAAGCCAGCTGCGTCTCTAGCTCTAGTTCCAGTACTCCGCCATCCCCAGTTCAGCCCCCCAGCTCCGCTGTCAGCCCAACGGGGCAGTAATGGGGAGCAGGGAACAGATTCCATTCCTGCTGGGGGGATGTGACGGGAAACGTTGGGGCACCACTGGACTGGCCTCGGTTTGCCAGGAGCCGGGGCTGGCTGGCAGGCGACGGATCACTCGAGGATGCCTGCTCTGTGGCCCCCCCGATGCCAGCGCTGGCCTGGGGGGGCCACAGGGCTGACCCAGCCTGGCCGCTCTCCCTGTGTCCTTGCAGGGAGCCCTGGCAGCGCGGGGGTTGGGGTCTCTGACCCAGTGAGCGCTGCTGCCAGAGCCTCTGCTGCTGTTTGGCAAACGCACGTGGAGTCCCAGGAACCAGCGTGCTGTCGTGCCCCGAACAAAGATGGCGGACTCAGGGCTGTCGTGCCCCGAACAAAGATGGCGTCAGCAGATGGCCGATTCCGGTCCGCCGGCACAACAGCCGGGTGGACTCCTGTGACTGTTTCCGGTCACGGTGCGGCGCAGAGGATTGTGGGGTGGGCTGAGGGGGGTGTTTCCGGTGTGGGAGGGAGGCCACCCCTCCCTGGGCTGATGCCGAACGCGGGACTCGGGGAGGCGGGAGCCCCCGGGGGGCCGGAGCGGGGTGAGTGGGGGTCTCTGAGGGGCCGGGCGCGGGGTTGGGGCAGTTGGGGGGGTCTGAGGGGCCGGGCGCGGGGGGGTTGGGGCAGTGGGGGGGGTCTGAGGGGCCGGGCGCGGGGGGGTTGGGGCAGTGTGGGGGGGGTCT
Source organism: Emys orbicularis (assembly GCF_028017835.1). NCBI lineage: Eukaryota > Metazoa > Chordata > Testudines > Emydidae > Emys > Emys orbicularis. Next base: position 145,793,602 of record NC_088687.1, on the reverse strand, counting down.
GAGGGGCCGGGCGCAGGGGGGGGTTGGGGCAGTGGGGGGGGTCTGAGGGGCCGGGCGCAGGGGGGGGTTGGGGCAGTGGGGGGGGTCTGAGGGGCCGGGCGCAGAGGGGGGGTTGGGGCAGTGGGGGGGGTCTGAGGGGCCGGGCGCAGAGGGGGGGTTGGGGCAGTGGGGGGGGTCTGAGGGGCCGGGCGCGGGGGGGTTGGGGCAGTGGGGGGGGGGGTCTGAGGGGCCGGGCGCAGAGGGGGGTTGGGGAAGTTGGGGGAGTCTGAGGGGCCGGGCGCAGGGGGAGGGTTGGGGCAGTGGGGGGGGTCTGAGGGGCCGGGCGCAGAGGGGGGGTTGGGGCAGTGGGGGGGGTCTGAGGGGCCGGGCGCAGAGGGGAAGGTGGGGGGGCGGGCCTGGGGACGTGCGGGAAGAAAGTAACTCCCGAGCCCCAGGCTGTTCTGCTGGGGGCGTGGGAGTGAGCACCCTCCTCTGTGTGGGGGGAGGAAGTGTTGTTGCCCCCTGGGGCGCTCCCCCGAGTGAGCGAGCGGTGAGGAGATACATTGGGCCTGAGGCAGGGGTATTATGTGGGTGTCCCCTTGGGAGATCTTTGCCCAGGCTGCAGGAGAGGGGGGTGCTTGGGCCACGCATCAGCTGGAGGTCTGCACAGCAGGTGGGTTGGTCTGTTACCTGGCCTTCCTGACCCTGTGCACATTCACTTTCGGTTCTGGCCCGCTTGGCTGCTTGCTCACAGCTGCTGTCTTACAGGGCCCTTCCTGCCGGGACACTTACCCCTCAGCCTGCTCACCAGGTATGGCTGGGACCCCAACTTAGAGCACCGCAAGGAAGAGGTATGTGTCTGCCGTCCCTCTGCCTTCAAGGGAGTGTGGGGTGCATCCCCCAAGGGGATCATGGGGCTCCCACCTTCCCAGCCAGACCCCTGGGGTGGCAGAGGGCAATTAGACATGGCTGCTGAGTCTCTTGAGCTGGAAGGCATCTGTGCCTTGGTTGCCTGGTTTGCAGGAGGGGATGGGGAGCCTGGGCCAGGGCTGTGGGAGACTCTCACTCCTGTCTCTTCTGTCTGGTTTGACCAGAGCTTCAAGTTGTGCGCTGCTGTAACGGGACGGCGCGGCAGTGAGTTTGGGGAGGCGCTAAGGGACCCGGCGGGGGTTGCTGTAACGGGAGGGTGCAGCAGTGAGCCCGGGGAGGTGCTAAGGGACCCAGCGGGGGCTGCTGTAACGGGAGGGGCGGCGGTGAGCCCGGGGAGGCGCTAAGGGACCCGGCGGGGGCTGCTGTAACGGGAGGGGCGGCGGTGAGCCCGGGGCGGAGCTAAGGGACCCGGCGGGGGCTGCTGTAACAAGGGGGGGCGGCGGTAAGGGACCCGGCGGGGGCTGCCGTAACGGGAGGCGCGGTGGTGAGCCCGGCGCGGCGCTAAGGGACCCGGCGGGGGCTGCTGTAAAGGGAGGGCGTGGCGATGAGTTTGGGGAGGTGCTAAGGAACCCGGCGGGGGCTGCCGTAACGGGAGGGGCGGCGGTGAGCCCGGGGCGGTGCTGAGCCCGAGGCGGCGCTAAGGGACCCGGTGGGGGCTGCTGTAACGGGAGGCGCGGCGGTGAGCCCGGGGCGGCGGTAAGGGACCCGGCGGGGGCTGCCGTAATGGGAGGGGCGGCGCTGAGCCCGGAACAGCGCTAAGGGACCCGGCGGGGGCTGCTGTAACGGGAGGGCGCGGCGGTGAGCCCGGGGAGGTGCTAAGGGACCCGGCAGGGGCTGCTGTAACGGGAAGGCGCGGCAGTGAGTTTGGGGAGGCGCTAAGGGACCTGGCGGGGACTGCCGTAACGGGAGGCGCGGCGCTGAGCCCGGGGCGGCACTAAGGGACCCGGCAGGGGCTGCTGTAACGGGAGGCGTGGCGGTGAGCCCGGGGCGGCGCTAAGGGACCCGGCGTGGGCTGCTGTAACAAGGGGGGGTGGCGGTAACGGACCCGGCGGGGGCTGCCGTAACAGGAAGGCGCGGCGGTGAGCCCGGGGCAGCGCTAAGGGACCCGGCGGGGGCTGCCGTAACGGGAGGCGTGGCGGTGAGCCCGGGGCGGCGCTAAGGGACCCGGCGGGGGCTGCTGTAACGGGAGGCGTGGCGGTGAGCCCGGGGCGGCGCGAAGGGACCCGGTGGGTGCTGCCGTAATGGGGGGCGCGGCGGTGAGTCCGGGGCGGCGCTAAGGGACCTGGCGGGGGCTGCAGTAACGGGAGGGTGCGGCAGTGAGCCCGGGGCGGCGCTAAGGGACCCGGCGGGGGCTGCCGTAACGGGAGGCGCGGCGGTGCGCCCGGGGCGGTGCTAACGGACCCAGCGGAGGCTGCTGGACGCCTTGAGTCACTAGCTGTGGTTCCCTCTCCTAGGATCTCAACAACTTAATGGAGAAGCTGATGATGGAGAACTTGTATGGCCCCCCCAAAGCTGAGGAGATAGCAGGTGCGAGGGGGTGGGGAAGGGAAGGGGAGTGTCGGGGACTCCAGGGGCTTTCCTGGGTAGACCTTGTTGGGTCAGAAGCTTTTGGAAGCAGCCTGTGTCCTCAAGCAGAGTAATCCCCAGCCCCTGCTGGCTCCACCCCTGCGGTGCTAACAGTCCACCTGCTTCTGGTGCTTGTATGAGGCGCTGCCGTGCCCAGGGCTTGGGGCCCTGGCGTATACCTGCTGCGGGCAGGCTTCACACTCCTCACTCGTTCTCATCCCTGCTTCCATGAGCCCTGTTTGATTGCTTCACACAACTCACAGTCAACCTGTGGAACTCCTTGCCAGAAGTTGTTGTGAGGGCCAAGACTATAACAGGGTTCAAAAAAAGAACTAGATAAGTTCATGGAGGATAGGTCCATCAATGCCTATTAGCCAGGATGGTGTCCTGAGCCTCTGTTTGCCAGAAGTTAGGAATGGGCGACAGGGGCTGGATCACTTGATGATTCCCTGTTCTGTTCATTCCCTCTGGGGCACCTGGCACTGGCCGCTGTCGGCAGACAGGACACTGGGCTAGAGGGACCTTTGGTCTGACCCAGTCTGGCCGCTCTTATGTTCTTATGTTATGTTCTTGGCAAAGTGCTCGGGAACCCCGCGGGGACAAGCCAGCGCTGCCGAGAGGGGCCAGTCCCCAGCCCTGGCCCAGAAGCTCTTTCCGAACGATGCACCCTGCCTTCTGCCAAGTGCCTCACCCTGCCCTGGGAGAATCAGCTTTGCGGTGGAGGGTAGGGTTCGGACTCCATGAGCTGAGAAGTCCTTTGCCTCTGATGAGGCTGCCACAAGGGGGCCTGTTGTAGCTGCTTTTTTTTTCTCCAGTACACAAGGCCCTGGAAGACTCCACTTCCCAGTGTGCAATTCAGGCTGCTTGGGTCCAGATGGAGCACTGCATGCTGGGAGAGTAGCTCTGGGGCCACTGCGGCAGGGTCCAGGCAGAGGACTCAGCTGGGTGCTCTTTTCCCTCCAGTTTGTGACCCATCCCGGCGTGGTTCGAATCTGAGTGGGGCTGGGGAGGGAATACCCATCAAAACACCTGTCAGTCAGCGCCCTGGCCTGGACATTCCCCAGCCATGTGCATCGTGGCAGAGCCGAGCAGCCCCAGTTGTGGCCCAGGACTTTGTTGTGCTGGGCGCTGTACACACACAGCCCCAGAGACCTCTCAGTTGAAGTACAGGACGAGAGGCAGACAGACAGAGGACCAGAGCTATGACCTGGAGGCATGTATGGGGCAGGAGGAGCCTGTCAGCAGATCATCTCGTCCCTGCTAAAACCCAGCAGTGGAGGAAATTCATCCACATTCTAGGAGGACGTCTACGCTCCAGAGAAAAACCCACGGCACCGAGTCTCAGAGCCCAGCTCAGCTGACTTGGGCTTGCACTACAGGGCTTAAAACAGCAATGTAGACGTTCCTGCTTGGGCTGGAGGCTGGGATCCGAGCCCCTGGCTGGGTTTCAGAGCCCACGCTCCAGCCCGAGTGGGAAGTTTTGGACTGCTATTTTGAGTCTTGCGAGCCTGACTCCTTTGACCTGGGCTCTGTGATGTGGCCTTGCAGGTTTCTCTTTGCGGTGTCGAGGTCCCCTGGGGGACTTGTGAACGATGTTTCCCCAGAGCGAGAGCCCCTCCCAGGCTGGGATTTTGAACTGCCAGGAATCTCCCATCCCCTCCGCCCCATCCTGACAAGCCCACCCCCTGCCCATCACCACAGAGTCTGGGCACCTCCCATGGCAGATTGACAGCAGTCGGGAAGGCCTTGGGGTCTGTGGAATCTCAGGCTCCTCCCTCCGGGGGGAGGGGTTTGGGGTGAGTTGGTTTATTTCCGTGTTTTGGTTTTGGGATGGGGCTGCTCCTTCCCTGATGACTGGAGGCTTGGGGAGCGCTGGGGTTTGGCGTGAGGGGGTGCATCGAGAGCTCCACTCCCTGGGAGGTATAGGCTGGTGGAGTCCTGCACTGGGGCGTGGCTGGGACCTGGTGGGGGGTGGTACAGCACAGGCCGTCGCTGAGCGCTGCTGTGCTCTCCCTATGCAGACTCGGACGACGAGCTCTGCTATTACTACGACAACGATGGGGAGTATGACGAGGAGGAGGAGGAGGAGGAGAAGTGGGACGATTCCAACAAGGAATACGATGCAAAGACTGACGAGGACTCAGTCCCTGGCACCTTCTGTGGCTTCAGGAAATCCTTCCTGTGCAAGGACACCTCACCAGCTCCCCTGCCCCAGAGCTCGCTGGACTATCAACTGCTGGACCTGAAACTGCCCCAGAGGCAGCGGGTGACTGCAGAGGTGAGCAGAGCCCCGGGGTCATCCTCTTTCCCTTCCGTTCCCCTGGGCCGTCCGTCCTCTCCCCCAATGGGTCCGTGTAACAGGGCGTAGCAGGGCCCCCTTTGCTCCTGCCCCTGCTCTGCTCCAAAACCCACTCCGAGACCTTCTGGCTCAGCAATCACCGGTGCTGTTTATTTACATCGTGAAATCCCCCACCTTCTCACCATATACAGCATGGGGGGGTTCAGTCTGCAGGACTTCGCAGCCTTTGCAGCCAGGAGAGAAGAGCTTCCACTCTCTGGCTTTCCCCCTTTTTGTCTGCCCCATTGGCGTCCTTCCTCTGAGGCTTTTATGCAGCCCCAGGCTAATCAACCTGGCAGTTGTTTCCCCTTCGCCAATCAGGCGCAGGTTTCTCTAGCCAGCTCCAATTTACCTCCCTTAGTGGGAGCTGGAGTGACAGAGGGCTGGCCCAGCACCCTGTCACAGTCCCCTGGAAGCTCCGCTGTGGCCAGGGCAGGATGGGGCCCTCCATGCATTTCCTAAGGGCTTTGTCCACTGTGGTCTCTCCTGCATCTCTGCCAAGGAGGACCTGCTGGTGGTGTCCTGGCTGCAGAGCAGAGTGGAAGAACTTGGGGGAAGGGGTGGAGGATTGTCAGTGCTACCTTTGACCAGCCCGAGGGGCCGCTGCTGGGCATGGATGTTGTACTGCTCCTCTAGGAGCAGAGCGAGCTGCCCTCGGACTTCGCCAGGGTGCAGACCGGGATCCCCGTCCCGGATCAGCCCAGGGCTCCACGGAGCCTGTTTCCAGCTGCTATAGAGCAAGGTGCAAAAGCCCCTTCAGTAGCGGTGGTGAGAGAACCTGCCCCAGGGAAAGCTTTCTAGCTGTTAAGGCCTGAAGGGAGCACTGGCCCATCCAGCCCAGAGAGCCACCCAGGGATTTCAGGCGTTTGGCTGAGCAAGAGCCTCTCTTAGAAAGACACCGAGTGCACCATGTCCCTGCTGAAACAAGTCCCACGGGATGCTAGCCATTCGTCCTGCCCTTGTGTGCTCGCGCCTTGGGCTCTCCTGAAGTCTCCTCCCCAGGGAGGAGGTATTCGTAGTCCCCTCAGAACTCTTTCGTGGATAAGCTAAATAGACTGAGCTGCTTCAGCCTCTCCCGGAGGTCAGCTCTCAGAGCATCCTTGTAGCTCTTTTCTGATCCCTTTCCAGTTTGTCACCCTTCCTTTGAGAGTGTAGACTCCAGCCGTGGGCCTGCTGTCCCAGCGAAGGTCGCACTGATGCTGCAGACAGAGGTGTTACCACCTCCTGGCTCCTGCTCACCACCCCTCTGCCTGCCCATCTACGGGCCGTGCTCCCCTATTAGATCCAGCATGGCATTACCGGGAGCACCTGCTCAGCTGCCTGTCTACCATGGCTCCTTGCTCTGGACCTTGGTTCTGCTCTCCCCGCAGTCTGATTTCCTGTGGGGGAAGGGGTCCTTCTCACAGCTGCCACCCCACGCTGATCATCACCTGTGAGCTCCTGGGAGGTAGGGACTCTCGGTTCCAGTGGTGTGCCCCTGCCCCCAGTTGGGAAGGGCTGGCTGGGGTGGGACTGTGCCCAGCTTGCGTGGTTCTCTCCCCAGGAAGCGGAGAAGAACGCCAAGGAGCTGGTAGCTGAGGAGGAGCGAGTTAAAAGGAAAGCAGAGAAGAAAAGACTTAAGAAGAAGGTGAGTGCCCAGGGCTGTGTTCTCCACTCCTGCTGCCGTCCCAGCCGCCTGGCATGCCTGCTTCCTCCTCTGCATTCTCCGCCTGGCCGGTGACCCCAGGGGATGGGGGGTGCATCTCATCCACAGCCTGATGGATCCTCTGGAGGGCAAACTTCTGGTTTCTCTGCTACCCAGTTGCCCTGTGTTTTGAGCTCTCCAGCTCCATCTCTCAGCCTGTGGGAAGGGGCCATGTCGAGCTCAGTCTCCTCCTTATGCTCCTGGAGGAGATTAGAGTAAAGCAGTCCCATAGGAGAGGGGTGGTGTGGCGGGTAGATCGAATGGGGTCTGGGGCTGTCACTGAGCTTGGGATAAGGAGCCAGAGCTGGGAGTCTCTCTCGGATCATGCGGCAATCGCACGCATTGGAGGGACTCTCCGGTCAGTGTGGAACAGGGAGTGCTGGCCAGGCTGTACCGGTGCGCTCCCTTCCCTGGAGTCCTCTCACACCCAGGCCCTAGCTCCAGGCTGCCCTGCGTCCGGGCTCTGCAGGAGAGCCTGTCTCAGTTCCGTTCCCCTTGCCGAGGAGCCCGGCTGGCTGCCCTGCTCCCCACAGAACCTGCCCTGGGGGGGGGGAGTGCTGGGTGGCCCCCGGCCCCCGGGGGATGAGCTGACGCTGCACTACCAAATGTGTCAGCGGTGATTCGGAAGCTGGTGCAGCCTGCCCCGGGAGGGAGCGGGGCCAGAGCCCCTGGCTGGGGAAAGCACCAGCTCTCTGGAGCTCACTCGTTTCTCTGTGGCTTCCAGAGGCAGAAAGACCGGAAGAGGCAAGAAAAACTAGAACAAGAATTGAAGCCCAAGCCCGAGATGAAGTTGGTAAGTGGCTGGGGTGCCTTGCTCTCCGGGCAGTCTGCCCTGCCATCCCCGGGCTTGGGGCCACGCTTCCGAGGCACAGTGCTCTTGGTTCCCATGTGTTCGAGAGGAGGAGGGGCCGTAACCCGTGAGTGCTGGGCTGGGCTCTCCCCTCCCAGGGAGTCTGGTGGGTGGGTGTGGCAGAGCCCTGCCCTCCTGGGGAAGCTGCCAGTGGAGCTCTGATCTCACAGGCCGGTGCTCTCCTTGCAGAATGAACCTTGTCTGAATGGTGACGCGGAGGAGGAAGGCGCCATGACATCGTTGCGGAAGGGGCCCCTGGACTCCAGCCCCTCCCGGAGAGATCCCAGCGAGCCCCCAGCTCCTAGGAGAGGGGAGGGAGCCAGGGCCCAGGTCAGGAGTGCAGACATGAGCACCGAGGAGGAGACGGAGGTGAGGTTTGGGTGTGCTGGGCTGTGGCCCTGTCCTGCTTCGTGCAGGGCCCGGCGCTCACCCGGCCTGCCTAGCTGGAATGGGCGGGCTGTGAAAGTTGGGGTCAGCTGGCTCGGTGATGGCTGGGGGCCAGGGACCAAGGCACCCGCTGCCTCTGGGGCCAGGTGTCTGCTGGTCATGCAACCCGCAGGGCGTGACGTGGCATGCTGCTGGATTGATGTCCCTGCCCACCCAGCCTGACGCCTGTGTCCCCCTCCCCCAGGATGAGCTGGACTTGAGCAGCACCTTTGTCTCCAAAGCTCAGCGTAAGGTGGGGGTGAAGCCGCTGGCGCCCAGGAAGGAGAAGGCGCCCAGAGCTGAGCCCAAGGAGCCGGAGAGGAAGCCCCAGCAGGAGGTGAGCGTTGGGTTCCCTCTGAGCGGGCAGGGTGAACTTGCCTCCCCTGGCATGTCTCAGCCATGGGGGGGAGGAGGGAGCTCCCTGGCTAAGAGCAGGGACAAGCGCAGGCGGAGCCGGTCAGCCCCCTGCTAGGTCACCTGCCCTTAGCGTGAGGGAGCAGAGGCAGGGCAGGCTCTGCCCAGTGACCCAGCTGGGAGCCCTGCAAGGGAGCCAGCGGGGAAAAGAGGCAAGTGAGCCACGGTGTGGACCCTGGCCTAGGACATCTGTGCCCCGACAGAGCCCTGGGTGGCGGGGCCGGTGTCAGGGTCAAGGCCAGGCTGGAGCGTGCCGGGGCTGCTGCTGGGAGCAGCCGACCCATGCAGCGAGCGGCTCGAGAGACATGGGCCCAGGATGGGGCGTTAGGCTGCAGAGTGAATGGGGGAAGGTGTGGGGCAGCCCCATGGCAAGCTGCTATGCAAGCAAGCCACACCTCTCTGCAGACCCAAGGCTCAGGGGAGTGTGGCTAAAGCGAACGGTGCAGCGTCGCTCCAAGCCAGGCCTGCAGCCTGAGCTAGTGAACAGGCCAGAGGCCCTGCCTGGGCAGGAAGCTGCTCGGTTGCTTGTTCTGTTGGCCCAAGGAGAAGGTGGGTGCCCACCCTGGCCAGCGCACTCAGGCGCCTCGTCCTGCAGCCTGCTGGGCTTGGCTCCCAGTGGAGTTGGAGCAGCTGGGGAAGCAGAGCCCCCCCTGGGGAGAGGAGGGGCCCGTTCTCCTTGGCGGCGCTGTGGCGGCTGAGGGACGTGGGTCTGTCTGCGTGTCTCTCTGGAAGGTGCCAGTCCCCGTGGCATGTAATTGTCCAGGTGCCTAGTTCCGGCACATGGCGCCCCCCTCAGTGCAGGGGGCCCAGGACTGACTGAGAACTATTGAATGTGCTAATCCCTGGCAGGCAATCAGAGTGGAGGGATTTGCATCCCGCCCTGGTGCTGTGCTTTCACAGAGGGCGGGCCCGGCCGGTGGGCATGTGGGGAATTGGTTGGCAGCGCTGTGCCAGAGCAGCCCGGGTACCATAGTGATGGGCTCAGTGCCCAGGTGCCAGCCAAGAATCCCAGCACGGGAGCTTTGGGTGCGGGCTGGGCTGTCGTGTGGATTGTGTCCCGGCTGATCTCACAGGGTGGCTAAACTGTGCCTTCGGGGACGGGCTGGGCTAGGTGGGGGCGGCTGAGTCCCCACCCCCGGGACTCCCAGCACAGGACTGGAGCCGCTGATGTCTTTGCATGATGTCTGGGCATGGGGCAGAGATGTGCTGGAAAGTGACAGCTGAACGACTTCTAAAGGCACCTTGTTGCCACAGCCCTGCGCTTCCCCAGAGCTGTCCTGCTTGGGGGGCCCTGGCCGCAGTGGGGCACCACCTTACCCACACAGACACCCCCACGCTCTGGCGCAGAGACTGTAGCTGGGAGGCAGAACCGGGCTGGGCTGGCTGGTCCCTGCTGGCTGCCTGGGGTGGGAGGCTGGACTTGCCGGCCATTCAAGTGACTGGCGTGGGGACCTGCAGGTTTTCAGAGCTGGGGGCCCTGTGTGAGTCACAGGCCCAGAGGTGGGGGAAGGGCTTGGTGGGTTGTCCCCAGCCTTGGCCAGTCCACCCCCAGGGAGCAGAGCATGGGGCACAAAGCCTTCAACATGGGCAGAAAATATCCCCTTCCCCTTCTGGCCGAGGGGAAAGGCCAGGGTGTGAGCGTGCTGCCCACAGCTGCCATGGCGGTGGGCGCAAGTCTGGCCAGCTCCACACTGCCCTTCAAAGCCCTGTCCGTGTCCCCTGCTGCCCCGTCATGGCGAGATGCGCGGCCTGTGTGGGCAGGGGGAGTGTCTTCCTGTGGTGGGGGCTTAGGAGGCTTCAGGTTTTCCCCTGCAAGCCAGAGGTTCTGCATCGTGGGGGGCCCCACGGCGGTGGGGCTGGGTGGCGGCCGTTGCAGTACCCCAGCCTTGCGCGTCCCCCTGAGTTGTGTCCATCCCTGGTAGCAGTTCTTTGCTGTGTGTCCTGACCCCGGACAGCTCTCTGGCCATGGGCTGGAGACACTGAGAATGTCCTGGAGGTGCCTGGTACCGCCTGGGTTCGCTGGGCAGCGACAGGTCTCCTAAGGGCCCCCACCTCCTCCCACTGATGCACCCCAAGGTGGTCAGCACGGCTCGGCCTGTGAGAGCTCCCTGGGGCAGGCGGGTGGGGACCCCCTCAGTGCGACTGACTGGTCACAGTGGTTCCGTGAATGCTGGTGCCGGTGGGGGCGAGGGCCAGCAGGGGGGCGTTGCTGTAACCCGGCCCCCCTCGCTGCAGTCTGAACTGGGGCCCTGGCCCCGGCAGCCCCAGCCCTCACCATGTCACTTGGCTCCCTGTGCAGGTGCCGAGGCCTGGGCAGGATGTGAGCGGAGTGGATCCCAGCACAGTGCTAGCAGGTCAGTGTCCCCCGCCCCTCACAGGCCCGGTCTTCCCACACCAGGCAGAAGGGGTCTGGGGCTGCGGGGCCAGAAAAGTGGCCCCACCTTCCCTGTGCCAACCTGGCTCCGCCCTGCCCTCCCCCTCACTCCTGGTCTCGCTGTGTGTACTGACCCCTCACTTCCGCCCCGCAGCCCCCTGCCAGCCCAGCCCTGGGCTCCCCCCAGCTCTGCCGGTGCCCCTCACTCCCGCCCCACAGCCCCTGCTAGCCCAGCCCTGAGCAGGCCCAGGCCTTCCTAGGGCCCTGACCTTAGGGATGCATTAACCCTTTGCTTCCCAGCCTTGTTTCCCCCTCTCTGCCCCTGAGCAAACGGCCCATTCCCCGTTGCATCCCGCTTCTCTCGTGGGGAGTGTGATCTCCGTGTAGGTACCAGGCAGGCACGGGCACTGGAGCCAGCTCCACCCTGGAGGCCTGGCCGAGCTGCACAGGGGGCAGCAACGCAGCGCCTGTCTTGGTGACCCTGTTTCCTTCCCACAGGCTATGGGTACGAGGCGGCGGCGCGGGGCTGCTTCCAGAAGGCTGTGCTCTTCTTCACTGAGGCTGTCAAACTCAACCCTCGGGAGCACAGGTAGGAGCGCGGGGGGTGCTCTCTGGGGCAGGGGGCGGAGTGTGTTTATTTCTCTCAGGGGGGTGCTCTTTGGGGCAGGGCTGGGGGGAGTGTGTTTCTCATTGAGAGGGGTGGGGGGCTCTCCAGGCCAGAGGCGCAGCTGGCAGCCTGTGCAGCTCCCTCCCGGCCCTGGCTCTGTATCCCCAGCCCGACTCCCTCTAGGCCTGCACGGTCTGCTGGAGCCTCACCCACGCAGGCCCAGCGCTGCCGGGCGCTTTGGGGCAGGGGCAGAGTTTGGGGCAGGCTCCGTGACTGGCCCAGCGCTGCCGGGCGCTTTGGGACTGGGGCAGAGGCAGGGTTTGGCGCAGGCTCCGTGACTGGCCCAGCGCTGCCGGGCGCTTTGGGACTGGGGCAGAGGCAGGGTTTGGCGCAGGCTCCGTGACTGGCCCAGCGCTGCTGGGCGCTTTGGGGCTGGGGCAGGGGCAGGGTTTGGGGCAGGCTCCGTGACCGGCCCAGCGCTGCCGTGTGCTTTGGGGCAGGGGCAGGGTTTGGGGCAGGCTCCGTGACGGGCCCAGCGCTGCCGGGCGCTTTGGGACTGGGGCAGGGGCAGGGTTTGGGGCAGGCTCCGTGACTGGCCCAGCGCTGCTGGGCGCTTTGGGGCTGGGGCTGGGGCAGGGTTTGGGGCAGGCTCCGTGACTGGCCCAGCGCTGCCGGGTGCTTTGGGGCTGGGGCAGGGGCAGGGTTTGGGGCAGGCTCCGTGACTGGCCCAGCGCTGCCGGGCGCTTTGGGACTGGGGCAGGGGCAGGGTTTGGCGCAGGCTCCGTGACTGGCCCAGCGCTGCTGGGCGCTTTGGGGCTGGGGCAGGGGCAGGGTTTGGTGCAGGCTCCGTGACCGGCCCAGCACTGCCGGGTGCTTTGGGGCTGGGGCAGGGGCAGGGTTTGGGGCAGGCTCCGTGACCGGCCCAGCGCTGCCAGGTGCTTTGGGGCTGGGGCTGGGGCAGGGGCAGGGACAGGGTTTGGGGCAGGCTCCGTGACCGGCCCAGCGCTGCCGTGCGCTTTGGGGCAGGGGCAGAGTTTGGGGCAGGCTCCGTGACCGGCCCAGCACTGCCAGGCGCTTTGGGACTGGGGCAGGGGCAGGGTTTGGTGCAGGCTCCGTGACTGGCCCAGCGCTGCTGGACGCTTTGGGACTGGGGCAGGGGCAGGGTTTGGCGCAGGCTCCGTGACCAGCCCAGCACTGCCAGGCGCTTTGGGACTGGGGCAGGGGCAGGGTTTGGCGCAGGCTCCATGACTGGCTCAGCACTGCCGGGCGCTTTGGGGCTGGGGCAGGGTTTGGTGCAGGCTCCGTGACTGGCCCAGCGCTGCCGGGTGCTTTGGGGCTGGGGCAGGGGCAGGGTTTGGCGCAGGCTCCGTGACTGGCTCAGCGCTGCCGGGCGCTTTGGGGCTGGGGCAGGGGCAGGGTTTGGCGCAGGCTCCGTGACTTGCCCAGCGCTGCCGGGCGCTTGGGGCTGGGGCAGGGGCAGGGTTTGGGGCAGGTTCCGTGACTGGCCCAGCGCTGCCGGGCGCTTGGGGCTGGGGCTGGGGCTGGGGCAGGGTTTGGCGCAGGCTCTGTGACTGGCTCAGCACTGCCGGGCGCTTTGGGGCTGGGGCAGGGGCAGGGTTTGGCGCAGGCTCCGTGACCAGCCCAGCGCTGCCGGGCGCTTTGGGGCTGGGGCACAGTTTGGGGCAGGCTCCGTGACCAGCCCAGCGCTGCCGGGCGCTTTGGGGCTGGGGCACAGTTTGGGGCAGGCTCCGTGACCAGCCCAGCACTGCCAGGCGCTTTGGGACTGGGGCAGGGGCAGGGTTTGGCGCAGGCTCCGTGACTGGCCCAGCGCTGCCGGGCGCTTTGGGGCAGGGGCAGAGTTTGGGGCAGGCTCCGTGACTGGCCCAGCGCTGCCGGGCGCTTTGGGACTGGGGCAGAGGCAGGGTTTGGCGCAGGCTCCGTGACTGGCCCAGCGCTGCCGGGCGCTTTGGGACTGGGGCAGAGGCAGGGTTTGGCGCAGGCTCCGTGACTGGCCCAGCGCTGCTGGGCGCTTTGGGGCTGGGGCAGGGTCAGGGTTTGGGGCAGGCTCCGTGACCGGCCCAGCGCTGCCGGGTGCTTTGGGGCTGGGGCAGGGGCAGGGTTTGGGGCAGGCTCCGTGACCGGCCCAGCGCTGCCGTGTGCTTTGGGGCAGGGGCAGGGTTTGGTGCAGGCTCCGTGACGGGCCCAGCGCTGCCGGGCGCTTTGGGACTGGGGCAGGGGCAGGGTTTGGGGCAGGCTCCGTGACTGGCCCAGCGCTGCCGGGTGCTTTGGGGCTGGGGCAGGGGCACAGTTTGGGGCAGGCTCCGTGACCGGCCCAGCGCTGCCGGGCGCTTTGGGGCTGGGGCAGGGTTTGGCTCAGGCTCCGTGACTGGCCCAGCGCTGCCGGGAGCTTTGGGGCAGGGGCAGGGTTTGGGGCAGGCTCCGTGACTGGCCCAGCGCTGCCGGGCGCTTTGGGACTGGGGCAGGGGCAGGGTTTGGTGCAGGCTCCGTGACCGGCCCAGCACTGCCGGGTGCTTTGGGGCTGGGGCAGGGGCAGGGTTTGGGGCAGGCTCCGTGACCGGCCCAGCACTGCCAGGTGCTTTGGGGCTGGGGCAGGGGCAGGGACAGGGTTTGGGGCAGGCTCCGTGACCGGCCCAGCGCTGCCGTGCGCTTTGGGGCAGGGGCAGAGTTTGGGGCAGGCTCCGTGACCGGCCCAGCGCTGCCAGGCGCTTTGGGACTGGGGCAGGGGCAGGGTTTGGTGCAGGCTCCGTGACTGGCCCAGCGCTGCTGGACGCTTTGGGACTGGGGCAGGGGCAGGGTTTGGCGCAGGCTCCGTGACTGGCTCAGCGCTGCTGGGCGCTTTGGGGCTGGGGCAGGGGCAGGGTTTGGCGCAGGCTCCGTGACTGGCCCAGCGCTGCTGGACGCTTTGGGACTGGGGCAGGGGCAGGGTTTGGCGCAGGCTCCGTGACTGGCTCAGCACTGCCGGGCGCTTTGGGGCTGGGGCAGGGTTTGGCGCAGGCTCCGTGACTGGCCCAGCGCTGCCGGGTGCTTTGGGGCTGGGGCAGGGGCAGGGTTTGGCGCAGGCTCCGTGACTTGCCCAGCGCTGCCGGGCGCTTGGGGCTGGGGCAGGGGCAGGGTTTGGGGCAGGTTCCGTGACTGGCCCAGCGCTGCCGGGCGCTTGGGGCTGGGGCTGGGGCTGGGGCAGGGTTTGGCGCAGGCTCTGTGACTGGCTCAGCACTGCCGGGCGCTTTGGGGCTGGGGCAGGGGCAGGGTTTGGCGCAGGCTCCGTGACCAGCCCAGCGCTGCCGGGCGCTTTGGGGCTGGGGCACAGTTTGGGGCAGGCTCCGTGACCAGCCCAGCGCTGCCGGGCGCTTTGGGGCTGGGGCACAGTTTGGGGCAGGCTCCGTGACCAGCCCAGCACTGCCAGGCGCTTTGGGACTGGGGCAGGGGCAGGGTTTGGCGCAGGCTCCGTGACTGGCCCAGCGCTGCTGGGCGCTTTGGGGCTGGGGCTGGGGCAGGGTTTGGCTCAGGCTCCGTGACTGGCCCAGCGCTGCCGGGTGCTTTGGGGCTGGGGCAGGGGCAGGGTTTGGGGCAGGCTCCGTGACTGGCCCAGCGCTGCCGGGCGCTTTGGGACTGGGGCAGGGGCAGGGTTTGGCGCAGGCTCCGTGACTGGCCCAGCGCTGCTGGGCGCTTTGGGGCTGGGGCAGGGGCAGGGTTTGGTGCAGGCTCCGTGACCGGCCCAGCACTGCCGGGTGCTTTGGGGCTGGGGCAGGGGCAGGGTTTGGTGCAGGCTCCGTGACCGGCCCAGCGCTGCCGGGCGCTTTGGGACTGGGGCAGGGGCAGGGTTTGGCGCAGGCTCCGTGACTGGCCCAGCGCTGCTGGGCGCTTTGGGGCTGGGGCAGGGGCAGGGTTTGGTGCAGGCTCCGTGACCGGCCCAGCACTGCCGGGTGCTTTGGGGCTGGGGCAGGGGCAGGGTTTGGGGCAGGCTCCGTGACCGGCCCAGCGCTGCCAGGTGCTTTGGGGCTGGGGCTGGGGCAGGGGCAGGGACAGGGTTTGGGGCAGGCTCCGTGACCGGCCCAGCGCTGCCGTGCGCTTTGGGGCAGGGGCAGAGTTTGGGGCAGGCTCCGTGACCGGCCCAGCGCTGCCAGGCGCTTTGGGACTGGGGCAGGGGCAGGGTTTGGTGCAGGCTCCGTGACTGGCCCAGCGCTGCTGGACGCTTTGGGACTGGGGCAGGGGCAGGGTTTGGCGCAGGCTCCGTGACTGGCTCAGCACTGCCGGGCGCTTTGGGACTGGGGCAGGGGCAGGGTTTGGTGCAGGCTCCGTGACTGGCTCAGCACTGCCGGGCGCTTTGGGGCTGGGGCAGGGTTTGGCGCAGGCTCCGTGACTGGCCCAGCGCTGCCGGGTGCTTTGGGGCTGGGGCAGGGGCAGGGTTTGGCGCAGGCTCCGTGACTGGCTCAGCGCTGCCGGGCGCTTTGGGGCTGGGGCAGGGGCAGGGTTTGGCGCAGGCTCCGTGACTTGCCCAGCGCTGCCGGGCGCTTGGGGCTGGGGCAGGGGCAGGGTTTGGCGCAGGCTCCGTGACTGGCCCAGCGCTGCCGGGCGCTTTGGGGCAGGGGCAGAGTTTGGGGCAGGCTCCGTGACTGGCCCAGCGCTGCCGGGCGCTTTGGGACTGGGGCAGAGGCAGGGTTTGGCGCAGGCTCCGTGACTGGCCCAGCGCTGCCGGGCGCTTTGGGACTGGGGCAGAGGCAGGGTTTGGCGCAGGCTCCGTGACTGGCCCAGCGCTGCTGGGCGCTTTGGGGCTGGGGCAGGGTCAGGGTTTGGGGCAGGCTCCATGACCGGCCCAGCGCTGCCGGGTGCTTTGGGGCTGGGGCAGGGGCAGGGTTTGGGGCAGGCTCCGTGACCGGCCCAGCGCTGCCGTGTGCTTTGGGGCAGGGGCAGGGTTTGGGGCAGGCTCCGTGACGGGCCCAGCGCTGCCGGGCGCTTTGGGACTGGGGCAGGGGCAGGGTTTGGTGCAGGCTCCGTGACTGGCCCAGCGCTGCTGGGCGCTTTGGGGCTGGGGCAGGGGCAGGGTTTGGTGCAGGCTCCGTGACTGGCCCAGCGCTGCCGGGTGCTTTGGGGCTGGGGCAGGGTTTGGCGCAGGCTCCGTGACTGGCCCAGCGCTGCCGGGTGCTTTGGGGCTGGGGCAGGGGCAGGGTTTGGCGCAGGCTCCGTGACTGGCTCAGCGCTGCCGGGCGATTTGGGGCTGGGGCAGGGGCAGGGTTTGGCGCAGGCTCCGTGACTGGCCCAGCGCTGCTGGGCGCTTTGGGGCTGGGGCTGGGGCAGGGTTTGGGGCAGGCTCCGTGACTGGCCCAGCGCTGCCGGGCGCTTGGGGCTGGGGCAGGGGCAGGGTTTGGGGCAGGTTCCGTGACTGGCCCAGCGCTGCCGGGCGCTTGGGGCTGGGGCTGGGGCTGGGGCAGGGTTTGGCGCAGGCTCTGTGACTGGCTCAGCACTGCCGGGCGCTTTGGGGCTGGGGCAGGGGCAGGGTTTGGCGCAGGCTCCGTGACCAGCCCAGCGCTGCCGGGCGCTTTGGGGCTGGGGCACAGTTTGGGGCAGGCTCCGTGACCAGCCCAGCGCTGCCGGGCGCTTTGGGGCTGGGGCACAGTTTGGGGCAGGCTCCGTGACCAGCCCAGCACTGCCAGGCGCTTTGGGACTGGGGCAGGGGCAGGGTTTGGCGCAGGCTCCGTGACTGGCCCAGCGCTGCCGGGCGCTTTGGGGCTGGGGCAGGGGCAGGGTTTGGCTCAGGCTCCGTGACTGGCCCAGCGCTGCCGGGCGCTTTGGGGCTGGGGCAGGGGCAGGGTTTGGCGCAGGCTCCGTGACTGGCTCAGCACTGCCGGGCGCTTTGGGGCTGGGGCAGGGTTTGGCGCAGGCTCCGTGACTGGCCCAGCGCTGCCGGGTGCTTTGGGGCTGGGGCAGGGGCAGGGTTTGGCGCAGGCTCCGTGACTGGCTCAGCGCTGCCGGGCGCTTTGGGGCTGGGGCAGGGGCAGGGTTTGGCGCAGGCTCCGTGACTTGCCCAGCGCTGCCGGGCGCTTGGGGCTGGGGCAGGGGCAGGGTTTGGGGCAGGTTCCGTGACTGGCCCAGCGCTGCCGGGCGCTTGGGGCTGGGGCTGGGGCAGGGTTTGGCGCAGGCTCTGTGACTGGCTCAGCACTGCCGGGCGCTTTGGGGCTGGGGCAGGGGCAGGGTTTGGCGCAGGCTCCGTGACCAGCCCAGCGCTGCCGGGCGCTTTGGGGCTGGGGCACAGTTTGGGGCAGGCTCCGTTACCAGCCCAGCGCTGCCGGGCGCTTTGGGGCTGGGGCACAGTTTGGGGCAGGCTCCGTGACCAGCCCAGCACTGCCAGGCGCTTTGGGACTGGGGCAGGGGCAGGGTTTGGCGCAGGCTCCGTGACTGGCCCAGCGCTGCTGGGCGCTTTGGGGCTGGGGCTGGGGCAGGGTTTGGCTCAGGCTCCGTGACTGGCCCAGCGCTGCCGGGTGCTTTGGGGCTGGGGCAGGGGCAGGGTTTGGGGCAGGCTCCGTGACTGGCCCAGCGCTGCCGGGCGCTTTGGGACTGGGGCAGGGGCAGGGTTTGGCGCAGGCTCCGTGACTGGCCCAGCGCTGCTGGGCACTTTGGGGCTGGGGCAGGGCAGGGTTTGGTGCAGGCTCCGTGACCGGCCCAGCACTGCCGGGTGCTTTGGGGCTGGGGCAGGGGCAGAGTTTGGGGCAGGCTCCGTGACTGGCCCAGCGCTGCCGGGTGCTTTGGGGCTGGGGCAGGGGCAGAGTTTGGTGCAGGCTCCGTGACCGGCCAAGCGCTGCCGGGCGCTTTGGGACTGGGGCAGGGGCAGGGTTTGGCGCAGGCTCCGTGACTGGCCCAGCGCTGCTGGGCGCTTTGGGGCTGGGGCAGGGGCAGGGTTTGGTGCAGGCTCCGTGACCGGCCCAGCACTGCCGGGTGCTTTGGGGCTGGGGCAGGGGCAGGGTTTGGTGCAGGCTTCGTGACCGGCCCAGCGCTGCCAGGTGCTTTGGGGCTGGGGCAGGGGCAGGGACAGGGTTTGGGGCAGGCTCCGTGACCGGCCCAGCGCTGCCAGGCGCTTTGGGACTGGGGCAGGGGCAGGGTTTGGTGCAGGCTCCGTGACTGGCCCAGCGCTGCTGGACGCTTTGGGACTGGGGCAGGGGCAGGGTTTGGCGCAGGCTCCGTGACTGGCTCAGCACTGCCGGGCGCTTTGGGACTGGGGCAGGGGCAGGGTTTGGTGCAGGCTCCGTGACTGGCTCAGCGCTGCCGGGCGCTTTGGGGCTGGGGCAGGGGCAGGGTTTGGCGCAGGCTCCGTGACTGGCTCAGCGCTGCCGGGCGCTTTGGGGCTGGGGCAGGGGCAGGGTTTGGCGCAGGCTCCGTGACTTGCCCAGCGCTGCCGGGCGCTTGGGGCTGGGGCAGGGGCAGGGTTTGGCGCAGGCTCCGTGACTGGCCCAGCGCTGCCGGGCGCTTTGGGGCAGGGGCAGAGTTTGGGGCAGGCTCCGTGACTGGCCCAGCGCTGCCGGGCGCTTTGGGACTGGGGCAGAGGCAGGGTTTGGCGCAGGCTCCGTGACTGGCCCAGCGCTGCCGGGCGCTTTGGGACTGGGGCAGAGGCAGGGTTTGGCGCAGGCTCCGTGACTGGCCCAGCGCTGCTGGGCGCTTTGGGGCTGGGGCAGGGTCAGGGTTTGGGGCAGGCTCCATGACCGGCCCAGCGCTGCCGGGTGCTTTGGGGCTGGGGCAGGGGCAGGGTTTGGGGCAGGCTCCGTGACCGGCCCAGCGCTGCCGTGTGCTTTGGGGCAGGGGCAGGGTTTGGGGCAGGCTCCGTGACGGGCCCAGCGCTGCCGGGCGCTTTGGGGCTGGGGCTGGGGCAGGGTTTGGCTCAGGCTCCGTGACTGGCCCAGCGCTGCCGGGCGCTTTGGGGCAGGGGCAGAGTTTGGGGCAGGCTCCGTGACCGGCCCAGCGCTGCCGGGCGCTTTGGGACTGGGGCAGGGGCAGGGTTTGGTGCAGGCTCCGTGACTGGCCCAGCGCTGCTGGACGCTTTGGGACTGGGGCAGGGGCAGGGTTTGGCGCAGGCTCCGTGACTGGCCCAGCACTGCCGGGTGCTTTGGGGCTGGGGCAGGGTTTGGCGCAGGCTCCGTGACCGGCCCAGCACTGCCGGGTGCTTTGGGGCTGGGGCAGGGGCAGGGTTTGGTGCAGGCTCCGTGACTGGCCCAGCGCTGCCGGGCGCTTTGGGACTGGGGCAGGGGCAGGGTTTGGCGCAGGCTCCGTGACTGGCCCAGCGCTGCTGGGCGCTTTGGGGCTGGGGCAGGGGCAGGGTTTGGTGCAGGCTCCGTGACCGGCCCAGCACTGCCGGGTGCTTTGGGGCTGGGGCAGGGGCAGGGTTTGGGGCAGGCTCCGTGACCGGCCCAGCGCTGCCAGGTGCTTTGGGGCTGGGGCTGGGGCAGGGGCAGGGACAGGGTTTGGGGCAGGCTCCGTGACCGGCCCAGCGCTGCCGTGCGCTTTGGGGCAGGGGCAGAGTTTGGGGCAGGCTCCGTGACCGGCCCAGCGCTGCCGGGTGCTTTGGGGCTGGGGCAGGGGCAGGGTTTGGGGCAGGCTCCGTGACTGGCCCAGCGCTGCCGGGCGCTTTGGGACTGGGGCAGGGGCAGGGTTTGGTGCAGGCTCCGTGACTGGCCCAGCGCTGCTGGACGCTTTGGGACTGGGGCAGGGGCAGGGTTTGGCGCAGGCTCCGTGACTGGCTCAGCGCTGCCGGGCGCTTTGGGACTGGGGCAGGGGCAGGGTTTGGGGCAGGCTCCGTGACTGGCCCAGCGCTGCCGGGCGCTTTGGGGCTGGGGCAGGGGCAGGGTTTGGCGCAGGCTCCGTGACTGGCCCAGCGCTGCCGGGTGCTTTGGGGCTGGGGCAGGGGCAGGGTTTGGCGCAGGCTCCGTGACTGGCTCAGCGCTGCCGGGCGCTTTGGGGCTGGGGCAGGGGCAGGGTTTGGCGCAGGCTCCGTGACTTGCCCAGCGCTGCCGGGCGCTTGGGGCTGGGGCAGGGGCAGGGTTTGGGGCAGGTTCCGTGACTGGCCCAGCGCTGCCGGGCGCTTGGGGCTGGGGCTGGGGCAGGGTTTGGCGCAGGCTCTGTGACTGGCTCAGCACTGCCGGGCGCTTTGGGGCTGGGGCAGGGGCAGGGTTTGGCGCAGGCTCCGTGACCAGCCCAGCGCTGCCGGGCGCTTTGGGGCTGGGGCACAGTTTGGGGCAGGCTCCGTGACCAGCCCAGCGCTGCCGGGCGCTTTGGGACTGGGGCAGGGGCAGGGTTTGGCGCAGGCTCCGTGACTGGCCCAGCGCTGCCGGGCGCTTTGGGGCTGGGGCAGGGGCAGGGTTTGGCTCAGGCTCCGTGACTGGCCCAGCGCTGCTGGGCGCTTTGGGGCTGGGGCAGGGGCAGGGTTTGGCGCAGGTTCCGTGACTGGCTCAGCACTGCCGGGCGCTTTGGGGCTGGGGCAGGGGCAGGCAGCCGGCCTTGGCGCAGGCTCGCTGACCGCGATCTCCCTGCAGGCTCTTCGGGAACCGCTCGTACTGCTATGAGAGGATGCAGCAGTACGACAAGGCCCTGAGTGACGCCCACGTGGCCTTGAGCCTCCTGCCCGGCTGGCCCAAAGGCTTTTTCCGCAAGGGCAAGGCCCTCATGGGGCTGCAGGTACCTGGGCGTGGGGGGTGGGAGCCAGGGCTTGAGTCCCAGCCTGGCCCTGCTGCTCGGGGAGATGGGGGGCCCATGGGAGTGGGCGGCAGGTCTAGGTGGGGGAGGTGCCTGGTCCCTGGGGCGCAGGCAGGATGGGGAAGGTGCCTGGCCCTGTGGGGCAGGGGGGAGCCTGGCCCTGGTAGTGGGGGGGAGTGGGGAGGCGCTGTGCCCGGTTGGGGGTGGCAGTGAGTGACTCTACCTGGCTCTCCACAGCGCTATGCCGAGGCCGAAAGCACCTTCCTGGAGCTGCTGCGGCTGGACAGGTCCCATGCCGACGCAGCCGCCCAGCTGGAAGTGTGCCAGGTGCAGCTCATCCTGGTGAGTGTCCCTGCTGTTGACACGGGGTGCGGGGGAGACGGGCCCTCCAGCCGTGGGCACAGCATGGCCTGAGCGAGTGTGGGGTGGGCTGGCTGGCTTGGACCCTGCGCGGGACAGAGCGTGTGAGGCAGGAATAATCTCTGCCTGCCAGGCATACTGGGACATCACTGGGGGCCCGGCGTCATCTCTGGGAGGATCACCCCTCTCAGGCTGGGGGCTCTGGCTGGGACAGACGACGCTGCAGCCCCTCCGAGCCCCTGGTGTCCAATCTGCCCCCGAGGCAAGGGGCTCCGTGCTCTGACCCCTGGCGAGAGCACAGGCCAGCCAGGAGCCCTGCTGCAGGGGGGAGATCCCCGAGGGGGTCTGGCAATGCTGGGAAACTCTGCCAGGGGCCTCTCCCTGCGAGGACGCTTGCACCACCCCGGGTTGATTTGATGTGCAGGTGCCCAGATACCAGGGTGATGGTCAGCAGAATCAGAGCCCTAGTTCACTAGCTGGGGAAAGGTGAGTGGGGCTGGGCTGCTGACCTGCTCCCTTTCCATCAGGGGAACGGCTTCAGCAGCTTTAGCGGTGAGAGGAGCCTGCCCATGGAGCCGTCGCTGGGAGCCACGGAGTCTCAGCTGGCGGGGTCTGGTAAGGGCACAGGGGCATGGGGATCATTGGGTGTGGAGCTCTGCTTCCCTGCAGAGACCTGGCTTGGGCCCAGTCTTCCTCGGGGAACCAGTAACTGTTGGGAGCGGGAAGGCTGCAGGCTGGGACTGAGGGGCACTGGCAGAGCTTGGGTGGGGGAGCAGGGGCTGTGGGTCGGGAGTGAGGGGCACTGGCAGAGCTTGGGTGGGGGAGCAGGGGCTGTGGGTCGGGAGTGAGGGGCACTGGCAGAGCTGTGGGGGGATGGGGAGCCCAGGTCTGGGATAGCAGGGGGCTGTGGGTCGGGAGTGAGGGGCACTGGCAGAGCTGTGGGGGGATGGGGAGCCCAGGTCTGGGATAGTAGGGGGCTGCTGATTGGGCTTGAGGAGCAGCTCGGGGTTGATCTGCCAGTCCCCCAGCCCTCAGTTTGTCCCTGCTGTGGGGGCCGAGTCTTCTGTGCAGCTCGTGAGCAGCCTCCCGCTTGTCCCTGCCTCTGACCGAACAGCGCTGTGCCGGTGGAGCGGGGGTGTGCTCAGCCTGCCTGTCCCCCCAGGTGAGTGGGCCAGGAGCTGGTCCCCGGGCAGCAGTGGCTGCGCCGAGGGGGACGAGGATGGGGAGAGCGGGTTTGTGACCATCACTAACTCACGGAGCCGAGGGAAAGGCCCAGCCCAGCAGGGGCTCCGGGCCAGCGGCGGGGAGACCCCAGCTAGCACCAGACACCCCGTAGCCACTGCGCATCAGGCCAGGTAACGGGGCGCCTGGGAGATGGGCTGGGGGGGGGGAAACAGGCTAGTGTCCCGGGTGCATCTCTGGCTATGCTTGAGGAGGAATCTGGGACCTGGGCAGAAAGCCTGCTAGGCCTGGGGGTGGGGCAGGCGCTGGGCCCTGGGCAAAGAGCCAGGTGGGCCTGGGGGTGTGGGGAGGGGTGGGCTCTGGGGCAGGGAGGGGGCAGATGCTGGATCCAGGGGGGCCTCTGGGGCTGGGGGGAGGGCAGGGGTGCGAGCCTGAGGGTGTAGTGGGGGAGCAGGTGTTGGGCCTGGAGGCGGGGAGGGGCAGGCGCTGGGCCTGGGGGTGCAGCGGGGGGGGGGGCGATACTCTGGTTGTCTCCCTGGGTGACCCCGTGCTGTGTGCCTTTGGCAGGGAGTGGTACGCTGTGTGGGTTGGGAACGTCACCCCCAGGATCACCCAGAAGTTGCTGCGCAGCTGTTTTGAGGGGTGAGTGATTCTCCTCCCACCCCCCCAGCCCCCTAGCTCTCTGGGGCAGGGCACGGTGGGGCTGGGGTGGACCCTGGGCCCTGCGGCATAAACCCTGCCCTGCCCTGTTGCTTTGTGTCTCCTGCCAGCCTGTCCCTCCCCTGCCGGGGCTCTCTTGACCCCTGGCCGCCCCTACGCTGGTGCCCCTCCAGGCCCTTCTCCCCAGTCCCACTGGTGCTCCCCCAGGTTGCCTTGGCTAGCAAGCGCCACATGCCTGGAGTTGCCACAGGGCCAGCCTGGGGGCCGCCCAATCCAAGGAGCGCTGCCTTCTGGGCCATAGCCGCTCCCGTCTGGCTCTGGCTGCACCTCCCTGCAGCGTGGGGCCGGGAGCCGTGCCTGCCTTGGGGCGCATCAGCCTGCCCTCCCTGGAGTAGCCTGGGCGACCCAGGGCCCCCTCGCTGGCTCTGTCTCCCTGCTGCTGGCACAAGAGCCCTCGTGTCGGCTGCCCCGAGCCTAGGGCTGAGCCCACTCTCTGCCCAGCAGGTTTGGGCCCATCCACTCGGTGCGGATGCTCCCGGAGAAGTACTGCGCCTTCATCAACTACACCAAGAAGGAGGCGGCGGAGGCGGCCTACGCAGCCCTGCAGGTCAGGAGAGGGTCTGGGGGCACTGGCCCATGTGGCTTGGCAGAGGCTGCTCTGGGCCAGCAGGCCCCTGATGCCAGCCATCAATGCAGCCTGGTGGGCAGCAGGCAGGACCAGTCATGGCAGGCGCTCAGCTCTCCTAGGGCCAGGCCTGCTGTGCCCAGGGGCCCACTCATCCTGCCTCTCTCTGGCTGGGGGGCCGGACCCGAAGGCTCATCTGGGGCTCTCACCCGTGGAGACAGAGCCCCGCGTGGGTTCTGTCGTTCCCCCGCTCGCTGCCCACTCCTGCCCCGGGCACGCACTCTGCGTGGAGACTTGCCCCAGTCAGCTCTGGGTGAGCTGAACCCTCCCTCAGTGCCCCGCGGCCGGGCCGGGCCGTCCACACAGGGCCTGTGCCAGCGACACCGGCTTGGTGACACCAGCCTGGGCTCGTCTGCTCTCCCTGCGGCCTCTCCCCCAGGCCCGCTCTGCGCCGGGGCCGCGTCGGGCCGGGGCCGCCTTGTTCTCCCAGAACCCTGCCTCGTTGGCGTGTCTCCTGCTGTGCCATGGTGCCCTCCCTGCACTGCTCCTTGGCAGCGCTGCGAGCGCCCCGCCCCACGTGGTGGCCTGTGCTGACCGGCCCCTTATTCCCCAGGGAGCTGAAGTGGAAGGAACCAAGTTTGTGCTGCAGCTGAAGCACCCTGACCATGCAACCCCGGCCCCTGGTCGGGCTGGCCCTGGCAACGCCCCGCGGCCCGTGGGGAGGTAGGTGCTGCCCTTGGGAGTGGGAGTGCTGGGGCCTGCAGCGGGGCAGGAGTGGGCAGGGGCCCCCCTGGCTGTCTGCTGAGATGTGGAGCTGAGGAGCCGAAGCGAGTCTGTCCCAAGGGCTGAGGAGTTGGGCTCCTGCTGGTGCCCCGCGGAGGGGGCTGCCCAGCGCTCCTCCAGGTGCCCTGGTTCTGCTCGGCTCTGGCTCGGAGGAACCACCCCACCCCTCCAGTGCTAGCTTGGATTATTTCCCCAGTGAGGTTCTCGGGATGCTCCTTTGGAGCCGTGGCCTGGTACTGCCTTGGCATGATGCCATCCCCAGTAGCACCCCAGCCCAGGGTCTGCCGGTGGGGGGGCTGGAGCTCTGGGCTGTTTGGGGGATTGGCTGATGAGGCGTGGGCAGGCTCTGGACCCTCTGTGTGTGCCCGCAGGGAGCCGGTGCGAGTGCCCCCCACCCTGGAGTGCCATTTCTGGCGGAACGCCGGCTGCAGCTACGGGGCCGACTGCCGTTTCCGCCACCTGCCCCAGAGCAAGGGGCTGGACAAGAAGCTGGCTCAGCACTAGGGCCCTGCCCTGCCCTGGCCCCGTCGTTGCAGGGGCCTGGAGGCCGGATGTCCCCAGGCTGACAGCTGGCTCCTGCCTGGCCACGCTGCCTCGTGAGCACACGAGTGACTGGATGGCCACAGTGCTGGGCCTTCCCGAGGCCCCTCCAGCTGCTGCCTGTTGCCTCCCCGTGACCCAGCGCCAGCCAGTGGGCGTCACCCCCCCGGGGTAGGACTGGACTCGCTGCTGTGTGGATCGGGCCCTGGCTGGCTGTGCTGCAGGTTCCCCTTCCCTAGGAAGGAGCCATGTGAGCTGGGTGGGGCAGCCTCCCAGGGGCTGCCTCGGGGTTGGTTGGCCTGGAGGGAATGGCAGGGAGGGCTGGAATTGCCCAGTGGGGGGGCACTGTGCCCCACACCTATGGGGGCACTGGAGCTGGCTGCAGCCCCCTTTGCCTTATTATGGAGTGAGGCCTATGGGTACTATGACTCCCAGCATGCCCTGGAGCCGTGCTGTTGGGATGAAGGGCAGTGTGGCATGCTGGGAGTTGTAGTCTCCACCCCCCAGGCTGCTCTTCCATGGCTATTTCATACCAAAAATTGTCCCGGGGCAGGTTCCTCCCTCAGCCACACTCTCTGCTTCCTGCCTTCTGATTGGCTGAGCCCCAGGTCTGTTACACTGACTCTGCCCTGCTAGGGCCTGTCTGCGCTGCGATGATTTGCGCCCTCTGGGGCACCAGGTACTGGCCCCTGTCGGCAGACAGGATACTGGGCTAGATGGACCATTGGCCTGACCCAGTCTGGCCCCTCTCCTGTAGCTCTTTGCGGGGGCTGGCTGGGTGGGGAGCGTGGCCCAGGGGCAGGGTCGGGCTGCGGCCCCTGTCCATTAGAGCCACCCCCGGTTCCACTTACTCGGGCTTTTAACATGGTCCCTTTGTTCCTGGACCATCCCTCTGCCCTCGGGGCTAACCTGGGTCACCCCATGCAGAGCCCCACCGGCCTAGGCCAGCCCCTTGCTCCCCTGCCACGCCAGGCTGGTCCTGGATCCCCATTCGCTCATGTGCAGCGACGCCCTTGGGGCTCTCTGCCCCGGTGCCGGCTCCGTTCTTCGGCTCCGGCCCAGTCTGGCTGCCCTCTGCCTCACCTGTCTCCCACAGCCCTGAGTGGAAAGCCAGCTGGGTACCAGAGAGCTGCCTTGCCCTGCTGATCAGAGACCGGCTGGCTGCTGGGGGCAGGTGCCGGGCTGTCGGGGGCTGAGGGGCCAGGATCTGCCTGCGGGAGATGATGCGAATTGACCTCTGATGGCCCTGAGAGCGCCCGGTGGGTGGGCCTTGCTCCCGGGCTGTGGGGAGGGGAGCTGCTGTCCTGGTGGAGCTCCACAGGCTCTCCCCCCGGCCAGCCCCGGGTCTGCAGTGGCTGCGGCGCCCAGTGGGAATTTGTTCAGGGATTTGTACCTGCCTGGGGATTTACAGATTGTTCCTAATAAAACTCATGGAAGAACCCACCCTCTCCCTTCCGCCTTCCCACCATGGCCCCCAGCCCCGTCCTGCAGCCGAGTGTGTGGAGGAGCCCGGGTACTGTGTGGGCTGTGCCAGCAGGTGGCGCTGTTCTCCATGGCACGCACGGCAGAGCCACACCTGGTCCTGGGGGAGCTGGGGGAGCCCGGCCTGGCTCTGGCTGTCTGCGGCTCCTGGCAGGGTGCAGCCAGCACAGGGGACTGGGATGCCCCCCAGCCACGGCAAAGTGAAAAGGGACAAAAGTAATAACATGGGATAGACTGGAACGGCCTCTGGGGTGTTGCCCCCGAGCTCCCAGGAGCCTCCCTGAACACATTCTCCCAAATGCAGTGGAGTCTGGGCACGCTCCACTTTGCCAGTCCTGACCCCAGAGCTCCAGTGTGGGGGTAGGGCCGTTTAACCCTTCTGGTGCTGTGTCTGCAGGCGCTGCCCACGTGGGCATGTGTGTTTGCAACCCTGTCCGTGGCTGGAGGATGAGTGGGGCAAGGAACCCAAGAGTCCTGGTGGCTCAGTCCCATGGCTCCCCCGCTGCCCCATGCCATTGCGAGCTCCACAGCTGGGGCCCCTTGACCTGGGAGCCTTCTCCCATGGCGTGTACCTGCGCACCGGTGGGCATGGCCCTTGGCGTTGTGTAGGGCCCCCAAGCAGCGCTCCTGTCTCCCTGCTCTGCATAGGAGATGGAGCAGCTGCAGCATCGTTGGAGCTGTGCTGGGTGAGGGGTTGGTGCTAGATGGATCTGCACCGCTGGCCTGGATCAGCCGGGCTGCATCTGAGAGGAGCGGGCACCACCCGGGGTACAGGCATTTCCAGCCACTGCTGCTACCCAGGGGCAGGACCCACGGGGAGGGGGCAAGGGCAGCGGCGGCTGTGCAGGGTGGGTGGAGACCAGGCTAAGGCTACACTCGAGTCTGCCAGAAGCCTGGAGACCTCAGGAAGTTGTGCCCCTCCCCAGGGTCAGCAGTGGGGCTGTGGGGCTGAGGCACTGACAGCCAGTGGTAGAGGGGTGCCAAGGCTTAGAGAGGGGAAACTGCTTCTCCCCGGCTGGGAGGAGCCTGTGGAACTCATGGCCACAGGCAGTGATGAGCAGCGGTGTGAATGTGAGGCAGCCGTGAGTTCCACGAAGAAGCGAGAGTAACTGTGTCCTGGTTGGCCCCAGGGCCCAGCCCTGCCCCTTCCCCGCTGAAGTAGGATGCTGGGGAATGAGGTTGAGTCCAGCCTGGGCTGTGAGCTGGCTCCAGCTGGCTCGTGCATGGCCTGGGGACAGCGCGTGCCCGTGGAGCGGCTTGTTCTGAGCCTTTTCTCCCCATGACGGTACCTCTGCGATGGGATCCAGTTGCCGCAGTCATCCTTGTGACAAGCTAAGCAGGCTGCGCTCCTGCTGCCAGGTGTTTTCTCCAGCTCGAGTCACTTTGGTGGCCCTTTTCTGCACCCTCTGGTTGTTCAACTTCCTTTTAAAATGCGGATACCAGAGCCGTATGCAGGATTCTGGTGTCTGTCTCCCCAGTGCCGTACCAGAGAGAGAATCACCCCTCTGCAAATCCGTCCACGGATCCCTCTTGGGAGCTGCTTGTCTGCAGGGACGCCAGGATCTTTCTCTGTTGCTGCTTTCTTGGGTGGTGTGGTCTGCCTGTCTTGCTCCTAGGTGTGTAACGCTGGCTGTATGGAAATGTTCTGGTTGAATGGGCCCAGCTTACCAAGCCATCCAGACCACACTGTCCTCGTTATTCCCTGCACCCCCAGTCTGTGTCGCAGGCAGATTTGATCACGGGGATTTACTTCGACATCATTGGTGAAGGCGTTGGAGTCTGGGGCTTGCTACCGACCCTTGTGCTGCTGCACTGGCTACACCCCTGCTCGGCAAGGAGTCCTCAGGGACGACTGCTATTGGAGATGTCAGCCAGTTCTTAAACCGTTTAACGTGTGCTCTGTTCAGAGGGGACAGAGCTGATTTTTCAGTCACAATACTAGGCAGTACTAAGACAAATGCCTTACAGAAGTCTAAAGACACTGCATTTATGTGGTCACCTTTATCAGCCAAATCTGTTAGCTCATCAAAAAATGAAATCCGGTTTGTTTGACGAGCCCTATTTTCCATGAAACTACCTTGACTGGTCTTAGCGATGCGCCTAGCCTTCCTTGGTTCGCTTTTCCATTGTTTTGCCTGGGATTGATGTCCGGCTAACTAGCCTATCGTTACCCAGCTCTTCCTGCTGCTTTACAAACAACCAGAAATAGTGACTGAATGCAGCTGCCGTTTCTGCCTCCTTACAACACTTCTAGCATTTCCATCGAGTAGTGGGCCTGTACCAGCGCTAGGATTTCGTTTGCTCCTAACATACTTTAAAGCTTCTTTATGTGCTTAGCCCTGATTCTTAGCCAGAGATTTTTCCATGGTGTTTTTAGCTTCTGTGATCAATTAGCTGCAGTTCACCTTTATCCATCATAATGAGGTCCAGCGTTTCCCCGGGTTGGATGTAATGCTTTTTGTGGTAAAAAGTTATCTAGAATCGTTAGAGTTTTGAAAATTAACTGCTGGCTGCATGAGATCTCCGGCATGTCTCCCCCAGATTGAAATCCGCCAGAGCACCACAACTTGTCTTTCCACACACTATTAGACCGTGTTCAAGGAGTAACTCCCCCCCCCCCCCCCCCCCGCTTGCGGGGTCACATCTGCCTCGGGCTCCGGGCCCCTCCCTTTCCTGCAGCACCAGCCCAGCGGGAAGGCCTGGCTGGCTAGTGCCCGCTGCTGAGCTGGGAGCCATGTGAACTCAGCAGGGCCCAGGCTCAGGCAGAGAGCAGGGCGTGGGGCTGGGAGAAGCAGTAAATGGTGGCACCTGCTTGTGCCAGGATGTGACAATGCGGTTCTGGCGGAACCCAACTGAGAGTGCCAACTCAGGACAAATTGCTCAAACAGGGCAGTTACAGCCCAAGGCTGGGGTTTTTTCTACCTCTAAGGCAAACCAAACCAGCCAGACTAAGAGGACTTCGGTCTCACCCCACTGGCTAACCGCAAGTCACACAAGCAATCTCCTTAGACACTCCAGTTTCCCAGTATCACCGCCAGTACCACTCCTTATGGGGACGAATGGTTATGAAAACCAATACCCCAGTAAAAGAAAAAAGTTTCTCTCAATCCCAAAGGACCAAGCCCCAGACCTAGGTCAATATACAAATTAGATCTTACCCACAAATCACACTGTTGCCAATCCTTTAGAATCTAAAATCTAAAGGTTTATTCATAAAAGGAAAAAGGTAGAGACGAGAGCTAGAATCGGTTAAATGGAATCAATTACATACAGTAATGGCAAAGTTCTTGGTTCAGGCTTGTAGCAGCGATAGAACAAACTGCAGGTTCAAATCAAGTCTCTGGAACATCCCCCGCTGGGATGGGTCCTCAGTCCTTTGTTCAGAGCTTCAATTTGTAGCAAAGTTCCTCCAGAGGTAAGAAGCAGGATTGAAGACCAGATGGAGATGAGGCATTAGCCTTTTATAGTCTTTTCCAGGTGTAAGAACACCTCTTTGTTCTTACTGTGGAAAATTACAGCAAAATGGAGTCTGGAGTCACATGGGCAAGTTCCTGCATACTTTGCTGAGTTACAAGGCGTATTTGCCTTGTCTCCATGGGTCATTTGTATAGCTGATGGTCCTTAATGGGCCATCAAGTAGGCTAGGCAGAGCTAACACCAGCTTGTCTGGGATGTCACCCAGCAGCATAGCATAAGTTTGAAATACAGACAGTATAGAGCCAATATTCATAACTTCAACTACAAAACTGATACACACATACAGACAGCATAATCATAACCAGTAAACCATAACCTTGTCTTAGACACCTCATTTGACCCCCTTTATACAAGATTTGGTGCCACTACAGGACCTTGGTTGCAACAATGATCTATACGGTCCCAGCTTATGTCAATAACGTCACACAGGGCCAGGGGCAGCTGCTGCTGTGCAGCAGCATCGAGGACAGGGCTCCAGCAGGGCCAGCCCTGCACTGGCCGGGGAGAGGTGGGGCTGGACCCATGGGGGCCAAGCGAGACCTTGATCCTGCCCTAGGCATAGAGCAGTTAACCAAGGCGAACAAACGTGGGTCCATCACCCGCCCCCCCCCCCCGTGAGCACAAGGCTCAGCGCCCTCCCCCTCCCATGCCAGCTGGGATTGCTTGTTGCCGTGACAACGTTATGGATGCAAGAATGGGTGCAGGCAGCATCTGTCCCTCTGTCTGTCTGTCTGTCCCCCCCTCCCTGTATCTCTCACTCCACCCTGCGTGTGTGCACCTGCCTGTCTCTTCTGGCCCCAGCGCCATGGGTCATACCGACCCCATGTGTTCTTCCCTCCCTCTTTCCCTTCACACGCCCAGGGCAGCCCCAGTGCTGGGCACCGTAGGGGATCCCTGCTGACTCGGTGCCAAACGTGTAGCTGGAATGGACCCCGCAGGTACCATCTTGTCCACTCCGTACCCCAATACAGACCCTTCGGGCAGCCCGGGTAGGAGCGTTCCAGTTACCACGGGGACATCGCCAGTTTGTGGTTTGGAGTGTTCCCAGCAATGGGGCCCTTGTGGGGGGAGGTGGGTTTCCTACCCAGTCTCTTGGATGGGAGAGGGATCTGTAGGCCAGAGCAGCTGGGCAGGAATCCCAGGGGCAAGGAAGAGGCTTAGGGTTGGGAGATGCTTCAGTGAATGCTTCAGCCGGCCCTGCATGGGTCACCTGGCCAGGGCTGGCGAGTCCAGAACGGAGGGCTGGCCTGGGGGGTGCTGATCCTTTGGCCATGGCAGGAGGGAGACGGCCACGCATGGAGAGCAAGGACAGACCCGAGGGCGGGCCCCTCTCCGGGGTGGGGCAGGACCAGGCTGCGAAGGGGAGAACATCTGGGCTCCAACTGCCAGCCCAGCCAAAGTCTGTGCTCAGACCCTCACCCGCAGACTTTGCATATCCCACCGTGAGGGTGACGGGGCCTTTGCGCTCAGAGATCTACAGAGGAAAGAGCAGGGGTTCTCCCAAGCCATTATCTACCTTGGTGGAATCTAGTCTCACCAATCTCCAGCGCTCAAAAATCATGAACCAGACCTGAGATTAGCTTAAAAACCATGGGATTTGGACCATACTGAATGTGGGTTTGTTCTTTGCCTTCTGGCTTTGGAGCCTTTAGGCTGCACTCAAGTCACTTTGTCAAGCCTTTGTCCCCAACAGGAGGCTTAAAAACCAAGAACTTCATGAAATCACCTGAATCCAGGAGCTGGGGCTTGAAGAGAAAAAACAAATATTATAATAAAGTCACAGGAGCTGGCAGCTCTGGTAATCTGAGGAGACCAGACTGGTATCTACTGTCTGGGTTTAGCTTCTGCCTTGCTTAGTGGTCTCCAAGCAAATGCGACTGGCTGCCCTTTCTGCCTTGTCCTTCGGAAGCTGCGTCTACTGACAGTGCAGATGGCTGAGTTCAATCAGCATGTTTCAAAGGCTGATCGGTGGTTTAAGCTGCTCAGATGCTGGTGCCCATCTGGCTGCCCAGCGCCGGACAATGCCATTTCCCAGCCGGGTTTGGAATTAATGTCGTCAGTTTGCCTGTGTCTGGGGGGACTTTGTGCAGTGGGCACGTCAGCTGCTGCTTTCATAGACCGTAAGGCCAGTCTGGCCTCCTGCATGGCACAGCCCAGAGGCCCTTGTGCTGCAGGGTTTGCCTAACCTCCGTTCTGGTGTGAGCAAGTCGGGCTTTGGGACAGACGGCCTGTCTCCACCTAGAGCCTGCACATGATGGAGAACGCCGGCGTCTCTGGCGGGTTGTTCCAGGGGTTGCGTCCCCTCGCTGTTAAAAATCTGCAGCTTATTTCAGGTTTGAATTTCTCCTGCTTCAGCTGCCAGCCTTTGGCTCTCGCTCTGCTCGGGTCAGGTCCCTCAGCTACCACAAAGCACCTCCCCATGCAGGTACTTACAGGCCTTCATCAAGCCAGCGCCACCTGCTCTTGGATAAAGCTGTAGCCTGTCGCTAGAAGGCAGGCTTGCCAGACCCCCAGTCGGCCTTGTCTCTCTTCGGGGAACCCTTTCCAATTGGTCAGTGCCCTTGTTGAAGGGTGGCCAGTGGCCACCCAAACCGGACACGGGATCCGGTACCAGACTCGCTAATGCTGCATGCTGAGGTCGTACCTGCCTTCTCTTCTCAGTATTTTCCTGCTCACACATCTGCAGAGTGCGTTTCCTCCTTAGCTCCAGCATCACACCGAGGGCTCGCGTTCAGTTAGTCTCCAAGAGTCGTGCTTTCCACGATACAGCCCCCATCTGATAAGTGTGACCTGCAGCTTTCATTCCTAGGTGTGTGACCTCACAGATGGTGGTTTGGAAACATGTCCAGATGAGCCCACCTTACCCAGGCGCCCAGGTTAGTCTGGGTATCTTTCCCCATTGTCATTTACCAGTCCACTAACTTTAGTGTCATCTGCAAATTTTATCTGTGGTGCTTTGATATTTTCTTCCAGCTCATTTTGAGAGAGGATAGATCACATCGGGCTGAGCACTAGAAACACTCCTTTGGACAGGTTTCAGAGTAGCAGCCGTGTTAGTCTTTGGACAATGATTCCCCATTAACAATTTACCTTTGGGAGATCGGTGAAGTAGCCAGTTTTTAATCCATTTAATATGGGCTCCATTGACGTTGTGTGGTACTAATTGTATCTGCGTGTCATGCAGGGCCAAGTCCTTTCAGACACTAGGTATGTTAAGTCAGTACAAAGAACAGGAGCACTTGTGGCACCTTAGAGACGAACAAATTTATTTAAAGATAAGCTTTCGTGGGCTACAGCCCACTTCATCGGATGCATAGAATGGAACATACAGTAAGGAGAGATATATACATACAGAACATGAAAAGGTGGGATTTGCCCAACCAACTCAGGCTAATTAATTAAGATGAGCTATTGTCAGCAGGAGAAAAAAAACTTTTGTAGTGATAATCAAGATGGCCCATTACAGACAGTTGACAAAAGGTGTGAGGATACTTAACATGGGGAAATAGATTCAATGTGTGTAATGGCTCAGCCATTCCCAGTCTCTATTCAAGCCTAAATTGATGGTATCTAGTTTGCAGATTAATTTGAGTTCAGCCGTTCTCGTTGGAGTCTGTTTTTGAAGCTTTTCTGTTGCAAAATTACCACCTTTAAATCTGTTACTGAGTGACCAGGGAGGTTGAAGTGTTCTCCTACTGGTTTTTGAATGTTACAATTCTTGATGTCAGATTTGTGTCCATTTATTCTTTTGTGTAGAGACAGTCCGGTTTGGCCAATGTACATGGCAGAGGGGCATTGATGGCACATATCACATTGATAGATGTGCAGGTGACCGAGCCCCTGGTGGCATGGCTGGTGTGATTAGGTCCTATGATGGTGTCCCTTGAATAGATGTGTGGACAGAGTTGGCATCGGGCTTTGCTAGATTTCACAGGGGAGGTCTGATTTCACGGTCCATGATGTGGTGTTCGTGGCTGAGAATTTGGTAGGGCCCTACTTGTCGTGTCCCCCCGAAGTAAGAGCACTCAGCCAGGATGTGAGACTCAGTTCTTCAATAGCCATTGGAGCAGGGAGTGGGCCCTGTCTCTCCCAGGTGAGTGCCCGAAGCCTGGGCTCGAGAGCCGTTCCCTCGTGCTCCTGGCCTAGTGCCGACTGAAGTATTTTATACAGTGGCACAGATTCAGCAAGGGTGATGGAGAACCCTCCCCCCGCCCCCCATACTCTCTAGCCCAGTGGCTGGGGCACTCACTTGGCAGACTCCTGTGCTGCTGTGAATCAGGCAGAAGGGGACTTGACCCTGCTCTTCCACCCCCGGCATGAGGCTCTAACCACAGGCTGTTGGCAATCAGGTCCCCGTGGTGGTTGTGAGAACAGGCTGGTCTGGCTCCAAGATCAGGTTGACAGGCATGGGCGGTGTGTGAACCACCGGCGAGGGAAGGCTAGCTCCCAGCCCTGCCCCTTCTGTCCCCCCACCAGAGCTCCCATCCACCACGGCCACCAGCCTAGTCCCACCCCAAGCTAGACCTCCAGCCCCAAAGGAGCACCAGGACTGGGAGGGTAGGCGTGGCGTGGCCTCCCCCTCTCCCCCAGAGCGTTGGGAAGGCGCACAGCCCCAGCCGGAGCACTGGGGACTGCCGGACTGGAGCGGCAGGGAGCGGTGGTAAGCCGCGGAGGGGCTGCGCCTGGCTGTTGGGGGAGGCACAGTCTCCCCCAGGCTCACAGGGGTGGTTCCTGAGCAGAGGGAGGCCCAGACATGGGCCCCCAACTCCCTTGCAGGGCTCTGCCCTTTACCGTCATCAGCATTTCCTCTTGGCTGGTTCAGGCAGCTCCCCGCTCAGCGGTTTGTGAGCTCCCGGTCTGCTCTAGAGGGAGCCCGCACCTCGCTGGGGGCTCAGGCGCAGCGTTTGTCTCCTTTGCGGCTCTTGCCCCATGGGCCTGGGCGTTTCGTTTGAGTGGTGACCACTTGGCAGCATCTCCAGTGTGGCTGGGCTGGGGACTCCGAGCCCAGCGCTGCGTTTCGCTGGCTCTGCAAAGGGCTTGGCCATGCAGGCAGGTTACAGCAGGTTCCTGCAACAGTTCTGGTGTCTTGTGCATTTGGCATCCCACCAAGTGTCTTTTCTGAAGGGGGGGCAGAGGCCCCCACATTCTTTCCCCTCAGTTTCGGGTCTGGCTCACGCACCAACAGACTCACGCTTGGCCTGGGTTGTGAAAGAAAATGTCTTTCAGAAGTGAATATTCTCTGACATCACAGAGTAGGGTGACCAGACGTCCCGCCTTTATAGGGACAGTCCCGATTTTGGGGT
The DNA here is from genome assembly GCF_028017835.1 of Emys orbicularis. Classification (NCBI taxonomy): domain Eukaryota; kingdom Metazoa; phylum Chordata; order Testudines; family Emydidae; genus Emys; species Emys orbicularis. Next base: position 145,758,326 of record NC_088687.1, on the reverse strand, counting down.
CTTTTTCTTCTATAGGCTCCTATTACCCCCCACCCTGTCACGATTTTTCACACTTGCTGTCTGGTCACCCTATCACAGAGCCCTGGGCCAGAGCATCACATGCACCCCATGGTGCTGGGCGTGCCCCGGGAGAGGCAGCCTCATCCCTCCCGTCCCCATGGGCGATAACATCCTGGACTTGGCCATTGTTCTGTGAGCTTTCCGAGCAGGGCCTCCTCTGTGGGGCCACCCCCTGCCCCTCTGCCCACAGCTCCTTTCCCGTTGCTGTACCTGTCCCGTGAGGCCACTGCTTCGCAGCTGACACCCGCCTGCCCCCCCCCCCCCCAGTCCGAGAGGCAGGCAGGGGCCGGGAGCTGAGTTTGTGGTTCCAGTGAAACTCCTTGATTCCTTCAGAGACCCTAGAATGACCCGTCTCCTGTAACGGCAACACCTGGCCAGTCTGCCCCTGGCCCCGGGAGCCAGGAACCCCCCCCCCTCCACAAACACACCGCACTACCACGAGCCATGCCCGGAGCTCTGACCCTAACCCCCGTGTGTCTCCACCTCGCTTCCCTGGCAGAGGCTGGCTGGGGGGGGGGCAACCCCTCTGTGCAGCCCTTATTCAGCTCTTCACTACTCCGGCTCTAGAACTGAGCCGGTTCTCGGGCAGCCCAGTGTGTGCCCGTCCCCAGGGGCTCGGCCTGCGGGCGCGGCTGGTCGGCCTCAGGAGAGTTCCCATGGCAGCCAGGGCAAAGCTTAAGGGAAGAGACGCTCTGAAGGGGGAGCTGGAATTCCTGAGTGATGGGACAGGAGGGCTGAACCCGGCGTGCATGTGAAATGGAGCAGGGGGCCGGGGAGCCCCACGAGGATGCAGGGCCCCGTGGCGTGCTAGGAGCCGTGGGGCTAGGAGCTGTAGCGGCTGCAGGCAGCAGCTTTGGGCGTCAGCAGCGCTAGCTGTAGAGTGGCCTGCCCCATCCGCCACCCCTGAGCTAAGGCATGAATGGGCCAGGGTTTGGCTCTGCCCCGGCAGCACGGTCAGCTGGTCATTCGGGGGGCTGAGCTGCAGGGGTGCCGGCTATTGGACCCTGGCCAGGGCCTGTCTCCCACCCCTGTTTGTGGCTGGCTGGGGTGTGGCTCCTCTCTGGGTCGTGGGTCTCCTCAGGAAGTGAACTGTCTCAGCACCTCGCTCTCACCAGGCTGCCGGAAGGCGAGACTGATTTTCAGTGCAGATGGACGGGGGGTCGCTCCCCAAACTGCCCAGCTTACGCCCTTCTCCTGCAGGAGTGGGAGCCAGGAGCCGCTCCGGGGGGAGGGGGGCTGGTGGTGTTGGGCCCGTAGTGTAATGGGCGGGATTCCTCCCTCCAGCTCCTGATTCGGGGAGGAGACACTGGGGCCTGGGGCATTCACCATTTGACTAGCTTACCTGGGGCGGTGGTGGATTCTCCATCCCTTGGAGTGTTTCTGGCCAGACTGGGGGTCTGACAGCTCTGCTCCAGCTCCACCAGCTCTTCTGCGCTAGCTGGTATCCCTGCGGGAGGGTCGCTGGCCTGCAATGTAATGGAGTCCGATTAAATGCTCTCAGTGGTCACTTCTGGCCTTAAAAGCGGTGACTAGAAGTGGGTCCCCTAACCAATGTGGGGCAAAGGGTGGGAGGGGAGGGGACGTAACGAGGCGTCGGAGAGAGCTCAGGCAGTTCCCTGCTTTTGGAATCTGACCTTGGCAGTTGCTAACCCAGCTGCCCGACACCTCTTTCCAAACCGGCCAACAGCTGACACTCGCTGGTCACACACGTCGGGTGGTTTATGCAGAGGGGTGATGTTACGCTGACGCAGTGAAACGTGCGTGGATGCTCTTCCGCCAGTACAAACCAGGCTGGGGGGGGTTCGCTTGCATCTGTTCACGTACAGCTGCACTTAAATCGGTTCCACCTCACACCTTTACGTACAACCCTGGTGCAACAGCATGTGTGGAGCCGGCTGAAGAAGTGGAAAATCCATGAACTGTCTTGAATGGTAACGGACGCATGAGCAGCAGCAGCAGCTCGGGCACGGCGTGGAGTCAATCTAGGCAGACAGCCGTGTCTTGTAAAGTCAAACAGTGAGGGGAGAGGCCACAGGGATCGCCGGCGAGGGCGCAGAGCTGGAGTTCAGTAACCGATCCGATACTGCGGCTCTGGAATCGTAATTGAAAAATTAATTCCAAGGGCTTGGTCGTGCCCTTGTCGTGTGGGCTGAAAGCAGGCTGATGGGGTGTGAACAAAGGGGGGGGACTGGACTACGTCTCCACTTCAACCACGGCAGAACTGCAGCCACGGGAGGGGTTCTCCCAGTGCTGGGGTTCAGCCTTCCCGAGCGGCGGTCGCGAGGGCACCAGAAGAATTCTGCCATCGGCCCAACACTGGGTGCACCAGGGGGAGCTCAGCCGAGCGCCCTCGCTCAGGGGAGGGTTTTCACACTCCTGAGCAACGTCGCTGGGTCAACCTCACTTTGTAGTGTAGCGCTGGCCTTAGCCTGAGCGGGGCGCTGAGAGCCCCTGTTGGGTTTCATGTCGTCATTGAGGAAGTCAAAGAGGCGAGCAAGGCACATGAATGAACTTCTCAAGGAAGTCAGAGTGGGAGGAGGCCCCAGGCTCCGTGAGGACAGAGAAATACCCAGGGGCAGGGCAGAACCCAGCAAGAAAAATGCAGCTAATCCACCTGGGGGAAATAACCAGACACCCCGCATGAGGGAACAGGGATGGCCAAGGGAGGGTGGAAAGCACAGCAGTGGGACCCGCCTATGTAATAGGAGAGGGTGGGGAATAGGCCAGTGGGTGGCAGCTCGGGGGAAGAGGAAGTTCCTCAACTCTGAGCTCCTCGATCCCTGAGGTTCCCGTCCTGGAGCAGCAACGAGGGGAGACCCCCTCTCTGCTCTGCTCTGGCATGAGTGCAGCTGGGTGGAGCATTTGGTCCTGGCCCCCTCCTTGCTGGGACAGTGTGGACAAGGTGGAGGAGGGTCAGAGCAGCCCCAGAGATGCTCTGGGGGCCTGCGGGGCTGTAACGATGCTGGTTCTGACGAGACCCAACTGAGAGGGTCAATTCAGGACCAATCGCTTAAAACGGCAGTTACAGCCCTAGGCTGGGGTTTTTCTACCACTAAGGCAAACCAAACCAGCCAGACAAAGAGGACTTTGGTCTCACCCCACTGGTTAACCACAAGTCACACAAGCAATTCCCTTAGACACTCCAGTTTCCCAGTATCACCACCAGTACCACTCCTTATGGGGACGAATGGTTATGAAAACCAATACCCCAGTAAAAGAAAAAAGTTTCTCTCAATCCCAAAGGACCAAGCCCCAGACCTAGGTCAATATACAAATTAGATCTTACCCACAAATCACGCTGTTGCCAATCCTTTAGAATCTAAAATCTAAAGGTTTATTCATAAAAGGAAAAAGATAGAGACGAGAGCTAGAATTGGTTAAATGGAATCAATTACATACAGTAATGGCACAGTTCTTGGTTCAGGCTTGCAGCAGCGATAGAATAAACTGCAGGTTCAAATCAAGTCTCTGGAATACATCCCCCGCTGGGATGGGTCCTCAGTCCTTTGTTCAGAGCTTCAATTTGTAGCAAAGTTCCTCCAGAGGTAAGAAGCAGGATTGAAGACCAGATGGAGATGAGGCATTAGCCTTTTATAGTCTTTTCCAGGTGTAAGAACATCTCTTTGTTCTTACTGTGGAAAATTACAGCAAAATGGAGTCTGGAGTCACATGGGCCAGTCCCTGCATACTTTGCTGAGTTACAAGGCGTATTTGCCTTCTCTCAATGGGTCAGTTGTGTAGCTGATGGTCCTTAATGGGCCATCAAGCAGGCTAGGCAAAGCTAACACCAACTTGTCTGGGGTGTCACCCAGAAGCATAGCATAAGTTTGCCATACAGACAGTATAGAGCCAATATTCATAACTTCAACTACAAAATTGATACACACATATAGACAGCCTAATCATAACCAGCAAACCCTAACCTTGTCTTAGACACCTCATTTGACCCCCCTTTATACAAGATTTGGTGCCGCTACAGGACTTTGGTTGCAACCATGTTCTATATGGTCCCAGTTCAAATCAATAATGTGACAAGGGCTCAGCTCTGGGGAGAGCTTTAAAGGAACCAAATGTGACTGGCTTGGCTGAGTGATGTCTGAGGAGGGGGTGGGCTCAGGGTGGATCTGAGCAGTCTGGCCGGTGAAGCACTGCATGCTGGGGTCTCCTGCCTGGCGCTTGGGGTGTCCAAGGGCTGCACCTCCATAAGATGGCTGTAATCTGCTCCATTAGAAACACATTAAGTGTAGCCCTTGGTTGGGCGGCCCTGGTTTGCCGTTAGCTGGAGAGGGAAAGGGTAGCTGGGGACAGCAGCCCAGACTGATCTCAGGTGCCAGGCCCAGGCCCCAGCCAGGCCAGCAGACCTTGGGGAGAAGAAGCCAAGCAACCAGGTGTCCATCAGATTTGCTGTTGCTCTGCCTCAGTGGCTCTGTGGAGCATGGGGGGGGGGGGCTGCTGCTCCCCTTCACCTCAGGCAAGTTGGGGGGGGTGACGGCGCTGCCTGTGGGAGCCAGCTGAGGTCACTCAATCAGGGTGAACTGCAAACAAAACGGGGCAGCCAAACCCCAAAAGCTGGTGGTTATTCCAATACTTAGATTTACCAACCAGCACAAAACCGCTTCTATAGTACCTCACTGGTTACTCAGAAGTCCAAACAACGCAGTTCCCTTAAAGTGCCCAGCCTCAGGCCTCCGTCCAGACACACCTGTCAGATATAATGATGATTACTGAAAATCTTATCTCATCATATAAAAGAAAAGATTCTTCCAATCCCAAAGGATCAGCCACATACCCAGGTCCAATTATAACTTAGATCTTACCCAAAATACACTCTATAGTCAATTCTTATTAACTAAACTAAAATTTATTAAAAAAGAAAAGAGAGAGAGTGTTGGTTAAAAGATCAATATACAGACAGACTTGAATTCAATTCTTGAGGTTCAGATACATAGCAGAGATGAGCTTGTAGTTGCCAAAAGTCCTTTTAGATATAGTCCATAGGTTATAGTCCAATGTCCATATTCAGGGTGACTCCAGTCAATGACTGGGGATCTCAATCCTTGTGGCTGAAGGTTTCCCCCTCTTGAAACCCAAAGCAGATCTGAGATGAAGCAGGATCGTGTCCCAGGGTTTTTATACATTTCCAGAAGCCTTTTGGCCTGAGAAAACAATAGGCTTAACTCTCCTTCTCCCAAACATCCTGGCAATTAGCACAGGGTCATTTATCCATTAAACAGTTCAGATACAGGTTACCACAACCTTCAAAGAGACATAGAGACAATAATACTATTTCCCTCAAGTATCATCATAAATGTTAATATTCCTTTTTGCTCTTTGAATTAAAATTATAGCAATAGACAAGACTTGATTACTTACATCACAAGCCCTGAGCAAACATCTCCCCTTCTACCTCTAACAATGCAGCCTGCATTTCAAAGCTCTGTTCATTTACCTATCTTCCTAACCAGTCCCTAAGGCTCACCCATGGGTCAGGTCAGTCTGAGTTAATTAACTCTTTCTGGCCCTGTCACCTTCCAATGAAATATTATATCACACTCATAACGTCACAGGGGGCTCCTCAGACAGGGGGAGGAGTTGGGAGGTGCTGCACCCCAGTAACCCGGCTGCCTTCCTGGGAGAGCTGCTCTCAAACCCCTCCTGGGCCGGAGACTCCACAGCCTCCCTGGGCAATTTAGTCCAGTGCTTCACCACCCTGACAGTCACCACGTTTCTCTAATGTCCGACCTAAACCGCCCCTGCTGCAGTGTAAGCCCATGGCTCCTTGTCCTGTCCTCAGTGGCTAAGGAGAACAATGTATCACCCTCCTCTTTAGAACAACCTTTTACATACTTGAAAACTGTTCTCATGTCCCCCTTCAGTCTTCTCTTCTCCAGACTGAACAACCCCAACGTTTTCTGTCTTCCCTCACAGCTCATGTTCTCTAGACCTTTCATCATTTTGTTGCTCTTCTCTGGACTTTCTCCAATTTGTCCCCATCTTCCCCAAAGTGTTGGCCACCGACCAGTCCTGACAGTGATTAATGTTGTGGCCTAGCTCAATTCCCCTCAACTACAGTTCTGCACCCCTCCCCCAGCCCCACATTGACCCCCCCACCACAACTCTGCACCCCTCCCCCAGCCCCACATTGACCCCCCCGCCACAACTCTGCATCCCTCCCCCAGCCCCACATTGACCCCCCCGCCACAACTCTGCACCCCTCCCCCAGCCCCACATTGACCCCCCCCGCCACAACTCTGCATCCCTCCCCCAGCCCCACATTGACCCCCCCGCCACAACTCTGCACCCCTCCCCCAGCCCCACATTGATCCCCCCACCACAACTCTGCACCTCTCCCCCAGCCCCACATTGACCCCCCCGCCACAACTCTGCACCCCTCCCCCAGCCCCACATTGACCCCCCCCGCCACAACTCTGCATCCCTCCCCCAGCCCCACATTGACCCCCCCCGCCACAACTCTGCATCCCTCCCCCAGCCCCACATTGACCCCCCCACCACAACTCTGCACCCCTCCCCCAGCCCCACATTGACCCCCCCGCCACAACTCTGCACCCCTCTCCCAGTGGAGGTACAACTGTGGAGTCATTCCATGGACAGCACCAGGAGAGAGTGGAGGGATATCTGTGGAGAGTGGGTGAGGGGGGTAGTGCAGTGGGGAGGGAGGGGCAACAGTGAGGAGCTGAGGGGGGTAGCGCCGGGGAGGGAGGGGAGGGGGAGGAGCTGAGGGGGTAGCGCCGGGGAGGGAGGGGAGGGGGAGGAGCTGAGGGGGTAGCGCTGGGGGGAGGAAGGGGTAGCAGGGAGGAGCTGAGGGGGGTAGCGCTGGGGAGGGGGAGAGGGGGGAGGAGCTGAGGGGGGTAGCGCTAGGGAGTGAGGGGAGGGGGGAGGAGCTGAGGGGGTAGTGCTGGGGAGTGAGGGGAGGGGGGAGGAGCTGAGGGGGGTAGCGCTGGGGAGCGAGGGAGAGGGGTCAGGAGCTGAGGGGGTAGCGTTGGGGAGGGAGGGTAGCAGGGAGGAGCTGAGGGGGTAGCGCAGGGGGGAGGAGCTGAGGGGGGTAGCGCTGGGGAGGGAGGGGTAGTGGTGAGGAGCTGAGGGGGTAGCACAGGGGAGGGAGGGGAGGGGGGAGGAGCTGAGGGGGGTAGCGCTGGGGAGGGAGGGATAGCGGGGAGGAGCTGAGGGGGTAGTGCTGGGGAGGGAGGGGAGGGGGAAGGAGCTGAGGGGGTAGCACTGGGGAGGGAGGAGAGGGGGGAGGAGCTGAGAGGGTAGCGCAGGGGAGGGGTAGGGGCAAGGAGCTGAGGGGGGTAGCGCAGGGGGGAGAGAGGGGTAGCGGGGAGGAGCTGAAGGGGTAGCGCTGGGGAGGGAGGGGAGGGGGGAGGAGCTGAGGGGGGTAGCACTGGGGAGGGAGAGGTAGCGGGGAGGAGCTGAGGGGGTAGTGCTGGGGAGGGAGGGGAGGGGGGAGGAGCTGAGGGGGGTAGCGCAGGGGAGGGAGGGGAGGGGGGAGGAGCTGAGGGGGTAGCGCTGGGGAGGGAGGGGTAGCGGCGAGGAGCTGAGGGGGTAGCGCTGGGGAGGGAGGGGTAGGGGCGAGGAGCTGAGGGGGTAGCGCAAGGGGGAGAGAGGGGTAGCGGGGAGGAGCTGAGGGGGTAGCGCTGGGGAGGGAGGGAAGCGGGGAGGAGCTGAGGGGGGTAGCGCTGGGGAGGGAGGGTAGCGGGGAGGAGCTGAGAGGGTAGCGCTGGGGAGGGAGGGAGAGGGGCGAGGAGCTGAGGGGGTAGCGCTGGGGGGAGGAAGGGGTAGCGGGGAGGAGCTGAGGGGGGTAGCGCTGGGGCGGGAGGGGTAGCGGGGAGGAGCTGAGGGGGTAGTGCTGGGGAGGGAGGGGAGCGGGGAGGAGCTGAGGGGGTAGCGCTGGGGAGGGAGGGGAGGGGGGAGGAGCTGAGGGGGGTAGTGCTGGGGAGGGAGGGAGGGGGAGCGGGGAGGAGCTGAGGGGGGTAGCGCTGGGGAGGGAGGGGAGGGGGAGGAGCTGAGGGGGTAGCGCTGGGGAGGGAGGGGAGGGGGGAGGAGCTGAGGGGGTAGCGCTGGGGAGGGGAGCGGGGAGGAGCTGAGGGGGGTAGCGCTGGGGAGGGAGGGGAGGGGGAGGAGCTGAGGGGGTAGCGCTGGGGAGGGAGGGGAGGGGGGAGGAGCTGAGGGGGTAGCGCAGGGGGGAGAGAGTGGTAGCGGGGAGGAGCTGAGGGGGGTAGCGCTGGGGAGGGAGGGAAGCGGGGAGGAGCTGAGGGGGGTAGCGCTGGGGAGGGAGGGTAGCGGGGAGGAGCTGAGAGGGTAGCGCTGGGGAGGGAGGGAAAGGGGCGAGGAGCTGAGGGGGTAGCGCTGGGGGGAGGAAGGGGTAGCGGGGAGGAGCTGAGGGGGTAGCGCTGGGGCGGGAGGGGTAGCGGGGAGGAGCTGAGGGGGTAGTGCTGGGGAGGGAGGGGAGCGGGGAGGAGCTGAGGGGGTAGCGCTGGGGAGGGAGGGGAGGGGGGAGGAGCTGAGGCGGTAGTGCTGGGGAGGGAGGGAGGGGAGCGGGGAGGAGCTGAGGGGGGTAGCGCTGGGGAGGGAGGGGAGGGGGAGGAGCTGAGGGGGTAGCGCTGGGGAGGGAGGGGAGGGGGGAGGAGCTGAGGGGGTAGCGCTGGGGAGGGGAGCGGGGAGGAGCTGAGGGGGTAGCGCTGGGGAGGGAGGGGAGGGGGAGGAGCTGAGGGGGTAGCGCTGGGGGAGGGAGGGGAGGGGGGAGGAGCTGAGGGGGTAGCGCAGGGGGGAGAGAGGGTAGCGGGGAGGAGCTGAGGGGGTAGCGCTGGGGAGGGAGGGAAGGCGGGGAGGAGCTGAGGGGGTAGCGCTGGGGAGGGAGGGTAGCGGGGAGGAGCTGAGAGGGTAGCGCTGGGGAGGGAGGGAGAGGGGCGAGGAGCTGAGGGGTAGCGCTGGGGGGAGGAAGGGGTAGCGGGGAGGAGCTGAGGGGGTAGCGCTGGGGAGGGAGGGGTAGCGGGGAGGAGCTGAGGGGGTAGTGCTGGGGAGGGAGGGGAGCGGGGAGGAGCTGAGGGGGTAGCGCTGGGGAGGGAGGGGAGGGGGGAGGAGCTGAGGGGGTAGTGCTGGGGAGGGAGGGGAGCGGGGAGGAGCTGAGGGGGTAGCGCTGGGGAGGGAGGGGAGGGGGAGGAGCTGAGGGGGTAGCGCTGGGGGAGGGATAGCGGGGAGGAGCAGAGGGGGGGTAGCGCTGGGGAGGGAGGGGAGCGGGGAGGAGCTGAGGGGGTAGCGCTGGGGTGGGAGGGGAGGGGGGAGGAGCTGAGGGGGTAGCGCTGGGGAGGGGAGCGGGGAGGAGCTGAGGGGGTAGCGCTGGGGAGGGAGGGGAGGGGGAGGAGCTGAGGGGGTAGCGCAGGGGGGAGAGAGGGGTAGCGGGGAGGAGCTGAGGGGGTAGTGCTGGGGAGGGGAGCGGGGAGGAGCTGAGGGGGTAGCGCTGGGGAGGGAGGGAAGCAGGGAGGAGCTGAGGGGGTAGCGCTGGGAGGGAGGGTAGCGGGGAGGAGCTGAGAGGGTAGGGCTGGGGAGGGAGGGAGAGGAGCGAGGAGCTGAGGGGGTAGCGCTGGGGGGAGGAAGGGGTAGCGGGGGAGGAGCTGAGGGGGTAGCGCTGGGGAGGGAGGGGTAGCGGGGAGGAGCTGAGGGGGTAGTGCTGGGGAGGGAGGGGAGCGGGGAGGAGCTGAGGGGGGAGGGAGGGGAGGGGGGAGGAGCTGAGGGGGTAGTGCTGGGGAGGGAGGGGAGCGGGGAGGAGCTGAGGGGGGTAGCGCTGGGAGGGAGGGGAGGGGGGAGGAGCTGAGGGGGTAGCGCTGGGGGGAGGGATAGCGGGGAGGAGCAGAGGGGGTAGCGCTGGGGAGGGAGGGGAGCGGGGAGGAGCTGAGGGGGTAGCGCTGGGGAGGGAGGGGAGGGGGGAGGAGCTGAGGGGGTAGCGCTGGGGAGGGGAGCGGGGAGGAGCTGAGGGGGTAGCGCTGGGGAGGGAGGGGAGGGGGGAGGAGCTGAGGGGGTAGCGCTGGGGAGGGAGGGAGAGGGGCGAGGAGCTGAGGGGGTAGCGCTGGGGAGGGAGGGGAGGGGGGAGGAGCTGAGGGGGTAGCGCTGGGGGGAGGGAAGAGTGGGGAGGAGCTGAGGGGGTAGCGCTGGGAGGGAGGGTAGCGGGGAGGAGCTGAGAGGGTAGCGCTGGGGAGGGAGGGAGAGGGGCGAGGAGCTGAGGGGGTAGCGCTGGGGGGAGGAAGGGGTAGCAGGGAGGAGCTGAGGGGTAGCGCTGGGGAGGGAGGGTAGCGGGGAGGAGCTGAGGGGGTAGTGCTGGGGAGGGAGGGGAGCGGGGAGGAGCTGAGGGGGTAGCGCTGGGGAGGAGGGGAGGGGGGAGGAGCTGAGGGGGTAGTGCTGGGGAGGGAGGGGAGCGGGGAGGAGCTGAGGGGGTAGCGCTGGGAGGGAGGGGAGGGGGGAGGAGCTGAGGGGGTAGCGCTGGGGGGAGGGATAGCGGGGAGGAGCAGAGGGGGGTAGCGCTGGGGAGGGAGGGGAGCGGGGAGGAGCTGAGGGGGTAGCGCTGGGGAGGGTGGGAGGGGGGAGGAGCTGAGGGGGTAGCGCTGGGGAGGGGAGCGGGGAGGAGCTGAGGGGGTAGCGCTGGGGAGGGAGGGGAGGGGGGAGGAGCTGAGGGGGTAGCGCAGGGGGGAGAGAGGGGTAGCGGGGAGGAGCTGAGGGGGTAGCGCTGGGGAGGGAGGGTACCGGGGAGGAGCTGAGAGGGTAGCGCTGGGGAGGGAGGGAGAGGGGCGAGGAGCTGAGGGGGGTAGCGCAGGGGGGAGAGAGGGGTAGCGGGGAGGAGCTGAGGGGGTAGCGCTGGGGAGGGAGGGGGTAGCGGGGAGGAGCTGAGGGGGTAGTGCTGGGGAGGGAGGGGAGCGGGGAGGAGCTGAGGGGGTAGCGCTGGGGAGGGAGTGGAGCGGGGAGGAGCTGAGGGGGTAGCGCTGGGGGGAGGGATAGCGGGGAGGAGCAGAGGGGTAGCGCTGGGGAGGGAGGGGAGCGGGGAGGAGCTGAGGGGGTAGCGCTGGGGAGGGAGGGGAGGGGGAAGGAGCTGAGGGGGTAGCGCTGGGGAGGGGAGCGGGGAGGAGCTGAGGGGGTAGCGCTGGGGAGGGAGGGGAGGGGGGAGGAACTGAGGGGGTAGCGCTGGGGAGGGAGGGGTAGCAGCGAGGAGCTGAGGGGGTAGCGCTGGGAGCGAGGGGAGGGGGGAGGAGCTGAGGGGGTAGCGCTGGGGAGGGAGGGGAACGGGGAGGAGCTGAGGGGGTAGCGCTGGGGAGGGAGGGGAGGGGGGAGGAGCTGTGGGGGTAGCGCTGGGGAGGGAGGGGGGTAGCAGCGAGGAGCTGAGGGGGTAGCGCTGGGAGGGAGGGGAGGGGGGAGGAGCTGAGGGGGTAGCGCTGGGGAGGAGGGGAACAGGGAGGATCTGAGGGGGTAGCGCTGGGGAGGGAGGGGAGGGGGAGGAGCTGAGGGGGTAGCGCTGGGGAGGGAGGGGAGGGGGGAGGAACTGAGGGGGTAGCGCTGGGGAGGGAGGGGAACGGGGAGGAGCTGAGGGGGGTAGCGCTGGGGAGGGAGGGATAGCGGGGAGGAGCTGAGGGGGTAGTGCTGAGGAGGGAGGGGAGGGGGGAGGAGCTGAGGGGATAGCGCTGGGGAGGGAGGGGAGGGGGGAGGAGCTGAGGGGGGTAGCGCTGGGGAGGGAGGGGTAGTGGGGAGGAGCTGAGGGGGTAGCGCTGGGGAGGGAGGGTAGCGGGGAGGAGCTGAGGGGGTAGCGCTGGGGAGGGAGGGGTAGTGGGGAGGAGCTGAGGGGGTAGCGCTGAGGAGGGAGGGGAGGGGGGAGGAGCTGAGGGGGTAGCGCTGGTGAGGGCGGGGAGGGGGGAGGAGCTGAGGGGGGTAGCGCTGGGGAGGGAGGGTAGCGGGGAGGAGCTGAGGGGGTAGCGCAGGGGGGAGGAGCTGAGGGGGTAGTGCTGAGGAGGGAGGGGAGGGGGGAGGAGCTGAGGGGGTAGCGCTGGGGGAGGGAGGGGAGGGGGGAGGAGCTGAGGGGGTAGTGCTGGGGAGGGAGGGGAGCGGGGAGGAGCTGAGGGGGTAGCGCTGGGGAGGGAGGGGAGGGGGAGGAGCTGAGGGGGTAGCGCTGGGGGGAGGGATAGCGGGGAGGAGCAGAGGGGGTAGCGCTGGGGAGGGAGGGGAGCGGGGAGGAGCTGAGGGGGTAGCGCTGGGGAGGGAGGGGAGGGGGGAGGAGCTGAGGGGGTAGCGCTGGGGAGGGGAGCGGGGAGGAGCTGAGGGGGTAGCGCTGGGGAGGGAGGGGAGGGGGGAGGAGCTGAGGGGGGTAGCGCTGGGGAGAGCGGGGAGGGGGGAGGAGCTGAGGGGGGTAGCGCTGGGGAGGGCGGGGAGGGGGGAGGAGCTGAGGGGGTAGCACTGGGGAGGGAGGGGGAGCTCTGGGAAGCTGAGAACGAAGAACAGGAACAGATAGAAGACAGCAAGAAAGGTGGCGGAATCATGTCCACTTGCCGCCCTTCAATTGCGGAGAAGTTCAGCTTTGGCAAAGCTTGCGAGTGGAAAGACCGGCGACAAGGTTTTGCATTGCACAAAGAAGCTGGCGATATGCAGGTATCCTCTTTCATTCCTGCTCAGGGGGGGAAGCCGAGCAGATCTTCCAATCCTTTGACTTTACTGAAGATAGTTACAAAGAGACAGTAAAAGGGTCTGTCTGAGGCTGATTTTATACCCCAGGCTGGTTTGTGAACGAGCATGTTCTCCCCACAGCACTCAAGAACCAGGATAAAATATGGAATCTTTTATAAGAGGTCTGCATACATTGGCTGAAAAAATTTTTAGAAATGCAAAACATGAAAGTATTGGGTTAACAGATAAAAACATTTCACAACAGCGACAGCTGAAGAGAGATTTAACCCTATCCGCAGCTCTACAAATAGCAAAGCAGTCAATTAGTCAAACAACAGAACAAAAGGCAGCAGCAACTTGAAAAACCTGAAACTAGCTTAGAAGCTGTAACAGACAGTTGAGTGTTAAAATTCATTCTCATAAAATCCCTGAGGCAAGGAGAGACAGCTCTCCGGCTAAGAGAGAGAAATTCCAGCCTACGTGTACAAGATGTGGAAAAAGTCATATCCCAAGAGATGATGCATGTCCAGATAGAGGCATGCGGTGTAATAAATGCACAAAATATGGACATTTTGCAGCTGTTTGCTGCACCAAAGCAGTTAGGGAGTTGACTCATATTATACTCCTGAGGGAATTCTGCACCAAAAAAATAAAAATTCTGTGCACAATACTTTAAAATTCTGCCAAATGTTGAATATTTTATTTATCAATAAATAAATGTGGAGGCTTCAGCATGGCAGAGGGGAGCACAGACCACTGGTTGCATGGAGGTTGGGGATCATCCTGAACCCCCCCTGCCCGGGACATAGACTTGACAGTGAGGCTGCACTCGACGCTGACACAGTGCAAGAGCTGGGCCTGTCCCAGAAACATCCCAGGCCCTGCCCCTCCGTGCCAAGCACACCAAGATAGCAAGTGAGAGGGACAGAGTCTCGCATGGACGCCCAGTCCTGGCTGCTGATCCAGGCGTGAGCAGGTAGGTTCAGCCCATCAGGGTCCAAGTGTGGAGGGGCTTAGTGTGGGGGGATCCAGGTGTGGGGTAAGAGGGTTCTGTGTGGGGCAATCTGGGTGAAGGCGGCTTGGTGGGGGGCTCATTGGGAAGTTCCAGGGACAGGGGGAATGGACTCCTCTGGGAGAGTCCAGGTGAAGAGGGTTGGGACTCAGCAGGGTGGGTCCGGGTGTCGGGGATGAGTCTCGGCAGGGGTCTGGGAGTGGGGGGCTTAGTGGGGAGGATCCCGGTCCTCGGGGAGTGGGGCTTGGTGGCCTGGGGATCCTGGTGTGTGAGGCTCATCAGGGTGGTCCACGTGCAGGGAGGTGAGGCTCATTGGGGTGGGGTTTGAGTGTGGGGAGCTGAGCAAAGGGTGGAGGTTCAGGTGTGGGGCATTCAGTTGGGGTTCTGGGTGCAGGGGGTGTGAGGCTCAGTGGTGGGATCTGGGTATGGGCGGGGTCCGGATGCACAGGGTTTGCTGGGCGGGGGAGTAGCTTCCTGTACAGTGACCCATCCCTCTGCAGTTGAGGAGTGGTGGGAGCAGGAAGCAGGTGGAGGGGGGCATGGAGCTTCCTGCAGCTGGGGGAGGTTTCTGGGGGTGGGTCTGACCCAGCCCCATGTTCCTCGCAGGGGAAGAAGAAAACCCTTCCTCCCCCTCTCCCAGCCTAGCTGGGACTAGCAGCTGAGCCTGGCGCAGGGTAGGAGCCAGTGGCTTGGGTGTTCCCAGCCCTGTGGTGATTTACCTCTCTGCCAGCTGCTCTGGGCATCCAAAGCAACGCACCTGTGCTGGGGAGGAGCGGGTGATCTCTCTTGCGCCTTCCCTTTGCTTCCTCGTCAGAAGTCATTTTTCTGCAGAGAAGCAAATAAAACTGCGGGGGACACAAATTCTGCATGTGCACAGTGGTGCAGAATTCCCCCAGGAGTAGATATTGGACTGTTGAAAGGAGATCCAGTATAAATCCCCTTAAGAGACAATGCTGAACCATATAGTGTACATACACCTCACAGCAGCAGTGCCGAAGCCTCAGTAGAAGTAGGGAGGCCAAGAGGTCCTGCCCCGTCCATGGTCATGCCCCTGCTCCTCCTCTTCCCCCTGAGGTCCTGCCCCCTGACCAGGTGTCCAAGAGCAGCTGCCAGCCTGTGTCCACACCCTCCGTGGCGCGCTGCCCAGGGCAGGTGGAGGGTCTGGGGCTCCTCACAGTGGCCTGGACTCCCTGGACAGCTCTTACCACTGCCTGGCTCTGGCTTCCAGCCTAGCCATGTGGCAGGGCTTCAGGGGGAAGAGGAGGAGCAGGGACTGGCGCAGGGCCACAGAGAGGGGTGGGGTCTAAGGCCCACCTCACCCCCCCACACCGGCTCCAGGCACCAGGGTAGCAAGCAGGTGCTTGGGGAGGTCAATTCAAAGGGGCGGCACGTCCGGTATCTGGGCGGCACATCCAGGTCCTCGGCGGTAATTCGGTGGCGGGTCCCTCATTCCCTCTCTTCCTCTTTGAGCTGCTGCCGAACGGCTGCCGAAGAAGCGGCGCGATTGAGCTGCCGCCGAAGGGGCGGCAGAAAAGCTGGAGCTGGCCCTGACTGATAACCAACCGTAAACTGCTTGTAACCCTCCTCGATGGAAAAGCCGTGGGTCAAGCACTGCTGAGATGCCAACGTCTATTGCTAAGGGGAATGTGATGTAACTCACTTGCTAAATATGTTCCTGGGAAAAATCTGGGAGTAGCTGACTCTGTCCCAGAGCCCAGCATTGCACTCAACTCCCCTGGAGCTCAAAGCTGATGTAAAGGTTACATGAATACTGTGGATGTAAGGCTGATGCCATGTTAGGAGAGCAGCAGCCATGCGCCTTGAAGCAGAAAGTCTCCTCCTCACATTCCATCTAAACGACATGAAAACGATGTCATATCCGGCTGTTCAGGAGGTTACTGTCCTAATAGCCCCCACCATCACCAGACGGAGAGACAGAGCTTAAGATGGTTAAATAAACTTAGTTTGACAGAATTCTGTCTGGCAAGAAACCACTTATCAACAGTTACAAAGAGTCCTGTGGCACCTCATAGACTAACAGACGTATTGGAGCATGAGCTTTCGTGGGTGAATGCCCACTTCGTCAGACGCATGTAGTGGCCATGAAAGCTTATGCTCCAATACGTCCGTTAGTCTATGAGGTGCCATGGGACCCTCTGTCGCTTTTTACAGATCCAGACTAACACGGCTCCCCCTCTGATACTTATCAATAGTTGTGGTTGTGAAACCCTCATTTCTTTATTGTTTTGTCCTTATGGCCCCCATTTCTCTATTGTTTATCTGCATGGTCTCTGTCTGGTTCTTTGATTGTTTCTGTCAGTTGCATAATTAATTTGGCTGGGTGTAAGTCAATGAAGGTGGTGGGGTGTGATTGGGTGAAGAATTGTTTTACAATAGGTTAGGATTGGTTAGAGACATTTCAGTAAAATGACTGGTTACGGTGCAGCTAAGCGGGACTCAAGTTTCACTATATAAACTGGGGTCCAAAAGGAAGTTCTTTGGAACCAACTCCAGGACACAGCCCCAAGAACAGACCTGCCAGAGCTCAGCACCTGCCAATCACACTGGGCAGAGACTGGAGTCCCCCAGAGGACCTGATCCTGGCCATCAAGAAAGGTTCATAAATAACTTTTATTTATTTATGAACAAAACTGTGGGCTGTACCTGTAAATCTCTCTAAAGCACTCTCCCTACAGGTAGTACAAAAAATTAAATGGTGGTAAAATAAAAAGTACCAGTCCAATAAGTATACAAAAATGTCTGAGGTTTGGCATTATAGTTAAAAGGCCAAGGGGGTCCCTCTCTTTAATATTCTTAAAATCGAATATAAGTTGGCCCTATGTTTCAAGGCTACTAACGAAACCGGGAGGGAAATGGGTTACCTCCCCCTAAAGGCCTGTAATCAAACCCTTTGGTTTAGTGTTAAAAATAAAACCTTTTACCCCTTAAAAACTGTTGGAGAAGCCCAAAAACCTCCCTGTCAGTTTCAAAAGGCCTATATTGCAGCATTAACAGGCCAGCGTTATCAAAAAAAATGGTTTCCTTCATTCCTTCCGTTAGGTCCCATAAATAAAACACATACATATTATATAAATATTTCCTCTGGTATTTTGTCACCTCACTCATCCCTTAAAAATATTTCTAAGTGCCAAAAAGCGCTAGTAAGCTTTACATCATATTTATTTGCTGTTACATACTGTGGGGGCATCCTAAACAACACCCATGCCCTAGGACACTTAAATGTGTCCCATTGGTGGTGCCGGAACCAAATAGTTGGCAACTCCAAGCAACAAAATGTCAGGGTAAATTGGCGCCACTGAGTAGCGGGAAGCTCTCTCACCCTTTATTTGCAACCCCCTGGTCTGTATTTCATTTGCGGCCATAACGCTTACAAAGCCCTCCCGCCAGGTTGGCGTGGCCGGTGTGGTGTGGCCAAAGTATTGCCAAATGTTCAAATAAACACCACACTAAATTCATGCCAAATCCTCAACCTAAAAACCTATTCTCACAAGCTCTTCAACCCCTTAAAAGGGGCTCAAGTTAAACGTGCCAAAAATCCCCTAGTAGTCAGGCAAACGGGGTTTCATTCCTTTGTCCGTGCGCTCATTCCTGGGCTAAAAGTAGCAAAGCTAAAAAGGGCAGTAGTAAATATTTCTGCTAAGCTTAAAAAGGCAGCTAATGCCTCCTTAAACGCTTTTCAAAGGTTACAACAAAAAATCAATAAAATAGCAGAAGTAACACTGCAAAATAGGCGTGTGCTAAATGCCATAAATGCTGAAGTAGGGGGGGCTTGTGCTCGCATTAAGAAAAAATGCTGTTTTTATATTAATCGCTCTGGCTTAATTAAAAAAAATTTGCAAGCTATTAAAAATGCAGCTGTTGTTTTTCATGCTGTATCCCTTAATTATACCTTTAGCTTTAAAACCCTCCTCCCAGACCTTGGGTCATGGTTTACGGGGCTCTTCCGAAAAATTATCAAGTGGATTCTTCTTCTTCTTTTCTTTCTATGTGTCAGTTGGGTAATGTTACAATGTCTGTGTAGTGCTGTCACTAAGGGCTCTGCTGTCCGTGGCAAAACACAGTATCTTTCCCTCCAGCTTGGTCGCAAGTTGCGCCAAGGGCCTGACAATTTGGGTTTCTCAGGCCCGAAGGGGGGACTGTAACAGTCGGCAGTGACCCCCCTTAACGGCTAGCAGCCGTTATGGCAGCCAGCGGCCATTAGGAAAAACAGGCACCTCACGTACACAGTAGCCTAAACTTTTAAACTGTCTTCCCTTCTCGGCCGTGAGGTAGTTGGAACTGGTCCCAAACCGGTTTTCACTAACCAAATGGCAGAAGTGCAGGGTTTGGCAACCACCAATCAAATGTTAACTCAACCAAAGTCTGTGTCTAAGTGTGTATAAAAAATCTTTGATTTTTGTATGAGCTAAAGTTCTCGTACTAAGGTGCAAGGCTCTCCTTTCTTCTGCAGAATAAAGCAATCTCTTCCTTATCCCTGTCTGGCTGTTATTGGCTCTCAGCTAGGTGGACCCAACATTTCGGTAACAATCTGCCTTCTTGGGAGTGGTGAGCCCTGTAGGCTTAGCGTGTGCCTTCTGCTTTTGGTGATCGTTAATAACTAGGGGTTAGGTAGGACATTACTGTGTACGGCTCCTCCACTGGTAAAAGACCCTGCAAAGATTAAGCCCTGAGGCAACAGGGAATGGGTGTTTGCTCTGAGTCCACAGGGAGCCCATGAGCCCAGGGAAAGGTAAAGTTCAGTGCCTTTCGCCTGGAGCCCTAGGAACTGGGAAAGGGCGGGGGAACCTAAATCAATCGGGTTACGCTTTGAGCCCGAGGAACTGGGTAGAGGTGGGGAGTCCTAGAGTGTCCAGGCAACAAATGTAGGGTCAAGTTGGGTGCCGTAGAGTGTGTAATGGAGAATTTTGTGCGGGTAACATGGACACACACAGACCAGTGTCAGAACAGAGACTATTGCAGCTACGACAAGCAGCCTGGGCAGACACACAGCTTCAGGGAGTTCTAAGCTACCGTCCAGGCGGCTGGCCCATGTATCTAAAGGACACTAAGGAAGTGTCAAGACAATACTTTGCAGTGAGTGGACAATTAAGCATGTCAAATGGACTCACGACTAAAGGCAATTGCACATAGGCGCTGACTTCCTCTCTACCCGGGGAGGGGGGGTGCTCGACACCTCCTCCACCCCAGGCCTGACCCCACCCCTGCCCTGCCTCTTCCTGCCCCTGCCCCGCCTCTTCACTCCCCTGAGCGTGCCCCATCCCCACTCCTCCCCCTCCCTCCCAGCTGCAGATCGGTGTGAATTCAGAGAACATCATGATCTGGTTCTTGTGGACTATTTTTCTAGAAATATAGAAATAACGTACTTGAAAGACATAACATGTTGAGGTGTTATTGAGAAACTGAAGGGCACTTTTGCACACTTTGATATGCCAGGACAACTAGTGATGGACAATGGACCTCAATTCACTGCAGCAGAATTTAAGTCATTCCAAATGAAATATGATTTTGATCATATTCCTAGCAGCCCACATTACCTACAAGCAGTAATGAGGCTGAGAGCTGTACAGACAGTCCAGAAAATCCTACAGCAGGAAGACCCATTCCTTGCTCTTCTGAGTTACCGCTCAGCGCTAATAGCAGCTACTGGATATAGTCCAGTACAACCCCTGATGGGAAGACAACTCAGACATCCAGCTTTGGAAAAGAACCTATTTCCAATGTGGCCAGACATGAAGAGAGTAGCCAAATAGGATAAAAAGGCTAAAAGAGATTACAACAGACGTCACTCAGAGAACTGCCAGGTCTAGAACCTGGTGACTATGTCCAGTCAAATGGGATGGAGAAAAAGAATGGATAACTCCAGCAGTCAGAAAGAAAAATAATCCCGCGCCCAGCTCATATGTGATAGAGACCGACAGTGGAGAGTTCAGCAGACACTGTCGACATCTACAGAAAGAACGATCAAGAGAGCAAACTCTGCAGATGCAGAACAAGAAAATGGAGACTCTAGGATTCCAAACCGACCACAGCCAGTCATTGCAACTAATGGACAACCAGATGATGAAGTTGTTACACGTTCGGGTCGTGTAATTAGACAACCAGCACAATTCAGAGACACTGAACGGACTGTTATGTACTGAACTCCACAGATAGCGTGACAGTGTGACTCCTGCGAGTGGGAGGCATGTCGAAGAGGAATGCTAATCTGTATGATACGGTTCCACCACCAGGCGGCATTGTGGGTAAAATACCTTATTTAGATAAACCTCCATTTTACCAGTCAGGGCATTAAAGGATCTTATGCTGAACACAGCTGGTGTGTGTCAGCAAGCTCTGTGACCAGTCCATATCTGGTACAGAAGAACATGAGGGAGAGAGAGACCATGCAGAGCCTTGAAATGAAGAGAAGTAGTTTGTGTGATGTGACAGAGAAGGGAGAGCCAGCGGAAGGCAGGGGGGCTGGAACAACGTGAATAGTGGGGTGCTGAGAGCCATTGAACCAAACTGCAAACCCTGCATGGGATGGAAACCGCTTCCAGCCAGGGGATGCGGCAGCCCCCCAGCATCCCTAGTTCCAGCCCCTGTGGTGGAGGGATGCAGAGAGAGGGATGACTGAGTCAAAGGAACAAACCAAGAAAATTACCTTTGCAAGAGCATTTCCAATGGGTCTGAGTGGGGCAAGATTGCATTTGTCAGGGCTGGAGAAGAGGGTGGTGCAGTAGTGACGATCCGAGTGGATAAGATCTTGGCTGTGGGTTTGAGCTATGTGGCTGGCTAGGAAAAGCCATATCTTACTGCTGTGATGCAGAAAGAATCCTACGAGTGAGACGCAGTCTGGATGTGGGGGTCCAGGGGGAGGTGTAAGGTGAAGTCGACTCCCAGGTTATGGACTCAGGAACAGGGGGATGGGGAGGTTTTCCACAGTGATGAAGAAAGGGAAGGGAGAGGGCTTGGGGGAAAGACATGGAGTTATGTTTTGACCCCACTGAGTGTTAACTGTGGGCTGGATGTTCCCAAAGGGACGGCAGAGAGACAGGCCACGACTGGAGTTTGGACAGAAGGAGACAGGTCCAGGTGTGACTCGTCAGGGAGAGACAAGAACTGAATTTGTGTTTGCAGATGAGATTATCCCGAGACAGAGCGTAGAGGGGGACAAGGGGACTGAGGATGGACCCTGTGGAGCCCCCTCCCCGAAAGTTAGATGGGGGATGAGGCGAGTCCTCAAAATGACACGCTGATGGAGCAGTGAGAGCGCTAGGAGGAGAACCAGGAGAGGAGAGAGTCACAAAAGCCAAAGGAAAACAAGATTCTCCAGAAGAAGAGTGTGGTCAGTGGTGTTGAAGGTGGTTGATAGGTCAAGGACTATGAGGATGGGAGTACTGGTTCTGAGATCTGTGACGGGATTCCCGGGGTGCAACCTGGGACTGGGGGAGCGCTTAACTCTCCAGCCTGGGCCGTCTCTCACAATGCCTTGCCAGTGACCAGCAGCAACCCCCTCCAGGCGCTGTGATCACTCAGCACAACAGCATGTGGAGCCCCCCCCCCAGCTAGATTGCACGAATGCTCCCAGAGCCACTCATGAATCACCCCGAGAAAGGCACCAGCCGAATCCCCCCAGCTCCCAGCCTTGTACCTCAGGAATATATCGTCTTGCACTGCCCTTTCTTGAGCAATGCAAGTTTATGAATTGGTTCACCACTCCATCAAAGGAAAGTGGACATACACCAGCCTTTGTAACCTGAGCAGATTCACCAGACACTTCAGGCAAACTCACTGGTAAAGATAAACAGTGAAACAAATTTATTGACTACAAACGAGAGATTTTAAGTGATTATAAGAGAATCAACAATCATACGAATGAAAGCAAAGGAAGAGAAATGTCACAGATCTACAGAGTCTGTGCGACACCCCAGCTTGTAAACAGTCCTTTGGAGGCCCCCTGTCAGTATGCCAGACGCCCAAGAGGTCCCACTCTTCCTTAAAGGTAGGCTACACAGCTCAATGGCTCTGAGACCGAACCTCTGGGATCCACAACTCCTGTTTTACACCGTGAGGTCTGCCCAATGAGTCCAACTTACGTAGAGAGTTCAGAGACTTTTTGTCCTCTTCAGGGATCAATGGACCTCATTTGCTTTGCTTTGCTCTGGCACTAGGCAGCCTTTCAGAACAGAACAGGGTTTATTAATCAACTGGACCAAAGCGTTGGGAAGTCCGGAGGTAGCACAGAGAAGCAGGTGAAGACAGAGTTCAGACTGGCCAAGCTGTGGAATCCATTTGGGCTCTGTCTCCGTCTCTCTGCCTCTTTGTCTGTCACTTGCAGGTAAGAGCGTCTGTGTCTCTCCCAAGGCCAGCTCCTGTCCTAGCCTCCTGTCACCTCTCAGTCCGTTACAAACAACGAGGAGGCCTTGTGGCACCATAGAGACTAACACATTTATTTGGGCATCAGCTTTCGTGGGCTAAACCCCACTTCATCAGATGCATGGAATGGAAAATACAGTAGGCAGGTATAAATACACAGCACATGAAAAGATGGGAGTTGCCTTACTGAGTGGAGGGTCAGTGCTAACGAGGCCAATTCAATTAGGGTGGATGTGGCCCATTCCCAACAGTTGACAAGAAGGGGTGAATAGCAACAGAGGGAAAATTACTTTTTGTAGTGCTAACGAGGCCAATGCAATCAGGGTGGATGTGGCTGATACGGAGTCACCGGGTGATGCTCTGGAACTACTCCATATGAAGCCAGTCAGGACTCGGGGGGAGCCTCCTCTCTCTGAGCAGACTGTCTCCAGGGCAAGAAGCTCACACGGCTTCCACCTTCCTGGGTCTGACCTCGGAGCATTCAGCATCCCCTGCCCCACTGTGGGCTTCCTGCAGCGAGTCCGCCCAGGCGGGGTCCTGGGGAAGCCAGAGGGCCCTGGACCCCAACTCCGCAGTCAGACGTGACTCTAAGCCAGTGTAAAACAGAAGGTTTATTAGACAACAGGAACATGGTCTAAAACAGAGCTTGTAGGTACAGAGAACAGGACCCCCTCAGTCAGGTCTAGCTTGGGCAGGAAGCTTAGACCCCAACCCTGGGGCTCCCTTCATTTCCCCAGCCAGCTCGAAACTGCAACCCCCTCCAGCCCCTCCTCTGGCCTTTGTCTCTTTCCCTGGGCCAGGAGGCCACATGATCTCTTTGTTCTCCAACACCTTCAGTTGGCACCTTGCCGGGGAGGGGCCCAGGCCATCAGTTGCCAGGAGACAGGGTGTCGGCCATTTGCTGTGCAGACACCATCACACTGGCCCTCTAGGGCTCTGCCACAATCACCCCTCTTATCCCACCACCTAGAGACTTAAGAAATGTGTAGGGGAAACTGAGGAACCCACACAGTATTCAGAGAAAATATTAAGAACATCCCCACTTTGTCACAGTGGCCCATTCCCAACAGTTGACAAGAAGGGATGAGTATCAACAGAGGGAAAATTATTTTTTGTAGTGACCCAGCCACTCCCAGTCTTTATTCAGGCCTAATTTGATGGTGTCAAGTTTGCAAATTAATTCAGGTTCTGCAGTTTCTCATTGAAGTCTGTTTTTGAAGGTTTTTTGTTGAAGAATGGCCACTTTTAAGTCTGTTATTGAGTGACCAGGGAGATTGAAGTGCTCTCCGACTGATTTTTGAATGTTACAATTCTTGATGTCTGATTTGTGTCCATTTATTCTTTTGCGTAGAGACTGTCCGGTTTGGCCAATGTACATGGCAGAGGGGCATTGCTGGCACATGATAGCATATATCACATTGGTAGATGTGCAGGTGAACAAGCCCCTGATGGTGTGGCTGATGTGGTTAGATCCTATAATGGTATCCCTTGAATAGATATGTGGACAGAGTTGGCAACAGGGTTTGTTGCAGGGATTAGCTCCTGGATTAGTGTTTTTGTTGTGTGGTTGCTGGTGAATATTTGCTTCAGGTTGGGGGGCTGTCTGTAAGCGAGGACTGGCCTGTCTCCCAAGGTCTGTGAGAGTGAGGGATCGTCCTTCAGGATTAGGGTGACCAGATCACCCAGGTCAAATATCGGGACACGGGGGGTGGGGGGACGGGGCAAAAAAAAAAGTGGTAGAGCAAAAAAAAAACCAATAACAACAAACCCCCCCCTCCTTCCTCCTCCACAAGCGCTGGAGGAAGGCCCGGGAGACGCAGGGGAAGCGCGGGGCCGGGGTGAGTGAGAGTCCGGCCTGGCCCCGAGCGCAGGCAGGACTCAGTCGGGCGGTAGGGAGAGGAGGGGGGCGGCCCGCGGGGCCAGGCGGCGGCTGTTCTCCCTCCCTGGGCAGCGGGACTCGGGAGCAGCCGCTGCTGCAGTTCCTACTGCCATGGGGGGAGGAAGCAGCCGATGGCCAAACTCGGCGGCTGCGGCTCTGGCGCCCCCGAACCCGGGCCTGCTGCGGGGACCCAGCAGCGCGCACACTGCACGCGCCCAGCCCCTGGCCAGTTGCGTCTGGGCTGCTGCCCAGCTGGTGCTATCCCGCGGCGACCCCGGGGCGGACGCATCGGCAGCCCAGCCTCGTTCGTTCCCCTGCGGGACCCGAGCGGGATGGAGGGGCTGGGGCCTGCTGCCCCCACTCCGGGGCCGCCGCGGGATAGCACCAGCTGGGCAGCAGCCCAGACGCGACTGGCCAGGGGCTGGGCGCAGCGTGCGCGCTGCTGGGTCCCCGCAGCAGGCCCGGGCTCGGGGGGTTTGGGCCCGGGTGCCAGAGCCGCAGCCGCCGAGTTTGGCCATCGGCCGCTTCCTCCCCCCGCGGCCGTGGGAGCTGCAGCAGCGGCTGCTCCCGAGTCCCGCTGCCCGGGGGGGAGAACAGCCGCCGCCTGGCCCCGCGGGCCGCCCCCCTCCTCTCCCTACCGCCCGACTGAGTCCTGCCTGCACTGGGGCCGGGTCGGACTCTCACTCACCCCGGCCCCGCGCTCCCCCTGCGTCTCCGGGCCTTCCTCCACAAGCACTGGAGGGAGGAGGAATGGCGAGCCTGGGGAAGAGGTGGGGATTTGGGGAGGGAGCCAATGGGGCAGTGAGGGGGCGGGGATGGGGGCGGGGATTCGGGGAGGGAGCCAATGGGGGAAGGAGGGGGCGGAGTCGGGGTAGGGGGGGCGCGAGCACTGCCGGGTTCCGGAGCATTTGCTTGTTTGTTCAGTGTCCCGACCGCACATCAGTCGGGACGCGGGACAAACAAGCAAATATCGGGACAGTCCCAATAAAATCGGGACGTCTGGTCACCCTATTCAGGATAGGTTGTAGATCCTTGATGATGCACTGGAGAGGTTTTAGTTGGGGGCTGTAGGTGATGGCTAGTGGCGTTCTGTTACTTTCTTTGTTGGGCCTGTCCTGCAGTAGGTGACTTCTGGGTACCCGTCTGGATCTATCAATCTGTTTCTTCACTTCTCCAGGTGGGTATTGTAGTTTTAAGAATGCTTCATAGAGATCTTGTAGGTGTCTGTCTCTGTCTGAGGGGTTGGAGCAAATGTGGTTGTACCTTAGGGCTTGGCTGTAGACAATGGATCGTGTGATGTGGTCTGGATGGAAGCTGGAGGCATGTAGGTAAGTATCGCGGTCAGTAGGTTTCCGGTATAGGGTGGTGTTTATGTGACCATCGCTTATTCTACATCCATAGTGGCCAGGATGGTGTTTTCTGGAAGATCACCGATGGATTGTAGTTTCCTCAGGAAGTCAGTGGTGTCTCGAAGATAGCTGGGAGTGCTGGTAGCGTAGGGCCTGAGGAGAGAGTCTACATAGCCAGACAATCCTGCTATCAGGGTGCCAATGCCTGAGATGATGGGATCAGAGGGTAATGGCCTGTAGAATGCCCCAACATTCACACAAAGATGGACTTAGAACAACGCTTCCTCAGCTCTCGTCCCCTAACGCCCCTACTCTACTTGCGCTACATTGATGACATCTTCATCACCTGGACCCATGGGAAGAAGGCCCTTGAGGAATTCCAGCAGGATTTCAACCATTTCCACCCCACCATCAACCTCAGCCTGGACCAGTCCACACAAGAGATCCACTTCCTGGAGCATTGTAACCCTTCCGCACCCACTGGGTAGCAATCTCTTGTGAAATAAGTCACATTTATACAAGTATTATAGAAAATTCCCGACTTCATCAAAAGAACACAGTGAGAAAAGGGCTGAAAGCAGAATGGATGGGCTGGAAGTCACGGAAGGGCAGCATGACAGGGAAAGAGGGAGGGACAGCCCCAAAGAGGGTAGTTTAGTGATCCGTGGTTTAAGCTGCTCAGATACTGGTTCCTATTGGCTGCCCAACGCCAGGTAATGCCAATTCCCAGACATTCCCTAAGGGCTTGTTGATCATAGGGGGATTTTGAATTAATTTTGCCAAATAGTTTGTCTGTCCCTGACTCTCCACAGCTCCGTTTGGCATTGTGCAGAGAGCACATCAGCAGACGGGTAATTCCGCCATTGTTCAGTTTCTCTCCAACAGAGGTAGCCTCCGCTAGACCCGTTTTTGACTTGCTGGAGGGCAGTGTTAAATGTCTTTCTCTTGAAACCTTGCCTGAGTCTTTCATTGCTGCTGTCGGGTCATTAGCCCGAATTAAAACATCGTCCATTATAACTTGCATTCTTTGCGATGCCTCAAAGGTCTGGGCTGTCACTGTTTGAAATACCTCAAGAGCCAACTTAACAGGACCCTGCAGATCAAGAAAAGGAGAAGGAGCATCTGCAGCCAGTGCTGGCCTCCTCTTCCTCCTCCCTGATGAGGCAGTCGGGGGGGGGGGGCAGGGGAGAGGGAGGGAAATCTTGCCTCCCCAAGATGACTATAAGGTACACCAGGAATCGTTAAAGCAGGTTGCCTTAAGTCTGGGCATACAACTGAAGGAAGTAAACGAATCCTGTCCCCACCTGGTCGATTATTTTAGCCACTGCAGGTCACACCGTTACGGACCCAGCTAAGAGGCTGCGGCAGACACCGTATCCCTTCCCCCAACTTCAAAGGCGGCTGAGTGCCAGTATTATGTACCCACCCAAGGTGGTGAGTTTCTTTACTCCCATCCCCACCCCTGGGGTCCCTGGTGGCATCTGCTGCCAATGAGCAAAAGGCAGGGACTTCAGGGTGCAACCTCCAAATCAAAAGAGTCGAAGAAGCTAGACGTGCTACGTTTATTCTACTGGGGGGTTGCAGCTCAGGATTGCAAACCAGCCCACACTTCTGGGCAGGTCTGACTTTAACGTATGGGACTCCATGCTGAAACGTTAAGACATACGCCCACAGGATGCTAGGCAAGAGTTTTGCTCACTAGCGGATGAGGTAAAATCAGTGATGCGGGCCTCGCAGACGCGGCTGACTCTGTGGCTTCGGCAATGAGGAGGCGTTCCTGATTGCAGTCCTCTGTCCAGGACCTGCCCTTTGAGGGATCCTCGCTCTTTTTGGAGCTGACTGAATCTAAGCTCCATGGGTTAAAGGACTTGAGAGCAATATTCCACCCAGCCCCTTCCAGGAAGCACTTCAGGCTGCAGCTACTCCTCCGATTTTCTGCTCCAGCTGTCCGACAGGACCTGCAAAGAATAGAGGTTATAGGCATAGACCACCTCCTCCTTCTACCTCGGCTTCAATGCCTGCCCCACCTAGACATCCGAGGGCTCTAAGCAGGCGTTTTGATGGGATGCTCGAGGATGCCGTACCAGTTCCCAATATGCCAGACCCCGTTTTTCCTTTGTTTGCAAAATGCCTTTCCCATTTCCTCAGTGCTTGGTCCCGGATCACCACGGACCATTGTGTGTTGAGTTCTGTAGAAGTGGGATACATCTCCCAATCTATTTCTACCCTTCCTTCCAATGCTCCATCCCCGTCCCGCTTCAGGGACCCCTCTCATGAAGAACTTCCGGTCCAAGAGGTTCAGTCTCTCCTTGAGTGGGAGCGGTAAAGGCAGTTCTGTAGAATTTCAGAGGGAAGGGTTTCTATTCCAGTTAGTTCCTAATCCCAGAAGCCAAGGGAGGTCTCAGACCTATTTCAGGTCAGCTGCGTCAGCTCAACAACTACCTCAAAAAGATACAGTTTTGCCTGGTCGCCCTGGCAGCCGTTATTCCCTCTCTGGACCCTGGAGACTCATCGGCCGCCCTCGATGGACGACTCGCCTACTTTCCTGTGTCGATATGCCAAGGCCACAGAAAGTTCCCCAGATCCGTAGTGAAGCACTCGCACGACCAGTTCACCGTGCTTCCACTCAGCCTCTCTGCAGCTCCTGGGGTCACATGGCCCGGCCGCAGCGTTCCTCAGGAGACACGGAGTGCAGCTCTGCCCTTATCTGGACGGTTGGCTAGTCCAGGGCCTGTCCAGAACGCAGGTTCTATCCGGTGTTCACCTCATTCAGTCAGCCTCCAAGGCCTCAGGACTCCTGATCTGTGCAGACGAGTCCGCCCTTTGCAGGGTTTGTAGGGGCTGTGCTGGACTCTACTCAGGCCAGATTCGAGTTTCCAATCTACTGCATCTCTTGCGACAGACCTCAAGATTCATCCGACCACAGCAGCCCAAAATGGAGTGAGGCATCTTGGGCACGTGGCCTTGTGCATGTCTGCAGGAGAACACGCGAGGCTGCACCTCAGACCCCTTCAGACCAGGCTGGCCTCACTGTCCTCGCCAAGCTGTCTGCATCTGGACATTGTGCTCACAGGACCTTCGCAGGCTCCCATTTCAGCAAATCGGTGGTTGAATCCTCTCACTCTTTATTCCTTCCTCTGCCCTCAACTCTCAATGACTCTGGTCTCAGACGTGTCGGCTCTAGGGTGGGGAGCTCACCTGGGGCCTCTCCAAACGTAGGGTCTTTGGTCCTCAATGGAGCTCGCGATTCATATCAATGTCAGAGAGCTCAGGGTGATTCGTCTTGCCTACCTCATACTGGGGTTGTCCTTACGGACAACAGCACAGCGATGTTCTACCTCAACAGGCTGGGAGGAGCTCGATCAGCCCTCCTGTGTCGGGAAGCCGTTCACCTATGGGAATTTTGTATAGTTCATTCAATCAACCTTGAGGCCTCTTACCTTCTGGGGTGCAGAACAAGCTAGCTGATCGCCTGAGCAGGTCTCTCTCCGGTCACCACAAGGGGTCTCTTTGCCTGGATGTAGCCAATTGCATTTTCCAGCAGCGGGGAACTCCCCAAATAGACCTATTTGTGAACACTGTACAACAGAAAGTGTCCCCAGTTCGGCTCCCTACAAAGCTGCCGTCCAGGTTCCATCACAGAAGCCTTCCTGCTGCCCTGGATGGGAAAGATTTATGCTTTCCCGCCAATCCCACTCCTACAGAGTGCTACTAAAGATCAAGTGGGACCAAGCCTGGGTTATATTAATAGCCTCCATGTGGCCCCACCAACACTGGTTCTGCACTCTATTGGATCGCTCAGTGGCAACTTCAATCTCGCTCCCGTTGCACCTGGATTTGATCTCTCAGGACCATGGCTGGCTGCTTCACCTGAACCTGTGATCCCTGCATTTAATGGCCTGGAAGCTGCGTGGTTAAATCCTAAAGAGCAGGCTTGCTCGGAGCAAGTTTGCCAGGTCTTCTTAGGTGCCAGAAAGCCTCCACCAGGGCCACCTACCTGTCAAAATGGAAGTGGTTCTCCACCTGGGCTTGTCAAACTGGAGTCTCACCGATGCATTCGTCCCTCCAACAAATGGAACTTTCTGCTGCGCCTGAAACAGCAAGACTTAGCGATTTCCTCTGTCAAGTTCGCCTGGAAGCAATACCCATTGTCCACCCTCACACGGGTAACTGGGCTGTTTGTTCTAACGACGTGACAATTAGATTCCTGAAAGGCCTGGAAAGATTGTACTCTCAACTAAGGGAACCTGTTTCCCTTTGGGACTTCAACTTAGTTTTGTCTACATTTATGGGACCACCATTTGAGCCTGTAGCTACATGTTCCTTTACTACACCCTTCCTGGAAGGTGGTTTTTTTAATTGCTATCATTTCTGCTAGAAGGGCCTCTGAACTGTGTGCCAGCACATCTGAACCACTGGACACAGTCTTCTT
The DNA here is from genome assembly GCF_028017835.1 of Emys orbicularis. NCBI lineage: Eukaryota > Metazoa > Chordata > Testudines > Emydidae > Emys > Emys orbicularis. The sequence continues at coordinate 145,728,558 of NC_088687.1, read as the reverse complement.
TATAGAAAAGGTGTACTTACGCCCTCCGCAAAGTTTCTCTCTAAGGTACTTTCAAATTTTCATACCAAACAATCAATTTACTTGTTGTATTTTACCCCAAATCACACGCCAACAGGGACAAGCCACGGGTACACACTTTGGAAATGAACACTGGCATTCTACATAGGACCAAACCATTTTGGTGGGCCACCTAACTGTTTGTGGCCAGAGTGGACAGAATGAAAGTCTTCCAATCTCCCCACAGAGAATTTAATCTTGGGTAACTTCTTGTATCTGTGCGTGTCATGATCCAGCAGGGTGTCTCTCCTCCATACATGCTGACTGCATACTCCACAAGATTGCAAGCATCCTCTGCGGCATTCCTAGAGCAGATCCCTATCCTGGACATTTGCAAAGCAGCAGTCTGATCATCGATGCACACTTTCTCCTCCCATTACCCCATCACTCAATATTCAAGGGATGATGCCAAATTTGGTTGAGATGTACTGCAGCCGGTGTGCATGAACTCCAATCCCTTACATTGGAAAATATAATCCCAACTATACATATAAAATGATGGGGTCTAAATTGGCTGTTACCACTCAAGAAAGATCTTGGAGTCATTGTGGATAGTTCTCTGAAAACAGCCACTCCATGTGCAGCGGCAGCCAAAAAAGCGAACACAATGTTGGGAATCATTAGGAAACGGATAGATAATAAGACAGAAAATATCATGTTGCCTCTATATAAATCCATGGGACACCCATATCTTAAATACTGCGTGCAGATGTGGTCGCCCCATCTCAAAAAAGATATATTGGAATTAGAAAAGGTTCAGAAAAGGGCAACAAAAATGATTAGGGGTATGGAACAGCTTCTGTATGAGGAGAGATTAATAAGACTGGGACTTTTCCACTTGAAAAAGAGACGGCTAAGGGGTGTGTGACAGGTCCTCTGCCCCGCCCCTCTTCCTGGGCCCGCTGGCTGTCCCAATAACGTGCAGAGAGGCCTCCAGTTATGCAGCACCTGTGACTTTATTTACACACACAGTTCTCCCACCACCAGCGTTGAGCTTGCACGGTTAGTTCCCTCTTTCCCTCTGCAGTCAGCCTGCAGCTAGCAGACTGACCTTTCCCTGGCTGGCCATTTTCTTCTGGCTCCCAGCCCTTGTAACTGCTGGCTTGTCAGGCCCGCAGGTGGAGCCAATCCCCAGGCCAGGCATCAGGTCTGTTTCACCAGCCCCAATCCATTTCTCTTGACTGGAGCTGGCTGAGCAGGGATAATTAGGTGCTTTTGCACCAGCACCCTGCTACAGGGGATATGATTGAGGTCTATAAAATCATGACTGGTGTGGAGAAAGTAAATAAGGAAGTGTTATTTACTCCTTCTCATAACACAAGAACTAGGGGCACCAAATGAAATTAACAGGCAGCAGGTTTAAAACAAAAGGAAGCATTTCTTCACACAACGCACAGTTAACCTGTGGAACTCCTTGCCAGAGGATGTTGTGAAGGCCAAGACTATAACGGTTCAAAAAAGAACTAGATAAGTTCCTGAAGGATAGGTCCATCAATGGCTATTAGCCGGGATGGTGTCCTGAGCCTCTGTTTGCCAGAAACTGGGAATGAGTGACAGAGGATGGTTCACTTGATGATTCCCTGTTCTCTTCATTCCCTCTGGGGCACCTGGCATTGGCCACTGTCGGCAGACAGGACACTGGGCTAGATGGACCTTTGGTCTGACCCAGTATAGCTGTTCTTATGAAGAAGAAAAAACGGTTACTAAGCTTTTGTAATTGTTGTTCTTCGAGATAAGTTGCACATGTCCCTCCCCCCCCCCCTTCACACTGGAGTTTCTGGAAAGAATGAACTGAGGGGACGAGGGGTTGGCTGGGCCCTTTGTACTGATGCCAGCGGCGCCTGGCAGCAGAGGACGCTCAAGCCACCCCGCCAAGCACCGCTGAGGGAAAAGATGTCCGGAGACTGTGCACAGGGCATGCACACACAAGAATGGAAGGGACATGGGCAACCAGGGCCGGCTCTAGGATTTTTGCCGCCCAAAGCAAAAACAATTTTGCCCCCCCCCCGTTTTTTAATTACCCCACCCCCGGCCCCGCCTCAACTCCGCCCCTTCCCCAAATCCCCAGCCCTGCCTCCTCCCCCCAGGCTCTCAAGCCTAGGAGGGAGGGTGGGGGGGGAGCAGCGGTTTCACGCGCCGCGGCCGCTCAGGATCTCCCCCTCCCTCCCAGGTTTGAGAGCCTGGGAGGGAGGGGGAGACTCCGAGTGGCCGCGGCGTGGGCGCCGCTGCTCCCCCTCCCTCCCAGGCTTGAGAGCCTGGGAGGGAGGGGGAGCAGCGGCGCGCCGCGGCCGCTCGGGATCTCCTCCTCCCTCCCAGGCTTGAGAGCCTGGGAGGGAGGGCGAGTAGCGGCGCGCGAGTGGCAGCGGAGGTGAGCTAGGGCGGCCGGGGCACATTTTTAGGGGTGGCATTCTGGCGCCGGCCATGCCGCCCCTAAAAATGTGCCGCCCCAAGCACCAGCTTGTTTTGCTGGTGCCTAGAGCCGGCCCTGTGGGCAACACAGCTTGAAGAACAAGTTATGATAGGTTAGTAACGTTTTTCATTTGTTTCTGGTTTCTTCTGTTGTGGCAGAGGTAGCTGCTCATTGTGTTGTGGGTACGTTCCGTCCAGCTCTACTTTTCACTCATTTCATTGACTTGGTTATGATTAAAGCCGTCTTGGCAGCAACCTGCATCTCACTCAGCCATTCTGTATTCCAGAGGGGAGCTTAGCCTTTCTTAAGAAGACACACGGCTCCCCTATGCTCATGTCTGAGCTTTAATCATAGAATCATAGAATCATAGAATATCAGGGTTGGAAGGGACCTCAGGAGGTCATCTAGTCCAACCCCCTGCTCAAAGCAGGACCAATTCCCAACTAAATCATCCCAGCCAGGGCTTTGTCAAGCCGGGCCTTAAAAATCTCCAAGGAAGGAGATTCCACCACCTCCCTAGGTAACGCATTCCAGTGCTTCACCACCCTCCTAGTGAAATAGTGTTTCCTAATATCCAACCTAAACCTCCCCCACTGCAACTTGAGACCATTGCTCCTTGTTCTGTCATCTGCCACCACTGAGAACAGCCGAGCTCCATCCTCTTTGGGTACGTCTTCACTTACATCCGGGTCCGGATGTAAGCAATCGATTTTCTGAGTTCGATTTATCGCGTCTGGTTAAGACGCGATAAATCGATCCCGGATCGATCCCGGAAGTGCCCCGGATCGATCCCGGAAGTGCTCGCCTTCGACGCTGGTACTCCAGCTCGGCGAGCGGAGTACGCAGCATCGACGGGGGAGCCTTCCTGCCGCGTCTGGACCGCGGTAACTTCGGACTAAGGTACTTCGAATTCAGCTACGTTATTAACGTAGCTGAATTTGCGTACCTTAGTCCGAAGTGGGGGGGTTAGTGTAGACCAGCCCTTAGGAACCCCCCTTCAGGTAGTTGAAGGCTGCTATCAAATCCCCCCTCATTCTTCTCTTCTGGAGACTAAACAATCCCAGTTCCCTCAGCCTCTCCTCATAAGTCATGTGCTCCAGACCCCTAATCCTTTTTGTTGCCCTCCGCTGGACTCTTTCCAATTTTTCCACATCCTTCTTGTAGTGTGGGGCCCAAAACTGGACACAGTACTCCAGATGAGGCCTCACCAATGTCGAATAAAGGGGAACGATCACGTTCCTTGATCTGCTGGCAAGATCGAGTAGTCACATTCTCGACAACTGTCTCATTATTGCCCTTGATTATGAATTAAAAAAATCGTTAGCATTTTTCAGGGGTTACAGACCCTTTCAAGTGCTCTAGATCCTTCATCCTGCCATGAGGGCAGGGGACTGGGCTAAATGACCTCTCGAGGTCCCTGCCAGTCCTACCATTCTAAGTGTATATCTTTAAAAAGCCAACCAACTAAACTACCCCCACAAACTACCCCCACACAAGGCATTCCTCTAGCTGCTCTGTATAACCATGTGTAATCCCCCGGCTCACCCCTTGTAGTCCCACATTAGTTACAACCTCGTCTTCCAGCTCTTTGGATAGGGAGTGTCTGTCTATGTGTTTGTGCAGCATGGCGGCCCTGCGCTGACGGGGTTCTCTGCCATACAGATAAATACTGCTCAGTAATAGCATTTAAGCTCAAGGGGTGGTAACAGCAGGATCACCCCGGGGAGGAGAGTGGAGGGATTCCTTTAAGGGATCCGTTTCCAAACCGTGGCCAGGGTTTTGCCCTCAGCTATACCCGTGTGAGCCTGCTGATGGGCGTGTAAGTGAAGACACAGTCGGTTTCACTGGTGATTTCAATCCTTCCCTTCTCAGCTGGCCTCCCAGAAGGGCTAGGAGCCCTCAGCCCTGTCTTGAGTCTGAGGGGAAATGTTATATCAGCCTGTCCCAGTGCCAGGCTGGTCAGCAGATCCCCTCCTCTGTCCTGTACAGGGACAACAAAGCCAGGGCCTCTGGTGGAGAGTCAGTTCATAGAATCATAGAATATCAGGGTTGGAAGGGACCTCAGGAGCTCATCTAGTCCAACCCCCTGCTCAAAGCAGGACCAATCCCCAGACAGATTTTTACCCCAGTTCCCTAAATGGCCCCCTCAAGGATTGAACTCACAACCCTGGGTTTAGCAGGCCAATGCTCAAACCACTGAGCTATCCCTCCCCCCCCCGGATTGAGGAGCCAACATCCCAGCCTTGTGAGGGGGGGTCTCTTCCCCTCGGGTGGCTGCTGGCCGGGGAGGGGTCAGGAGCTGCTGTCTGCCTGTCAGCCACCCAACCTCCCTCCCTTATAATCTTAGGAGCTTTTCCTGGCCCACTCCTTTCTCCTCTCCCCAGTAACCAGCCGGCCACGCAGCCTGCCAGCTCCCGTCTATCTCACGTGGCTCTCGGGCTGGCCACGCAATTGGATGGCAGGCATCGCCATGGCAACGCCGCTGGAGCCCCGTTCCTGGGAAGGAGCCGCAGCACCCAGGCCTGGAGAATGGCGCAGAATTACTGGATAATCTCGTTACTGCCGAGTTCCCACTCCCCTCCCCCATGGCCAGGGGAAGCTGTGAGATGGGGATGGGCCGGTTGGGTGCCTGCCACATCCCCCACCCCCACATGGCTTGGGACGGCCCTGGGTGCTCGGCTCAGGCACCAGCCGATGGGGTTTGGGGGGGAGAGGAGCCAACTCCCTCGCCTGGGTCCCTCACCAGCCGCCCTAGGGCTCCCCGCCTTAGAGCCACTGGCAGGAAGGTTTGGGGGCTCACAGGGAAATGTGAGCTGGGGGTCCTTGCACTTGCAGGGGCTGGAGGCTGCTGTCCATCCTCAGAACAGGGCCCCCACAGGCACAGTCAGGGCAAGCTCCCCCCACGCAGCTTAGCAGGGCCTGAGGGACCCAGCTAGTGGGGGAGAGATTTCAGGCTCCAAGAGCCAGTCAGGCCTTAGCCTCCGTGTTGAGGCTGCCAGCAAGGGGGGCAATTACTGCCAATTGGGCTAGTGGTTCCTAGGATGTGGACACCGGTCATGAAGGTGAAAGGCAGCCCATTCCCTGCCCCCACCCTGAGCCAGCCCGTCCGCCTGATCTGGGGTAGAGCAGAGCTGGCACCCTCTAGAGGGGAAAGGTCCTGTATCCCATTCCCCAATGCCCTAAACTAGCCAGGTCCCAGCATAAAAATTATACATTGAAATAATCCTCCGGGGTGCTTATAAACCCCCAGGGCGTCGGGGCTCTGGAAGGACTTGGGGCAGTGAGAACAGGTCTTGATAAGGCGACATTGGGCACCAAGGGTGGGTAGTCTGCAAAGAGAGGGGCTGCTCCCAGTCCAGCTCAGCGGGTGTTAATCTGCTCAACTGTGACGAAGCTGGAGTCTCCATTTCCATTTCTTGCTGCTTGATGACAACTTACCCCCCTTGCCTGGCCTCCGGACCCAGGCTTCTTTCCTGCAGCTCTGGCCAGGGGTGCACCCCACTGAGGAGCTTTCTGCTTGGAGCTCCCATGTTATTCCCCTCCTCCTACCCCACTCTGGGGCTGGTTCTCGCTCCTGTGGGCAGCAGCTCCCCTCCAGGTTCCCAGGCACCTGATCTGCTGAGCAAGCAACTGCAAGACTGAAAAGCAGCAGAGCAAAGGGCTGGTCCCTGGGGGTGAGCAGCGCCTGGAGCCAGCCCGGAATGCTGGGACTGGTCTCCAAAGAGAACTGGGGCTAGGGAAGGGTGAGGCAACCAGGGGGGGAGAGTAGACGTGTGGGCAGCTGCTCTTCTGCCTGCAGCCTCGGTATTCCCAGCTGGAGCTGTTGTTGGAGACTAGCGATTTCCAAACTCCGGCTGCATGCACACAACTGCCATGAAACATGCAGCATGAGAGCCAGACACCAGGGGTCCTGTGTCTTCTACAGTCCTGCAGCTCGGGAATCTGCTGCCAGCTCCTTCCAGTATCACCGAATCTCAACTTCTGTCACAAGATGGGAGCTTCTAATGGGTTTGCAAAGAAAACTTTCAGAAAGTGCCCTGTGTGTGATTCACTGGAGCGCTGCCTGCCTGACAACACCCACCTCAGAGGTGGGAGCTGCCCCATTCATCTCAACGGGATGTTAACTCTGACCTCTAGTGCTATGTCTATATCTTGCCAATTCCTTCTGCCTAACATCTATGGCCTTTTCTACCCATCCATGCAGCTAAAACATTAGTCCAGGCTCTTACCATCTTGTCTCGATTTCTGCAACAGCTTTCTCTCAGGCCGTGACAAATGCAGTTTTGTCCTGCTTATATCCAATCGGGGGGGAGGGATAGCTCAGTGGTTTGAGCATTGGCCTGCTAAACCCAGGGTTGTGAGTTCAATCCTTGAGGGGGCCACTTAGGGATCTGGGGCAAAATCAGTACTTGGTCCTGCTAGTGAAGCCAGGGGGCTGGACTCTATGACCTTTCAAGGTCCCTTCCAGTTCTAGGAGAGATATCTCCATTTATAAAAAAAAAAATGCTGCTGCAAAGATAGTTTTCCTAGCTCGTTGCACTGACAATCTCTCCCTCTCTTTGCATCTCTCCCCTGGCTCTGTCACATCAAACATAAGCTACTTGTCTTCGTTTTCAAGGCCCTTCATGGTCTGTCACCACTTTACCTATTATCCCATTTGCTATTGAGATGTCAACTCCTGCCTCCAATAGGCCCATGATCCTGCCTCCCTCGCCCATTGGTTACATTTTCAAGCAAGCGCCTTTGTGCTTTCTCCTGTTCTCTCTCCGTAAACATCTGCAACGCGAACTCGTTATCCTCCTTTCATACCCTCCCTAATGCTCCCCTTTGCCGTGAGGCCAACAAAGAAACAGAAGGAGGGTTCGGCTGCTGGTGTGCTGACCAGCACTGTCTCACTGGTTCCTTCATACTGTCCCATTGCTCCGTCTGTGTCCAGCCCCTGTCTCTTCTCTTACGTGTTCAGTGCTGGCTCTCTGGGCAGGGACGGCCTTTCTGGGCTGGGCTACCACTGTGGGGCCCTGGGCCACGACGGGGGCTCCTTGGAGCTCTGGCGTTATAATGAGCAGTTGGCTCCGTCACTGCTGTCACGTTAGCAGGAACCTCCAGCTCCTGGGCTTCTCCATCGCTGTGGCCTGCCCGGGCGGTTCTTGAGGCAGGAACAGGAGGGCAGCCCGGGCCCTGCTCTTAGCACGCAGAACAGCCCGTAGTGTCCCTTCAAATTATGGGGCGAGCTTGAGGGCCTGAAGGCCCCTGTGTTTACCCAGCCCAGGGCGACAGGCATGAGTGGGGCTGGTGGAAGGGGAGGGACGGCAGAGCTGGGCTCACAGCCCCACGTAGCCCCAAGACAGGGGCAGCACAGGTGAGGCAGGGTCCCCGGGGCCATCGGGGCTGGTCTGTGGGCAGCGTCTTGGCTGGGCTCTGCTGCTGGCTGGGGAATGTTGTGGGAAGGTGCCCTGCCTCCGGCCTGTTTGTGTTTGCCCAGGTGACCCTTTGATGGCCCCCGCCTGGTGCCCTGTGCCAGACAGAGCTCACACAGCACCGGGGCAGCGCTCCAGTGTCAGCTGGGCCCCTGGAGAGGAGAGGGAAAGTCGCTGGCTCTCGGCTGGGCGTCTTTAGCAGGGGACAGCAAGATCTCCGGGAGCCCTGGGCAGAGGCAAACGCAGCTGCTGGATGCAGCTCACCGGCCTAGAGTCCTCATGTCCGTGAGAAGCTTTTCTGCTGAGGGATCCCACAGTGCGGCCATGCTCAGAGATGGCCTCAGCCAAACTGAAATGCAACCAGCTGTGGGGTGGAGCGGAGCAGCTGTTCAGCAGAACTATGCTGCACGGCCCCTCTGCACCTGTTCGGACACTGCTTATCCGCTGGGCGAGAGCCCGGGCAGCTGGCTCTCTCAGCCTTTCCGCCCACCACAGTCTCTGCACGCGACCATGGCTTCTGTGGGACCCACCCAGCCTCTCCGTGTACCTCTTCCCTGCCCACGCAGCCCCCAGGCTCCCCATCCCTCCATGTCTCTGTCCTCTTGCTCTCCCAGGGCTCTGCTCACAGCCCAGCCCCATATTCCCCTGCGGCCTCCCACTGTATCACAGCCCGTTCCAGCTCTGCGCTCCTTCTTCCCTGCTCCCTTCAGAGCCTACCCCCAGGGCCTCTCGTGCTGCCCCCAGGGCCTGGGCCCAGCTGCCAGACCCCTCTGTCCCCTCCCTGTCTGTGTCTCTGGTCGTCCTCGGGCTGGGGAGGGAACAAGTCCGTCCTAAAGCCTGTTTGCGTGGTAGGACATGCCCTAGCCCTGGGTTTCATTCCTGTAGGGCAGGGGCTGGGCTTTGTCCCTCTGGAGCTAAGTGTCTCCAAGAATGGGATCCATCCCCAGGCCCTCCCTGGCACACAATTCCCGGCCAGACCCAGACCCAGCCATGGGGCCCCCAGCCCTGCTGCAGGGCAGGGAGTCTCCAGGGGCATCCAGCTCCCCAGCCGGGTTTTTTCTGGAGATTCAGCTGAAATTCCTTCCCCTTTCTCTGTTCCACCCTTTGCATTCCCCTGATGGTCCCTCTCCCCCTGCGGGGCGGGGCTGGGCTCAGGGCTCTCTCTGGCACCGCTCAGCCCAGCTGCGTTGCACATGGAGTTGTTCCCTCCAGGACTCGCCCGTCTCCCTGCAGCCCTCGGCCCCTGCTGGGTCCCGAGCATTGGGCTGGGCTGGGCTTCTCTAAATGTCCTGCACTTTGCTGCTATCTCTCTGGGAAGACAGTGCTCAGAGCTGAGTGCAGGGTCCTGGGGCAGCGGGGGAGTGGGGCTGACAGATGGGGACCTGCCCTCCTTGCTCTGGGGTGGGCGGCTGGTCTTTGGGATTGATGGGCTTGGGGCTGTAGGCTGGGGCCCAGGGTGGTCTCCATCTCCTTGGGGCTGGCTACGGTGGACTGTCCCCTCCTGGCTTCGGGATGGGAGGTCTCTGTATGATACAAGGCCCAGAACAGACTCGGGTCCCCTTGCTGCCCACTCCTGCTCTCACTGGGGGCTGGGGGCTGGGCAGTTACCAAAGGAAGCAGATGGGCCAGAGCTGGTTTGAGTAGGAGACTGTGTCTTGTCCTAACATTCATTCCTGCTGGCCTGGCTGGAGAGCAGCCTTGTCGCGTGGCCTGAGATGGGGCTGACGGCCATAAACGGGACAAGTGGTGTCTGGAAAGGTGGGAGGGGGCAGGGCTGGGTTTTAGGGCCCTGCTGATCACTGTCCCCCTTAATGGTCCAGCAGAGGGAATAAACAGCATGAAGTGAAATTTACAGGGGCTCCCTGGGAGAAGCTACAAGTGCAAAGAGAGTGGGAGTGACAAACTGGGAAACAACCGACCCCCAGCTCCTCAGTGGCGCCGGAGCAGTGAGAGACCAGGGACAGGGGCAGCAAGCGAGATGGACACGTGCAATACCCCAGGCAGAGAACGGGGGCGCTCCTGTGCGACTGGCTGCAGGCGGCAGGGCGCTCGGCGCGGGGCGGGCGGCAGGGCACAGACTAAAGGAGTTATGGCTCCGTCGTTCAGCCAAGCAAGGGGGATGGGATCAGGGAGTCTGTAAAGACCTGAGGGGTCCAGCGTGCACGGAGGCTGAGGGTCTGGGGGGACCACAGAGAGGAGTGACTGGGAGAACGTGGAAGGGTGACTGAATCTCAGGAGAATCCCCTATCAGGGCACTGGAGGCAGCTAGAAGAGTCGTCCCCAGCGGGAGGTGGGGCGTTTACATGGGGGGGCGGGCGTCCTGGGGACTGTGCTTGCTCCGAGCCCCAGTCGATGGATTTATAGCCCCCACAAAGGCAGGGTCCCTGCCCCAGAGAACTTGCAGCCTGCCTGAGGGAACGAGACAGAGCAGTGAGACCGGGGGGGGGGGGGCATTTCAAAGGGGGCTTGGTGTATGGGGGGGTCCAAGTGCAAACACTCTCCCTGCGGGCTGGCAGGGTGAAGGGGTGTTGAACCGTGGCCGGTGAGGAGGGGCCTGGTGCGTGGATGTCAGGGAGGGCGCAGGGCAGCATGGGAGAGGCCAGTGGGACACCTGTAAGAGAAGGGGGCAGGGAGCGGGGAGTGGAGGGTGGCACCAAAGGACCCTAGGTCTGAGCTGCAGCAGGGGCTGTGCGGGAGCCGGTGAGCCCATGGTGCACGCCATGAGAGGGAGACGTGGCAGTGACAGGCAAGAGGACAGTTGGGGCAGCAGCCCTGGGCTGGGCTGACAGATGGAAAGGGGCAGCAGTGGGGCAGGCAGCTGGCCGGTGCCTCTCCCCTGCAGGCCCAGACGGGTTTGGGATTCAGGATGTTTCCTTCTGCAGCTGCTCAGGGCCAATTTCAAGGCCAGAGAAGGCTCCCGCCCTGCCCAGGCCAGGCTCAGCTGTTTCTCCAGTGGGAGCGTGTAGGGGGCTCTGAGCCAAGCGGGAAAGGGTGGGTTACTTCCCCATTGAGTGCCAAAGCAGCGGACAGGATTTTGCTCCCCCATTGTGGGGACAGTTCGAGCCTGGGACATTTCAGTCCGACAGTGAATGTTCTGGCCATTGTTGGAAACAGGGTCTTAGAATGGAAACTCTTTGGCAGCTTTAATCCCTAAGAGGGAGCATTGCATGCTGGGAGCAGGGCCGGCTTTACCAAGTGCGGGGCCCGATTCCTGGGGCTGCACTTTTGATTGCCGGCTGGGGGAGGGGGGGCCGCGGGGCTTGCCGCGGTCCGGCCGGCGGTCCAGCCGGGGTCGCGGGGCTGCCGCGGTCCGGCCGGAGGTCCGGCCGGGGTCATGGGGCTGCAGGGCTGCAGTGGTCCAGCTGGGGTCACGGGGCTGCGGGGCTGCCGCGCTCCGGCCAGCAGTCTGGCTGGGGTCGCGGGGCTGCCGCGGTCTGGCCGGGGTCGCGGGGCTGAGGGACTTGCAGCGCTCCGGCTGGAGCTCCAGCTAGGAGAGCGGGGCCGCAGGGCTTGCCATGCTCCGACCGGGGTCGTGGGGCCTTGGGGCAGCCGCGCTCCGGCTGGGGCCGTGGGGCAGCTGCCCTCTGGCCAGCGCTCTGGCCAGGGGAGCGGGGCCCCCGAAGACGACCGCCGCCGGGGTGAGTGCGCGGGGCCCTCTTAGGCGCGGGGCCCGATTCCTGGGAATCGGGCGAATCGGCCTAAAGCCGGCCCTGGCTGGGAGCCATCATGGCTGGAGATTGATCATTGTCTGCTGGGCCCTGCCGCCCCACAGGGGGAGGGGCGCACAGGCCTTCGCTGGCGGTACGGTGATCTGGCCCGTAGGCCCCTGCGGCCCGTGGCAGGGTCAGGCACAGGCGCTGACTTTTGTTTGTGCTGGTGGGTGCTCCACCCGCCTCCGCCTCACTCCCGCTCTGCCTCTTCCCCCGAGGCCCTGTCCCCTCCCCACTCCACCTCCTGGAAGGGGCTCCATAGGGAGGGGCTCGGGCAGAGGGGGAGGGGGCTCCGTGGGGAGGGGGTTGGGGTGGAGGGGGAGGGGGCTCTGCGGGAGGGGCTGGGCCGAAGACAAGCAGAAGACAAGGGAAGAGGAGGGAAGGAGCCGGGGGAGCGGTTCCAGAGAGCGGCTCTGTGGCCCCCCCAGTTGCTGTGGCCAGTTTCCCAGCATGCTGCAGGGCGCCTGAGCGGAATATCAAGTGAGGCGAGAGCGGGAGCTGGGCAGGGAGCTCCCATCCCAACTGCAGAGCCGGCCCCGGTCATGTGCCCCCCCGCAGGGACAGCCCCCCCCGCAGGATCCATGCACCCCCCCGCAGGGACAGCCCCCCCCGCAAGATCCATGCACCCCCCCCCAGGGACAGCCCCCCTCGGGGTGGGTTTCAGGCCCCACAGGCAGTGCCCATTAGAGGATTCTGTGGCCCCATCCACTGTGGGCGATGGCCACGGTACAATCCCCCTGTGTCACTTCAGCCCTGGCTCCCTGGCCACGTTCCAGGCCTGGTGTCCATGGACGCCCCGTGGCTTGTCCCGGCCCAGCCGGGCCCCGGGCAGGCAGGAGAAGTTGCAGCATTGTCAGAATTCCTCCTGGACGAGCGTCTCTGTGGCCTGGGAGTCTCCGTTCCTTGTGCGGGGCCTGGCTGGTCTCCCAGCACGGCGAGGGGGACCCTTAGGTACCAGCCCTGCACCCCTGGGGTCAGCCTCAGCCCCCTCTCCTCAGACCTGCCGCAGGGTTCCAGCTGCGTGTCAGGCCCCACAGCCAGTGCCCAGTTACAGGATTTGGGGGCTGGGTGTCAGGCCTCACAGCCAGTGCCCAGTTATAGGATTTGGGGGCAGGGTGTCAGGCCCCACAGCCAGTGCCCAGTTATAGGATTTGGGGGCGGGGTGTCAGGCCCCACAGGCAGTGCCCAGTTACAGGATTTGGGGGCTGGGTGTCAGGCCCCACAGGCAGTGCCCAGTTACAGGATTTGGGGTCTGGGTGTCAGGCCCCACAGGTAGTGCCCAGTTATAGCATTTGGGGGCCGTGTATCAGGCCCCACAGGCAGTGCCCAGGTATAGGATTTGGGGGCCCTGTGCACTGGGGTGATGAGCACGGTATAAAAACCTATATAGAACCAACTGGAACGAGAGGAGCCTATGGTAGTGAGAAATGGGGAGCAACCCAGAGCTATAACACCCCCTGAAATCTGACCTGTCCCAGGGCTGCAGGGAGGCCAGAAGGTGCAGGCTAAGAGACAGACAGACAGCCAGGCCCAGGGACATGGTAGAACTGTCAGCAATAATGGAGAAAGGCAGAAGTGTTCAATAGATATTTCTGTTCTGTATTTGGGAAAAGCCAGACGCTGGAGTCACGGCAGATGATGATACACTTCCCATTCCAACAGTTATTGGGAGGCTGTTAAAGAGCAGCCACTAAAGTTAAACATTTTAAAAGCAGCAGGTCCAGATAATTTCCAGCCAGGAGTTTCAAAAGAGCTGGCCGAGGAGATGGCTGAACCATGAATGTTGATTTTCAGGAAGTCTTGGAGCCCTGGGGAAGTCCCAGAAGACAAAGACAGCTAATGCTGTGCCAACATTTAAAGAGGTAAAGGGGACCGTGCCTGAGGTAAGAATGACCTAGGTAATTATAGGCCTGTCAGCCTGACATCAATCCTGGGCAAGAGAATGGAGCAGCTGATACGAGAGTTGTTTAATAAACAATTACGGGAGGGCAATATTATTAATGCCAGTCAACGTAGGTTTATGGAAAATAGATCCTGTCAAACTAACTTGATATCTTGCTTTGATGATATTACAGGTTTGGCTGAAAAGGAAACAGGGTTGATGTAATATACTTAGACTTCAGTAAGACGCTTGATGTGGTACCGCATGTCATTTTGATTAAAAAGCTAGAACAATACATAATTAAATGGATTAAAAGCTGGTTAACTGACAGGTCTCAAAATGTAATTGTAAACGAGGAACCATCATTGCGCTGGCTTGTTTCTAGCGGGGGTCCCCCGAGATCAGTTCTTGGCCCTGTGCTATTAAACAGTGTTATCAGTGACCTGGCAGAAAAAACAAACTCCTCACTGACAGAGTTTGCAGATGACACAAAGATTGGGGGAGTGGGAGGTCACTGACAGCAATCTGGGTCACCTGGCAAGATGGGAGCAAGCAAACGATATGCAATGTAAAGTCACACATCTAGGAACAAAGAATGCGGGATACTTACAGGAGAGGGACTCTGGCCTGGGAAGCACTGACTCTGAAAAAGACTTGGGGGTTGTGGTAGTCGATAATCAGCTGAACATGCGATGCTTTGGCCAAAAGGGTGATTCTGGGATATATAAACAGGGGAACCTTAAGGAGGAGCAGAGAGGCTCTTTTCCCTCTGTATCTGGCCCCAGTGCAACCGCTGCTGGGATCCGGTGCCCAGGTCTGGTGCCCACAATTCAGGACGGATGTGGATAAATTGGAGAGGGGTCAGAGAAGAGCCAGGAGAACGGTTAAAGGATTAGAAAACCTGCCGTGTACTGACAGACGCAGGGAGCTCAGGTTGTTTGGCTAAAGAGAAGGTTCAGGGGAGACTTGATCCCAGTCCGTAAGTACCTCCCTGGGGAAGAGAAATTTGATAATAGACGGGGGCTCTTCAATCTAGCAGACAAAGGTCTGGCAAGATCCAGTGTCTGGAAGTTGAAGCGAGACAAATTCAGACCGGAAAGAAGGTGCAAGATTTTAACCGAAGGTAAGGAACCATTGGAACAGGTTCCCGAGGGCTCTGGTGGATTCTCCATCCTTGGCCCTGTTTAAATCAGGCCCGGCTGTTTGTCTAAACGCTCTGCTCTGGTAAGTGTTGGGGGGGACGCTGTCTGCCAGGAGGTCAGACGGATGATCACAAGGTCTCATGTGCCCTTGAATCTATTAATGTATGACACACACACACACACCCTTTCTGCAGCAGCCTCTGGCTCCAGCCCTGGGCCTTTTAATTCACGGATTGGTCTCTGAGGCCAGGGCACTGGCAGCAGCTGGCCAAGCGGGGCACAAGTGCAGAAGGCTGGGCCATGACTGTGCAAGAGAAGTGGGGTGCAGATGTCCCACCTGCCTGGGCCTCACCCCAGACTTCTGCCCTCACTGAGGCAGGTGTGAGGGACACTCTGGAGGGGATGGGCTGTACCATGTCCCAGCTGCAGGCCCCTGGTTGCTGTGGAGTGGTCCTGGGGCCGGTGCTCTTGGGTGCCCTCATGGCCCCAGCCTGGCTGTTCCCAGGGCCTGGAATGGGGATCTGTGCAGCACACTAGGAATGCCTGCCACCCCTTTCCCCTGGGGACCGGGGTGAGGGGGGAACCTGGGCCCACCTTCTCCCAACCCCGTCACTGGGGGAAGGGCTCCCACGTGGGAAGAGTCTGCACAGTTTTGCGTGGGCCGCAGGTGGCTGCTGAGCAGAGCTGGGGTGGAGCTCAGCGAAGGCTGTGGGCTCTGATTCACCCCTTGTTGTCCATCAGGGCAAGGAGGTGCCTGGGGAGGGGGAAAGGCACATTCAAAGAAATCAAAGGGCACAATGTGTGGGTAACCTGTGGAACTCACCGCTGCAGGGTACTTTGCGGCACATAGCTCGGACAAGGAACAGACACGGGTGGGTAAGATGAGCATCTGCAAGGACACACCGGCAGGGCCAAGTGGGGAAATAGCTGGCCCTGGGGATGCTTATGGGACTTTCAGATCTAAGAAATGGCCCCAGACCCCCGTGTTAGCTAGTGTCTATGCAGGCGGGCGTGTGTCTGGGTGGGATAAAGGTGGGGGGAGCAGGGGGCTGCAGAGACAGGCTCATGGAAGAAGGAGCAGGTGAGGTGAGGGAGGGACGGAGGGAGGGGAGAGGCAGGGGCTGGTGGCAGAGGATGCTGAGGGCAGGGAGGGCAGCGGAAAGCTGCTTTGATGGGAGGAGGGCTGGAGACGGGGGTTCCCGATGGGCCGCTGCTGCTCTGGCTGAGGCTGGTTATTGGCCTGGGGCCTGCCAGGATCTGGTGTCCCCCGGTGGGTTCCACTAGTTCGTGGTGAGGGGGGGGGCACTTGCCTGCCCCAACTGCCACCTCCCCACAGAAGCACCCAGAGGTGGGCATGCTTCTGTTGGGGGTGCTCTGCGCTGGTGCCCAGCTGATGGGTGGGTGGGAGTGAGCAGCTGACGTGCTGAGATCCACCCAGCGCGTGACATCCAGGCCATGCAGGGGGGCAGGAACTGCAGCACCACGTACTCCAGGGTCCAGCCAGTTTCCCCCCGTGCAGACCCAGCGCTTCCAGTCCTCGGCCGCTTCCCATCAGCCCCTGGCAGCGCCACTAGCGCGCTGAGCGTTGCCCGGGAGCCAGCCCGGTGCAGACTGCTCACTGCAGCCCCGGGTACCGGCCCTGGTCCTGCCTGGTGCAACGGCATCGCCTCCGGGCACTGCTTGTGGGCAATACAGAAAGTCCCAGAGTGCACTGCTCCAGCTCCAGCCGCAATGCATGCTGGGATACAGGCTCTCCCGGGCTCAGAGGTGCTGGTGGCTGCCCTTGGCTCCAGGTCGCCGTTCCCTGCGCTGTGGGGGCTGCTGGCCCGGCCGGGCAGCCCCAGGGCTGGTGTCTGCTGCTCTGGCCCCTGGCTGCGGGCTTGGGAGATTTGTCTACATGGCCGTTGGGAGGGCGCTGGTGCCTCCCAGCTGCGAACTCTGCTGGGGCTCACACACCGACACCAGCAGCGCCTGACTCCTGGGTCCATCCTGGGTGGATCCCTGGGAAGCAGCCGTACCCTGAGCACTGGCACGGGGGGGGGGGGGGGGGGAAGCCCCTTCCCTCTGACATGTCCAGTTCCCTCTGAGCCCAGCTCCAGGGGTGGCAGAAGGGGGCCCGGGCTGAAGTGGGGGCTGGATTCTCTGCCCAGCCAGCCTAGCCCAGGTGGGCTCTGGGTCCCCGGGGCTCTGGAAGGGCAGCGGAAAGGAGAAAGGGACCGAGCGAGCGAAGGGAGAAGAGTTTGGAGGGGCCCAAGGGGGGGGGGCTCTCGCCTCTCTTGGCTTGAATATAAAGGGAGCTTTTGAGAACCGGCTGCCTGGACTTTCCCAGCCGCAGGAAATCAAAGGCGAGGCCCCTCCCCCGCCTGCCTGAGGAGGAAAATCCGGGATTTGGAGCTGGGGGAGCTGGGCCTGTTGGGGTCCTGTCCCGGGGCAGCAGCTGCCCCCAGCACACTCCTGGCTTACCCCTGCCAGATAACAAGGCCATCTTCCTCAGCAGGGCCTGGGCCTGCTCATCAGGGCGCTGCTACCCCAGTCCCCTCTTCGGGGCGCACCCCAGCCAGCTAGGGTCGTGGTGACGTCCCAGTGGAGAGACATGGCTCTGAGCTCCCTGCACGGGGCTCATCCCTGGGGCCAAAGGGTTGGGCTGGGGAGAAGCTTCTCCAAGATCCCCCGTGCTGGGCCTGCCCCTGCTGCTGGCTCAATGGGCGGGGAGGGGGAGATGCTGCCCTAGCCCCCTACTGGGCTCAGCCCTGATGCGGAGGGGTGGGGCTGGGGGTGCTGCCCCGTGGAGAGAGGTTACCTTGAGCTCCCTTTGGCTGGGCTCCTCCCATTTGCACTAACACCTGGCAACGTTTTCATTGCATGCAGGAGTCTTCTCACTCCTTGCCCTAAATGGCTGAGTAGGGGGGCGGTGCTGGGTTAAACGGCTGCCACGCTCCGCCCCAGAGGTTGCTGCATTTGAGAAGCGGGCGAGGTGATTCCTGTGTGTGCAGCCCGCCAGCAGGGCTGGGCTAAGTGCTGAGTAGCTGGGCCTGGCTTTCAGCTGAAGTGTCCAGAGCCAGACCGGGTGCAGGCCCAGCGGTGCAATACTTGATAGCAGAGAAAACAGCAGGGCACTAGAGGGCAACAAATCCACCCCCGGCCCTCCCACGGCTCCCTCTCCTCTCTGGGGACCGCTGGGAGCTCCCACTGCTCAATGCTAGAGCCATGCAGTGGGGTCACTCAGTGTTATCACATCACAACAATAAAAACCAAACCGTCCCCCTTGGGCCGAGCCCAGCCTGGGAAATTTCAGCCCAAAGAATTCAAGTTCTGGGAAGTTAGAAGCAACTGACAAAGGGCTCGGAAGGGAAGTGCTTGGGCAGCCTAAAGCCAAGTGCTGCTCCTAGCGCCGGCTTGCGGGAGTGGATCTGCAGGGCCTGGCAGTGGGGGTGGGGCGGTTTTTGGCTGTCAGCGGGGGAAGGATTGGGGGTCTTACGTTTCGCTATGAAGGTGGCAAGGTTCAGGAGAAACCTGATTGCCAGTCCACAGCCAGGGGCGGCTCCAGGCACCAGCGCACCAAGCGCGTGCCTGGGGCAGCAAGCCGTGGGGGGCGGCCTGCCGGTCAGTGTGGGGGCGGCAGTCAGGGAGCCTTCGGCGGCTTGCCTGTGGGAGGTCCGCCGGTCCTGGGGCTTCGGCAGTAATTCGGCAGCGGGTACGCCGAATCCGCGTTACCAGCGGACCTCCTGCAGGCTTTCCTGCCGAATCCGTGTTACCAGCGGACCTCCACCAGGCGCGCCGCTGAATCTGCATTACCAGCAGACCTCCCGCAGGCACACCGCCGAAGACAGCCTGACTGCCGTGCTTGGGGCGGCAAAATACATAGAGCTGCCCTGTCCACGGCCAAGGACCCGGCCATAATAAAGGCCCATTCCGACAGCCTTCCCTGGGCCTGTCAGTGCCAGGGCCCCCCGCTGCTTTGGGTCATGGAGATGTGCTAGCTGGGGCCCGGGCCATTAACAGCTTTGGTGTTGACCATCAGCACCTTTTTACGTATACTGCCAGGAGCGTGCCTGGCACCGTGTGGGCTAATACAGGCCTGGGCGGGGAGCCAGACCCCCTGGGCAGCACTGGAGTGAGATGGTTTAATAGCCTGGTGGTGCCATCCAGAGTGGACTTGTGACCTCCCCTTTGGTCCCCAGGTGCAGCACGGCCTGGACGGGCTGAACACGCGGCTCAGCCGCAGCTTCTGGCTATCTGGAGCTGGGGAGCGGGATTCCTGGCTGCTGTCACCACGTGGGCTCAAGGCTGGGGGCCAACTTGACAAGCAGGGGCAGTGCCTTCCCCAGCAGGCGATGGTCCTTCGCCACGGCTCCCTGGCGCTGGGCGCTTGGAGTCAGCACTTATCCGGAGGGGAGCGTGCCCCTCCCGAGCCACCCAGCCTGCGCCCTGCAGTACAACCAGCTCAGGCTGCTGCGTTTGTGAGATCAGGACTGGCCCCTGCCTCAGGTTCAAAACCCTCCTCTCCTGCGTGGAGCCAGGCGGCCCCCAGGGGAGACTATGCAGTGCTGCCGGCTCTGTGCTGGGCGAGAGGCCCACCGAAGGGCCTGGCCCCAAGGGCTGGGTGTGAGCCCTGGTGTAATGCCACCCCCGGAAGGGGCTGCATTTCAGAGGGAGCTCAGGAAAATGCCTGTGTACACAGAGGCGATTTGGGTCCCTTTGGGTTGGGACGTGGGAGGGGAACAGCAGTTACCGTTTCAGCCCTCGTGCACTTGGTGGCTGCACACGAGGAGCCTCTCAAAGGACCCCCACGTTCGTCCCAGGGGCCCCTGCGTTCCACAGACACCGGAGGTCCCCTCCCTTCTCTGGGGGAGAATGGTTCCCATTGGAAATGCAGACTCATGCTCGAGTCCCGGACCCCGGGGCGGGCAGCCCGCGGCAGTGCCAGCGCCCAGCAGGCCCGGCTTGTCGGGCTGTCAGCGTGTCTCTGTGCGACAAGGTGTCCCACATTTGTACTTGTGACCTGATTCTTTACCCCAGGATCTTCCCCTGGCCGAAGCTGATCTGGGCTGGCCTGCCCCATGGTGGGACAAAGACTCTAGTCCTGGATTCTCCCTTGGCTCAGCGCCTGGGCTGTGTCCCTGCAGCGAACAAGGGGCGTTTTCCCCAGGGCTGCAGCTGCTCGGCTGGAGTTTTGCTCAGGTGGAATTTCCCGGCAGCTCTGATCCACTCCAGGATTTGGCTGCTGTTCGGATCCGTTATAAACACCCTCTCCCCCTCCTCCTCCTCGGGGCTTGCTGGGGGGACGGGGGGTTATGTGACTTACTCCAGCGCAGGACATGCCCTGAGCAGAGAGGGGTCCCAGGATCTGTCCCCGAGTGTCCCTGGAACCAGTGATCAGAGCAGGGACCTGGAGTCACAGCTCCCCAGAGCCGCTCCACAGTCAGAAGAGGGTTGAGACTAAAGCTAGGGCAGCGCCTTCCTCTGGGGCTGCCAGCGCACAGACATCCCCTGGGGAAGGGGGAGCCTGGCACGGAGCCCCCCGCTGGCACATCAGAAATACTAGCTCCAGCCCTGGGCCAGGAGCGGGGCCAGTGGGAACGGCTGGCTTCTATCCCAGCTGTGGGAGAGGAGCAGGGATCGAATGGGTTAACGTGGGGGATGGGGATGGGAGCCAGGACTCCTGGGTTCTCTCTCCGGCTCTGGGAGGGGAGCGGGGGCTGGTGGGTTAGAGCTGGGGGGGCTGGGAGCCAGGACTCCTGGGTTCTGTTCCTGGCTCTGGGAGGGGAGAGGGGGCTGGTGGGTTAGAGCAGGGGGGGCTGGGAGCCAGGACTCCTGGGTTCTCTCCCCGGCTCTAGGAGGGGAGTGCGGTCTAGTGGTTAGAGCAGGAGCGGGATCCAGGACTCCTGGGTTCTCTGCCGGGCTCGAGCCTGCCTCTCCCCTGGGAGCCCCAGCGACGCTGCGTGGCTCCGGGTTACCGTGGGCAACTGGCCCACATTTGTCCCGCGTTTCCCCACCCAGGGGAGGCGCCGGGAGCTCGGCCAATCGGTCCGGCGCGGAGGCCCCCGGCCGCTCCCCCGGGGATGCGCTGGCGGCAGGGGCCGGCCGCGCCGCTCCCCCCGCCCCGCGGTGCCGCAGCCTGCGCGCGGGCAGAGTCCAGCCCGGCTTTTCGCTGCCTCTGCGCCGAGCCGCGGCCGGGCTGAGCGCGGCTCCGGGGCGGGCGGCGGGGCCGGGGCGATGGCGTGTCTGGAGCGCCGCTGTCGCGACGCCGCCACCTTCGACTTCTGGACCGACTACCTGGGGCTGTGCGCGCTGGTGGGCCCGGCCCGGCCGCCCGCCGCCCCCGCGCTGCCGGCTGCGCCCTGCCCCTGCGCCCTGCGCGACGGCGGCTGCTCCGCGCCCGGCCCCGCCGCCGCCCTGCGCGACCTGGAGCAGCGCTTCGCCCTGCTGCGCCCCTTCCAGCCCGCCGGCGGCGGGGCGCTGCGCCCGGGCCGCGGCCGGGCCTCGGAGGGCGGCTGCGCGGCCGGCCCGGGCCCCTTCGAGCTGCTGGGCGCGGAGCGCAAGGGGCGCAGGGGGCCCCCAGGCGGCGGCCGGGCCAAGCCCGAGCCCAAGATCTGCGTCTTCTGCCGGAACAACGGGGCGCCCCAGGAGGTGTTCGGCTCGCACGTGCTCAAGAGCCTGGACGGCCGGGTGCTGTGCCCGATCCTGCGCGCCTACACCTGCCCGCTCTGCAGCGCCCGCGGCGACAACGCGCACACCATCAAGTACTGCCCGCTCTCCCGCCAGCCGCCGCCGCAGCGCGCCCTCAAGGGCCGGGCCGCGGGCCGCCGCCTCCCCCTCTTCTAGCGCCGGAGCCAGAGAAACGCCGCGTCCCGCACGCACCCCGGATTGCACACGCACCTGCATTGCACGCTCGGCCGGACACACGCACCTGCATCGCACGCTCAGCCTGACACACGCACCTGCATCACACACGCACCTGCATTGCACACTCGGCCTGACACCCGCATCCACATTGCACACGCACCTGCATTGCACGCTCAGCCTGACACACGCACCTGCATCGCACGCTCAGCCTGACACATGCACCCGCATCACACCCGCACCTGCATCGCAAGCTCGGCCTGACACCCGCATTCACATTGCACACACACCTGCATTGCACGCTCAGCCTGACACACGCACCTGCATCGCACCTGCACCTGCATTGCACATGCACCCGCATCACACACGCACCTGCATCGCAGGCTCAGCCTGACACACGCACCCCCATCACACACGCACCTGCATTGCACGCTCAGCCTGACACACGCACCCCTGATTGCACGCACACCCACATTGCATGCTCAGCCTGACACACACACCTGCATTGCACGCTCAGCCTGACACACACCCCTGCATCGCACATGCACCTGCATTGCACACTCAGCCTGACACATGCACACGCATCACACACTCACTCCGATTTCACGCTCGGCCTGACACATGCACCTGCATCACACCTGCATCTGCATCGCAAACTCAGCCTGACACATGCACCAGCATCACATCCGCATCACACTCACACACTGGATTGCACACTAATGCTGACACACACCCCACATTGCACACTTAGCCCAACACACATCCTGCATCACACACCCACATCGCACTCAGCCCGACACCACTCAGACAAGGCACACACCCCGCATCCCACACATAGCCTGACACCCCCCCCCCCGCATCCCACACTCAACCCAACACACCACATTGCACACACCCCATCACACACTCAGCACAATCCACACACACTGCGGCTAGGGTGACCAGACAGCAAGTGTGAAAAATCAGGCCAGGTTGGGGGGTAACAGGCGCATCTATAAGACAAAGCCCCGAATATTGGGATTGTTCCTATAAAACCGGGACATCTGGTCACCCTGACTGCATCCCACACTCAGCCCAACACCGCTCCACATGGTCCAGTCCTCCCGACACACCCACACTGCATCACGCTCAGCCCGACATACCCAGAGCATCGCACACACAGCCTCCTCCATGGCCCACACGTTCCCCAGCGCCCCATGCACCCTGGGCAGCCCTCTCTTTGCCAGCTGGTGGGAGAGGCACAGGGAGGGGACGGAGGCGCTGTCCCCCCCTGCCCGGGGTTGCTCTGAGCTGCGTGTAACGAACTGGACCAGGAGCCAGGGAAGGAGCTGGCCTGCGGTGGGGGCCTTTCTGCAGCGGCAGCAGAAGAAGGGAGCAGAGGCCGTCACTGGATGCCTTAGTGACCTGCAGAACAGTGCTGCAGACAAACTGGACCAACACAAAAAGCAACCCCCCCCCCTGCTTCTCTCTCCCCCCCACCCCCCGGACTGGGCCGCAGCGTGTCTCCTCCCCTCCCAGGCTGGGGGGCTGGGGGCTGCAATGTCTTCCCCTGCCCCCTCCCCCAGCCAGGGGCCTCCCTGCCTTGCTGGTTTCTTTCCAGCTGCCTCCGTTGACACTGTGAGTTTTCCCCTTTATGAAAATTCTTGTGTCTGTCTCCTCAATTGAATTGCAGAGAGACAAGATTCCCCCCACCCCTGACACTGCAGGGGCTCTGGGTGGGCAGACTGGGGTGAAATCTGATGTTGACATCCCCTAGACCCCCTCACCTCCAGCAAAGAGAGATTGTCTTAAACATTTGGGGGGAAAACAGAAATGCAACAGTTGCATGAAAAGACACTTTGTGGGGGTGTCTGACTAGCATAGATCTTTGCATTGTACAGAACTGTCTGTGTCGGTCCATCTGGTGGGTGCGGGAGTGTGTGATGTCATTTGTAGCTCTGCGGGGGGGGGGTGGACATGCACACCTAATCCAAATACGATGCAAAAATGTCTTTTTCGTATTGAATGTATTAGATCTAAGAGGTGATTATTGTCTGACCAGGACTGCACACATCACATGGTTTTGTTTACCAAAGTGAATCCATTTTTAAAAAAAAAAGATTAAAAAAATTATGAGATTTAAGGAAAATGTATTAGATTTGCTGTGTTGTATATAAAGTGTTTATTGTAAATATAGTATTTTAACTTGACCGGGTGATCAGTGAGGGCATTCTACCTCAAGCGAAAGAGTGGGAGTTTGGTTTGTTTCTCTGATAATTTCTGAGTTTTACTGGCTATTGAAGGTAAATAACTAAAGTTTATAAACGTTTCCTGCTGTTTGTAAGAGGATTTAATAGTATTTAATAATTTTAATAGCTATTTTTCAATCTTTGTATAACATAAATGTATTTTTTTTTTGCATTACATATTTTTGGGATATTATTTCAATGGAGCTTTTAAAAAACCAACCAACCCCAGATTGTGAAGTGGCTCACTTTGTGTGTGTGAGTCCAGAGGGCCGTGACTGCCAGCCAGGGTCCATGTCTGTGACGTCCCGGCCTGGAGGGCTCGGGGCAAGTGGCTGGGACGTGTTGTCTGTCACTGAAGTTTTTATTAAAGAATAATACTGATGGTGACGATCCTGTTGAGATTTTTATTTCTATTTTGTCACTATTGCTGGATGCTGCAGTGCAGATGTTACCCAGAAGGAATCACTCAAGTAATAAACAGTTTGACCAATTATTGTAAAGGCCGTTGGTGTGTCTGGTCTTTTGGTGCTGGTTGCAGGTGAGGAGTGAGGCTTGGAAGACGACCTGATGGAGCTAGATTTGGGCCTCCCGCAGAGCAGGAGCGGCCCTGGCTTGTTCTGCTGCCAGTGGATCTCAGCAACCGCCCCAGCCTTTTGGGGACCTGCCAGGGGGTCTCTTGGCAGCTGGGGTGCTCGGAGCCCTCAGTCTACGCAGAGCCCCTGGAGGAAACACAGTCTGGCCGGAGTCTAGCATATCGATGGGTTCAAACTCCGCTGGGAAAATCTAATGTCCTGGTGTCACTGAGGGCTGGCCTGTGCCCACTTCATTCGGCCACGGGACAGCTCAGGCTGTGCAGGAACCTCCGGCTGGCCGGCCGTGTTCTGTCACGGGGGGATTTTGTATTTGAGGCTCCCCCGTAACTTAGTACCCGGTACAGGACTGGCTGCCTCAGGGCCCTGCTACCGAGCTGCAGCTGGAGCCTTTCCCTGTCGGCGCCTGTGTGAATCCTGCCCCGTTCAGCAGAGATTCTGGGATGTCGGTGGCCCCTGTGTTTGGGGGTCTTGGCTCCTCCATCACACACTGACTGGACAGAGCCAGCAAGGAGGCCAGCCACTGCTGGGCCATGGAGACTGAACGCACCCCTGGGACCCCCCCGGCAGGGCTGTGTATGGCAGGGCTTGCCCAGCTGCTGCCCTGGAGAGACGGGGGCACCCTCATCAGGGCTGCCAGTCTGATGCCTTCACTAGCACTAAGAGCCTGCCCCCCAGCCGCCCCTGTCCTATGCAGGGGTCCCGTCAGGAGCCTGTACCGCTGCAGGTCTTGGAGCTAGAGGGGGTCCCTTTGCGGCGCCAGGGGAGGGCGGTCTACTCCCCGTGTTTCTTCAGACACCAGAAAAGACAGAAAAGGGGGGGACTGAGGCCCATCCTGACCAGAAAGTTCAACACCTTTATCAGAGAGAGAAAATTCCAGCTGGGCTCCCCTTAGCCTGTCCCTAGCCCCCAGCAGCGGGTACATGCAGGATGCCTGTTCCCCCGGGACAGTCCACCCGGGCCCCAGGAAACCGCTCAGAGGTGTAGTAGGAGACCCCACTCCAGCAGGGCCTTCCCTCAGCCCCCCCAAAGCGCACGGCAGTGGTCACAGGCCGCCTGCTGTGCCCATTTCTGTACGGCTGGCTGGTTCCGTCTGATCCGGGCGGCAGACGGCGTCACCAGTTCCAGGCTCTGTCTGCTCAGCCGGGGCAGAAGACAAACGGAGATGCTGATTCTGGGCCCTGCACAGAGAATCCCGGTCACTACCCCCGATTCTAGCCCACACCAGGAAGGGTGCTATCCCACTGCCCCTGTGCCCCGCTCTGCCGGCTCGCCCTGGGACGACAGGGAGGGCTGGTCTCAGCCTGCTAGGACACGGCGTCCTGCTCAGCATGGTTGGTGGAGGTGTGTGTCTGGCCGGGGGAACCTTTCTCTCCTCTGCCAACCCCAAAGTAAGTGCTGGCTGGCCACGTAGCATGGGGCACTCGTCTGGGCAGGAGCCCGACCCCTTGGGACAGAGGGGCTGCGACTCCTGAGAACACGGTGGGCATGCCCTTGACTCTGCTCGCAGTATTGTGGGGGGGCTCAACTCTGGCACCCCCTGCTGGGCCCTCCCTGGAACTGCAATGGCTTTTCTCCCCGTGTCTTCTCCCGACCCCCCCTCAGGGCCTGCTGGTGCCGGACCCTCCGGCCAAGTCACGTAAAGCCGAACTCCTTCAGGGGAAAAAGTCCAAAGACCGATTCAAACCAGGCTGCAAATGACCAGCCCTTGTGCCCCGCTCCGGCCTCACTAGTGTTTCCTCGTGGATCCCGCCTGTTAAACCCTAGCCCAGGGCTTCTCCTCTGCGTCACAGGGACCTGTCCCCTCGGCAGGCCCTCCCCAGCTCAGTCCCCTCAGCCGGCTTCCCCGCCTAGCTCTGCCTCCAGCGACAGTCCTGGGGGTCTCTGTGACCGAACCCGTCACAGCGGGAAACAGGGTTTGCCGCAGAAACTGCCTCTGAGGAGCCTGGACCAGCCCGGTCTGGACTAGAGGGTATCCAAGGGCTGCACACCCTGTCAACAGGGCTGTCAGTCTGAGAGGTGGCCAGTGACTGTCGCGTTTGCGTGGGCATCGAGGACTTTCTTCACCAGCTTACCTGATCTATCCCACCGATCCGGGTATCTTCCACCTGAATCCACTTCTTTGTTCCTGGTTCCAGGGATTGCTAACACCAGCCGTCTCCTGGCTCCTGCTTCCAACGCAGGGACGATCCTGAGCTCCTCCTGTCCCCGCTAACCACTGGGTGCATAGTCACAGGTCCAGGTCCCTACGAAGCCAAGCAACAGAGAGACTGTCTCTTAACACCCGCAGCGGATCCCACGCGAGATACAGGACAGTTCTGGGGTACCTTGGTTTTGTTTGGTTTGTTTGAAGTGTAAATTGCAAAGGGTTGTATTGGGAACCGGGTTTCAGGCCCTGTGACGAACTGGGACTTTTCTTACTGTGGTCTTTGAATGCTGAGTGGGGAGTTTGGCTGGGACGGTCAGCATTGGGGGATGGGAGACTGGCCTTGAGGGAAGATACCTGAGCATGTAACGTGAGAACCCAGGAAGGGGTTGGAGGCCAGGTGACACCTCTCCCCGGGAAACTGGACAAAGGCTGGGGGAGGAGCTGGAGGGAGTTGGAGTTTCAGGAGCTGGCTGGTAATGGAGGGGAACCCGGATGGGGTTCTGACCCCCCAATGGGGCTGTGGTGCCCCTGGGACCCCAAGATGGACCTAACTGGGGGGGGTCTTGTTGTCTGTGCCTGCAAGACCTGTCTTGGACTGTGTTCCTGTCGTCTAAATAAACCTTCTGCTTTACTGGCTGGCTGAGAGTCATGGTGAATCGCAGGAAGCCGGGGGTGCAGGGCCTTGTGTCCCCCCACACTCTGTGACAGGCCCATCTTTGGGCAAGCACATTGTTGGTTTATGGTTTTAATCTGTTTTATTCCCCCATCCTGACATTGGTAGTAACCCTTTTCACACATTTCCTGTTTGTTTTCGAAGAATTTCCCTCTCTAGTCTTCTGTTCCCTGCCTGGTGGGCGGTGGGAAGAGTTTAGGTGATTAGATACTGGTATTGCCAGTCAAAGAACCTGGCCCTGTTACCTGAGGCCATGTAACATTCCCGAGACCTGCCCTTGAGGAGCCAAGCGGCGAGCAACGGGAAGAGCTGGACCCCTCGACATCTCAGGTAAGCAGCCACTGGCGCCAGGCATTTTGTGCCACCCTCGGGGCTGACGAGAGGCCAAAGGGCTGCGCTGTGAATTGAAAATGGCGCCCGCCCACTAGGAAACAAAGGGAACGTCTGTGACCTTGGAATATGGAAATAAGCGTCCCTCGGGTCGAGGGCGGCGAACCAGGCAGGGGATGGTGGAGGCCAGGGAGATGATGCGAAACTTCAACTTTCTGAGAGGCTTGTTGAGGCGACGCAGGTGCAGGATGGACCTGAGGCCCCCTTTGGCTTTCGGGATTAGGAAGTAGCGGGAACAGAGCCCTTTTCCCCTCATGTCCCAGCGGGGCTCTCAGCTACTGAGTGCTGCAGGGCTGCCTTGGGGCGCTGGGGAACGTGGGGCAGGGAAGATGGGGAGCTACCTCTTTCAAGGGGAAGGTGAGGGCCCTGGGGCAGCTTGGGGGAGCTGGGCAAGCTGAGGGGTGTGACCGCCTGGTGGGGGAGGGGCAGGGGTGAAAGTAACTTAAAGGACTTACCGGTACGCCGGAGTCCTGAGGGGGGCGTGGCGTCAACCGGAGGAGGCGGGGCCTGTCAAGATTTAAAGGCCCTGGGGCTCCGGCTGTGGCTGGGAGCCCCAAGGCCTTTAAATCACACTGGAGCTCCCAGCTGGGAGGCAGCTGGGAGCCCCAGGGCTCAGGGGCAAATTAAAGGGCCCGGGGCTCTGGCCGCCGTGGAGCTCCGGGCCCTTTAAATCACCGCGGGAGCCCGGCTGCTGGTGGGGATTTAAAGGGCCCGGGGATCCCCGCAGCGGCTGGAGCACCAGGCCCTTTAAATCACCGCCGTGGAAGCTGGTCCAGTCCGGCACGGCGTACTGGCTCTTGCCGGCGGAGTACCGGCCCAGACCGGCTTACTTTCACCTCTGGGGAGGGGTCAGGGGTGGGAACCAGGGCTAAAGAGGTGTCATGAGGGGCACTGAGAAAGGACATTTGGGCTGGATCTCAGGTGAGTCCCGCCCCGCTCCGCAGGCCCTGCGATCCCTTCCCGGACCCCCACGGCTCGAGGTTGAGTCTCTGGTGCCATCCAGTGGCCGCTGCATTAACCATGCTGCAGGCCATGGGGAGGCCGCTCCGGAGACCCCCAGGCGGGAGGGGAGGGCAGGGGTGTGTGGGGGCTGTGAGTGACCACCCCGCCCAGCCCTGGAGCGCTGAGAGCGCTCTGGGCATCAGCCTGACCTGCCTGGGCCTGACCCCTCAACAGGGCTTCTGCTCCCCGCACCCTGGCTTGTGGGGCTGCAGACCCCCAAAGGCAGAGGCTAGGGACCCTGGGAATGTTGGGCCTCCGCCAGCCCCCCGGCGTGATTCCCCTCCAGCGCGTCTGTATGAAAGGGCATCCACCATGCGGTGGGACCTCGCCCCTACAGTATGCGTGAGCGCAGTGTTCCCGCAGGCTCCTGCCCCGCTACCGGACCGATGCCGTGACTGTGCTGTGCCCCGGGGACCCTTAACTCTGCCCCCTCAGGGCCCAGCTAGCCCATGCACCACAGTACTCAGGCAGCGGGGTATCACCAGGCTCTCCATGGCCACCCTGCCCTCACCCACACCCAGGCAGCGCTCCCAGGCAGTCGCCCAGGCCTGGCCCTGGCCTCAGCAGAGCGTGGGCCAGGCGGCAGGGAGCCCAGTGGGGTTCCTCAAGGTTCGGTTTTGGGTCCGATTTTATTTAATCTATTCGTTACTGACCTCGGAACCGAATGTAGGAGTGGGCTGATAAAGTTTGCGGATGACACAAAGTTGGGAGGTATTGCCAATTCGGAGAAGGATCGGGATATTCTGCAGGGAGACTTGGATGACCTTGTAAATTGGAGTAACAATAATAGGATGAGATTTAATAGTGAGAAGTGTAAGGTGATGCATTTAGGGATTACTAACAAGAATTTTAGTTATAAGTTAGGGACGCATAGGTTGGAAGTGACGGAGGAGGAGAAGGACCTCGGAGTCCTGGTTGATCGCAGGATGACTATGAGTCGGCAATGTGACGTGGCTGTGAAAAAAGCTAATGCGATCTTGGGATGCGTTAGGCGAGGTATTTCTAGTAGGGACAGGGAGGTGCTGCTTCCGTTATACAAGGCGCTGGTGAGACCTCATTTGGAGTACTGTGTGCAGTTCTGGTCTCCTATGTTTAAAAAGGATGAACTCAAACTGGAACGGGTACAGAGAAGGGCCACTAGGATGATCCGAGGAATGGAAAACCTTTCCTATGAAAGGAGACTCGAGGAGCTCGGTTTGTTTAGCCTAACCAAAAGAAGGCTGAGGGGGGATATGATTGCTCTCTTTAAATATATCAAAGGGATAAATACCAAGGAGGGAGAGGAATTATTTCAGCTTAGTAGTAATGTGGACACGAGAACGAATGGATATAAACTGGCCGTGGGGAAGTTTAGGCTTGAAATTAGACGAAGGTTTCTAACCGTCAGAGGGGTGAAATTTTGGAACAGCCTTCCGAGGGAAACGGTGGGGGCGAAGGACCTCTCTGGCTTCAAGATTAGGCTTGATAAGTTTATGGAGGGAATGGGGGGAGGGATAGCTCAGTGGTTTGAGCATTGGCCTGCTAAACCCAGGGTTGTGAGTTCAATCCTTGAGGGGGCCACTTAGGAATCTGGGGCAAAATCAGTACTTGGTCCTGCTAGTGAAGGCAGGGGGCTGGACTCGATGACCTTTCAAGGTCCCTTCCAGTTCTAGGAGATGGGATATCTCCATTAATTTATTTTATTTATTTAATGGTTTGATGGGATAACGTGATTTTAGTCAATTAGGCATTAACGTGCCATCGCGGGTAAAATGAGGGTCCGGCTGTAGAATCTTGCCTGTATGCTCGGGGTTCTGCTGATCGCCATATTTGGGGTCGGGAAGGAATTTTCCTCCAGGGTAGATTGGCAGAGGCCCTGGAGGTTTTTCACCTTCCTCCGCAGCATAGGGCAGGGGTCACAGGCTGGAAGATTCTGTTGTGGGTGGGTCAGCTTTTGTGGCCTGCATCATGCGGGAGGTCAGACTAGATGACCATATTGGTCCCTTCTGACCTTAAAGTCTATGAGTCTATGAGTCTATGGGAGCTAGCAGCTTCCGAGCGTGGCAGAGGCTGGCAGGGAGACACCCGATGCCAAGGGCCGAGGTGACGGTCGTCTGGAGAGGATGGGAACCGTTTACCAGCTGCGCTGCAGGATGGAAACAGCCCAGGAGTCATAGAATCAGAATCATAGAATCTCAGGGTTGGAAGGGACCTCAGGAGGTATCTAGTCCAACCCCCTGCTCAAAGCAGGACCAATTCCCAACTAAATCATCCCAGCCAGGGCTTTGTCAAGCCTGACCTTAAAATCCTCTAAGGATGGAGATTCCACCACCTCCCCTAGGTAACGCATTCCAGTGCTTCACCACCCTCCTAGTGAAAAAGTTTTTCCTAATATCCAACCTAAACCTCCCCCACTGCAGCTCGAGACCATTGCTCCTTGTTCTGTCATCTGCCACCACTGAGAACAGTCTAGATCCATCCTCTTTGGAACCCCCCTTCAGGTAGTTGAAAGCAGCTATCAAATCCCCCCTCACTCTTCTCTTCTGCAGACTAAATAATCCCAGTTCCCTCAGCCTCTCCTCGTAAATCATGTGCTCCAGACCCCTAATCATTTTTGTTGCCCTCCGCTGGACTCTTTCCAATTTTTCCACATCCTTCTTGTAGTGTGGGGCCCAAAACTGGACACAGTACTCCAGATGAGGCCTCACCAATGTCGAATAGAGGGGAATGATCACGTCCCTCGATCTGCTGGCAATGCTCCTACTTATACAGCCCAGAATGCCGTTAGCCTTCTTGGCAACAAGGGCACACTGTTGACTCATATCCAGCTTCTCGTCCACTGTTAACCTAGGTCCTTTTCTGCAGAACTGCTACCCAGCCATTCAGTCCCTAGTCTGTAACAGTGCATGGGATTCTTCCGTCCTAAGTGCAGGACTCTGCACTTGTCCTTGTTGAACCTCATCAGGTTTCTTTTGGCCCAATCCTCTAATTTGTCTAGGTCCCTCTGTATCCTGTCCCTACCCTCCAGCGTATCTACCACTCCTCCCAGTTTAGTGTCATCTGCAAACTTGCTGAGAGTGCAGTCCACGCCATCCTCCAGATCATTAATGAAGATATTGAACAAAACTGGCCCCAGGACCGACCCTTGGGGCACTCCACTTGAAACCGGCTGCCAACTAGACATGGAGCTGTTGATCACTACCCGTTGAGCCTGACGATCTAGCCAGCTTTCTATCCACCTTATAGCCCATTCCTCCAGCCCATACTTCTTTAACTTGCTGGCAAGAATACTGTGGGAGACTGTATCAAAAGCTTTGCTAAAGTCAAGGAATAACACATCCACTGCTTTCCCCTCATCCACAGAGCCAGTTATCTCCTCATAAAAGGCAATTAGGTTAGTCAGGCATGACTTGCCCTTGGTGAATCCATGCTGACTGTTCCTGATCACTTTCCTCTCCTCTAAGTGCTTCAGAATTGATTCCTTGAGGACCTGCTCCATGATTTTTCCAGGGACTGAGGTGAGGCTGACTGGCCTGTAGTTCCACGGATCCTCCTTCTTCCCTTTTTTAAAGATAGGCACTACATTAGCCTTTTTCCAGTCATCCGGGACCTCCCCCGATCGCCATGAGTTTTCAAAGATAATGGCTAATGGCTCTGCAATCACATCCACCAACTCTTTTAGCACCCTCGGATGCAGCGCATCCGGCCCCATGGACTTGTGCTCGTCCAGTTTTTCTAAATAGTCCCGAACCACTTCTTTCTCCACAGAGGGCTGGTCACCTTCTCCACATACTGTGCTGCCCAGTGCAGCAGTCTGGGAGCTGACCTTGTTTGTGAAGACAGAGGCAAAAAAATCATTGAGTACATTAGCTTTTTCCACATCCTCTGTCACTAGGTTGCCTCCCTCATTCAGTAAGGGGCCCACACTTTCCTTGACTTTCTTCTTGTTGCTAACATACCTGAAGAAACCCTTCTTGTTACTCTTAACATCTCTTGCTAGCTGCAACTCCAAGTGTGATTTGGCCTTCCTGATTTCACTCCTGCATGCCTGAGCAATATTTATATACTCCTCCCTGGTCATTTGCCCAATCTTCCACTTCTTGTAAGCTTCTTTTTTGTGTTTAAGGTCAGCAAAGATTTCACTGTTAAGCCAAACTGGTCGCCTGCCATGTTTACTGTTCTTTCTACACATTGGGATGTTTTTTTCCTGCAACCTCAATAAGGATTCTTTAAAATACAGCCAGCTCTCCTGGACTCCTTTCCCCCTCATGTTATTCTCCCAGGGGATCCTGCCCATCTGTTCCCTGAGGGAGTCAAAGTCTGCTTTTCTGAAGTCCAGGGTCCGTATTCTGCTGCTCTCCTTTCTTCCTTGTGTCAGGATCCTGAACTCGACCATCTCATGGTCACTGCCTCCCAGGTTCCCATCCACTTTTGCTTCCCCTACTAATTCTTCCAAGTTTGTGAGCAGCAGGTCTAGAAGAGCTCTGCCCCTAGTTGGTTCCTCCAGCACTTGCACCAGGAAATTGTCCCCTACACTTTCCAAAAACTTCCTGGATTGTCTGTGCACCGCTGTATTGCTCTCCCAGCAGATATCAGGGTGATTAAAGTCTCCCATGAGAACCAGGGCCTGCGATGAAGTAACTTCTGCTAGTTGCCAGAAGAGAGCCTCGTCCACCTCATCCCCCTGGTCTGGTGGTCTATAGCAGACTCCCACCACAACATCACCCTTGTTGCTCACACTTCTCAACTTTATCCAGAGATTCTCAGGTTTTTCTGCAGTTTCATACCGGAGCTCTGAGCAGTCATACTCCTCTCTTACATACAATGCAACTCCCCCACCTTTTCTGCCCTGCCTGTCCTTCCTGAACAGTTTATATCCATCCATGACAGTACTCCAGTCATGTGAGTTATCCCACCAAGTCTCTGTTATTCCAATCGCATCATAGTTCCTTGACTGTGCCAGGACTTCCAGTTCTCCCTGCTTGTTTCCCAGGCTTCTTGCATTTGTGTATAGGCACTTAAGACAACTCGCTGATTGTCCCGCTTTCTCAGTCTGAGGCCTGGTCTACACTACCCGCCTGAATCGGCGGGTAGAAATCGACCTCTCGGGGATCGATTTATCGCGTCCCGTCAGGACGCGACAATCTATTCCCGAATCGACGCTCTTACTCCACCAGCGAAGGTGGGAGTAAGAGCCGTCGACGGGAAGCCGCGGAGGTCGATTTTGCCGCCGTCCTCACAGCGGGGTAAGTCGGCTGCGATACGTCGAATTCAGCTACGCTATTCGCGTAGCTGAATTTGCGTATCTTAAATCGACCCCCCCTGTAGTGTAGATGTAGCCTCAGACAGGAGTCCTCCCCTCTTACGCTCTCCTGCTCGTGCTTCCTCCCAGGATCCCATTTCCCCACTTACCTCAGGGCTTTGGTCTCCTTCCCCCGGTGAACCTAGTTTAAAGCCCTCCTCACTAGGTTAGCCAGCCTGCTTGTGAAGATGCTCTTCCCTCTCTTCGTTAGGTGGAGCCCGTCTCTGCCTAGCACTCCTCCTCCTTGGAACACCATCCCATGGTCAAAGAATCCAAAGCCTTCTCTCCGACACCACCTGCGTAGCCATTCGTTGACTTCCACAATTCGACGGTCTCTACCCAGGCCTTTTCCCTGCACAGGGAGGATGGACGAGTCAGATACATTTGGGGCAAAGGGCCTGCTCACGGCAGGCCTGGCTGCTGGGGGAGTGTGAGGCAGCTACTGCAGTCCCGCCAGACACAATAACTGGAAGGAATGCATTGTGTCTACCCCAGACACAGGTCACCCTCCTCCACCCATCCCTCCATCCCGCACAGAGCATCCACCCCAGTTGTTTCCCCAGGAATTGAAATTAGGGGGGGTGTTCGAATTTACAGGGGGGTGTCAGGGCCGATGAGATACATAAAAGAGATATGAATAAAGTAAATGTTTTGTTAGGATAATGCAAATTTAAATAAGGATAATGCAAGTTACACCAAAACACATAACAGGTCTAGATTTCTAAAAAAATATAATTTTTTAAAAAGAAATGTATTTAATTTAAATTGACTTTTGAAAAATAAGCCATCATGAGATAAGAGGGAAGGTCCTCTCATGGATCAGTAACTGGTTAAAAGATGGGAAACAAAGGGTAGGAATAAATTATCAGTTTTCAGAATGGAGAGAGATAAATAGTGGTATCCCTGAGGGGTCAGTACTGGGACCATTACTGTTCAACATACTCATAAATGATCTGGAAAAATGGGTAAACAGTGAGGTGGCAAAATTTGCAGATGATACAAAACTATTCAAGATAGGTAAGTCCAGGCAGACTGCGAAGAGTTACAAAAGGATCTCACAAAACTGGGTGACTGGGCAACAAAATGGCAGATGAAATTCAATGTTGATAAATGCGAAGTAATGCACACTGGAAAACAATCTCAACTATCCATACAAAATGAAGGAGTCTGAATTAGCTGTTAACACTCAAGAAAGAGATCTTGGAGTCATTGTGGATAGTTCTCTGAAAACATCCACTCAATGTGCAGCGGCAGTCAAAAAGCCAACAGAATGTTGGGAATCATTAAGAAAGGGATAGATAATAAGACAGAAAATATCATATTGCCTCTATATAAATCCATAGTACATGTACACCTTGAATACTGTGTGCAGATCTGGTCACCCCATCCCCAAAAAGATATATGGGAAATGGAAAAGGTACAGAGATGGGCAACTAAAATGATTAGGGGTATGAAACAGGAGGAGAAATTAAGATGACTGGGAATTTTCAGTTTAGAAAAGAGACGACTAAGGGGGGATATGATAGAGGTCTATAAAATCTTGACTGGTGTGAAAAAAGTGAATAAGGAAGTGTTATTTAATCCTTCACATAACACAAGAACTAGCAGTCACCCAATGAAATTAATAGGCAGCAGGTTTTAAAAAAACAAAAGGAAGTATTTCTTCACACAACATAAAGTCAACCTGTGGAACTCCTTGCCAGAGGATGCTGTGAAGACCAAAACTATAACAGGATTAAAAAAATAACTAGATAAATTCCTGGAGAATAGGTCCATCAGTGGCTATTAGCCAGGATGGGGAGGGATGCAACACCATGCTCTGAGTGTCCCTAGCCTGTTTGCCAGAAGCTGGGAATGGGCAACAGGGGATGATCACTTGATGATTACCTGTTCTGTTCATTCCCTCTGAAGCACCTGGCCTTGATCACTGTCGGAAGACAGGATACTGGGCTATATGGACCATTGGTCTGACCTAGTGTGATGTTATTGATATAATCTGGGACCATATAGATCATTGTTGCAACCAAGGTCCTGTAGTGGCACGCAAATCTTGTATAAAGGGGGTCAAATGGGGTGTCTAAGACAAGGTTATGGTTTACTGGTTATGATTAGGCTGTCTGTATGTGTGTATCAATTTTGTAGTTGAAGTTATGAATATTGGCTCTATACTGTCTGTATTTCAAACTTATGCTATGCTGCTGGGTGACATCCCAGACAAGCTGGGATTAGCTCTGCCTAGCCTGCTTGATGGCCCATTAAGGACCATCAGCTATACAATGGACCCATTGAGAGAAGGCCAATATGCCTTCAGACTCAGCAAAGTATGCAGGAACTTGCCCATGTGACTGCAGACTCCATTTTGCTGTAATTTTCCACAGTAAGAACAAAGAGGTGTTCTTACACCTGGAAAAGACTATAAAAGGCTGATTCCTCATCTCCATCTGGTCTTCAATCCTGCTTCATACCTCTGGAGGAACTTTGCTACAAGCTGAAGCTCTGAACAAAGGACTGAGGACCCATCCCAGCTGTGGATGTTCCAGAGACTTGATTTGAACCTGCAGTTTATTCTATCGCTGCTGCAAGCCTGAACCAAGAACTTTGCCATCACTGTATGTAATTGATTCCATTTAACCAATTCTAACTCTCATCTCTATCTTTTTCCTTTTATGAATAAACCTTTAGATTTTAGATTCTAAAGGATTGGCAACAGCGTGATTTGTGGGTAAGATCTGATTTGTATATTGACCTGGATCTGGGGCTTGGTCCTTTGGGATCAGGAGAACCTTTTTTCTTTTACTGGGGTCTTGGTTTTCATAACCATTTGTCCCCATAACGAGTGGCACTGGTGGTGATACTGGGAAACTGGAGTGCCTAAGGAGATTGCTTGTGAGACTTGCGGTTAGCCAGTGGGGTGAGACCAAAGTCCTCTTAGTCTGGCTGGTTTGGTTTGCCTTAGAGGTGGAAAAACCCCCAGCCTTGGGCTGCAACTGCCCTGTTTGAGCAATTTGTCCTGAGTTGGCGCTCTCAGTTGGGTTCCGCCAGAACCGCATTGTCACACCTAGTATGACCATTCTTATGTAAAAATTAATTATAATAATAAAAATGTTGCCTCCATCCCTCCATCCTGCACAGAGCGTCCACCTGTCCCTCCATCCCGCACAGAGCATAGGATGGATCCCTCCATCCTGCACAGAGCGTCCACCTGTCCCTCCATCCCGCACAGAGCATCCACCCATCCCTCCATCCCGCACAGAGCGTCCACCCGTCTCTCCATCCCACACAGAGCATCCACCCATCCCTCCATCCCGCACAGAGCGTCCACCCGTCCCTCCATCCCGCACAGAGCGTCCACCCGTCCCTCCATCCCGCACAGAGCGTCCACCCGTCCCTCCATCCCGCACAGGGCGTCCATCCCTCCATCCCGCACAGAGCATCCACCCGTCCCTCCATCCCGCACAGAGCGTCCACCCGTCTCTCCATCCTGCACAGAGCGTCCACCCGGCCCTCCATCCCACACAGAGCCTCCACCCGGCCCTCCATCCCACACAGAGCGTCCACCCGGCCCTCCATCTGCACAGAGCATCCACCCGTCCCTCCATCCCGCACAGAGCATCCACCCGTCCCTCCATCCCGCACAGGGCGTCCATCCCTCCATCCCGCACAGGGCGTCCACCCGGCCCTCCATCCCATACAGAGCGTCCATCCGTCCACCCCAGAGCGTCCATCCATTTGTCCATCCCACACAGTGCATCCATCCATCCCACACAGTGCGTCTATCAATGCATCCCGCACAGTGTGTCCATTAATCCGTCCATCCCACACAGTGCGTCCATCCATCCATTCTGCACAGAGCATCCATCCATCCACCCATCCCACACAGAGCGTCCGACTGTCCATCCCACCAAGCACACCCCTTCTCTCCTCCCTCCCTCCATCTTTCCCTCACTCCACTCCAGACAGCGCATCCTGCCCCAGCTCCCCCGCATGCCTGCCCCACCACTCAGTGGATGAGCTCCTCCCAAGCAGCTATTTCAACCACAACACTCCCCGCTCTCACCCCTGCAGGTGCCGGTGGGGGGGCAGGGATCTGGGGGGCAGTGTGTGCGGAGGGGTGGGGTGAGTGTGGGATCCTGGGCCAGTGTGCAGAGGTGGCTGTGTGACGTTATTGACATAACCTGTGACCATATAGATTTTGAACCTGCAGTTTATTCTATCACTGTTACTAGCCTGAACCAAGACTTTGCCATTACTGTATGTCATTGATTCCATTTAACCAATTCTAGCTCTCGTCTCTATCTTTTTCCTTTTATGAATAAACCTTTAGATTTTAGATTCTAAAGGATTGGCAACAGCGGGTGGCACTGGTGGTGATACTGGGAAACTGGAGTGTCTAAGCGAATTGCTTGTGTGACTTGTGGTTAGCCAGTGGGGTGAGACCAAAGTCCTCCCTGTCTGGCTGGTTTGGTTGCCTTAGAGGTGGAAAAACCCCAGCCTGGGGCTGTAACTGCCCTGTTTTAAGTAATTTGTCCTGAATTGAGGCGCTCAGTTGGGTCCCGCCAGAACAGCGTCGTTACACGCTGCATGGGGTGCGCCGAGGGCTCCTGGTGCAGCCGGGGCGGATGGAGCCCTGCTCCTCGCAGCCAGGGGGCGCCCATACCCCACGCCGGGCCCCGGGGGCAGGGCCCCGATCGCCCACGCGAGTCTGCGTGGGGCCCCGCCGTGCGCCGGGCCGGGCCGGGCCGCAGCGCTGGAGACCGACGGGCCGCGCACGCGGGGCTTGGCCCAGGGGCTGGGGCACTGCCACGTGCACCCCGCCCGGGACACGTGTCTGTCCCGCGCGCCCCGTCACGTGACGGGAGCGCCCCGGCCAGCAGTGAAGTCGGCGCGCCCGGGCCGAGCCTCCCGCCTGTCCGCAGCATCCCGGCCTGGCCGGCCGGACTACAACTCCCGGCATGCAATGCAATCCATCCGCGCCTCCCGCCGGAGCAGAGCATGCCGGGAGCTGTAGTCTCCGCAGCTCTCTGAACGAGCAGGGGCTGCCCGAGTGACGGGCTCCAGGGGTTAGTGCCTGGGCTGGGCTCTGCCCCCCCTGGCCCCGCCCGGCACTGGGGCACCGCCTATTGCCCCGCCCTCCGCCCTGGGGCACCACCCATTGCCCCGCCCCCCCCGGCACTGGGGGCGCCCATCGCCCCGCCCCCCGCCCGGCACAGGGGCACCGCCCATTGCCCCGCTCCCCCTGCACTGGGGCACCGCCCATTGCCCCGCCCCCCCATGGTGGAGCGTCCGCAGGGCTGTCTGAGGGCCAGGGGAAAGGGGCACCGACTGCGGGGAAACCCAGGCTCCGTTCCCATCCCCGCCAGGGACTCCTGACTGGCCCGGGCTGGGTTACTGCCCCTCTGTGCCTCAGTTTCCCCTCTGTCCCTAGGGATCAGGCTCCTTGTGGAGGGAGCGGGCTCCGGATGGCTTAACTTGCTTTCCGGGCTCGGCGGCTCCCAAATGGCAGCTGCTGGAGCAAAGTCTCTGCCTGGCCCTTCCCAGGCTGTATTAGGTGTGTGTGTGTGCGCGCGTGCGGGGGGTGCGTGTGCGTGTGTGTGTGTGTGCGCGCGTGCGGGGGGTGCATGTGCACGCCGAGCCCCTGCTGTTTGCCAAGCGAAGTGTCATTTGCAAGTGATGCGAGTCGCCCCCACCCCATGTCTGTAAGATACAGTCAGGCCATCAAGTGGAATTTGATTAATATGCAAATGGACGAGGGGAGAGGGAGAGTGGGAGTAATTAATCACCAGTTAAAAGAAATTAATACCAACAGCGGAGGTTGTCAGGAAACAGCAGCAGAGTTAATCAGCCAGAAAATTGGAGGAGGAAAGAGATGAGCGAGTGAAGGGAGGGGACAGGCTGGGGATGAGGCTGTCAGATCCCTCCGGGCTGATCAGATACCCCGGGGATGGGCACGGCGCAGCCACCTGACTACAGGAGACAAAAGGCTATGAACGAGATCAGGTAGCTAGATGGAGGGGGTGAGGGGGGATAGACAGGTAGATGGGTGTATGTGGGGTGTATGGGGTGCATGCAGATAGATGGAAGGGTGTGTGGGGGGTGTAGGGATAGAGGGGTGTATGTGGGGGGTGTATGAGGGATGTGGGGATAGATGGCTGTATGTGGGGGGGTGTAGGGATAGAGGGGTATATGAGGGGTGTGTGGAGACAGAGGGGTGTATGTGAGGGTGTAGGGATAGAGGGGTGTATTAGGGATGTGTAGGGATAGAGGGGTGTGTGGGGACAGAGGGGTGTATGAGGGGTGTCTGGAGAGAGAGGGGTGTATTGGGGTGTGGGGATAGAGGGGTGTGTGGGGACAGAGGGGTGTATGAGGGGTGTAGGGATAAAGGGGTGCATGAGGGGTGTGTGGGGACAGAGGGGTGTGGGGACAGAGGGGTGTATTAGGAGTGTGGGAACAGAGGGGTGTATGAGGGGGGTGTGGGGATAGAGGGGTGTATGAGGGGGGTGTGGGGAATGAGGAGTGTCTGGGGACAGAGGGGTGTATGAGGGGTATATGAGGGGTGTGTGGGGATAGAGGGGTGTATTAGGGGTGTGGGGATTGAGGGGTGTGTGGGGACAGAGGGGTGTATGAGGGGTGTAGGGATAAAGGGGTGCATGAGGGGTGTGTGGGGACAGAGGGGTGTGGGGACAGAGGGGTGTATTAGGAGTGTGGGAACAGAGGGGTGTATGAGGGGGGTGTGGGGATAGAGGGGTGTATGAGGGGTGTGTGGGGAATGAGGAGTGTCTGGGGACAGAGGAGTGTATGAGGGGTATATGAGGGGTGTGTGGGGATAGAGGGGTGTATTAGGGGTGTGGGGATTGAGGGGTGTGTGGGGACAGAGGGGTGTATGAGGAAGGGGCGCAGGGGTAGCGCAGGCAGGGCAATGGCAGAAGGACAGCCAAGGAAAGGGCAGAGAGGAAACACTGGCCTGGGGCGTTTCTCACCCACTCCGACCCTGAAGAGGCCTCAGCCGATCCTGCCAGGCTCTCCAGCCCCAGATCTGTATGGGTCGGTTCGGGCCTCCAGGCAAGGGGATCCTAGCTCAGCCCCTCAGCCTCTGTCCTCCAGGGGCGCTGGCCAGGCTAGAGGGGATCTGGCACTTTATGGGGTCTGGGAGTCCTCTGTGGACTTCTCCTCGCTGTGATTCCTTGGGGGTGCTAAGGAGGGCCCAGCCCCACCCACCCCACCATTCAGAAGGGCGGGTTGATGTTCTCAAATGCAGCGAAGGGAGGGGTTTGGGGGGTATGTGGTGGTGGATGGTTAGTTCTGGGGTGGGGGGTCAGGCTGGTTGGTCGGGTGTGGATGGATGGATGGTTGGTGTGACGCTGCAGGCCAGTTGCCAGTTCATGCCAAGGTCCCCATGTCTCAGCTGAGTAGTGGCCGATCCCGGGCTGGCTGGCTACCGCGTGTGGTGTTACAATGGGCGGGAGGGTTCAACTTTACTGAATTCTGGTGAGCTGCTGCTGGCATTCATCTCACTTGTGACGTCTGTCTCTGCACTGTACTGGAGCTGTGTAACTCACCAGGCAGGAGAGAGACAGTAACTAGTGGGGAGAACTGGTCTCCAGCAGAAGCTGTTACCTGCTGCCCAACAGGGAAGGCCCAGCGACACCACACGGACCGTTGTGGGAGTTGTGTGCCCGCAACTAGAGAACAAAATACTTTCGTTGTCCTGCTCTCCTCCCCTGCAAGTGGACTCCTGCTGTCAGTTGAGTTTGCAGCTCTGAGCATGTGGTCGGAGGGGGTTAATCGAAGCATCTCTGCAAGGTTTTCTAGGCATAAGCAAGGGATCCCTGTGACACTACATGCCATATTCATCATAGTCATATTATTATGATATGATTATGGCATAATTATGATGCATTTTTTACAAAGTGGGTCATGTCAGGCGTCATTGGAAAAGTTATGATTTGCTGAATATGATTATCTTATTTGTGTGCACGTATCATTTTTGCATCTAAAGTTATAGATATTGACTATGTATCTGTATTTCAAATGTAGTTACACCTGGGTAACACCCACTAGGGAAAATGCTTCCAGTCTAGACAGCTGGTTGGGAAGAGCCTGTTCAGGGGAATGAGCCATCAGAGAAAACAAAGCTTATCCCCCACCCAGTGAACCTTCCTGAGAACGCTCCAGCCAGCCGGTAAGGAATGGCTGCTCTGATGCTGCAAGGGCAGGTGACCAGGCCACATGACACTGGACTCCATGTTGGGTACCTGTATTTTCCCACAAGATGGGCTGGAGCTGGTTTTGGAACAAAGGGTCCTGCCCCCGCCCTATGCTAAAGCTGTGTAAGGCCAGGAGTGACGTCATCAGTTGTTCTTCAGTCCCCACAACTGAACACCTGAGAGAAGCTCCAAAAGAAAAGGACTTGGAACGGGGGTGGGGAGCCCAAGCTGCAAAGCCGGTGCAGCTTGTGTTGTGCCTTGAGACTCTGCAGCCTGCTTGTCTCCTCAGCCAGGGTGAGAGATTGTCACTTCACAACCTAACCTAGTGTGCTAAGCTTAGTTTGCGTTTTTGTGTATTTGCTGGGTAATCTGCTTTGATCTGTTTGCTTTCCCTTATCATCATCTAAAACCTGTCTTGTGTAGTTAATAAACTTCTGATTTAGTTGGGAATTGGTCCTGCTTTGAGCAGGGGGTTGGACTAGATACCTCCTGAGGTCCCTTCCAACCCTGATATTCTGTGATTCTTGTTTTGCTTTATCTAGAACCAGTGAGCTTTGGACTGGAGAAAATCTCAGCTTGGTTTAACACATGCAGATTGTGCACATCGAGGGGAGGGGGAACATCATGAGCTTACATTGTACAGATCCCTGTGCAGGGCAAGACGCTACAATTTGGGGTTTATACTCCGGGGGGGGGGGCAGGGAGTC
Organism: Emys orbicularis; assembly: GCF_028017835.1. Lineage (NCBI taxonomy): Eukaryota > Metazoa > Chordata > Testudines > Emydidae > Emys > Emys orbicularis. The sequence goes on along the minus strand of NC_088687.1, from coordinate 145,685,873 downwards.
TGGGGAGCTGGGAAATTGGCTGGTGTCTGCTGGTTGCACTCAGGTAGCCCAGTTTGGGTGAGTGGCGCCACCTGCTGTCGTTTTGGGTAATAACAGGGCCTGGGTGAGGCTGGCTGTGGCCCCAACCCAGTTGTGTGTCTTGGAGGGGCGCAGCGGTTTCTCACAGCTCCCAGACTGCACCCAGGGGTGACAACCCGTCACAATCCCCAGTGCTCAGCTGGGCTAGCCCTAAAGCACACACACAGGTTGCTGATTACAGACACTTCTGTTATCCTTTGAAAAATTGTAACCCATTTGTGTTTTGATGTTCACCTGCTTTAACCTTGTCAATAACTCTCCAGTTTCCTCTTCCTAGTAATAAACTGTATCTAGTTTATTACAGGCCTGGCTACAGGCCTTGTCTCTGGTGTGAGATCTGCAGTGCAATCGACCTGGGGAAAGTGACTGGTCCTTTGGGACAGGTTGTCATCTGAATGTTGCTGTGAGTCTTGGTGCAAGGGACCAGCTATCACACAGGCAGGCTCAGCTGGGCAGCCAGACAGGCCAGAGCGCCCAAGGGGACTGTCTGCGACTCCATGTTCAGGCTGTTACGGTGCCTGAGGAGTTTACACTTGATAATTGGTTGGTGAAATCTGAGCACAGAACTCACACCCAATGTGGAGTTTGAGCCCTGGTTCCCAACAGCCTGTCCTGAGGTTGGTTCTCACATCTTGAGTCACTGCAAGTCTGCCGTGTGGGAGAGTCCATGGGTGTGGATGTAGTGGTGTGTGGATGTGGGGTTGGGTGGGTGTGGTTCTGGGTTGGTTGTGGGGATGTGTGTGGGGATGTAGTTCTGGAACATTGGATGTATGTGGCTGTGGGGGTGTGATTGGTTGGGGGCATGGTGGTGTGATTGGTTGGGTTGGTTCTAGGTGTGGTTGCTTGGATGTGTTTGTGTCTGTGGTTGGTGGTTGGTGGGTGTGGTTGCGGGGTCAGGGTTGGTTGTAGGTGTGGTTGGTGGGTGTGGTTGCGGGGTCTGGGTTGGTTGTAGGTGTGACCATGGTTGGATGTGCTGGTGGCTGTGGTTGGTGGTTGGTGGGTGTGGTTGTGGGGTCAGGGTTGGTTGTAGGTGTGGTTGGTTGTTGGTGGGTGTGGTTGCGGGGTCTGGGTTGGTTGTAGATGTGGTTGGTTGTTGGTGGGTGTGGTTGCGGGGTCAGGGTTGGTTTTAGGTGTGGTTGGTTGGATGTGCTGGTGGCTGTGGTTGGTTGTTGGTGGGTGCGGTTGCGGGGTCCGGGTTGGTTGTAGGTGTGGTTGGTTGTTGGTGGATGTGGTTGCGGGATCTGGGTTGGTTGTAGGTGTGGTTGATTGGATATGCTGGTGCTGTGGTTGGTGGGTGTGGTTGCGGGGTCTGGGTTGGTTGTAGGTGTGGTTGGTGGGTGTGGTTGCGGGGTCTGGGTTGGTTGTAGGTGTGACCGTGGTTAGATGTGGTGGTGGCTGTGGTTGGTGGTTGGTGGTTGGTGGGTGTGGTTGCGGGGTCTGGGTTGGTTGTAGGTGTGACCGTGGTTGGATGTGCTGGTGGCTGTGATTGGTGGTTGGTGGGTGTGGTTGCGGGGTCAGGGTTGGTTGTAGGTGTGACCGTGGTTGGATGTGCTGGTGGCTGTGGTTGGTGGGTGTGGTTGCGGGGTCTGGGTTGGTTGTAGGTGTGACCGTGGTTGGATATGCTGGTGGCAGTGGTTGGTGTTTGGTGGGTGTGGTTGCGGGGTCAGGGTTGGTTGTAGGTGTGGTTGGTGGGTGTGGTTGCGGGGTCTGGGTTGGTTGTAGGTGTGACCATGGTTGGATGTGCTGGTGGCTGTGGTTGGTGGTTGGTGGGTGTGGTTGCGGGGTCAGGGTTGGTTGTAGGTGTGATTGGTGGGTGTGGTTGCGGGGTCAGGGTTGGTTGTAGGTGTGGTTGGTGGGTGTGGTTGCGGGGTCTGGGTTGGTTGTAGGTGTGGTTGGTGGGTGTGGTTGCGGGGTCTGGGTTGGTTGTAGGTGTGACCGTGGTTGGATGTGGTGGTGGCTGTGGTTGGTGGTTGGTGGGTGTGGTTGCGGGGTCTGGGTTGGTTGTAGGTGTGACCGTGGTTGGATGTGCTGGTGGCTGTGATTGGTGGTTGGTGGGTGTGGTTGCGGGGTCAGGGTTGGTTGTAGGTGTGACCGTGGTTGGATGTGCTGGTGGCTGTGGTTGGTGGTTGGTGGGTGTGGTTGCGGGGTCAGGGTTGGTTGTAGGTGTGGTTGGTGGGTGTGGTTGCGGGGTCTGGGTTGGTTGTAGGTGTGACCATGGTTGGATGTGCTGGTGGCTGTGGTTGGTGGTTGGTGGGTGTGGTTGCGGGGTCAGGGTTGGTTGTAGGTGTGATTGGTGGGTGTGGTTGCGGGGTCAGGGTTGGTTGTAAGTGTGGTTGGTGGGTGTGGTTGCGGGGTCTGGGTTGGTTGTAGGTGTGACTGTGGTTGGATGTGCTGATGGCTGTGGTTGGTGGTTGGTGGGTGTGGCTGCGGGGTCTGGGTTGGTTGTAGCTGTGACCGTGGTTGGATGGCTGTGGTTGGTGGTTGGTGGGTGTGGTTGTGGGGTCAGGGTTGGTTGTAGGTGTGGTTGGTGGGTGTGGTTGCGGGGTCAGGGTTGGTTGTAGGTGTGACCGTGGTTGGATGTGCTGGTGGCTGTCGTTGGTGGGTGTAGTTGCGGGGTCAGGGTTGGTTGTAGGTGTGACCGTGGTTGGATATGCTGGTGGTTGTGGTTGGTGGTTGGTGGGTGTGGTTGCGGGGTCTGGGTTGGTTGTAGGTGTGACCGTGGTTGGATGTGCTGGTGGCTGTGGTTGGTGGTTGGTGGGTGTGGTTGTAGGGTCAGGATTGGTTGTAGGTATGGTTGGTGGGTGTGGTTGCGGGGTCAGGGTTGGTGGGTGTGGTTGCGGGGTCAGGGTTGGTTGTAGGTGTGACCGTGGTTGGATGTGCTGGTGGCTGTGGTTGGTGGTTGGTGGGTGTGGTTGCGGGGTCTGGGTTGGTTGTAGGTGTGACCGTGGTTGGATGTGCTGGTGGGTGTGGTTGGATGTGCTGGTGGCTGTGATTGGTGGTTGGTGGGTGTGGTTGCGGGGTCAGGGTTGGTTGTAGGTGTGATTGGTGGGTGTGGTTGCGGGGTCAGGGTTGGTTGTAGGTGTGGTTGGTGGGTGTGGTTGCGGGGTCTGGGTTGGTTGTAGGTGTGACTGTGGTTGGATGTGCTGGTGGCTGTGGTTGGTGGTTGGTGGGTGTGGTTGCGGGGTCTGGGTTGGTTGTAGGTGTGACCGTGGTTGGATGTGCTGGTGGCTGTGATTGGTGGTTGGTGGGTGTGGTTGCGGGGTCAGGGTTGGTTGTAGGTGTGGTTGGTGGGTGTGGTTGCGGGGTCAGGGTTGGTTGCAGGTGTGGTTGGTGGGTGTGGTTGCGGGGTCTGGGTTGGTTGTAGGTGTGGTTGGTTGTTGGTGGATGTGGTTGCGGGGTCTGGGTTGGTTGTAGGTGTGGTTGATTGGATATGCTGGTGCTGTGGTTGGTGGGTGTGGTTGCGGGGTCTGGGTTGGTTGTAGGTGTGGTTGGTGGGTGTGGTTGCAGGGTCTGGGTTGGTTGTAGGTGTGACCGTGATTGGATGTGGTGGTGGCTGTGGTTGGTGGTTGGTGGGTGTGGTGGCGGGGTCTGGGTTGGTTGTAGGTGTGACCGTGGTTGGATGTGCTGGTGGCTGTGATTGGTGGTTGGTGGGTGTGGTTGCGGGGTCAGGGTTGGTTGTAGGTGTGGTTGGTGGGTGTGGTTGCGGGGTCAGGGTTGGTTGTAGGTGTGGTTGGTGGGTGTGGTTGCGGGGTCTGGGTTGGTTGTAGGTGTGACCGTGGTTGGATGTGCTGGTGGCTGTGGTTGGTGGTTGGTGGGTGTGGTTGCGGGGTCTGGGTTGGTTGTAGGTGTGACCGTGGTTGGATGTGCTGGTGGCTGTGGTTGGTGGTTGGTGGGTGTGGTTGCGGGGTCAGGGTTGGTTGTAGGTGTGGTTGGTGGGTGTGGTTGCGGGGTCTGGGTTGGTTGTAGGTGTGACCATGGTTGGATGTGCTGGTGGCTGTGGTTGGTGGGTGTGGTTGCGGGGTCAGGGTTGGTTGTAGGTGTCATTGGTGGGTGTGGTTGCGGGGTCAGGGTTGGTTGTAGGTGTGGTTGGTGGGTGTGGTTGCGGGGTCTGGGTTGGTTGTAGGTGTGACTGTGGTTGGATGTGCTGATGGCTGTGGTTGGTGGTTGGTGGGTGTGGCTGCGGGGTCTGGGTTGGTTGTAGCTGTGACCGTGGTTGGATGGCTGTGGTTGGTGGTTGGTGGGTGTGGTTGCGGGGTCAGGGTTGGTTGTAGGTGTGGTTGGTGGGTGTGGTTGCGGGGTCAGGGTTGGTTGTAGGTGTGACCGTGGTTGGATGTGCTGGTGGCTGTGGTTGGTGGCTGTGGTTGCGGGGTCAGGGTTGGTTGTAGATGTGACCGTGGTTGGATATGCTGGTGGCTGTGGTTGGTGTTTGGTGGGTGTGGTTGCGGGGTCAGGGTTGGTTGTAGGTGTGGTTGGTGGGTGTGGTTGCGGGGTCTGGGTTGGTTGTAGGTGTGAACGTGGTTGGATGTGCTGGTGGCTGTGCTTGGTGGTTGGTGGGTGTGGTTGTAGGGTCAGAATTGGTTGTAGGTATGGTTGGTGGGTGTGGTTGCGGGGTCAGGGTTGGTTGTAGGTGTGACCGTGGTTGTATGTGCTGGTGGCTGTGGTTGGTGGTTGGTGGGTGTGGTTGCGGGGTCTGGGTTGGTTGTAGGTGTGACCGTGGTTGGATGTGCTGGTGGCTGTGGTTGGTGGTTGGTGGGTGTGGTTGCGGGGTCTGGGTTGGTTGTAGCTGTGACCGTGGTTGGATGGCTGTGGTTGGTGGTTGATGGGTGTGGTTGCGGGGTCAGGGTTGGTTGTAGGTGTGGTTGGTGGGTGTGGTTGCGGGGTCAGGGTTGGTTGTAGGTGTGACCGTGGTTGGATGTGCTGGTGGCTGTCGTTGGTGGGTGTAGTTGCGGGGTCAGGGTTGGTTGTAGGTGTGACCGTGGTTGGATATGCTGGTGGGTGTGGTTGGTGGTTGGTGGGTGTGGTTGCGGGGTCAGGGTTGGTTGTAGGTGTGGTTGGTGGGTGTGGTTGCGGGGTCTGGGTTGGTTGTAGGTGTGACCGTGGTTGGATGTGCTGGTGGCTGTGGTTGGTGGGTGTGGTTGTAGGGTCAGGATTAGTTGTAGGTATGGTTGGTGGGTGTGGTTGCGGGGTCAGGGTTGGTTGTAGGTGTGACCGTGGTTGTATGTGCTGGTGGCTGTGGTTGGTGGTTGGTGGGTGTGGTTGCGGGGTCTGGGTTGGTTGTTGGTGTGACCGTGGTTGGATGTGCTGGTGGGTGTGGTTGGATGTGCTGGTGGCTGTGATTGGTGGTTGGTGGGTGTGGTTGCGGGGTCAGGGTTGGTTGTAGGTGTGGTTGGTGGGTGTGGTTGCGGGGTCAGGGTTGGTTGTAGGTGTGGTTGGTGGGTGTGGTTGCGGGGTCTGGGTTGGTTGTAGGTGTGACCGTGGTTGGATGTGCTGGTGGCTGTGATTGGTGGTTGGTGGGTGTGGTTGCGGGGTCAGGGTTGGTTGTAGGTGTGGTTGGTGGGTGTGGTTGCGGGGTCAGGGTTGGTTGTAGGTGTGGTTGGTGGGTGTGGTTGCGGGGTCTGGGTTGGTTGTAGGTGTGGTTGGTTGTTGGTGGATGTGGTTGCGGGGTTGGGTTGGTTGTAGGTGTGGTTGATTGGATATGCTGGTGCTGTGGTTGGTGGGTGTGGTTGCGAGGTCTGGGTTGGTTGTAGGTGTGGTTGGTGGGTGTGGTTGCGGGGTCTGGGTTGGTTGTAGGTGTGACCGTGATTGGATGTGGTGGTGGCTGTGGTTGGTGGTTGGTGGGTGTGGTTGCGGGGTCTGGGTTGGTTGTAGGTGTGACCGTGGTTGGATGTGCTGGTGGCTGTGATTGGTGGTTGGTGGGTGTGGTTGCGGGGTCAGGGTTGGTTGTAGGTGTGGTTGGTGGGTGTGGTTGCGGGGTCAGGGTTGGTTGTAGGTGTGGTTGGTGGGTGTGGTTGCGGGGTCTGGGTTGGTTGTAGGTGTGACCGTGGTTGGATGTGCTGGTGGCTGTGGTTGGTGGTTGGTGTGTGTGGCTGCGGGGTCTGGGTTGGTTGTAGCTGTGACCGTGGTTGGATGTGCTGGTGGCTGTGGTTGGTGGTTGGTGGGTGTGGTTGCGGGGTCAGGGTTGGTTGTAGGTGTGGTTGGTGGGTGTGGTTGCGGGGTCTGGGTTGATTGTAGGTGTGACTGTGGTTGGATGTGCTGGTGGCTGTGGTTGGTGGTTGGTGGGTGTGGTTGTAGGGTCAGAATTGGTTGTAGGTATGGTTGGTGGGTGTGGTTGCGGGGTCAGGGTTGGTTGTAGGTGTGACTGTGGTTGTATGTGCTGGTGGCTGTGGTTGGTTGTAGGTGTGACCATGGTTGGATGTGCTGGTGGCTGTGGTTGGTGGGTGTGGTTGCGGGGTCAGGGTTGGTTGTAGGTGTGACCGTGGTTGTATGTGCTGGTGGCTGTGGTTGGTGGTTGGTGGGTGTGGTTGCGGGGTCTGGGTTGGTGGATGTGGTTGCGGGGTCTGGGTTGGTTGTAGGTGTGGTTGATTGGATATGCTGGTGCTGTGGTTGGTGGGTGTGGTTGCGGGGTCTGGGTTGGTTGTAGGTGTGGTTGGTGGGTGTGGTTGCGGGGTCTGGGTTGGTTGTAGGTGTGACCGTGATTGGATGTGGTGGTGGCTGTGGTTGGTGGTTGGTGGGTGTGGTTGCGGGGTCTGGGTTGGTTGTAGGTGTGACCGTGGTTGGATGTGCTGGTGGCTGTGATTGGTGGTTGGTGGGTGTGGTTGCGGGGTCAGGGTTGGTTGTAGGTGTGGTTGGTGGGTGTGGTTGTAGGTGTGACCGTGGTTGGATGTGCTGGTGGCTGTGGTTGGTGGGTGTGGTTGCGGGGTCAGGGTTGGTTGTAGGTGTGACCGTGGTTGGATATGCTGGTGGCTGTGGTTGGTGTTTGGTGGGTGTGGTTGCGGGGTCAGGGTTGGTTGTAGGTGTGGTTGGTGGGTGTGGTTGCGGGGTCTGGGTTGGTTGTAGGTGTGACCGTGGTTGGATGTGCTGGTGGCTGTGGTTGGTGGTTGGTGGGTGTGGTTGTAGGGTCAGAATTGGTTGTAGGTATGGTTGGTGGGTGTGGTTGCGGGGTCAGGGTTGGTTGTAGGTGTGACCGTGGTTGTATGTGCTGGTGGCTGTGGTTGGTTGTTGGTGGGTGTGGTTGCGGGGTCTGGGTTGGTTGTAGGTGTGGTTGGTTGTTGGTGGATGTGGTTGCGGGGTCTGGGTTGGTTGTAGGTGTGGTTGATTGGATATGCTGGTGCTGTGGTTGGTGGGTGTGGTTGCGGGGTCTGGGTTGGTTGTAGGTGTGGTTGGTGGGTGTGGTTGCGGGGTCTGGGTTGGTTGTAGGTGTGACCGTGATTGGATGTGGTGGTGGCTGTGGTTGGTGGTTGGTGGGTGTGGTTGCGGGGTCTGGGTTGGTTGTAGGTGTGACCGTGGTTGGATGTGCTGGTGGCTGTGATTGGTGGTTGGTGGGTGTGGTTGCGGGGTCAGGGTTGGTTGTAGGTGTGGTTGGTGGGTGTGGTTGTAGGTGTGACCGTGGTTGGATGTGCTGGTGGCTGTGGTTGGTGGGTGTGGTTGCGGGGTCTGGGTTGGTTGTAGGTGTGGTTGGTGGGTGTGGTTGCGGGGTCAGGGTTGGTTGTAGGTGTGACCGTGGTTGGATATGCTGGTGGCTGTGGTTGGTGTTTGGTGGGTGTGGTTGTGGGGTCAGGGTTGGTTGTAGGTGTGACCGTGGTTGGATATGCTGGTGGCTGTGGTTGGTGTTTGGTGGGTGTGGTTGCGGGGTCAGGGTTGGTTGTAGGTGTGGTTGGTGGGTGTGGTTGCGGGGTCTGGGTTGGTTGTAGGTGTGACCGTGGTTGGATGTGCTGGTGGCTGTGGTTGGTGGTTGGTGGGTGTGGTTGTAGGGTCAGAATTGGTTGTAGGTATGGTTGGTGGGTGTGGTTGCGGGGTCAGGGTTGGTTGTAGGTGTGGTTGGTGGGTGTGGTTGCGGGGTCTGGGTTGGTTGTAGGTGTGACTGTTGTTGGATGTGCTGATGGCTGTGGTTGGTGGTTGGTGGGTGTGGCTGCGGGGTCTGGGTTGGTTGTAGCTGTGACCGTGGTTGGATGGCTGTGGTTGGTGGTTGGTGGGTGTGGTTGCGGGGTCAGGGTTGGTTGTAGGTGTGGTTGGTGGGTGTGGTTGCGGGGTCAGGGTTGGTTGTAGGTGTGACCGTGGTTGGATGTGCTGGTGGCTGTGGTTGGTGGGTGTGGTTGCGGGGTCAGGGTTGGTTGTAGGTGTGACCGTGGTTGGATATGCTGGTGGCTGTGGTTGGTGTTTGGTGGGTGTGGTTGCGGGGTCAGGGTTGGTTGTAGGTGTGGTTGGTGGGTGTGGTTGCGGGGTCTGGGTTGGTTGTAGGTGTGACCGTGGTTGGATGTGCTGGTGGCTGTGGTTGGTGGTTGGTGGGTGTAGTTGTAGGGTCAGAATTGGTTGTAGGTATGGTTGGTGGGTGTGGTTGCGGGGTCAGGGTTGGTTGTAGGTGTGACCGTGGTTGTATGTGCTGGTGGCTGTGGTTGGTGGTTGGTGGGTGTGGTTGCGGGGTCTGGGTTGGTTGTAGGTGTGACCGTGGTTGGATGTGCTGGTGGCTGTGGTTGGTGGTTGGTGGGTGTGGCTGCGGGGTCTGGGTTGGTTGTAGGTGTGGTTGGTGAGTGTGGTTGCGGGGTCAGGGTTGGTTGTAGGTGTGACCGTGGTTGGGGGCTCTCTGTCCCGCTCTGGATCTCTCACTTTGGCCCTGCAATGCCCACTGCCGGCCCTGGATGTCAGGCTTTGTTTGCCGACTGGACCCTTCCTGGCTGGGCCCAGGCTACCCAGGCCCCACTGCGTTGGCATTTCCTACCTGTGGAGGGGTTGAGTTTGCCCCACCTCTCCCCAAGGTGGCTCTGTCCCCCGCATTGGGGCGGAGAGGGGCCTGTGCTCTGCCTAGACAGATGGGGCCAGATCCTGCCCTCACACCTGGTGCCACCCCTGTGCTTCACTGCATGCTGTGGGGCACTTTAGCATTGTCGCCCCCAGCACCAGAGCCCCATCCTGCCACCTCCCTGCAGGCCAGAGGAAGCTGTCCTGGCTGTGTGCCAGGCAAAGCTGTTCCCGTTGGGGGGGGGGGGCGGCGCATAGAGAGCTGGGTGCCAGGAGTCAGTGTTTCCCTCCTACTGCCAAATAAAACCAACACAGCAGCACCCGGTGACGCTGCGCTCCATATGACGGTATGAAAATATGCTAATGAGTGTGAATATGATGTGACTGGAATATGCTTCATGCAAAAGGTCTCTTGTAAAGTATCATTACAAAGCTTTAAGACAACTCCCACCTGTTCATGCTCTCTGTATGTGTGTGTATATATATCTCCTCAATATATGTTTCACTCTGTATGCATCCGAAGAAGTGGGTTGTAGCCCACGAAAGCTTATGCTCTAATAAATTTGTTAGTCTCTGAGGTGCCACAAGTACTCCTGTTATTTTTGCGGATACAGACTAACACGGCTGCTACTCTGAAACATTACAAAGCTTATAATCTACTGAGTGTGTTCATCCTGTTTGTGTAAATGTACCGTTCTTGTATCTGAAACTAGGAATATGAAATATAACTCTGAGGGCCTATTGTAATTATGCAAAGTGTGGGCCGTTAATGGTGGTTTGGAAGCTTGATGGCTCCCATCAACCAGGACAATTGACTGTAGATGGCTGTGTTTACTTGCAAGCCTTCCTGTGAGTCAGGCTGAGAAGAATGGAGGCTTGGGGTCTCACAGGACATGTGACCATGTCACCTGGTACTGGAATCCATCTTAAACCTGGGGCTTTTCCATTTAGAAGGAGGGGTGGGGACCCAGAGAGACAAAAAATTCCCACCTTGTTCCAAAGCCATATAAGGGGGTGGAACAGAACAAAGGGGGCTGCAGTCATGAGAAATCCCCTAGCTACCACCTGAGCTGGAACAAGGACTGTACCAGGGGAAAGGATTGGGCCCAGACTAGGAAGGAGTCTGGTCTGTGAAAGAAGCTTATTGGAACATCTCTGAGGGTGAGATATTACCTGTAATCAGTTTCTTAATGTATTAGGCTTGCGTGTTTTTGTTTTATTTTGCTTGGTAATTCACTTTGTTCTGTCTGTTATTTCTTGGAACCACTTAAATACTACTTGTTATACTTAATAAAATCACTTTTGTTTATTAATTAACCCAGAGTAAGTAATTAATACCTGGGGGAGCAAACAGCTGTGCATATCTCTCTATCAGTGTTATAGAGGATGGACAACTTATGGGTTTACCCTGTATAAGCTTTATACAGGGTAAAATGGATTTATTTGGGGTTTGGACCCCATTGGGAGCTGGGTATCTGGGTGCTGGAGACAGGAGCATTTCTTAAGCTGTTTTCAGTGAAGTCTGCAGCTTTGGGGATGTGGTTCAGACCTGGGTCTGGGTTGCAGCAGACTAGTGTGTCTGGCTCAACAAGGCAGGGTTCTGGAGTCCCAAGCTGGCAGGGAAAACAGGCTCAGAGGTAGTCTCAGCACCATTGGGCGACAGTCCCAAGGGGGTCTCTGTGACCAAACCCGTCACAACCCCCACACCCTGCCCCAGTCATCCACGATCTGCTGCTTCCCGGCTCCCAAACCAGTTACACCAGAGCCCCAGCCCTCCGCCAGTTGTGCATGGGAACACACATTCCCCCCCCACTGATGTGCACACTCATGGTGCACACACACTCATGGTGCACACACACTCATGGCACGCGCACACATGGTGCACACGCACTCGGCTTGCACACCTACTCACGCAGGGCCGTCCCTAGCTATTCTGGGGCCCTACACAGCCCCCCCGTGGGGGGGGGAGCGTGGGGCCCAGGCCTCTGCGGAAGGGGAGTGGGGGGGCTGTCCCCAGGCCTCCGTGGGGGGGGGGGCTGGCTTGGGGGCGGGGGGAACCAGCACTCACTGGCGGCGCGGCTGGGGCCAGGTTGCTGCACTTCCCGCCCCCGGTGAGTGCAGGCCCGGCCCTGCTGCAGAGCTCAGGGGAGTGGGGGTGGGGCAGGGGCGGGGCAGGGGCGGGGGCCCTGGGGAAGAGGCGGGGCAGGGGCTGGAGCAGCAGCACGCAGCTGTGCAGGGCACCAGGAAATGTGGTGCCCCAAGTTTCCTACGCAGCTGTGTACTTTGTGTAGGGGTAAGGACGGCCCTGTACTCACGGCACACGCACTCACAGCCTGCACACACTCATGGTGCACGCACACACACACTCTCTCACACACTACTGCAAGCTTGCCCAGTCATTGCTGGGTCCATCGGCAGCACTTGGCCTGGGGCCGGCCAGCCTGCGAGGCGCCCGCGAGGGCTTGTTTCCATCATGCTAATACAAGCGAGCAGCTGGAGGAGTCGCCCTTCCTCTGCGGTGCCTGGGGGTGTCTTGGTGCCTCCGCCAGGCTGGTGCTGCCCCCTCCTTCTCTTTCTAGTTCTTAGTGCTGGACGGCCCCCATCCGCCCACCCAGCAAGCCCCTCCCATCTGTTTCCCACGGGGTCCCACCCCAAGCCCCAGGGGACAACTCCCTGTGTCCTTGCCAGGGGTCACCCCACCCCTCCTTGGAGCTCATGCCAGCAGCCGGGTAGCTGAGCTGGGCAGGGAGAGGCAGCATGGGGCAGTGGTTAGCGCAGTGGTGCAGGCTGGCTCCAGGCCCGGCGCTGAGGACAAGGTGCCGCGTGGCCGCAGGGACGCCTTTGCTCCCTCTGCAGTTCTGCACCCACCTGTGAACGCCGCATGCCTGCACGCAGAGGCAGTGCTCTGCGGGGCTGCCAGAGGAGGCAGCGTGGTCCAGGACCTGGGACTCCTGCATTTTATTCCCAGCTCTGCCACTGTCACTGGGTGACCTTGGGCAGGTCACCACCCCACCAGGTGCCTCAGTTTCCCCCTCCCCCAGTGAAATGGGGAGAATACTCCCGCATGCAGGCTCGGGAGTCCCTGACTGGAAAGCTCCCGGCTGCTTAGCGCTGGATGGATTGTGGGGTTGTGTCTGTACAGCTCCCTGGCTCCCTCCCCTGGAGCCTGGCCCTCTGCTCTCCAGAGCCCCCCCCCTTCCCTCTGCTGTCACCATCTCCCCCCACCACCCCCGCAATGCCAGCCCCTTCCCGTGCGCAGAGCTGGAGCCGTGGGGAGGAAGCGGCTGCAGGGCTGGGCAGTGTCTCCCGGCTAGCGTGGGCCTGGAGTCAGAGCCCCGAGGCCCAGATGTTATTTCACTGATAGATGGTCCTGGCGCTGGGAAAACTGCCAGCAACAACGCTCCCCTGTGCCAGTTCCCACAGCCAGCAGCACGGGCCACACAGCCAGCAGGCCCCTGGGAAAGAGCTCCCCGCTTCCTCCCAGCCGTCCCAGTGCCCAGAGCCGCACCTACACACACACAGCTACACACAGCCACAACTACAAACCCAAATGATAAACACACATGTGTGTACAGTCACAGCCACATGCGCACACACGTATAAATACAAGTCACAAAGTTACACCCACACACAACCACTTACTAAAGCCATAACCACAAATGCACAGCCCAAACCTAACACAACACTTTACAGACACAAATACAAACAGCAGCTATAATACAGCCCCACACTTAGTCTGGTCTGAATACACACCATCTGGCTGCAGACTTGGGATTCCAGCACCTGTCTTGCCATAGAGGATATTTCCCTGGAAGCCCCAGCTCCTGGAGTCCCATGATTAGGGCTTAGCTCTCACTTAGAATCATAGAATATCAAGGTTGGAAGGGACCTCAGGAGGTCATCTAGTCCAACCCCCTGCTCAAAGCAGGACCAATCCCCAGACAGATTTTTGCCCCAGATCTCTAAATGGCCCCCTCAAGGATTGAACTCACAACCCTGGGTTTAGTAGGCCAATGCTCAAACCACTGAGCTATCCCTTCCCCGGTGCAGCCAGCCTCTCGCTCGCCCGGCTGGGGAGGGAAGCTGGGAATGTGACCCCATCTGGCTTGGGCGCTATGAGGCAAAGAGCCCCAATGTGGGGAGGAGCTTTGGCTATGGGACGAAAAACACACCCACAACCAACCCCGCACCCCATAACCACACCCACAGCCAGTCACACTCACAACCAACCCCACACCCCATAACCACACCCACAGCCAGTCACACCCACAACCAACCCCGCACCCCATAACCACACCCACAGCCAACCTCACACCCTATAACCAGCCCTGCACCCCATAACCACCCCCACAGCCAACCCCACACCCCATAACCACCCCCACAGCCAGTCACACCCACAACCAACCCCGCACCCCATAACCACCCCCACAGCCAGTCACACCCACAACCAACCCCGCACCCCATAACCACAACCACAGCCAGTCACACCCACAACCAATCCCGCACCTCATAACCACCCCCACAGCCAGCCCCTTGCGACCAACCAACCCCACCACAACCAATCACACCCATAACCAACCTCCACACACCCCACAACCAACCACACATTCCACAACCGCACGCACAACCCCCACCCATCTCAACCAACCAAACAAACAAACACCCCCCCACAAACACACCAACAACCACCTCCCCCCACCTCACAACTACCCGTGCTGCTCTGCAGAGGAGCCAAGCAGCCGGTGGATGCTGCCAGAGGGGCATAGGCTGGCCCACGGGTTCCCTGCAATCCTCAGGTGGGAGCAGATCCGGCCACTTGGCATCGGGGTGGGAAGTGGACGGCGGGCGAGCATGTCTAGGTGTTCGCGGGAACCAGCCGGTCACCCGCTTGGGAGGCAGCGGGGGGCTCCCAGGCCAGTCCCAATGTTCAGCTCCTGTTTGCTAGGCGGGTTGTTTTGGCCACGGTGTCGCTCTGGGGCTTGGGCAGTGGGCAGGGGCTGGCTGGGGAGGACAGGTTTGCAATGCCGCCCAGCGAATTGGAGTCTGCCCCTGCCCCAGAGCTCCTGCGTGATGTCACCCAGGCACCAGCCCAGACACTGGCCAGGTGGGTGCTACCGGGGCGCTCCTTGTTTCCTGGGCGCCTGGCATGGGACCCGGGGCGGATCTGCAGCCGTGCGCTGAACAGACGAAGGGCTAGGTACTGCCAAGTCCTCGGGAAGGCCGGCTCGGAGGTGGGCACCCCAACATGCTGGCTACTTTTGACCTTAATCTCTCTGTACCTCAGTGCCCAGCTGCGAAGGGGGGTAACAGCCTGGCCTGACCCCGGCCGTGCTGGGAAGTTACAGCCAGGAAAGCCCAGGAGGGACTCAGTAACTCGGCCTTCAGAGTGGGGCTGGGCAGTGGGCGTAGATGAGGCCTGGGGCACTCACTGAGCAGCAAGGAGATCACAGACTAGTGAGCGTGGCCTCCCCGTGGGCCGAATGAGGCTGAGCAGGTCCCACGTGGGCAGGGCCTGCTCCGGCTCGGCCCGGCCCCCGCGGCGCGGCTCCGGGTCGGACCCAAGCCCGGCAACCCCGGCCAGAGCGCGGCTCGATTCCTGGGGGCGGGGCTTGCAGCAAGCCCCGCCCCCAGGAATCGGGCCCCGCTCTTGCTAAAGCCGGCCCTGCACGTGGGCACAAGGGGCTGACTCAAGGGCGCCCAGACACCCCCAATTCTGCGGTTTCCTGACTTGGAGGCTGGGCTTTGGAGCCTGAGCACTGGGCTGTGGCTGTCGTTTGTGGCTGGAACAAGGTCACTAGGCCGGATTCTGCCCGGGCGTTTATCCCCCCGGCCCCCATTGCCGCGGCCCTGGGCACCACCCCGTCCTGCAGCAGTGACGCGACTCACAGCTGCCCTGCGGGGACCGGGTCACAGGCCAGGGAGAGGCCCTGACTGGGCAGGCATGGCCTGGCTGGGCCTGACTAGGGGCGGGGGTAACACCTGGGGTCCGGAGCGGGGAGAGGGACACCCAGCGCAGTGTGCTGCACACAGGGGAGGGAGCCCGGGAGGCTGCGGTACTGTCAGTGAGCCCAGGGCGGGGGAAGCTGGGGGGAGCCCGGGAGCCCTCCTGGCTGCAGGGCGTGTGAGATGAGGAACAGCCTGGGGGCCCTGCGGACAGGGGAGCCTGAAACCCCCAACCTTGGGGTGTCCGTGTGACTAATGCCGGCATGGGCTCATTCCGCAACCTGAGTGTGTTGAAGTGTCTCGGGGAGTCCTGAGACAGGGGAGCCAAGGGGGGCTCTGAGATGGCCCCCCGTGCCCGGAGGGGGGGCTCTGACATGGCCCCCTGTGCCCAGAGGGGGGGGCTCTGACAGGGCCCTCCCATGCCCAGAGGGGGGGCTCTGAGATGGCCCCCCGTGCCCGGAGGGGGGGCTCTGACATGCCCCCCTGTGCCCAGAGGGGGGGGGGCTCTGACAGGGCCCCCCCGTGCCCAGAGGGGGGGCTCTGAGATGGCCCCCCGTGCCCAGAGGGGGGGCTCTGACAGGGCCCCCCCCGTGCCCAGAGGGGGTGCTCTGAGATGGCTCCCCTGCTCTGGGCTGGCACCAGGTGCAGCAGGCGGGGCGGGCTGGGCTGGCCCCTAGTTCCTGGGGTTCATTCCGCAGCCTGGCCCCGGCCCCCGACACACCTCTGGTGCCAGCACACGCGGCTTTACCCTGGTGGTCGAGCGATCCACTGGAGCACAGGACGGGAGCTGCTGCCCACGGCCTCGCCCTCGTGCGTTCGTCTCTTCTTAGCTACGCTGGGCTCAGGCTCCTCAGGGACACGGAGAGGCTGGAGCCGGTGCTGGTTCCCAGAGCTGGCTGCCTCTGCCGGGGGGAGGAGGAAGGGCTTGCCCTATGGGGGTCCCGGCCCCATAGCCCCCTGCCACAACCCCCCGCCAGCAGAGCCACCTCACACAGTCACAGCCGTCTGGCCTGCAGAGGGCAGCACTGGGTGAGACTCACCCCGTGGGTCTGACCCGGCCTGGCCTGCCGGGTGCACAAGGGCTGAGAACCCCCGTGCAGAGGCCGAGCAGGGATCCCGGGGGGGAATCTCAGCTGGTGAGCCAGGCTGGGCTGGGGCCAGAGAGCTCTGGGGGGGTCGGTCACACCTGCAGCCCCCAGCCTAGCCCACCACCATGGCTAAGGCTTGGCCAGAGACAGGCCAGGGCAGGGTACAGCTGACAACGCAGAGGCGCCGTGGCCCTGAGCCCATGGGGCCGGCACTGCACACGCCAGCCCTGATGCCAAGCCCTGCTCCAGCCGGCTGCGCTGGGGCTGGAGGGAGGGCGGAGGCGGGGCAAGCTCGGTGTCACTGTGGGGCTGAAGGGGGCCTAGAGCAGCCTGGGGCCGGGGGAGATTTTGCCCTCAGGGGAGGCAGGACGGCCAGGCCTGGGGCGGGTTCCTGCCCAGAGGGGGAGGCTGCGAGTCCAGCCGTGCGCTCGGTCCCCAGAGCAGCCGCCCTCCAGCACGGGGGGCAGCCGCTGACGTGTCTCCTGGGGACACGCGCGGGTAATTCTGGAGCCGCTGCGGCTAAATCCTCACCTTGAGGTCAGGAGTGAAGTGAGGGCGGTGTTCACATTCAAGGGCCTACTGGCCGTTTGCCCATGTTACAGGCCGGGCTGGAGACTGGTGCACTGGAGCAGCTGAGGGCTGCGGGTCAGGATTGAGGGGCACCACTGCAGCTGGGGGTGGGGCAGCCCAGGGAGCAGTGCCGGGTGTAAGGACAGAACACCCTGGGGGCACTATGAAGGTTTGAAGCAAGACATCCAGGCCCATCAGCGTAGCGTTCCAACCTCCCAGTCCTGGGAGCTGCTGGGGACTCAGCCGGCCCTTGGAGGAAGTTAGAGCAGCGTCAGAGCTTCTCCAACTGGTGCCTGAAGCTACAGCCCACAGCGCTGTGCCCCCCAGACCGGCAGGGTGGGGGTAGGTGCATGCAGTGCCAGCCCTTACCCACTCACCAGTCCCCCAGCGCTCCGGTGCTCTGTGAAGGAGTGGGACTTAGTCATAATATGTTGAATGAATATTGTGTGTGCCTCGGTTTCCCCTAGTGCTGCATTGTTACTAGATGTGGCAGGGAAGGTTGTTTACTCTGTGCAGAGATCCAGGTGTGACTGCGCCTGGCTGGGCCCCAGGCCCACGGACAGTCCCAGAAAACAATGGCCACTCCAATAACTACTAATAACCCTGGATGCCACCCCCCCGGCCCCTCCTTAGGAGGCCGGCCAGGTGTGAGCAGTGGGAGGACAAAGGCTGTAGATGGGGCCAGGTGGGGTGGTTCTGCAGGGGCGGCTGGAGGCAGGGGAGATGCTCCTAGACTGGGACTGGTGGAAGGGGTCTCAGGGTGGCCTCCGAGCTGCGTACGACAATAGTTCAGGACCAGGCGCCTGCTGGGTCTCGGGCTCCTGCCCAGCTCCTGCTGAAGCCCCAGGACGCCCCTCCCGGTTGGGCAGAAGCCAGAGGTATCACATGGGGAGGCATGTGGGGGTCACGTGCCCTCCCTCCCCCTATTTTTGCCAGGGTTTGCTGACCCCACTCGGTCACATGGTGCTGCCGGGCCCGCTCCCTGCGGGGAGGGGCTGATGAGGGTCGGGGGGGTGCCTGGGGGGCTGTGCCTCATGCTGTTGCGGGGGGGGGAACCCCCGCATGCTCAGCAGGCCCCAGTCGTCTCTGTCAGAAGCCCTGAGCTCCCCCATCCCCCCAGTCTGGTAGATGGGACCTTGGAGGGAAGAGACCAAGCGGGGGTGGGGCCGTGGTCCGGGCACTGGGGCCCACAAAAGATTAATCTGGCCCTGGGTTTGGCCATCCCTAGCCCCGGCTGTAGCTTTCTGCTCTCTGGTAACCAAGGACTGGCTATGCCGGTCCAGCCACCTGCTAACCCCCACTCCCCCCGCTGTCACCTGCCGGCTGAGAGTCCCGGCCGATCGGGGGGGGGGTGCAGTGCTCCCTTTGGGGTACACGTCTCCCCCAGGGGTCCGGCTCAGGTCGCCTCGCTGCAGGGAGCTCACGAAGTGATGCCGGGGGGCTGAAGGCTCTGAGAGTCGGTCCCAGGAGCAGAGGAAGCCAAGGGCCCCCCCTAGAGAGAGAGTGACCCTGAGGCAGGGGCAATGGATTCTTCCTAAAAGTGGGGGGGCATGAGCCCCGCCCCTTCCCTCGAGGCCCTGCCCCCTGGCCAGGCCAGGGAGCCTGGGCCCCTCCACCTGCCTGGGGTGGTGGGGGCCGAGAGCAGCCCCCAACCCATGTCCCCGTGCCCTGGACCCTCCACCCAGGGCAGGGGGAGGGTCTGCAGCTCCCCACAGCTGCCCCCGCAGCTCTTACCCCTGGGGGCAGGGCTAAAGAGTCGCAATGGGCCACGGTAAAGTCTGCGGCTCCCCAGGCTGCTCTCAGGGCCGGCTCCAGGCACCAGCGGAGGAAGCACGTGCCTGGGGCGGCCCGTGCTAAGGGGCGGCACTCCGGCCAGTCTTGGGGCCGCCCAGTCCGGGCGGCTTCTTTTTTTTTTTTTGCTTCGGCAGTTCGGGCGGCCCTGGCTGCTCTTACTTGGGCCGGGATCCAGCTTCCCACCTGGCTGGGGGCTGGGGCCTCAGGTGGACAAGAAGGGGCGGGGGCAGGGGGCCGGGGCCGCGTTGAAAAGTGGACGGGGCAGGCCCGGCCATGACCCTTGGCCCCCCCGTTCTGGCCCCCCTGCCGAGGGGGCAGGCACAGTGAAGGGGTCCTCCCAGGGACTGGTCCAGAGCCGTTCGAGAGCAGCACCAGGCCTGTGGATCCACCCAACACCCCGAGGGGCCTGTTACGTGCCATTCGGCTCGGAAAAGTGACAGTGTGACTGGCCCCCCGCCTGTACCAGCCTGAGCTGCTGCTGCCGCTGTCTAGTCCAGCTCCTGCGTCATCAGCAGAACTGGTAGCTAGGATCTGCCAGGCAGGACACCTGTGCCAGCCGCGCTGCCTCCCGGCTCTGCCCTCCGGGACACTGGTGCAGCCCCGCTGAGGCCTGGCCCGGGGCCTACGGTCGGGGTGAATTTACCCCGTGCCTGCAGCTAACCCGGTTCCCAGGCAGGCTTGTGAGCAGCGCCAGGCACGTGCATGGCGCCTGGCTCTCCCAGGCCTCACAACTGTCACATTAAAAGCGACTCCCCGCAGCAGCTGGTCAAAGGCACTTTCAGAGCGAAATCCCATTGCTCAGCCCCCGGCTGTTCCCACGGCAGGGCTCGGGCGGAGCGGGGGCAGAGGCTTGGCTCACGCCTGGGGCATTGAGCAAGGGGCAGCGCTAGTCCCCAGCCTGGGCAGGGACACGGTCCGAAGGGTCAGTTCTGCCGAGCGCCGTGGCCCTGAGCAGCCCGGGCGTCCCTCGTGGGGCACTGGCCTCTCCCTTAGCCAGTCTGCTTGGGGGAGGGGGCGCGTGGGGTGTGACGTCACTGCCAGCCCGCCGGGCGGGTGCCCCAGGCCTCTGCCGGTGCAGCAGCTGCGGGCGGGGGGGGGGGGGGCACCCAGTGGCTGCAGTGCGTGGGCAGGGCCTGCTGGAGCGCACATGTGTAGGGCTCCGTGGTCCCAATTCAATTGAAATCACTTTTTTGGCACGACAAGATAGAAACGGTGCCAGACGTAATCCATCACCGCGGGGCTGGAACGTGGCCCTCCGCCCCCCATGCTGCAGTAATGCGGTTATCCTAACGCATCCCCGGGAAACCTGCTCGCTGCCCCCGCCCTCCAGCCCACTGCAGGCCCAGAGCCACAGGCGTGTCTGCTGCAGATCCAGGGACAGCCACACACACGCGGACACACACTCACTGACACAGACACTGATGCACACAAATGCACACAATGATACACCCACTGACACAGACACTGATGCACACACATGCACACAATGACAGACACTGACACACAGACGCACACACAGACACACACACACACAGACACACATCGACACAGATACAGACACACTGACACACACATGCACTGACACCCCCCAGACACGCACTCTGACACACACACATTGACACACACACAGACACATGCACTGACACGCAGACACATTGACACACATGCACTGACACACACTCTGACAATCACACTCAGTGACACACATTGACACACACACATGCACTGACACACACACATTAACACACATGCACTCTGACACACTCAGACTCACACACTGACACACACAAGCCCTAGTATGTTGGGAACAGCTGCACCTCCGGGGAAGGAAAGATGCCTCCCTGCCTGGAGACGCCCCCAGAAGGGGGAGGGGAACAGAGCAGGAAGTGGGGCTGGAGACCCCCAGGCACAGGTCCTCGCTGGGCCTTGCTCTGCCGCCCGTGACCAGCCCGGCCACTGCTCTGTCCTTGCGCCTGTCCCCAGCTGAGTTCACTCAGCAGCAGGCTCAGTTTCCCCGGGCTGCCCGCGGCGCCTGGGCTGACTGTCCAGTTCGCCTCCCCTCCGAGCCGGGGCTGCCTGAGGCCGGCGGGTTCTGGCTCCCGGCGTTCCGTGAGGGGCCCAGACCCCACCCAGGGCCCTGCCAGCACCGCCTGCCCCAGGCCCCTGCCCCCAAACGGCTGGGGAGGGGGGTCTCCTGGCCAAGGGGAGCCGAGAACGAGCTCGCGTCCGCTGGGCCCGGCAGCGAAGCCAGAGAGAGAACAAAAGGGCTGGAGCCAGGACAGAGCCAGAAAGAGAAACAATAGGAAAGGGACGGTCACGTCGGGGGAGGGGGGAGGGGGGAGGCGGAGCAGCAGGAATGGGAGGGGGAGGGGGATTCTTCCCTCCTAGGCAGGGGCCCACGGTCAAGTGAGGGGGGGGGCTCAGCGCTCTGATCTTCTGGTCTGGGGGGGGGCTCTGATCTCGGGGGGGGGGGGCGCCCCAGGGCTCTGATCTCCTGGTCTGGGGAGGCTCTGATCTCCGGGGGGGGGGGCGCCCCAGGGCTCTGATCTCCTGGTCTGGGGGGGGGGCTCTGATCTCGGGGGGGGGCGCCCCAGGGCTCTGATCTCCTGGTCTGGGGAGGCTCTGATCTCCGGGGGGGGGGCGCCCCAGGGCTCTGATCTCCTGGTCTGGGGGGGGGGCTCTGATCTCCGGGGGGGGGCGCCCCAGGGCTCTGATCTCCTGGTCTGGGGGGGGGCTCTGATCTCCGGGGGGGGGGCGCCCCAGGGCTCTGATCTCCTGGTCTGGGGGGGGGGCTCTGATCTCCGGGGGGGGGCGCCCCAGGGCTCTGATCTCCTGGTCTGGGGGGGGGCTCTGATCTCCGGGGGGGGCGCCCCAGGGCTCTGATCTCCTGGTCTGGGGGGGCTCTGATCTCGGGGGGGGGCGCCCCAAGGCGCTCTGATCCCCTGTGGGGGCGCGAAGCTTGGCCGAGGCCCGCCGCTCCCCCTGCCGGCCGCGCGGGGGCGAACAAAGGGCCTTGACTGCCCCACTGGCTGCCCCCCCCCCGACCCCCCAGTATAAACAGCCGGCGATTGATCTGCGCAGTGCTACCAATGGGCCGCGGGGGAGCCCGTGGTGGGTCACGCGGGACCCCGCTAATCCGTGGCTACCCCCCGCCCCCCCCTCCGGGGCCGGCCGCAGATGCGGGGGGGCGGGGGGGCGGCTGCCCCCCGATCAATCACCCGCCTGCCGGGGCTGCAGCGACTCGCAAACCATATGGAGCCCGGCCGGCTCCTAATTGAATCACAAGCGGAGCCGACACTGCCTGGAGAGGAGGCCGCGGGCTGAGGCCGCGGGGGAAGGGTCCGACCCCGGCCCTGGGGGGGGGGCGCCCCCGTTCCAGTCACCCCGGCCCTGGGGGAGCCGCCCCCGCTCCGCTCGGTCTCCTCTGCCCGTACCTGCAGATCGGCCGGCAGCAAGGAGGCCCGCACCCAGCTGTTAATAAGGTGTCTCCTTTTATTCAAACTATATACACACAAATGAGGGGGGGCGGGCCCAGGCCCACTCACCCTCCCCCCGGGGAGAGCCAGGAGCAGGGCCCCCACAAATGAGGGGGGCCGGGCGCGCCCCTTGTTCCTTTCACCGACTCCCGGAGCCCCCCGTTCTCGCTGAGCGGCTCCCCCCAGGCCAGGGCTCCCCCCCCCGCCCGCGGCAGGGAGCAGCCGAGGGACACGGACACACCCGACGGGACCAGATGACGCTAGAACATAAAATAAAATAAAATGAAATGAAATTGCACCAATTCCCCTCAGAGAGCGACGGGAGCGGGCGGGACGGGGGGCAGGGCAGGGCTGGGGAGGTGGGTACCCCGCGCCCGGGGAGGAGGAGCAGGGAGGTGGGGGGTGTACCCGCGGCGGGGGTGGGTAGGAGGAGGAGGGGGTAGGTGGGACAGGCGGGGTAGTATGGATGGGGTCGGGAAAGGGTACAAGGCGCCTGGGGGAGAAGGGGGTAGGCGGGGGAAGGGTACCCGCGCCGGGGGGGAGGGGTAAGCAAGGTGGGGGTGGGGTGGGCAGGTTGAGGTGGGCCGGGTCGGGAAAGGGTATCCCGCGCCCGGACGGGGGAGGAGGTGGGAAGGGGGAGTAGGCAGGGAAGGAGGGGGTAGGTGGGGGTGGGGGAAGGGTACCCCGCCCAGAGGGGGATGGGGAAGGTAACCCCGGGCCCGGAGGGGGAAGGTGGGGGAAGGGTACCCCGGGCCCGGAGGGGGGAGGAGGAGGAGGAAGGCGGGGGGAGGCTGGGGGAAGGGTACCCCGGGCCGGGATGGGGGAGGAGGAGGAAGGCGGGGGGGGGGGAGGGGGGAGGCTGGGGGAAGGATACCCCGGGCCCGGAGGGGGGAGGAGGAGGAAGGCGGGGGGGAGGGGGAGGCTGGGGGAAGGGTACCCGCGCCTGGGGGTGGGCAGGGGGGCTCCCCCCTCAGTGAGGTGTATTTGGTAAGTCCCAGGCTCTCAGTTCAGAGGGGCGCAGACGGGGGCCCGGCCCCGCCCCCCAAGCCGGCTGCCTGGGGGGTCTCGGGCGCTGGCCCCTGCCCCTAGTCGTCCACCTCGATCTCCTCCTCGGAGCAGGGCTCGGGCCCCGGGGGCTCGCCGAGCTCGGCCATGCCCGCCAGGCTCTCCAGGGCGGCCGGCGGCAGCTTCTTGAGCGACTCCACGTCGGCCTTCATCTCCTCCAGGTCGCGCTTGAGCTTGGCGCGGCGGTTCTGGAACCAGGTGATGACCTGCGCGTTGCTCAAGCCCAGCTGCTGCGCCAGGTGGTCGCGGTCGGCCGGCGCCAGGTACTTCTGGTAGAGGAAGCGCTTCTCCAGCTCGTAGAGCTGGTGGTTGGTGAAGGCCGTGCGCGACTTCCGCCGCTTCTTGGAGGCCGGCCGCGGCCCGAAGGCACCCAGCGGGTCGCGACCTGCGGGGGAGAGGGAGAGGCGGTCAGGGCGGCTGCTGGCCGGGGGCACCGTCCCTGCACCGCCCCCGGCCGGGGCCTTTTCCTCGGCACCCCCCGGCCATGGGGACGCGGGTCCGGCTCCCTGTGGCGCGGCCTGCGAGCCCCCCGCACGCTGCCCGGGGCCCCTCGGCCCGAGATAAGGCCCCTCACAGCCCGGGCTCATTTCGGCTGGGGGGTGGGGGGAGGAAATCCCCCCAGCTCTGTGGGCAACAAAGAACTCAGCCGGGGCAGGGCCCCGCTGGCGCTGGGGGCTCGCACCCCTGGCTTTCCTCTGCCTGTTTGCGGGGAGCGGCTCCGTTCTCCAGCCCGGGGCAGAGCCGGCTGCGGTGACTTGTCCCGGCTCCCGGGACTTCCCTGGGGCTGGGGCAGCTCGCAGCAGTGGCGGATCGGGCCCTGCAGACAGCCCGCGGCTTGTCCTTCGGGCTGAGGCCGGGGCGGCGGCGAGGGGCCGCGGACAACTGGAGACAAACTAGGCGAAGACACTGGAGTGACCCGAAATCTCCCGGCCCGGCCCAGTCTGACACGGACCCGGCCGGCCGGGCAGCTTCCCCGCTGTGAAATTCTCGCCTCCGCGCGGGTTCGTTTCCCCGCCCGCCACCCCGTAACCCGGCCGCAGCCAGGGCGAGGGAGCCAGGCACGGCCCTGGGGCCGGCGGCGAAACTCGAGTTGTGCGTTGACACACAGCGATGGCCGCGTTTGTTACACGCCGTGGGTGCATTCACCGACCCTGAACGGACAATCTCCCGCATTACAGACCCAGCCCGGGTTAAAACAGCCCGCACAGGGCAGCGTCTGTCTTCCGTTTTAGAAACGATTGTGCGTTTCCTTAGGGGCTAAAAGCTCCCCGACGAGGCCGCTGCGGCGGCTCCATGCTTGAGAGTCCCCGAGCCCAGGAGCGGACAGCGCGGCGCACATCGGCCCCTGGCCCCGCTAACGAGTTTAGACGCGTGTGTGCAGAATAGCGAATATCGGTTCTTTTCTCTCTGTCCCGATGCTGCGCCAGGGCTTGGCAGACACAGACACACTGGGACATACGAACGGAGCCCGACGTGCGGGGCCGGAGTGTCTGAAAAGGTCGGGCTCCTTCCAGTCTAGTTTTGAACTTTCGGAGAGGCGCTCAGGGACATTTATCGCCCGAAACGTGCGCGCTCCGAGACAGTCAATACACAGCCCTGTGCCTGTAAATCCGCAAACGGTAAAACGCACCAGAACTCAGTGCGTTCGTACGAGCGTAAGGTGTCGGGCGGGAGAAACGATTTTAGACACCCGGCGGCCGCTGTCTGCCAGTGGATCGCGTGGTTTGAGTGCACTCCGCGAGTTGTGTCGAATCACACATTTCCCGGGACTCGCGTGAACTGGGTGTGCCCGGGAGAAAGTCCGAAATAAACTCGATTTCACGCGCCCCGCGGGCTATTTGCTACGGCTCCCGGGCGGCGCATCGCCGGCTGTTCGTACCCGCCAGAAACGCCGGTCTCTGTTCGGAATATACCCGGCGTGTCGGGAGAGTTGTGCGTGTGTCTCAGAAAAACGAAAATCGCCCGTAATGCGCGGGGCTCCGGCCGCAAATTCAGAGCCCGCATTTCGCGCCGCGCCGCCCGGAGAGCGGATCCCAACGCGCCGTAATGTCAATTTCTGCGTTCTCCCGCGGGCTGCGGAACAAAACTTTGTCCCGGCGACACGCGGAGTATTTATTTAACCGCCCCAATAATTGTAACAATGTCTGTGTCAAGCGAAACGGGAACCTGCCGCTCGCTCCTTCGGGGTGGGAGGCTACAGCCCCGCGGAGAAGCGCTCGGCAGCTGCACAGACATCGCGGGGCTCCGTGTGTCTGGGTCGGTCTGGCTAGTTAGCCGGGTGTCTGTCTGTCTAGGAAATGGGGAATGAGTCTTCCACGCAGACAAGCCCCGGCACAAGCTAAGGCAGCGGCTCGCAACCTCTCCCGGCCGGAGTCGGATTGGTCTGGGGCGCCCCGAATTCCAAATCCAGACACAACGGCCCAGGAGTGTCCGGCGCCCCGGTCCTGCACAATGGCCGCCCGCCCCATTGTTACCACAAACGGGATCCGTTCCACTCTACATAGGGCGCTCGCCTTTCGGGGTAAACAAGCCCGTGTCTCTAGGAAATGTCAGTTTGTTCTGACTTCGCTGGTGCTTTTCTTGTAAACTAGGCCAAGCTCTGGAGAGCTGCTGTTCCCTGACAGACCCCTGGGCACCGCGGGGTAACGAACCCCGGTCCCCGGCGGAGCGGAGACCCACCGCGCTAAGGAACTTGAACACTCAGCCCCGTCCCTGCTCGCAGCTCGTAGGCCCCGGGACTTTCCCGGGCGCGGGGGTCTCTTGCCCCGGGCTCCATTTCGTTCCCCGGTCGCTCTGGCTGCAGCCCCAGCCCCGCCCGGCTTCACCCTCACCGGCTGCTGCGGGGACTCCCCTGCCGCGGGCGCTTTCGCTTCCCCCGCCCGGGGACCGAAGCGTCCCGGGCCCCGGGCGGGGGAAGCCGGGGGGCCGCCAGGGTCCCGGAAAGAGCCCGGCGCAGTTCGGGGCCGCCTCCCCTTCCCATCTCCCAGAGGCCGGTCGGGTCACCGCGGTGTTCCCCGCCCGGCAGCCAGGATCGCCAAGGCCCGGCTGGGGAGCGGGCAAGGCCCGGAGCCCCGGGAGAGGCTGCCCTGGCCCTGCTTTGCCCGGGCCACCGTCCCGCCCCGGCCGCGCCCCGGTACCTTCCGCAGCCTGCAGCACGTTCACCTCCAGCCCCTGGAAAGTTTTGCTGGCCAGCTCCTCCAGGGCGCAGAGCGGGGAGGACGGGGCGGGCACGCCGTTCCGGGGAGCTCCGGAGCCGGCCGCTCTGTCCAGCAGCCGGGGCGAGGGGGCGCAGGGCCCGGTGGCCGCTTTCCACACCGACGGCTTGCTCAGGATGTCCTCGATGCTGAACGGGGTCAGCGGCTTGTTGGAGTTGGCTGGGGGCGGCAGCTGGTCCAGCGGGCTCCTCCGCCTCTCCTGGCCGGCGGGGCACAAGAGGGGGCCCGCCGCCTTCCCTTCCTTGGCGGAGGTCATGGCCCCAAAAGAGGGGTGCCCCCGCCCGCCCCCGGGCTCCTGGCTCCGCGTCCTTCGCCGGGCAGGGGCTCAGCAGCCCCCCCGAGCCATGGGGCCGGGTCCCCCCTAGGAGACTGCGCTCCCGGGCTCCCAGCCTCCGCCCCCGCGCCTGCTGCTGCCAACACTCACACCTCCCCGAGTGCCCCCGGCGGGGGCCTTGGAGCGAGGCAGCGCGGGGCCCGGCGCGCCCGGCTCCCAGCTCCGGGGCTCCCCCGGCTCCCCGCTAACTCGGAGAGTTCAGTTCTAGCCAAAGCTTCCCCCTCGCTGGCCCGGCGCTGGAGCCTTAAAGGGACAGGGCCAGAGTCACTAATTGGGCACCGGGGTAGGAGGAGCCTCAGCTGGAGTATTCGCAAAGTTTGGGAGCTGGCGGGAATGGGAGGGGGACCCCCCTTCCAAGGGCCCGCTGCGGGGCGGTGTCCCGAGGCGCAGGCCCCGCTGCTGGGGTGGGGGTTCCCCGAGGACCAGGCCCCCTAGAAGCGCGGAGACACGCTCCAAAGACAGCCCTTGGCAGACACACGCGGCCCAGCTGGTCAGGAGCCCGAACCCGCGGCCTGTTGGCCTGGGCTCCCCGCAGAGCCCACGGCGACCCCGCCTCGTCTCCAGCGGCAGTCCCGCCGGCCAGAGCTCACGGCGCGGCTGGGGTTAGTGAGCTGCAAAGCGGCCTGGCCCAGGCCCTGCCCGGGCTGAGCCCCAGGACTTGCCGGGCGCTCGGGTCTGGGGCCTGCGGGCGGCCTCGCTTTCCGGGCCCCGGGGACCCGCTGCCCCGGGCCGGGCTCTGCACAAGCGCAGCGCCTTAGCGCTCCCGGGCCGGGCTCCGGCGGCGGCGGGATGGGAGCTGAGCTCGGGCCCCCGGAGCTCTGCGGGCAGCGGGGTCACTGGCGGCTCGTGCGGGGGTGACCGTCCCTGTCTCGGGAGCCCAGCGCGGGGCGGCCCGGGCCGACGCTGGCTGGTGGCCGCTGCTGCTCTCGGGCTGTTACCTACAAACCTGCGCCCGCAGCCGGGGCCCCAGGGGCGGGCTCGGGGCCGTCTGGGCTCGGGCGCTCGCCCCTGAGCCTCCTGGCAGCCGCTGTTCGCCTCGCTCCGGCGGGGCCCTGGCTCGGGGTTAGCTGGACGCGGGGTCCCGGCTGTTGGCTGGTCAGGGCCGGGGCCCCGGGTCCTTGTCAGGCTCCCGGGGGGCGGCCCGGCCCGGGCTCTGCCCGCGGGGCGGTGGCTGTAGCTGCCCCGCGGCTGCCGCGACTGGGACTTGGGTAGCGTGGCCCCCACGAGCGACCGAGCCGGTCCTGCTCGCCGCCTGCCCCTTCCAGCCGTCGGGTGGGAGCCGCGGCCCGGGCCCAGCCTCCCCCGGCGCCCCGGCC